>NC_081413.1:355605953-356298453 GCF_030272615.1 Cryptomeria japonica
ATTTACATTTCTAATTTCTTATTCATCCAATATTACAACAAGATGCAAATATTGAGTAAGTTTAAGTCTAAACTTAAGAAGTATATTTTATGTTTAATCTATATTCAGAAATAAAATCTTTGTTCTATTAACAGTTATACAGCTAACATAATAAATTTCAGAAAATGATTAGATTAAATAAATGGAGTGCTAGTAGCTCTACTCTACATTGCATACTAGATTTCTATACTAAGCAAGTTACACATAACTAAATAAGAGACAAATCTGCATTTGGTTCTACTTTTTATCTACCCCTTTTTTTTATCTTTGCATGCATCTCTTTTCAATAGATGATAAAGCAGAAAATAAGATTACATTTCCTAATCTACTTCAAGATAATAATTAACAATAAGGAATAATACTCAAATGCTTCTTTGATTTCTTGAAGTGAATATATAGCTAAGTAAATATACATTCTTTTATTTTTGATTCATTTACACAATAATAACAAAGTTACAATCTCAATCCTCTTCATTTCTACAAAAATGAGGGCTTATTAAAATACTTTTTTTTTTTAATCCACAATGAATCAGATAGGAAACTTGCACATGAGCTTCATTTAACTCCATCCTTTATCCCCAAAGAAAACCTACAAATAAAGTTTGTAGGTTGTGACCATGGAGGCTCACCTCCCAACCTAGGCTTACATGAAGCCATCCCCGAGCTAGGAGAACCAAGGCTAAACGGTTTACAAACAAACTCAACCACAAAACAAGAAGAGACTCAACAACTCATGAACTCCCAACCCAAGGATAAACAATGTCACCAAGTGACTATTTTTTTTGGTGGGGTGAAGGTGGACCAAGTACCTAGAGGAGATCTGTAGGAAGGAGGAACCAATGCCTTTACCAAGCTACCAAAATATAACCATCACAAGTCACATACTTGTCCCAAAATACCCTTATGTCCCCCATGGCATATGAGCCCATATCTCCCCTTATGACCCCCTTTGCTTAAACATAAAAATAATGAAACAAGGGTCCCATAACCCTTGTGTATATATCCCTTCTAAGAAGAGAGTCTCTACACTCTTAGGTTGTCAAGTAGCCCTTCACCCACAAGACTTCTCTACTCTCCCAAGGGTGAGTATGGCCTTGAAACACCCAAAATACATATAACCATACAACACATTAAAAATGAACACAAGGAAGAACTCCAACAATGAACTTCACAAATCACATAAACAACAAACAAAATGCACAAACAATTTTTCCTTCACAATAACAATGAAATACACTATGCAAGGTAGAAACACTACCAACCTTGATCCTGCAAAGGTATTAGGAATGGTTGAAGGAGAGCTTCCCAATCCACTAGTCTTTTCTTCCCAAAACTTAGAAAATGCAACTACAAAGACCAAATTTCCAACAATAATTCTAAGTCTCCAAAAATGGAGAGTGGATGATCAAAATCCTAAGTTTGAATCCCTTCCCTAAGTAGACTCTTCTCACACTTTCCAATCTCTTGAAAAGGGTGTGAGATCTCATAGGTTGGTCTTCCCAACCTCTTATAGGATTTCTGAAAATGGCAACTGAGAAAGGTAAGAGAAAGTGGGGAAGAGAAACTATCACTCAAATGGAAGGTTGTCTAACAAAGGAGAAATCCTCAAAAGTTGAATTTCGTCCATCTTGGAAAACTCAACTTTTGAGATGACTTGACAGTCACATGTGAGTGGTCACATGGTTAAATATGACCTTTACCCATAGGTATAACATATGGACCTTCAAAAATACCCCTAACCTAACCTTAGGAGTTAGTTTGACCCTCTAGAAACTCACCTAAAGTTTACCTAGGGTCAAACTTGAGTTGACCATTCTAAAGGCTCTCTATCCAAGACTCTTTTGGGAGCACACTAAGATATTTTGAAAAATGCATTGGTTATACAAATTCCCTCTAAGGGACATGTCACTACCAACTCACTTCACAACACAAGTGTCAAGTGATGCCATAAAAATACACATGGCAATGTCCCTTTTTGGAATTAACAAATTTAACAAATTCAATTTAAACACACATTGAAGCATTCACATTTACAAATAAAACACATTACACACGAGGTGTTGTCTCTCCAAATAGACAACCCTTGGATTCACAAATGCACATTGGTTTAGCTTGATTCTCCGAATAGTTTCCATGGTCGCATGGATTAGTTTTCCTGCACATCTCACTTTGCACATTAGTAATCTCAAATAACCACATATAATATTAATATATGAAAAGAATACAATTCAGACACTTTGCATTCGATTTTAATCATAACAATCAAATTACCAATTATCCATTAAAATCCACATAAAATAATTTACTCAATGGCATCATCATAATCATCATGAAATTCAATCATTCATAAGGCATGCATCCAGATTTACTAACATCATAAATAAAGTACTGCAAATCAGAAATAAATGGCATACACCATATCAATGTTATCCAATCACTGGATCATATAAAATCTATATCCATAATGCATCAAAATAAAGTATCAATAATAGGTCCAACATGAAAAATAACTACAATGCTATGACGGCTTAGGGTAGGGCCTCACATCGCATAACAGACAAGTGATAGGGAGTCGCAATGGCACATCCCGCTCCCAATGAGTGATGTGACATCGTCTCTCTCATGAAGACATACATAAAATAATCAAACACATCTCATAAACATCTCATCATATGTAACCACAAAATAGGGTTAGTGTAACCATAATCAAAACCATGATAAATCTAATCTATCAATAATCCATCGCATAGTAAGCATATAAAATCCATCGAATCACATGATCCATAATCATAGAGTCATTGTCATATAAACCATCCAAATAACATGAGTCCGATAATGTATAGCATCATAATGAGTAACTGAAACACATGAATAATCATCATCCATATCATCATAAATAGTCTAAGATAAGTCTATTGAGCATAAAATAAAAGTCAACTCTAGTCAAAACAAGTCAAGTCAAGGGTGGACGCTACATATTATAGGTCTTTGGTTACTAACCATTGTCATACTCTTTGATTGTATTACATCATTATTGTTTCTCATTACATTTATCTATGTTATCATTGAAATGATTACGAGACTATCATTTTTTCATTGGACCTCTAAAGACCATCTTCACAATTTGGAAATGCTCGTTTCTCATTATTATAATAGTAAACATGAATTTTATTGCTCTTTACACTATGAAAAGGCCAACTATCCATTGTTATTTTCTTGAGGCTGCCAAGTCTTGTCACTCTGCTATTCTTGACTAGTAATTGTTCATGTTTAGCTCCTGATCTTCATGGCTACTATGCTCTATGATCTTGGTCTCTTACAGTGTATGTCTTTAATTACATTGCTTCCTTCTATGACTATTTTGGCAATGTATCTTCAATGGTTTTGTTATGGCAGTCATCATTGACTATTATAGATAACTTTGAAGTCTTAAATCTCATTAATCTAATTGTGTTCTAATCCCTTTGAGGATATTTTGACCATGCTTTTGTCTTTGGTACCTTGTTGTGACAGTCATATATGACTACTTATCAATCAATTCTTTGTCTTATTTGATCATGAATATTGGGTAGCATATACTATCTTCAAAGATGTCGATGTCCTTTTATGACTTCTCTTTAGGTCGTGTATAAAACCTATGTGTCTATATGAGGACTCTTTAGCGCATTCTTGTGCATTGTGCAAAACTTTATTTATGTTCTTCTCTTCATGTGGCTTTGTATAGTCACTGTGATTGCTCTAACAGTCCTTTTTTGGCTTCAAACCTCTCATATTACTGTGATCTTGTTATTTGTAGATCTCTGCTATTTGAGGGCAGGTATGCTAATCTTATTGCTTAGTGGTGGGTACTCTCACTGCTCTAAGACTTGCTAACTGTTTGAGAAATTATCTAAGACTTATCTTATCATGACTGCCAATAGTCATGTTAAAACCCTAAATATTGAAACATATTGGCAGTATTGCTTCTCTTAAATGTTGAAACTATATTTTTTCCATTCCTCGGTTTTGTATGGCTTTGAGTGACCTTTCATTTGTTGTCCTCTTTTTAATATTGGCATTCCTTTCTTTATTACTATCATTCAACATGATGCCCCTACCTGAGAGGTGTCCTTTTATTAGGTATAGGTTTGACATTGGATATAAATCCACTCCTCAAAGGTACAATACTTCTTTTGAGTCTTTTAGGGCCAAAATCCTAGAAGGTTTAAAGCAGAAGGCTTAAAAAACACATCAATGTCCTGATGGAAGGAAGCCTTTGAGACACAACCACCTAATAATATTATACTATTTTATTTTGGGAATGATTTTTTTTTTTATGAATACAAAGACTTCAAACCCTACGTGAGGTGCAACATGACATTGTTAACTGTGAAAAAGAGGGAGAGAGAGCTAGTTTAACTTACAAATATGCTCCTCATAAACATCCATATGCTAATAAATCATCTTCTAAATATACCCATGTATCCTTTTATCTATCTTTGCACCTTTTGGTGGTGTTACAAGATGTAGGAGCCCTTGCATGAAGTTTTTTTGTATGTGGAACTCTAAGATAGCCACTTGCATGTTGTTGGAACAATGATATGATGCTCTTTTCTTTTCTTATAGGTTTTGAACAACCATGATGATATTTTTCATATCCTTTTTTGACTCATTTAATCACATGCATAGAGATGAAAATCTTGAAACATGTTGTTAAGATATTTTTCTCTCTTTCAAACACAGCTGAAACTCTTCAAACTGATTCTTCAAAATTTTAGCCATCATGAAAACTAGGGTTTCTTTAATTTACATTTAAGAGATTATTCTTTATCCATATTTGATTTATTATCTTTAACTTATGGTCAAAATACTTCCTTCCAAACACCATTTCAACGTAATATGGAGATTTGAAAGATTACCCCCTACCCTAAGATAAGACTTTATTTTGAAATTTCACTCTTACTTTTCTATGAGTGATGTTCTTTCCTCCTTTTAAATCATTTAAACCCTTCATACATAAAATTTCTATAAAAGACCTAAGTCTCTTAAAAGGCTATTTTGAGCTTATGGGAAAAAATAGATAACATTCTTACGACCTCTCAAGGGTGTTTGCCTACTAAACAATAGAAACCAGTAGCCTTGTGTATCCATTGGAAAAAGAGTCAACATGAAGCTTGAGAAAACTTTAAATCAAACCTGATCACAACTGTTAGAAACATTGAACAACAACAACTAAACTAAAACTTGTGCAACCAGCACTTACGGAAGGGAAAGAACTGAAATAAAAGATGTGCACCAGCACTTAGAGGTAAGTAAAACTCAGAAAAATAGTGTGCATCAGTACTTACTGAAATGGGAAACTTATTCTATATTTACAAGATAGATCATGCACCTTTTGGAAACAATATTGCCAAGTAACTTACCCTCATGGACAACAAAGATGCATTTTTTAGGATTTAAAGATACTCCATATTCCCTACACCTTCCAAAAATCTACCTTAAGTGACCAAAGTGTTCTTCTGCATGCTTTGAAAAACTAGTTATATCATCAAGATAAACCAATACAAATTTATTCATAAGACCGTGGGAGACCATATCCATTGCCCTTTGAAAGGTTGCTCCTACATTAGACAAACCATATGGCATTTTTCTATATGCCATTATACCCAATTTTGTAGTAAAGGGTGTCTTAAATTGGTCATCCTCTTTTACTAAAATCTAATTGTAACCAGAATAACCATTAAGAAATGAAAATCTATCTAATCCCCAAACTAATTGAAGGATTTTCTCCATTCGGGACAGCAAGTAATATCTTTTAGGCAAGCCCTATTAAGATCTCTAAAATCAACACAAAGCCTAAGTTCACTATTCTTCTTTATCACGGGAAATAAATTAGAAACCCAATACGTATGCTTTATGGGAAAGATGATATTACCTTGGATTAGCTTGTTCAATTCCATTTTCATGAGATGATCAAGCTTTGGATTGAGAGGCCTTTGCTTTTGCCTTACAGATTTTTCATTGGCTTCCAACTCTATGGTGTGTTGGGCTAATTCAGGATTAAACCCCTTCAAATCTTCATATTGCCTTGCAAACACATCATTGAAATATTGACAAAATAAAATAAAGGCATGCTTCTCTTCAACTGTACATACCTTGCCAAGCTTCAAGAGCTTATCCTTGAAGATTTTAATAGGTTCATAGTGCTCTTATTTTATAAACATGTTGCTTCTTTCTTTCCTAAACCTGATCATCAATGTTAAAAATTGACTCAAGTGTTACTAACCCTTTTGGTAACTTGTTACTTTTCAATTGAAGGATCTAATTTTTATTTTGTTGTGCAAACTGACACTGATTACTAGCTGCAAACTCAGCCTCTTCAATAAGAAAATTAATAATTTGTTCATCTGAATCAAACACTTGCCAATTAACACTATTATTTGGAATTGAAGGCCTAACAACAACCTTGACATATTGTTGTACCTCCACATTCTTTACCTCATTTGGGATGTCAAACTGAGCACCTAAGATAGCCATCCTATTAGCTTCCTTATTCTAATTTCTAGGCATGGACAATAGATTAAAAGCATCAAACTCTTCAATCAAATCCCAAATCCTATGCTTATAGATCTTGAGAACATCATTCTTAGTCACATTGATGTTTCTTACTTGATTTACTACTAATTCACTATCATTAAATACTTGTAAACACTTGAAATTCTTTCTAGCCCATTCTAAGCCATGCGCAAGTGATTCATATTATGTTTTATTATTAGTACAACTAAAATAAAATCTCAAGGTTGAATAACATCTCTTACCTTCAGGAGAAATCAACATAGCACCACCTCCAGAAAAAAATTTGCCTCTTGATCCATCAAAATAAAGTTTCCAAACTTCATTATTTTGTTGATTATACTTTTGATTACACTATTGTTTGTCATCTTTTTCAAGGTTAGGGACAACAATACCTTCTTCATGAATCATGTTGATACCAATTCCTAGTTTTTCAATGTGCTTGAATGGATCATATTCATTGTTCTCAACTGCCCACTCATCCAAAACTACATCAGGTATGCCTTCTATTGGGGTGTTTGTATCTTGGATATTGGGTTGTTCATCAGGTTCTTGTATGGATAAATTGGCATTAACACCACTTGGAACATATGGTTCTATATGGTCTTTGGCCAACACTTTTGATTTTATGGTCACTTTAGTACCATATATCATTCTAAATAACATGTGTGACCAATAAAAAGACAAATACCCACCCAACTTAGCTATGAAATCTCTAGACAAGCACAAGGTAAAGTAAGGTGAAGAGCTATGATGTCGATATCTTGTGCAATTGATAAATTTGGTTATGTATGCAAGGTAAGAACCAAATTTTTAATCACAATTATTGTTCTTACTGTTGTCCCATCTAATTGGACTACCCCTTTTGAAAGAGGCTCATATGTCAAACCCAACCTATCAACTATCCACTTTGGCATGACATAACTACTTGCACCTGAATCAATCATAGAGATATGCACTAGGTGTTGTTCTATAATCAAATTTATATAGAAATGAGGAGGTTTAAACCCTCTTGAGCTTGTTGTTCATTCTTCTTTGATTAAGGGCTATCAAAAAGGACAACTTTGACTACTCCTTAGGAGGCTCCTGCTACAAAGAGAGATTAGACAAAGGATTTTGTACCAAATCTTTTTGCCTTGGGAGAGCTAAGGAATTCCTCATTGAGACACTAACGTGTGTCTTCTTCAATTGATCCAAAATATTGAATGAACTTGTACTAATCTTCTACTATCCTTTTTTAGCAGCAATATCTCCTTGTACTAGTGTTGGTTGTGGTTGGCTTCTAGGATGATCTTTGTTATCCACTGGTTGACCTCTTGGTAGAATTTGCATATATTGATTAGGTGGAGGTCCTAATGGTGTTTGTTGGCTTGTAGAAGCTTGATTGGTGCCTTTATAAGCTTGTTGTCTTATATTAATGGCTCTCTTTTTGGACCTTATATTCATTGCAATAGGAGTGTAGGACCAATTCTAATTTTGTGGGTAATTCACTCCACAAGATTATTCACCTTGCTAATTAACCAAAGTGACATCTGAACCTAGTTTAGAATGAGAACCTTGTTGCTCATGAGTTCCTTGAATATTATCTTCTGGGACAACAGTTTTATTTTGAATCATGAGAGATTGATGTAGCATGTTATTTGAATAATTGGTATGATTATGAGGTTGGTTGCAAGAATAACACCACTCATAATCTAATTTCATGTTGTTTTGAGTTGGGGCAATATCCCTAGATGAGATAGCAATTTTTGGATTATAAGGTTGATTTGGCCTTACATTATAGTTCTTTCTTTAGCCTTGATGATCATCTTGATAAGAAAGCCTATTTTTCTACTTGTGTTGATAAGGAGCTTGACAAGGCTTGGTGTTTTGGGCTACTTGCTTCTCAATATTGATTATTTTGCTCCCAAAACCTTGGAACATGATTTTCATCCCATTTTTGAACTCTTGAAAGTCCTGAATTGGGAGTATAACAACATTTGTTTGGGTTGCAACTTGATAATTCAGTGTTGGTAAAGGCGGGACAACAACTAGAGGTACAATAGGTTGTATCTCTAGAAAAACGGGCATTGGAGGCCTAGGAGTTATCTTACCAACCTGAATAAGACAATTTTCTGCTCTAATAGATACATCAAAATCATTTGGGGGTGTACTTCCACCCATGGACTAAATCATAACAAAAACATCACTGTTAAGGACTCTGAGATAAGATAAAAAAACATTTGTAGGAGTAGGCCTTACCATGACAGGGATTTTGTGCCAAGTCTTCAGGAAACAAAAATTAAAACCAGTCATTTTCTCTTGAGGAGCTCTCTTGATAGTACTTAACTACTCTAGCAATGACAAATGATCAGACTTGTACTCAAAATTTTCATTCAACTTATCATCCAGATCATCCCAGGTTGCAACTAAATTAACATGATAACCTCTTAACCATTGGAGAGATTTAACTTTAAATGATGTAGCCAAAATTCTAATTGCAACATTTTCTTATGTGATATAGTGAACCCCACACAAAAAATCTATATCCCTTATATGCTCAATGGGTGTAGTTTGATCCTCTCAAGTGAAGCAAAGTAAAATCTTTAGTGTTGCTATAGGTATGTCATCATGCTATGTAAGATTCAAAGGGCTACCATGATTAAAAGGCACAAAAGGTTGAATTCTTGGTTGAGTCATTGGATTAATTGGTGGATTAACCAAAGGATTTATTAATGATTGTGATCAAGAGCTTGAAACCAAGGGATAATTATAAGTTATAACTATAGGCTGAGAATTGGGAGTAGGAAAAACTCCAATTGGTGGATTTTCTATCTTCTTTACTGCCTTACTCTTCCTCTTTGGTGGTAATAGATGAGAATTCTCAATAGGATATGCACTTTACCTTATTTGAATCTTTCTCATAAGTTATAAATGTTGGATCTGCTTGAAACCAAGAAAAATGAGTGGCCATGTATGATATTTATTGCCTTAGAAGGCTGGAATCATCGTTGCTCACACCAAAACAACAACAATGGAGCTTTTATAAGGAGAGATAGCTCAAATATCCCACTTGGCATGCCAAAAACTGTTGTCACCAAGATTGTACCTGTGATATTTAAGCTGAAATCTTAGCAATCTTGTGAAACATGGGATGAATTCTATGCTTGTGGGTTGCCTATGATGGAAATCAACCTCCAGAGAGAGTTGGTTCTCTTATAGGTACCTCTTGAAAACTTTTTCATAGATACAATGGACTGAAAATTTGATAAACACAACATGCAACCTGAGCTTAATATGAAATTCTTGATTCACAAAGCATAAATGAGATAAAATAAAAGATTTAAATATCAAATCATTCATTTGACAATGGAGAAAACAAGATATGTTGAGAAGGAAACTATTGTCTTTTATTGAATGCTAAGAATAAATTCTATTACAATGCTTGAATTCTAAAAAAATAATGGAGCGACAATGCTTTGTTGTTGTATGTGTAAGCAGAAAAGAAAGAAATGACTCAGAAAGATGGATGAGAAAAGAATTATAGAGAATAAGTACTATTGTGTCTCTTCAATCTCAGTCTATAACTGGCTCTCTTCACCTTGATTGCATCTCCAATTTGCATGAAATATCTTCAGGGGTCGAATTTGAAGAAAAGCCTTGAAAAAGGGAGTCAAAACTAATTACAACTGACCATAGACTACTGTAAAGCTTATCTCAACTATTGTTCCACCCATGTGGGGTCTCAAATTGAAGTCTAACTACTACACACACCTCCTAAACTCCTTATTTGAAGGCCTTGAATTGATTGTGTAAACAAGAACTCCACCATTTTCTTCTTACTGATCTTCAACTACTAATGATCTGTTTGAGAGTTCCACCTTTCCAGGCCCTTAAACTAATCTTTATCTGGACTCAATCCTTTCTTATTTATTTTGAATGTTTGTGTTGGTTCCCATATCAATAGATTTCAAGTTCTAAAGAAATTGCCACTAACTTATCATAAATCTCAGAATGGGACTTGGCTAACGAGCAAGACTCGATTGAAAACTAAGGACTTCTACACTTTAGGCTCTACAAAACCTAGGTGGGTTCCCCTATATAGTGTTTGAATAAATCTCAAACTTTAGGGCTTGTGAAACTATAGAGGGAAGCATATTTCTCAATGAAAATTTACCAAGGAAATATAAATAAACATTTGGTTATGGCTCCAACCTCCATTCAAGTCATTCTTGTGTACGTTGAGAATGATTCTAAACTAACAACTACTCTGAATGCAAAAAAGTAAAAGTCAGAGATATAAAAGTTCAAATAAGAATGATTCTGGATGGGTAATATGATGAGTGCTTATCCTATGGGATCAGAGCGTATCTGCAACTTAATACTAAACAACACTGTGAAATTTCATCATTATAATAATATTCCAAATATCCCATGCTTGACATAAAATATTTAAGTGAATACTTAGAATTTTCTCACCCCTCCTAATAGTTATGATGTAATACTCTTTGAACATAATTTAATTCATTCACTTAAAATGAAACTGAATAAGAAAACATACATTCCCTTCTTAAGAAAAGACAAATCATAGCATTCTTAGCACTATAATTCATACAACATGAGCACAGAAAAATGGGAGCAAACTGAAAGTGAACTCTTTTATTTATTTTCAAAAGATATCAAATAGATCACATGAGAGATGCTTTGAAAAAACTTGTAGGAAAAACACTTTCCTCTATTACTTCAACTCCTAAAACATATTACCACTGATTTCAGAATCCTTCCT
This sequence comes from Cryptomeria japonica, assembly GCF_030272615.1. Classification (NCBI taxonomy): domain Eukaryota; kingdom Viridiplantae; phylum Streptophyta; class Pinopsida; order Cupressales; family Cupressaceae; genus Cryptomeria; species Cryptomeria japonica. The sequence continues at coordinate 355,617,310 of NC_081413.1, forward strand.
ACTTGGCCCTGATTTCCCTTTTATAGAACGAAGGATAAAAAACAAGCTTCAGGCCTAGTATGACACTTGTCAAAATTATATTGCCTACAAGCTAGATCATGCCCCAGGAAATCTTTACAATGCATACTTCAAAAACTCTAAGCATCATAAATGAAGGTAGTAGAGATGACTGGTTATGGACATTGATGTTGTAGGCTTGATGTGACGGCTCCAAGGATGCTCAATTGTAGTATCTTTTGCCAAAGTCAATCTGTACTTCAACTCTGGCTTTATCAAGTGCATTGGAGGCTGATGAGTAAAGAATGAGTGCTCCAATCTCCTCATTCAAAAATGGAAACCAATCCAAAAATATAGGAGGTTCAAAAATGGAAAAGACAATGACTAATCCTCCTCCTTGAGCTGATCTTCTTTGATAGAATAATAATTTTTGTGCAATACGTCTATCTCATCAACTAGTAAAGGCAAATATCTTCAATCCTTGAAGCTTACTCATTGCTTCTTTTGTCCTATGAGCTGGCACAATTGCAGCCTCCAAGGTGAACTTATGGTACATTGAATCAACCTCCAAAATTTTTATCAATAATCAAATGATATGTATCACCTTGGGTAGAGTCCTCAGCTAATGAATTCAAAACTATAGTAATCGCCTCCTGGAATCCTTGCACCCATGTGTCTATAACCTTAATTTGTCCTTCTCCTATCAAAATAGTGGGAATATCCCACTTCTGAATGCCTTTGAATAATTCCATCCTTCCACTCAATGTTTATTCTCCTCCTCAATGTAGGGGAGATCCTTAGTCAATAAATTATAGTTCTTCCACATTGTCCCCACAATTTGAGGTGCAGTTGGCCCATTTTTTATTGCTAAAAGAATTTATTTTATTGTCTGACCCTTGGGCATCCAATTAATCCTAATAGGTTGAAAGAACAAAATAATTTCATCCAATTGGATAAGGATTTGTGACATCAAAGAATAAGAGGCGTGCACCTCATTTAATTTTTCATTGACTTTATTAGAGACCTACAAAATTATTGACCTTCTTATTTCAAAATAATTCTTTTCTGCTTCCTCTTTTGCCTTTTGAAGGTATCCCTCTAATTTCTCAAAAATTTCTAGCTTGAGTCCTGCTAGGGTTCCAATATCTCTCTTGGCCAGCTCCTTAGTTAACCTCGCATTCTCAGTGAATAATTTATTGTGATCATGTGTGAGGGCCACATGTCTGTTTCTCAAAACTTCATGTTCTTTCTCATCTTCCTCTGCTATCATCATTGCAAAATGTGCAGCATGATAAGTAATCATTGTTTCCTCAATAGATGAGGTATCAGCCAGGGTCCTGATTATTGCATCCCCAACTTTCTTCTCAACCCCGTATAACACAACAGGCTTGTTAGTCCTAGGAGCCCTCAACCAAAGTGCAAAAGCCTTTACACTTGGATTAACCCCCGACCCATTCTCACCAAATTTTTTAGCATAGATTGGTTCCCTTTGCTTCATAACCTGATCTAGCAAGAAAAAAAAAATTAAGTCCCACCCCGAGATGAGCATTATATCACTTTTTCTTACCAACTTCCTTCCTTATTCAAGGGTGCACCTAATGCTATCCTTATCAAAATTCTGGAGCTCCTACTTAGATATATCCTTCAATTTCTCCCTCATCCAAAATGGTTTGAATTTAGGAGTATTGACAAAAGAATCATCTGTCATGAATTGGATTGGAGCAATTATTCTTTCATCTTTTGCCTCCTCTAGTGGAATGGTTCTTGGAATGAGAGACCTATCAAGGTCTATGAACACCTTTGCTACTTCATCATCTTGGAAAGTGTCTCTTAGTGCAGAGGGTGGCCTAGCACTTTCATCAAATTCAATCTCAATGACTTCCACAAAGTCAGAGAGCTTTGCTTTTTCTTTTTCCACCTTCCTTGCAGGCGGTTCTTGTTGTGGAGAGGGTTGTGAGGGGACATCCTTAGAGGATTCCTCGGTGAGGGATGTCTTTCCTTTTGATCTTGAAGGATCATATGTTGGCCTATCCTCCAATTCCTCTTCAACCTACCCACCCTCTCTTTTCTTATTTTCAAAGGAAAGAATGTCATAATAGTGCATCACCTTTCTCATCATTCTAGCAAGGTCATTTTGAAAATTGGAACAAAACCCTTGGAAGCTAGGGTCTTTCTCTTTTCTTTCCCTCTCTAGACTTTGAATATAATTCCATTTTCCTCTTCTTTGTATAGCCTTTGCAGGGCTAACATTTATGATCAAGTCCTCTTTCATTGAATTGATGAGAGTAACCTCTCACCTTCAGCCTTTGAGTTCTTAAATCTTGAATGTATGCTTCTGGATCAAAATTTCTTCCTTGTCCAACCTTGTGCCTATAGTTCCTCACCAAGAAACTTTGCAACTTCTTAAGTATATTCGAACCTATGATAAAATCATCAAAGGTTGTATCCCTAGGGAGGTTTTTTCCCTTTCTCTCTTTTCTAACAGTTTCCTTGTCCATCCACATGAGCTGTCATATAATCGCAGGGTGGGGAACTTATGCTTTGAATTCTGCTTTTATTTCACACAAATGAAATGCCATTACTTGATATGTGCAATATTTGATTGGTTGGTGGCCTTAGAGATTCAAATACAACCATTGATTCTTAAATGAATGGTCCAGATCTCATGTTGACACTTTTGACTCCTAACATGGCTCCCCTTTTAATTACTCTACTACCTTTGAAAACTAGGTGATTATTTGAAACTTTAATTTTGTCATCCTTATGAAAATATGACCCATGCAAGATAGCAAGGCCCTTGTATTTCTTTGTCACTCAATGTCTTGTAAGGTCCTCAATGTGCCCTCTTCAATTTCACGAGATAGAGAGAAACATTATCCCTTTTCTATGTAATCATCTCACACCACTATCTTTTTATTGTTGTTTATCCCGCAGGATAGTAGGGCCTCATTGTTTCTTATTACTTCACTGCCCCATAGTGTCCCCTTTTTGCTGCTAAGACACTTGTGGGAAGGCAGGGAAGGCAAAACACTTTCCCCGCTATCCCGCACAGCTTTCCTTGATGATCCTTTGGCTCTGCAAGAAACCCCTTTCTAAACCTTTGACCCCTTCCTGCTAACCAACACCAATACTTTCTTGCTTATTCTCATCAATGCGCTTATGCATTCATCCCTGTGGCATGGCAGGGCCCTATGGCTCTTCAATTGTTTTGTCCCCCTACAACATCCTTTCCTTGTTGTTAGTTCACCCATGGGATAGTGGGGACAACAACTATTTATCCTGTTATCCCATGTACATTTCCTTTGTCCATTAAGTCTTCATGGGAAGGATTTGTCTTCTCTTGATTTATCTCAATATCCCATAGGGTAATAGCCCTAAAAATGACTATGCAGAAATTTGATGTCCCTAGTAAAGTTTTAGTCATTTCTAGTTAATGTTGCTCTCTATTTGTACCCTCAAGTTTTATGGTTTCTAGGTTTATGTGTTCCTGGGTGAGCCTTTTTTTTTAAACCTATAGCCTGTTATGTTTCTTCATTACCTTTTTCACTTAAACATAAGGGTCTTTTCCATCGTTGAAGGGGACCGTGTTCCTTTTCCTAGGCATTATTTCTTTTGTCGGGCTTTTAAATTTTCCTATGTCTTACGTCTTTTTCACTATGATCGGGCCCCCTTTAAATATTTCAGTGGGTATTTATTTTCCCTAATTCCAACCTTAATGTTTCGACCTATATCTCCTTGATTAACTATCAAGAAACTAAAAGTTTCATAAATTTGCATGTGCATCAAATGGACGACGATGTTATGACTCAAGTGGAAAGATGCTCAAAAGATAGCAACAATTATTGAGTAGACATTGTAACCTACACGTAATGAATGAGCAGATCAGATGACCCTCATAGTCCCACAAAGTAAGATCTAGGGAAGTTAAGGACCATGGCCTCGTGAGATGATGTCGAGTGTCCCAGGTAGACCAGGAAGGTGCGAAGGTGGGGCCGCTAACAGATTTGAGATGGAAGATGATTGGAAATGCTTTGTCATATTTTTATGGGCCCTTTTTGCCACAGGGGAAGGTTAATTTCATATTCACTAGTGATGATCATGTGATGTGTTGTGTTGGATAGATCTACGATGGAAACAGAGTGCTTTTAAAGGGGATGATTTGGACTGTTTCATTGTCATTCAACTGGGAAAATAAAGGTGAAAGGAAATGAGCCTGTTGGCATGGAATAAACAGAGACAAGTCAAGACACATGGATGCCAACTGATTTCCAAGAAATCCTTCTCTAAGGGTTGTTTGTTGGGTCGAGTCACGACTAATGGACAAAGCTGGTAGCTCCAAAGGTGAAAATCTTAGCAAGTTTTCATAGCCACCATGACGAGAAGTTGAGATTTTCAGAGGGATGAGAAGATAAGGATGATTTATGAGTTGGAAACAAAGTGATCAAGGACCTGTCAATAATATCATAGGTTGCGTATTGTTAGGCATTCTCACAGTAAGGCTGAAAATCAAGAAATTGTTGTCGAGAAACTTTCAAAAGATAAGGACTCAATATCCAAAAAAGGGATTTTGAAATAAAAAGTTTGCAGTCAAGAAATCAAGTAATCAGGAATAACATCATTCACGTAAGGTGAACTTGGTCAGAGGGTAGTGAATTGGCAGTTTGAATTTGATGGTGTTTTGATTTGATGTATATGATTTCTTGAATCCACTTTCTAGCAAAATGAATAGAAAAGCATTGAAATGATGATTTTTCCCATGCATGAGCACCACCAATAAAGGTATTTTCATTATAAATATAGCTACGTGGTGTCTTCAGTTGGTAGGAAGAACAAAAAATTCATTATCTTCTAGGAAGGTTTTGAGATGATGTGAATGATTTTTGAGTAGTATCGTGCTAGGAGTTACACTGAGCTCTATGATACCGGATGGAATTTCTTTGTGAGTGAGTATGCTTATAGTCAGTGGAGCCTTGAAAGTTGGGAGGATAGTCAATGGAGGCTTTAAATCCACTTCTCATCATAACAAGCCCTCCATGACTCATCCTTTGTCTCTCCTCTATCACTTATTGGCAGAGGGTTAAAGGAGGATCCTCACGGATGAACAGGAGAAAATCAAACTTGGAGAGGAGGCAACAGCCAGTCATCTTTGCAACTGCATGGAAGCTGCAACCCCTCCCTCTCCTTTTATGTTCCTCTGCAAGCTCCTCTTTCCACTTTCTTTGATCCTAGGCATAAAGGGTTGAACTCTTCCTCTAGTTGAGGGGCGATTTTACTTCTTGCCAGGATCTAATTTCCCTTCCTAAAGGGAAATGCTCTATAGAACAAAAATGATGCATCTCACGGTCCCTCTGGAAGCATCTGTAGTGATAGTGGCATGGCTCAACAAAGGTTTGTTTCTACCAAAATACAGTTAGGAATTTTTGTTCTACTTCATCATGAATGCCAGTATGGATAGTTTTCTTTTGGGAGAATGTGAGGAATATTTCTATAACAAAGTTACAAGCGATCTTATAAGCTTGTGATAGGTGTTTCCTCTGGCCGAAAGATTGTTTTCTCCCTTGTTTCTCTAAAATAGAATTCAAGGCCATGAGACAAGGTCGAGAAATTTGGTCAGAAGTCTTGGGGGTCAAGCAATTTGGTCACAAGTCTTGGGTCCAAATCCTTGGTCATGAACAATAAGTCTAGGTGAAAAAGAGTAGACTATAATAGGAATTTACAAAGCAAATAAAATTGGTCTTGTTTCATATTTTATTGTAGGTTCTTGAAGGAGTTATGTGTAAGGTGATTTGTAACAGAAAATAGCTTATTAAAAGAAGGAAAGCATAGTTCAAATTCATTTTCTCCAATGTGTGACTCTGTTATGTTTTGAATGAGTAAGATCAAGGGTTTTCTCATTTGTTGCATTGTTATGATGTATGTATTTTTTGTCTTATGCTCTGACCTAAGGGATTGGTTAAATTGCTTAGATAGAATCTACAGACTGATGGGACTTATACATGAATTGTGACAAGTATTTTGGGTTGGGACAGGTAGACGAGATACATTGCAAGGTAGTGTTATCTTTAGATCCTCAGCTATTAGATAAAAGGTTATGTTATATTTTCATCTTACGTTTTGCAATTTCAGTCACCCAATGAATAAGACACTGGGCATCGCTTTTAGTTGTTTCCATTAATAGTTCTTTACTTATAGGTCATCGACGACTTATTGTGAACTATTAATATCATAATATCTTTTCATTTATGTATATGTTGTTTCTTGTCAAAAAATGTCTCATACTTTAAAGCAGGTCAAGGATCACTGAGAGCTAGCCACTATGTAGAATTCTCCCTCTTTGTTGAGCCCATCTGAAGAATGAGACCACCTACTTTGTTTTAATGTCGTCTGCAAGTGTGGTGCGAAGATTGCAGGTGCATTAAGGGATCACCCTCCCAGGTTTTGCAAAGCCCAAAGTATAGAAGGATTAATAGAATCCTTGTTATATGTTGGCCCAAGTCCCCAATTATTCTAAACAGTCTAGAGTTGGATTCTCCATGCATAAATTTGAGGGCTCGACTTGGTTTACGCCTCTATCACAGTATAAAACCCCACTATGTACATTATGGGGAACCAACACAAGGGTCATTACTTTAATTCTACAAGGTTCTTATTTCATTATTGCATTTCATTGTCCTGCATTGGGATTTTCCTTCTTGATAGCGCATCATGGGGTAGCAAGGCTTCATATTATTTAGTTTTTGCTATCCTGCATGGTTACTTCCTACCTCTTGTACTGCTCACAGGAACTTATTTTCTGAGCTTCAAGGCTAATTTCTCTATCCTGCAAATACCAAAGATAGCTATACTAAACACTTTGCGGGATAAAATTTCCTTTGTTAAATGTGCCTCCCACCATCACGCACCTACTGAAGATATGAAGAGATGGAGCATATTTGAGCTCTTATGATAAAGTAACCTGACAAATTGAGGAAAGAAATCCACATGATGGAAGAGGAGGAGTTATAGTGTTGGTTTATGAACAAATCTGACCTAAGAACCCAGAGAGGATGCAAAGATAGTTTCAAATTTATCATTACAGCAAGCCAGAAAGGTGATTTCTAACCACTACACTGCCTCCAAGTATTTTTAATTTTCATGAGTCAAATGTATTTCCATGAAAGTCATTTGTAGACAGTGTTCCCCTATTAAGTGATTTAAGAACTAAGAAAGGGATGGTAGTTATGTATTTACATAGATCTGAATAATAACTTTCAAATTTTGTATTAAGTTGAATGAAGTATGTTTTGAGCTATGCATTATAATATTTCAAGATTGTGATGTATTGTTTATCTATACATCCATATGAAATATCAAATGTAAACATGCAAAGTATGCAACCTTTGGCGAATCACAACAGAATATTCTCTATTGAAAGATATAGACCATTAAATTTTGATGGTACCCAAGGCTTCCCGAGCCCTGTTTTTGTTAAGATTAGGGAACATTTACCAAGTTTCAATGGGAAAGGTTCAAAATCAGCATGACAACACCTGCAAGAGTTTTCTGATTTGATGGGAGATTTTGAGATTAGTCAAGAAGATGTTTTCATGAAGCTTTTTTTTCAGTCTCTGAAAATAGATGCCAGAGATTGGTTTTCATATTTGCCAGCATATTTTATCTCTTCATGGGATGAACTTAGTGCAGCTTTCATGGAACAATTTGGTGAAAGAGTTAATCCAAGTTCAGCTATCAAAGGATTCATGGGTATTCAAAAGGAAGAAGATGAGTTGGTCCCTATTTTCAATCTCAGATTTGCAAGAACTTTGGATGTGATTCCTAATGGTTACAGGCCAAATGATACAGTATGTTTGGTTGTTTACTTAGCTGCATTTGATGAGGAGATGAGTTATTTACTGAGAGATAAGGATACTAAGACCTTGCAATAGGCTTATAGGATAGCGATGGACATTGAGAAGAACTTGAAATATGGAATTCTTAAGGGTTATCTAGTTGCAAGAGTTTGCTACCCTAAGACACCAGATGTTGAAGAAAGGGGTGAACCAAGAGGTGAAGGTCAATGTCAAAGTATTTACATCCATGTTAATCACAATAGCCATGTTGTGACTTATTATCTAAATAATAATATGAATGAAGAGAACTTGTCATAGGCAGTGGTTATTCCTCATGTTAGTGAAGATAAGGGTAGTGACAAATTATGTGACACAATTGATACAAAGATAGAGATAATTTCAGACACCATACCATGTGACAGTGACATCAATTTTCCTAGTGAGAAGACCACACAAAGGGTCTATCCACACTCTTATGGTTCGGATGGATTTGATAGTTTGTATGAAGGAAAATTGGAGGGTTGTATATTTGATGAAGATAGTGCTAATGTGCAAGGTTTTGATGATGTAGATTCATTCTCTCAGGAATCGATTGTATGTAATGATGAGGACTTGGATATTGCCATACCATTTTTTATTGATGATGTTCATAAGCTAGAGAATTTCATGGTATGTTCCAATGAAGAAGATATGCTTAAGCATGTGCTTATGCCAAGTCAACTTATTCATAATGATGGGTGTGAAGAGCTAGTCCAAGCGTATATGCCTAAAACAAGTATTATAATTAATGATACACTACCTACCTCATTACAAATAACTCTTCATGAAATGGATCAAATTGTTCCTAAATTTTCCGATCAAGAAAACATGTGTGAATCAACAGATATGGTTGGACAAGATGGAACTCAAAGGCACTAGAGCAGTCATGATGATCTTGCTGAAACCTATAAAGGTTATAATACTGAGTATTTGTGTTATGATGATGAAAGTCGTTCTAGCTCATATTAGTATTGTCTTATGCCTAATAAGAATGAATGTGAACTTGAGGTAGGCAATAGTCTCAATGAAGCTTTTAATGCACTGTTTGATGAGGATGCAGATGTAGATCAACCTGTGATTTGCCTTAATATTTTTTAGAAAGGTTTTCATAAGATTTTTAATCCATTGTATGAAGAGATAGTTGAGAACACAGGATTGTTGAAGGTTGACCAGAATATGAATGTTGATTTGATGTTGTTTGACGAAGATCAATTTTCTCCCATGACTAGTTATGATAGTAATCAAGTTGTCCAAGGTGATCAAGGAATTTTATTTGTCTCTACCAATGGTGACGTACAAGAATATAAGTCAGAATTCTTAATTGCATACCAGTTGAGTGTTTTCTTAATCAGAGGAGGCCTAGATAATGTCAAATATAGGGTTAGCTTATGGTTTGCAATTGCTTTTGTATGTGGTCAGCATATATATGGGAATATTTTCAATACATTGATCACATGTGTAGATGATAATCAAACCTTTGATAAAGGGAAATATTTATGTTTCAATTTTGATGGCCTTGGGCCATTAATCAAATTTTGATTTTCTCAAACTACAATATACTGTGCAGGGAGAGGATGTAGACTTTGCAACCCAATGGAGGTGTACAAGTGTGTTCATAATTGTGCCGATAATATGAAAACTGAAATACAGTTGAGGGTTGAAGCTTTGATAAAATGGAATGGAGCTAGAAGATAAGCTAATACCAAAGTGCTAAATTACAAATGCAGGTTATAAAAACTTGTACATGGAACAACTGTAATGTGTTTTCAGATAAAAGTTTTGATATTGATGTGGAATGCCAGATAGGAAGACAAAGGAAGGCATGGTAGGTTTGATGTCATCTGCTCAGGCCCATATCTAATTTAGAACAAGGGAGAATATTTTGTTTCATATCTTCTCCAAGGAATGACAGATGTAGTCCTTGAACTGCCTATTCATGGACAGTTCTTGGAATTTTACTTCTTTTGAAGTATTTTTTTTACATGAGAAATAAATTAGGCTTTGTACATATTAGAGTAGATTTATTTTTTTGCTTTGGGTTGCCCTGTCTAGGTAGTTCTCTTTTTGGTCTGCTCTATAGCTGGTCTGATCAACCTGAGATTCTAGATCCTCATATCATCCCTGAGTGATGATCGACCCCAACTAGAGCCACCGATAGCCCTGAAAATGACTATGTAAAAATTTGATGCCCCTAGCAAAGTTTTATTCATTTGGAATTAATGTTAATGTTACTCTCTATTTTTACCCTTAAGGTTTATGGTTTCTAGGTTTATGTATTCTTAGGTGAGCCTTTTGTTTTAAACCTAAAGCCTGTTATGTTTCTTCATTACCTTTTTTCACTTAAACATGAGGGTCTTTTCCATCATTAAAGGGGACCATGTTCCTTTTCCTAAGCGTTATTTCTTCTTCTGGCCTTTCAAATTTTCCTATGTCTTATGTCTTTTTCACTATGGTTGGGCCCCCTTTAAATATTTCAATGGGTATTTATTTTCCCTATGTCTAGCCTTAATGTTTTGGCCTATATCTCCCTGATTAACTATCGAGCAACTAAAAGTTCCATAATTTGCACGTGCATCAAATGGACGGTAATGTTATGACCTGTTGGTTCACCATATTGCACACGGTGGGGTTTTACACTATCGTAGAGGCAGGAACCAAGTCGGGCCCTAAAATCATGCGTGGAGAGGCCAACTCCAGACTATTTTTGGCATACTTGGGGACTTGGACCAACATATGACAAGGACTATACTAACCCTTCTTCACTTTGGGCTCTACAAAACCTGGGAGGGTGATCCCTTAATGCTCCTACAATCTCCACACCACACTTGTAGATGGCATTAAAATAAAGCAGAAGGTCTCACTCCTAAAAGGGGCTCAACAAAGAGGGAGAATGTTATAGAGTGGGTAGCTCCCAGTGATCCTCGACCTACTTTGGAGTGTGAGACAAATTTTGACAAGCAGTGACATATACAAAAATGAAAAGATATTCTGATATTATCGATTTATAGGAAGTTGATAAAATATGAGTAGAGAACTGTTACTGGAAATTACTAAAGCCACAACCAGTGTCTTATCCATTGCGCAACTGAAATTGTAAAACATAAGATGAAATATAACAGAACAGAACATTAATCTAATAGCTAGACATCTTAAGATAACACTGCCTTACAATGCATCTCATCTATCCATCCCAACCCAAAATACTTATCAGAATCAATGTATAAGCCCCACCAGTCTGTGGATCCTATCCTAGAAATTTAAATAGCCCCTTAGATCAAAGCATAAGATATAAAACACATACATCACAACAATGCAACGAATGAGAAAAACCCTTGATCTTACTCATTCAAAACATAACAGAGTTACACACTAGAGAAAATGAATTTGAACTATGCTTTCATTTATTTAACAAGCTATTTTCTGTTATAAATTATTACATATAACTCCTTCAAGAACTTGAAACAAAATAAGACACAAGACCCATTTCATTTACTCTACAAATTCTTATTATAGCCTACTCATTTCACCTAGACTCACTATACATGACCAAGGGTTTGGATCCAAACTTGTGAACCAATCTTCTCAATCCCAAGACTTGTAACCCAAAGTTCTCGACCTATGTATCATGGCCCTAAATTTCCTTTTATAGAAACAAGGGATAAAGCAAGCTTCAAGCCAGAGGAGACACCTATCATAATCTCATAAGACCATTTGTAACTTTGTTATAGAAATATTCCTTGTTGGTATTTTGGTATGGTTTTGTCATTGATGTCAACACCTACTGGAACACTAGCACTTTGGAGATCCAGCAACATTCACCGGCAAGCAAGTAACTATTGCATAGTTACTGGTATATGGTTCACCGATAGGATATAACGTTCATCGGCACTTGGAATGATATGGAAGACACTTGGAAATGTTGAAAACATTGTGTGGACATTTTTTTTTGAAGAATTAATCATTGGTATATTCATATTTGCATATTTGCTTTTACCGGCAAATAGGTCCAGGGTTACCTAGGGTTACACCGGCACGTTTATCTTTTCCAGATCAACATGGCACGCTATGCAGATGATTTATTATTATTGTAAATGCATTAAGCCAACTTGTTCAATCGGTTATTGCATCGGATATTATATTGTTTGTAAAATGTTTTTTTGTAATATCTTTTAGAGCCGACCTACTAAAATTGGTCTTAGGTTATGGTATAAATGTAAGATCTTATTTATAAGATCAAGTGTGGAATGCAAAAAAGATTTGTGTGAAGGTATATGCAAGATTAAGTAGAGGTATACACGAAGACGTCATTTGAAGGTGAAGCTAGGTTTTTGTAGAAGCATATCAGCATTACACCGGTACTAAATCCAGCATATGAAGATGTTATTTTGTGTAGTACATTCTTATTGGATTTAACCATCCAACTATAGTCAGTGTGACTCCTATTTTGTGATTGAGCAGTGAGCTCTAGGCTGTTGGCCTTTCTGCATGTGCAGACCCCATTTATGTATACTTACTATCTGCAGTAGTATCATCTGATTGTGGGTAAGGTTTCCCACTGTGGTTTTTCCTCTTACAGGGTTTCCACGTACAAATATTGGTGTTATGTGTTGTGGATGACTTTATGTTTATGTTTCATGCATTAATCTTTATCGGTATAGCAATTTACTGTTAACACTATCTACCGACATACTTAACTGGTTTACCGATATTAAGCATTAAGTTGGTTAACTGGTTTTTGGTTTAAATTTATTAGACAACTGATTCACCCCCCCCCCCCCTCTCAGTTGTCTCTGGGACCTAACAATTGGTATCAGAGCTAAGTCCTCTTTTGCAGAAGTTTAACAACTTGACAAGATCCAATGTCTACTAATTATTTCAAGAAGGACAGTCCTAAACTTGATGGAACAAACTATGGGATATGGAAGATCAGGATGGAGACACATCTGAATTGCATTGGTAAAGACATTTGGGAAGTTAAAAAGAATGGTTATACTGCTGCTATAGCTGGTCAAACTACTCCAACTACCTTAGCTAAAGATGAGGAGAATGATTGCAAAGCAAGAGAAGCACTTCTAAGTGCATTATCAGATCAACAAATCATGGGATTATCAGATAGGTCTACTACTAAATCTATTTGGGATCATTTGGAAACATTGAATGAAGGAGATTCCATAGTCAAGATTGCAAAACTTGAAAGCTTCCGAGTCAAGTATGAACATCTGAAAATGGAAGAAGATGAAAGGCTTTCTGCTTTTATGGAAAGAGTAAATGAAATTGTTTTGGGTATTAAATGTTGTGGAGGAACCTTAAGTGAGGAAAAAATTGTTTCAAAATTCTTAAGAGGATTGCCAGCGGCGTATAAAATGAAGGTTACTACTATAAATGAGTTGAGAACAATGCCTAATACATTAGTAACTAGGGATACATTTATTGGAAAACTTTCAGCCTTTGAAATTGAGGAATTTGGTCATATTGCTACTATAAAGACAAATTTGGCCTTTAAAGCATCAACATCATCTGCTCCATCATTAAACAAATCAAACTGGAAAGCCTTTTATGCAAGAGAACTTGAAGAAACTAGGAAGGAGAATGAAGAGCTTGAAGAACTTGAAGCACTATTTGCAAGGAAAATGCCAAAAGGTCTAGTTGGAAGTAAGTATGAAGGTAAACCACCCTTTAAATGTTTCAACTGCAATAAGATTGGTCATATGGCTTCGAGATGCCCTGATAGACATGCTAGACTAAGAGAAGAAGCTAGAAGAACATACAAGCCTAATCCTAAATATTAGAGATACAGATTTAAGAATAACAAAGACAAATCTTGTTACATTGTTGATGAAGGTGTGACTAATGATTCTGATGAGGATCCAGCAGACAATGGATGGGTTTTTGTTGCTATAACAAAAGATCAACCGGCACCTACTGCTCAATGGGTAGAACAAGCCCTAGCAGCTAAAGTTGAAGTAAAGAATGAATGGATCATTGACTCAGGATGCTCACATCATATGACAGGAGACAAAGGTAAATTCTTGAACTTTCAAGAATACAATGGAGGTTTAGTAAGATTTGGAGATGACAAAGCCTGTTCAATTAAAGGTAAGGGTTCAATATCTCTTGATGGTAAGTAGAACACTGACAATGTCTACTATGTTGAAGGATTAAAGAATAATCTTTTAAGTGTTGGTCAATTAGTTGAGAAGGAATTTTAGTTACAATTTAAAAATGGAAAATGCAAAATCATGAATAGAACTGGTTTGGAAATTGCAACCGGTAATCAGACTAGAGGTAATATCTTTTATTTGAATAATAGTGAAAAGATATGCTTGATTGCACATATAGATAAAATTTGGTTATGGCATAAGAGACTATGTCATGTAAACTTTGATTGCATGGTAAAAATTTGTACTTCCAAGGGAGTTAGAGATCTACCTAAAATTGTGAAACCTCAGAATACAATTTGTAAGGAATGTCAATTTGGAAAACAAGTTAGAGCTAGTTTCAAAAGTATTCCAGAAAAATCCAATAATGCTCTTGATTTAATTCACAATGATTTATGTGGTCCAGCTAGAACTAAAAGCCTACAAGGTGATAGATATTTCATGCTAATTATTGATGATTATTCTAGAATGTGTTGGGTTACTTTTCTCAAGGAAAAATCAGAAGCACTTGGAAAGTTCAAATTGTTCAAAGCAAAGGGTTAAAATGAAACTGGTAAGAAAATCAAATGTTTAAGATCAGATCAAGGAGGAGAATTCACATCTAAGGACTTTAATACATTCTGTGAAGTGAATGGAATCAGAAGACAATTATCAGCACCTTGGACACCACAGCAAAATGGAGTTGTTGAAAGGAAAAATAGAACTATCTTGGATGAAGCAAGAAGTATGTTATCTGAAGCAAATTTACCACATGTGTATTGGAGAGAAGCAGTTAGCACCACTATCTATACATTCAACAAAGTTCACATCAAAGGTGAAACCGGTAAGACCCCTCATGAACTATGGTTTGGTAATACTCCTACTCTTAAGTATTTCAGAATTTTTGGAAGTAAATGTTATATTAGAAGAGATGAGTATATTGGCAAATTTGATCCTAGAAGTGATGAAGGAATATTTCTTGGTTATTCATCTAAGAGCAAGTCATATAGATGTTTTAATAAGAGATTGCAGAAAATTGTTGAGAGTACAAATGTAAAGATTGATGAACAATTCAGAGGAACTTCAAGGTATATAGACTCTGAACCGGTAACAGAAATTGTGATAAATGAACCTACACTAAATTCACCGGTACAGAATGAAGATCCAGTTACCCTGGTACCATCAGAGGATTCCACAATAGTTGAAGAACAACAGTAAACTAAGACACCCCGGTATGTAAGATTGAATCATTCTGAAGATCAGATAATTGGAAACAAATTTAAAGGAGTTATGACAAGAGAAAGATTGGCAAATGAAGAGGTATGTCTTATTTCTCAAATTGAACCATCATCTATCAATGAGGCATGTGAATACAAATTTTGGATTAAAGCTATGGAAGAAGAATTAGGACAAATTGAGAAAAATAATACTTGGACATTAGTTCCCCGGCCTAAAGATATAAATGTAATTGGAACCAAATGGGTATTTAGAAACAAACTTAATGAAGATGGTAAGGTTGTCAGAAATAAAGCAAGACTAGTGTGTAAGGGATATTCTCAGA
Organism: Cryptomeria japonica; assembly: GCF_030272615.1. Classification (NCBI taxonomy): domain Eukaryota; kingdom Viridiplantae; phylum Streptophyta; class Pinopsida; order Cupressales; family Cupressaceae; genus Cryptomeria; species Cryptomeria japonica. The sequence continues at coordinate 355,632,873 of NC_081413.1, forward strand.
AAGAAGGAATTGATTACAATGAAACCTTTGCACTGGTAGCTAGAATTGAGGCAGTCAGATTATTATTGGCTTTTTCAGCTCACAAGAACTACAAAGTCTATCAAATGGATATTAAATGTGCATTCTTGAATGGAGATCTTGAAGAGGAAGTCTATGTTGAACAACCTGATGGATTTTCTTTGACACATGACAATGATATGGTTTGCAGGTTAAGAAAAGCTCTGTATGGATTGAAACAAGCCCCAAGAGCTTGGTATGCAAGGTTGGATAAGTATCTTTTAAAAATTGGTTTTACTAAAGGAAATGCAGACAGTAATTTATATTACAAAATAACTAATGATGACATCTTGATTATAGAAGTATTCGTTGATGATATAATCTTTGGAGGAGAAGATGGATTATGTAAGGAATTTTCTATTAAAATGCAGCAAGAATTTGAAATGTCTATGATTGGAGAAATAAAATTCTTTTTAGGATTGCAGATTTCACAGACTGATAAACATATATTTTTGAGTCAATCCAAGTACTTGAAAGAATTACTAAAGAAATTTGGCACGGAGAACTCTAAACTGGTAAGCACACCTATGACTACAAATGACAAATTATCTCAAAGGGACGAATCTACACCTGTTAATCCAACTAGATACAAATCTATGATAGGAGGTTTATTGTATTTGACACAAATCAGGCCTGATATTATGAATGCAGTATGTATTGTTTCTAGATTTCAAAGTAATCCTAGGGAAAATCATGAATCAGTAGTAAAAAGGATTTTCTGGCACTTACAAGGCACTGCAAATCTTGGATTATGGTATCCTAGACATGAAAATTTTGATCTATGTGCATACACAGATGCAAATTGGGCAGGAGATGTGGATGATAGAAAAAGCACCACTAGAGGAGCATTCTTTCTTGGAAAGAGATTAGTTTCTTGGTTGAGTAAGAAACAGAGTTGTACATCTTTATCAATAGCAGAATCAGAATATGTTGCAGCAACAACTAACTGTACACAGGTACTTTGTCTTACGCAAATGTTGAAAGACATAAAGGTAAAATGCAAGGAACCTATTACTATATATTGTGATAACACTACAGAAATTGATATATCTAAGAATCTAGTATTACACTCTAAAACTAAACATGTTTCTATCAAACTAAATTTTCTAAGGGAAAAAGTTGAAGAAAAGGAGATAAAACTAGTTTATGTGAATACTAAAGAATAGCTTGCAGATATTTTCACAAAACCTTTGCCTAAGGAGACTTTTGAATATCTCAGAGATCAGCTTGGAGTCATACCACCACCGGTAGAAACTTAGCCAGTTGATGATTGTCATCAACGGGCAGAATTGAAAGACAAATCTTTTACTCTGGTCTTTGATGAGGAAGCTACTTCTCAGGGGGAGTAGTTGGTATATTGAATTGATTCTTATTTTTTATATGAATTTTGGCATTTGATGTCAAAGCGAGAGAGATTTCTATGGAAAAACACATTATCTTTGAGGAAAGATTGATAGAAAAATTGGTATTGAAAATAAATCTTTAGATAAACACATGTTGCTCCCAGGGGGAGAGATTGTTGTTTAGGAGAGATTGTTTGTTTTTGGTATTTATCATTTTTGTTTTGGCACTTTGATGGTTTTTCCATCTTGTCTTGCCATAAATGCCAAAGGGGGAGATTGTTGGTATTTTGGTATGGTTTTGTCATTGATGTCAACAACTACTGGAACACTAGCACTTTGGAGATCCAACAACATTCACCGGCAAGCAAGTAACTATTGCACAGTTACTGGTATATGGTTCACCGGCAGGATATAATGTTCACCGGCACTTGGAATGATATGGAAGACACTTGGTAATGTCAAAAACATCATGTGGACACTTTGTTTTTAAGAATTAATCATTGGTATATTCATATTTGCATATTTTCTTTTACCGGCAAATAGGTCCATGGTTACCTAGGGTTACACCGGCAGGTTTATCTTTTCCAGATCAGCATGGCACGCTATGGAGATGATTTATTATTATTGTAAATGCATTAAGATGACATGTTCAATCGGTTATTGCATCAGATATTATATTGTTTGTAAAATGTTTTTTGTAATATCTTGTAGAGCCGACCTACTAAAATTGGTCTTAGGTTATGGTATAAATGTAAGATCTTATTTGTAAGATCAAGTGTGGAATGTGAAAAATATTTGTGTGAAGGTATATGCAAGATTAAGCAGAGGTATACATGAAGACATCATTTGAAGGTGAAGCTAGGTTTTTGTAGAAGCATATCAGCATTACACCGATACTAAATCCATCATATGAAGATGCTATTTTGTGCAGTACATTCTTATTGGATTTAACCATCCAACTGTAGTCAGTGTGACTCCCATTTTGTGATTGAGCAGTGAGCTCTAGGCTGTTGGCCTTTCTGCATGTGCAGACCCCATTTATGTACACTTACTATCTGCAGTAGTATCATCTGATTGTGGGTAAGGTTTCCCACCATGGTTTTTCCCCTTATAGGGTTTCCACGTACAAATATTGGTGTTATGTGTTGTGGATGACTTTATGTTTATGTTTCATGCATTAATCTTTACCAGTATAGCAATTTACTGTTAACACTGTCTACCGGCATACTTAACTAGTTTACTGGTATTAAGCTTTAAGGTCGTTAAATGGTTTTTGGTTTGAATTTATTAGACAACTGATTCACCCCCGCCCCCCTCTCAGTTGTCTCCGAGACCTAAAATTCCTCACAGTCTCCCAAAATATTGTCCATGTTGGTGTTCATGATGAAGTAGAACCAAAATTCCTAACTGCATTTTGGTAGAAACAAAACCTTTTGAGTTGTTCCATTATCATTGCAGATGCTTCCAAATGGACCATGAGATGCATCATTTTGTTCTATAGAGCATTTCCCTTTAAGGAGGGAAATTAGATCCTGACAAGAAGTAAAGTCACCCCTAAACTAGAGGAGTTTCAACCTTCATGCCCAAGATCAGAGAAAATGGAAAGAGGAGCTCAAAAGGAACATAAAGTGAAGGGAAGGTGTTGCAGCTTCCATGCCCATGCTGAGATGATCGGTTGCTGCCCCAATACCAACCTTGTTCAGCTCTTTTCCTCTGTAAGGGTCCTTCTTTAACCCTCTTCCAATGAGTGACAAAGGAGAGATGAAGGATGAGTCCTATAGGGCTTGTTCTGATAAGAAGCTGATTTCAAGCCTCCATCAACTATCCTCCCCATTTTCAAGACTCCATCGACTATAAACATACTCACTCCCAAAGGAATTTCATCCGGTATCACAGAGCTCAGTGTAACTTCTACCACGATACTGCTCAAACATCATTTTCACCATTTCAAAATGTTCTAAGAAGATAATAAATTTTCTTGTTCTTTCTACCAATTGAAGACACCACCCAGTTGTATTTATAATGAAAATACCTTTCTTGGTGGTGTTCATGCATGGGAAAAATCATCATTCCAATGCTTTTCTACTCATCTTGCCAGCAAATGGATTCAAAAAATCATACCCATCGAATCAAAACATCATCAAACTCAAACTGCCAATTCACTGCCCTTTTGACCAAGTTCACTTTACGTGAACGATTTTGTTCCTGGTTTTTTTATTTCTTGACTGTAGAATTTTTTCCTCAGAATCTCCCTTTTTTGGATACTGAGTCCTTATCTTTTGAAAGTTTCTCGGCAAAAATTTTCTTGATTTTTTACCTTATTGTGAGAATCTCTGATAGTATACATCCTATGATTTTATTGACAGGTCCTTGCTCACTTTGTTTCCAACTCATAAATCATCCTTATCCCCTTGATCCTTCTAAAGATCTCAATTTCTTTCCATGGTGGCAATGAAAACTTGTTGATATTGCCAATCTCTGGTATTGTCATCTTTGTCCACTAATACAAAATGACCCAACAAAACATCTCCTAAATTGACTTTTTGAGAATCACTCGACATCCATGTGCCTCGACACGTCTCTGTTTATTCCATGTCAGTAAGCTTATCTTCTTTTGCCTTCAATTTTCCTATGTGAATTACAACGAAACAGTCCAAATCACCCCCTTTAAAAAACTCTCTGTTTCCACCATAGATTTGTCTAGCATGGCACATCACGCGATTACCATCGGTCAACATTGATATTGACCTTCCAACATAGCAAGATGGGTCCACAAAATTCTAATCATGCATCGTCCAGTCGTCTTCCAGCTCAATTTTGTTAGTGGCCCCCCCTTCACACTTTCTTGGTCTGCATGGGACATGCGGCATCATCTCGCGATGTCATAGTCCTTAACTTTCCTGCATCTTCCTTCGCGAGACTACAAGGACCATATGATCTGTCCGTTCATTACGTGCACCTTTACAAAGTCCACCCAAAACTTGTCGCTATCCTTCGAGCATCTTCTCGCTTGAGTTAAAACACCACCATCCATTTAATGCACGTACAAAATTATGGAACCTTTAGTTGCTTGGTATTTAAACATAAAGATATAAGCCAAAACATTAAGGCCGAACTTAGGGAAAATAAATGCCCACGGAAATGTTTAAAAGGGGCTCAACCATAGTGAAAAAGACGTAAGTTCTAGGAAAAATTAAAAGGTCGGCAAAAGAAATAATGCCTAGGAAAAGGAACACGGTTGCTGCGATGATGGAAAAGACCCTCAAGTTTAAGTAAAAAGGTAATGAAGAAACATAACAGGCTTTAGGTTTAAAACAAAAGGCTCACTCGGGAACACATAAATTTAGAAACCATAAACCTTCAGGGTAAAAATAGAGAGCAACATTAATTCAAAATGATAGAACATTGTCAAGGATAAAAAAAATTGCATAGTTATTTTTAGCACTATTAGTGTCTCTGGTTGGGGACGATCATCACTCAGGGATGATACGAGGATCCAGAATCTATGGTTAAGAAGACTACATACAGAGAAGACCAAAAAGAGAACTACCTAGACAAGGCAGCCCAAAGCAGAAAAAGAAATCTACTCCAATATGTACAAAGCCTAATCTATTGCTCATGGAAAAGAAATACTTCAAGAGAAGTAAAATTCCAAGAACTATCCATGAACGGGAAAATCAAGGACTACATCTGTCATTACTTGGAGAGATATGAAATAAAACTCCTCTCCCCACTTACTTTGAATCAGATATGGGCCTGAGAAGATGACATCAAACTTATCGTGCCTTCCTTTGGCTTTCTATCTATCATTCCACATCAAGATCAAAACCTTTATCTAAAAACTCGTTACAGTTGTTCCCTGTAAAAGTTTAATAACCTACATTTGTAATTTAGCATGTTCGTATCAACTTCTCTTCTGGCTTCATTTCATTTCACCAAAGCTTCAACCTTCAACTGTATTTATTTTTCATATTACCAGCACAAGTAAGAATACACTTGTACATCTCCATTGGGTTGTAGATTCGACCTCCTTTCCCTGCACCCTATACTGTAGTTGTATGCGGGAAAAGTGGGCTGATAAAACTCAATATGTGAAAATATTGCTAAATACTAGTCCACACACACACACAGGACTTCTTGGTGCAAGCTATGGAGTAACAAAGTATTAGTCAGCTTCCCAAGGTGGGTCCCATGGTTCTCTATCTCACAATGTCCCTCAAACCAATGTTTTTGCTCTTAGATCACTGAGCAAAATGGTTCAGGGATGGCAAATGCAAGAACAAGGGATGCTTTGATAGATTTTTAGAATTAAATGCATCCTAAGCTATGCATAATTTTAAAATGCAATAAACTAGATGATAAGATGACAAGGTTAGTATGAGTACTATCCTAACATGATATATTTAGTCTATGATTGAGCTAAATGATAAAGAAAGTATTCTAAACATGCATATTTAGACTAATTCCTGATTTAAAAGAGGTTAAAATGATGAGCATAAAAATGATATATGAGAGCTTGAATGTATTTGAGCATAAGTGTGATACTACAAATTTGAAGGATAATTGTTATGGAGGAATGAGAGCTCTATTTATAGAAAGAATAGGGCAATGGATGGTCAAGATTGAATGATTTAATCAAGGGTTGAGTTTGAAAGTTGGGGATCCATGTTTGTAATTGGCACCAATGAAATGGTGACAAGTGTCAACATAGGGTTGGGTTGAGAGAAGGGGTTGGAGACATTGAATGCCTGAGAAGACCTCATGGTTATCTAGAGGCTAAGGGTCAAGCTTAAATTAGGATTACCCACTGGATTAAGAGTTAATCCAAGGATAAACCTTTGTGCAAATGATTAAGAGATAATCATGGTCAAAGCATTAAAGGCCTTATGAGACCCTTGGGTTGGATGAAGGTTGAGTCAAAACAAATGTTTTAACCATGTAGGAGGGTTTGAGTTAACCATTAATGGTTATTGGAGACTTTGGGGGATTAAGTGGTTGAAAGTTGGAAGCCTTCAATGGTTATCAAAGACTTTGAGGAATTTAGTGGTTGAAGGTTGAAAGCCTTTAATAGTTATCAAAGACTTTGAGGGTTTGAGAAGTGACTTCCCTTTGCTTAGGGATGTGACAAAGTTTAGAGGAGGGGTTAGGTTAATTAGAAGCCATTAGAAGATTCTAGAAGGGATTAGAAAGGGGTTTGGGATTTTGCAAGTGGATGGAGGGATAATAGGATTTAATTGAAATAAAGAATTTCATTCAATTTGGTTACAATTAAATAAATTAGATTTATTCAATTTAGGATAACTATTTAATTAAATTTGAATTTAATTAAAAGTGGATAGGGGGGATTTAATTGAATAAAATGATTTATTCATTAAATGGGTATAGTGAATTTTATTTAAATAAATTGAGTAATTTATTTAATAAAATAGAAGAATGTGGATAATTTAATTAAATTAGATTTAATCAACTAGAGAAATTAACATAAAATATTCATTTAGGAATATGGTCATTTTTATACGTCTACATTTTGCCCCTCTTTGAAGTGACGTGTGTGCACATGTTATTTCAAAGAAAATTATGTGTTTTTGTGATTTATGATCGAATGCAATCTTTTTGTCGCTCTTATGATTTGTCAGTTGTGCCCCAGATTTGATTTGATGTGTGATGCCCCAGATTCGATAGTTGATGGTGATGCCCCCTCGGGAAATGAATCAATATTTTTGTTTGAAAATTTTTGATTTAATTTGATGAGTTGCATATGATGTGTATGATTTCGTGCATGTGAAATGTGGTGAAATTGATTCATCTCCTGATAAGTTACAAATGTTATGGTATAGGGGAGACCGCGACCATATTACAGGTCCATTTGGCTAACCCTAATTTCATTTTCCTCCTATAAAAGGGGAAAAGAGCTTGAATTAGATTCATTTGTGCTTTATTGACTTTGGAGAAAGAGAATTTGGTCTGCAGAGAAAATGCCTATTCCTTATCATAGACACCATTTCGAGCACGTTCGGAGGTACCGGAGACCTGCAATGCGTGGACCACCAGTAAGTCAACATTTTTGACCCTTTTTTGACTTTTCATTTTGTCATTTTTAGTCATTTTTTGATTTTCAAAGTTCGGGTTTTACGGTTTAGCGCATCTAGGGCGTAGATTAGCGCATACGAAGTTTGAAGTAGCGCATCGAGTCAAATTTTTAGGGGTCACGTCCGAAATTAGATAGGATAGCGCATAGAAAAAATATGTTAGCGCATATAGGTAGAATAGCGCATGGCAGCCGTCGGGTAGCGCGTCGGGTCAACAAGTTAGCGTGTATGGTAGACCTAGTGCATAGGGGTCACAGGGGTTCGCATAGGTAAGGGGGTTTAGCGCGTAGGGTTAACCTAGCGCATAGGGCCAAACAAGTAGCGCCTAGGAGGTGTAGATTAGTGCGTAGAGTCAGTCTAGCACATAGGGTAGGTTAGGTGGCGCGTGGGGGGAAAAGATTAGTGCATAGAGTCAGTCTAGCGCATATGGTAAGTAGATTAGCGCGTAGGAAAAACAGCCTAGCGCGTGGGGGTTTTTTAGCGCATAGGAAAATTTGTTTTGGTTTGTCTGTCATGATTTTATGCTTTTGTCCAAGATGAGTGTTGATATAACTTGTTTGGATTTGCGATATTTCAAGTTATGTGTAGATATCAATGTGTTGTGTTGATCAAAATATGATTTGTTTGCGTGTTCTGATTTAAGTTCAATGTGTGAAGCCTGAGTTGTATTACAAGCTGATATGGGTTGGAAACTTGAGTTGTGTTACAAGCTGATATGGGTGGGAAACTTGAGTTGTTTTACAAGTTTATGTGATTGTGGAGACTTGAGTTGTGTTACAAGTTTTGATATGGTTTTTGAGAACTTGAGTTGTGTTACAAGTTGATATGAAATGATAGGATTTTGAACTTTGATATAGATGAGCAAATTGTTTCATGTTGTTGATGTGAGTTTGATTTTGATATCTTTGTTTTGATGTGGAAACTGATATTGGATTTGTTTTGTTTGTTTGACAGGAGCGATTGGGTGTGGTTCAGTCGCGGGAGAGATTTCCCAGACCATGGACATTGATACCGCGGTTGTCGCAGGCTGATCTTGATATTATTGAGAGATGTGGATTGACTTCTCTCCTGGATATGCCTCAGTTCACTGTGAACTGGGGGCTACTGACAGCACTTGCAGAGAGGTGGCATAGTGATACGAACACCTTCCATTTTGCCACGGGAGAGATGACAGTCACACCAGAGGACTGTTACAGGATCTTGTGCATCCCTGTAGTAGGGGCACTACTACCATATGAGCAGTCAGAGGAGGGTGGCACAGAGGCACTGCGCCGCATTTTCCAGGATGATACTGTCTGTGGCTATGAGATCCCATGGCAGGAGTTTTTGGACCTGGACTATGCACCACTACCATCCATACTAGCAGGGTTCATTGGTGGATTCCTTTGTCCTGATCGCAGGTCAAAGGGATTCTCGGTGGGATGGGGGCTGGTTTTGGAGGAGATGGTCACTCAGGGCCGGAGGTTTGCATGGGGGTCAGCTATGCTGGCTCATTTATACAGGGGTCTGCATGAGGTAGTATACCTCGGTTACGGCAGTTTGTCAGCTGGCGTGACATTATTACAGGTATGGTGCTAGGAGCACATTCCAGCAGTGAGGCCACTAGCAGACAGGGACAGGCCCATAGGATGTGCATATGCCTATGGATACAGGGGTCTAGTTGTCCAGCGTAAGCTGGGCAAACTAGGGCACTGGAGGAGGGTACTTGATGACATTGATACGGTCACCTGGGGACCGTATACAAGATGTGAGGTGTGGGCGGAGGATGGGCTGGAGATGCCCTTTGTATTTATGACCAGGTACCTGATTGGGAGGACCCCGTTCGTGATTGAGCGATTTGTGGTGACCCAAGTTTTGAGGCAGTTCAGGCACCAGCAGGGTATTCCTCAGGGAGTGTGCCTATATGCACAGCAGTAGCAGGATGTAGCGGATTGGGGGCCGACCATTGATAGTGCAGTGGCGGTGGAGGAGTTTGTGGGGTTGGCGGGGGAGAACAGTTGCTCTACCAGGAACTCGTAACGACTCTGTTGCTCTGGAATTTATAGTAGTGAAGCGATAGTAGCCATTGCATCAGCTGCTTTGTTGTTTAATCTTGGTATTTGTTCGAAGGTGATGTGCACAAAATACTGTTTGAAGTCATCCACCATTCATTTGTAGGGTAGTAACTTGTCATCCTTTGTCTGATAGTCGTTGTTGATTTGATGGACGACTAGTTGTGAGTCTCCATAGACTTTTAACTCTGTGATTTTCCATTCTACGGCCATTTTGATGCCTATAACCAGTGCCTCATATTCAGCCACATTATTTGTGCATGGGAACATAAGCCTATATGATCTTGGTATAGTGTGTCCTTCAGGAGTGAGGAACAGAATGCCAGCACCTGAACCATGTTGTGTATAGGATCCGTCAAAGTATAGGATCCATTGTTTAGTAGAAAGAGCAAGAACATCCCTGTCTGGAAATTTAATCTCCATGGTGTGTTTGCCTGGTAGCGGTGCTTCAGCCAACTGATCTGCAATTGCTTGTCCCTTGATGGCTCATCTTTCTGTATATTGGATGTCAAATTCACTGAGAATCATGACCCATTTAGCCAATCGGCCTGTAAGAGCTGCCTTACTGAGTAGATATTTGAGAGGATCAATTTTTGCTACTAGCTTAATGGTATGTGCTAGCATATAATGTCGGAACTTCTGAGATGCAAAGACCACTGTTAGGCAAGCCTTTTCAATGAATGTATAGTTGAGTTCATAGTCATTCAATGTCCTACTGATATAATATATGGCGCGTTCCTTCCCTTGTTGATCTTCTTGTGCTAATAGTGCCCCCAGCGATATATTTGTTGTTGAGATATATAAGATAAGAGGCTTTCCTGCGACTGGTGGTACCAGAACTGGTGGATTCATCAGGTACTGTTTGATTTGGTAAAAAGATTCTGCACACTTGGTCTCCCATTTGAAGGGTACATTTTTGTGTACTAAATGGTTAAATGGTATACTTTTATCTGCTAGCTGAGTGATGAATCGTTGGATTGATTGAAGTCGTCCTTGTAGAGATCTAAGTTGACTAATATTCTTTGGTGGTGGCATGTCCATAATGGCTTGTACCTTTGCTGGATCTACTTCAATACCTTTAGCTGAGACAATGTAGCCTAGTAACTTGTCTGATGTAACCCCAAAGACACACTTCTTAGGGTTGAGCCTGACCTGGAATTTCGCCAATCGATCAAAAATCTTTGTTAGGATGCCAATATGTTCAGCTCTAGTGAAGGATTTAGCTAGTAAATCATCCACATAGTCTTCCATAAATGTGTGCATCATGTCATGGAAGATTGTTGTCATTTCTCTTTGATAAGTGGCCCCTACATTCTTTAAGCCAAAAGGCATAACATTCCAACAGTACGTTCCCCAAGGACAGGTGAACACTATTTTATCTTGATCTTCAGGAGCTATTTTGATTTGATTATAGCCTGAGAAACCGTCCATTAGTGAGAGCATTGCATGGCCTACTGTGAGATCTACAATTATGTCGATACTGGGCAGAGGAAAGTCATCTTTTGGACAAGCTTTGTTGACGTCCTTGAAGTCAGTGCAAATTCTGATACTACCATTTGGTTTTGATACTGGAACGATGTTGGAAATCCACTCTGCATAGTCAATGGGTCGGATGAATCCGACGTCTAATAGTTTCTTCAGTTCAGTTTTGACCATGAGTGCCACCTGTGGATTCATCTTTCGTAGCTTTTGCTTGACTGGCTTAACTCCTGTAGAAATGGACAAGTGATGGATGATTAAGTGTGGATCCACTCCAGGCATATCAGCATATGACCAAGCAAAGTTAACTTGTTGTGCTTTAAAGAAGATGATGAAGGTTGATCTTTCTGCCTCTGTTAGAGATTCTGCAAGGTGTAGGTTCCTAACTGCGTCTGTGGTGCCAATGTTGATTGATTGAATGGGTTCAATCAATATGGGTGATCGCTCATGAAAGTGCCCAGGAAGAGTGTCAAGTCTCCCATCATTAGGTGCCTTAAAAAGGTTTTCACCCTCAGATGCATCCTTTATTTTTACTTTTTTGTGATCTAGAGCAGCCATTGACTAGTTTTCAGCATCAAATCCTTTATTTAGTTCATTTTTGCGACTGAGAGACTTGGCACTCCCTGATTGACAGACATCGTTATTTTGTTCATTGGTAGAGCCTATTTCTAGATTTACAGTACATAGGTAATGGATAATAGATTCATCATCTGGGAAAATTGGTATATCATGTGTTTCAGGTTCATCCCAGTCGATGAGGTCAGGAAAGACAAGCGGTAAGGAATCATTGGGTGGATCAAGCTCTGCTACTGTAAGTGTTAGGACAGAGTTTTCATCATGATTGTTTTTGGTTTTAAAGAAATCCAAGATTTCGTCGAGGTCTTCGATGGTATTATCCTCTACGTATACTTGTTCATAATGTTCCTGTTCGCTTTCCTTGGCGTCATAGATATTTTGTGGTCCAAATTCAAGAGGTCTATCTTCTGCGTTATGTTCTTCTTGAGAAAGGGATATAGAATCAGTATCATCAGGGATATCTGTAGTAGCATTGGAGCAAGTACCCCATTCATATTCATTGGAATCTATCCCATAGGCATCGTCCTAGATTCTATCTATGTTGTAAACCGGTATGTTATATGGTGAAAACAAATCTTTGATGATGGATACCATTTTGATGGTTTTTGTTGATTCTATATCAGATCCGTCTTCTACTTGCTGGATTTGTTCATAAACTGTACTTCCTCGGGGAGGAATAATGGTATCTGGAGAGGACATGATTTGTTTTTGAGACATTGGTGTTTGAATGTGAGCCACTGCTGCAGATAGGGCCTTCTTATGACTTAGAAGCTTTCCCTGATGCAACTTCTGATCTTGACGTTCCCGTGCTTTGCGGATTGTTTCTGCTGATTCAAAGAGTGCTTCCTACCAGGATTCTTCTTTGTACTTCTTCTTTACCTTCCATTGAGGTTTTGTAGTTGTGTGTGGTGGCTGTTTTAATAGGAACGTGAGTTTAGAACCCAATCCTGCTTTGTTTCTACTAGGTTGCGAAGGAAGATCTATAGGTTCAGTGACTCCTTCTTTACGTTTTCCAATAGGTCCTTTACCGCCATATCCCATTTGTTTCATGATTAAGTAGCCTTTTCCATACAGGTGTGTTGGTAGAACAATGTCCAGAGTGGCTGCTCTATGATCTTCTTCCTCATCTTTGTATAACCAGCTAAGAACATCTTTGTCTTCTGATTCATGTGCTAGAGTACCCAATTGGATGAAGGTACCATCAAATTTAGTGATGGGCTGAGTGGCCAGATGTGTTGATGTAGTAGGCAAACCATGCGATCTAGGTGATGTTGGCAATTTGGCCAAACATAACGGTTCCAAAGAATATTCTCCCATGCCTTGGTCTTTGATTTGCATTTTCTGTTTGAAGTCTCCCCATAAGGAGTTGGATTTTGTTGTTTGTGGATCTGATGTTGAAGATCACTGCTTTTCTCTATTATGAGGAACCAAACTATCTTGGGCTGCCCCCATTGTGTTGCAATGTTGAAATGGATTATGATCAGCTGATATGGAGATTTATTGTCCATCATAAGGAAACTTGACACACTGGTGATACGTAGAAGGTACTGCTTGCATTTCATGTATCCAGGGTCGCCCTAACAAAATATTGTAGGTGAGATCTATGTCTAAGACCTAACATATAGTATCCTTTTATACTAGTCCTACTTGAATAGGTAATATCACTGTGCCTTTAGAGGACCTTTCCTCATCATCATATGCTTTTATGGTAATCTTTTTGCAAGGATCAATAGATTCTTCTAAGAAGCCTAATGCACGGATAAGCTTTAAAGTACATATATTAAGTCCGGCTCCTCCATCTATTAAGACTCTTTTTACTCGGTGTTTGCAAACAATGACTTCAATATGGAGAGGATTATTATGCGGATGACTCAAGGAAGTATTATCATGCTCTGAGAAGGTGAGGTTATGAGGTCCTGTCATATGGGCGACCATGGTTTGAAATCTGTCTGTATCCAGATTTTGAGGTACATTTGTTTCCAATAGCGCTTGTTCCAATATGTCTTTGTGCTTTGGTGATAGTTTCAATAATTCCAAGATAGATATCTGAGTTGGAGTCTTGCATAGTTGGCTAACCAAGTCATATTGGATTTTTGGTGTGGTAGGTGTAGGTGCAGTATGTCCCTTCAAGACATATTTCTGAGTTCGGGTTGTTACATTGACAGATTCATGATCATGCCGATCTTGAATGGTGATGACATTGACATGATGATCTTCAGCTGATATGTGGTTGATGGTGTTGTTGCAGATATGATTAATACAAGCTCCACGTGTATCATCTGAAGTTGATGCTCCATCTTTGTTGTAATTTGGGAGAGGATTTTTGAAGGCTCCGTGATCACCATTTGTTTTAAGACCATCCACTGTTAAGTCACCTCAATCAATCATGTCCTGTACTATGTGTTTCAATCTCATGCACTCGTTTGTTCTATGACCCTTATTGCGATGGAAATCACAATAGTGTGAATCATTCCACCAAGGTGGTTTGATTGGGGGTTCATAGTTGCTGATTGGAGGCAAAGAAAGAATCTTGTTTGCTAAAAGTTCTCTGAATGCGGATTCTAATGATTGTCCCAGTGGTGTGAAGATACGCTTTTGGAAATTGTTCATGTTGTTGCGTGAATTGTTGTTAGGTCCTAGATTCATGTTTTTTCTTTGAGTATCATTGGTTTTGTTTGTGTTGAGTTGTCCTTGATCGGTGTTTTGTGCATATGTGTTAGCATTTGTATTAGCATTTTTAGGATTTTTCATGTTTTGAGGATTTCCGGATAATACAAGCGCTGGTTGTTTAGGTTTGGGATCATGTATTTCATTGTTGCCTTCATTTTTGTTTCGAGTCCAAATTCGAGATTTGTCAAGATTGGTGTTGTTCTAGTTATTGTAGTTTGATGAGTTTGTTCCCTCTTTGTAAAATTTGAGTGTGCCCTTTTTGACACATGCTTCTTCTACTTGAATGCCATTTTCAATCAATTTAGCGAAAGATGGTATGCATTGAAGTTTTAGTCTGTAACTCATTTCGCCATTCAAGTTATCGATGAAAATTTCCATTTTCTCCTTTTCGGGAATATCTCAAGGATATCTGGAGACCATGCGTCGCCAGCGTTGAAGGAACACCATGAATGTTTCATTGTTCTTTTGTTTGGTGTTGCAAACATCTAGCATGGTTATGGCATGTTGGATGTTGTAGGAATAGTGGGTTATGAATTTGTTAACCAACTCATCAAATGATCTCACAGGTGGTGTAATTTTGGATAACCATTCCATGGTTTGCCCTCCCAAGCTTCTAGGGAATAACCTCATCAAATAGGTGTCATCATGAGCAAATTCAAGGCTTAGTGTGCAAAATTCCCGAACATGATCTCGGGGATCACTTTTCCCATCATATTTATCAAATTTGGGAATGTCTGAGTTTGGAGGAAAAGGCACCATGTTCAATCTTTTGTCAAATGGGTAAGGACAGATTTCGTTTAAAGAGTACCACACTATTGTCCCTTGTTGCATATCCTGTATTTGCCTTTGCAACATTTGCATTTGTTGAGTAAGGGTTGCCAAAGGTATATTGTCTTGTCGAGGGAAAAGTTCTTCCCTTGTATTGGTTCTTAGCTGAAAAGGTGTGGTAAATGGTATATTTTGCTCTGGTGTTTCTAGCTCAGGTATATGCATTTCTGGTATGCGTTGTTCTGGAATGTGTTGCTCAGGTATATGTTGTTCAAAGTTATGGGTTTCTTCTTCTCTTTGTTGTTCTTGATATGCATATTGTCAAGATCCAGTTTTAAAGATGTTTGGGTCTAAATCTTCGAGAAGTTTAACGCCTTTGCTTGTAAGCATGAGCAGATATTTTTCTTTGTCATTTTCCATGAGTTTTTCTACAAGTTTTTGGAATGAAGGGTTTTCTTGACATTCCCGAAGAAGTGCTTCAGTAATTTCAGGTTCTTCTACGGGTGGAACTTCAAAAGGATTTGATAATCTTCGATTCATACTAGACTCAGCGTGTGCCTCGCTTTGTTTGTCTCTTTGAGAGTGAGTAACAGGCATTTTAGTAGAAACTCTCAGTGATGAAAGGGACAAAAGCCTTGTTGATATGTTGTTCAGGGGTGGGTGGTTCTGGTCGAGATGCGGTATAAGTGATACACTCGTCGGGCAAGAATGCGGGATTGATTTTTCTGCTGCGATTTATGGTTTGATTAAAAGCAAACTTTTGACAGTATGCTCTTGTCTTCAAAGGTTCTTTGTCAAATTCGCTGGATTTGTTTTGGATATACCATTTGACGTGATGAAGGAATACCCAATGAGATTTGAAGAGTTGACGATTGATGTATAAACACTTATTTCTCTTGATGAATTTGGAAAAACTAGGTTGTTGTTTCTTCAACATGATGTTACAATAAAGGTTCTTTCTTCTCAGAATAAGGGGATTAGTCATGCATGAGTGATCAATGGTTTCCTTTGATTGGTTTGGATTCAGTTGATTCTTGTTTTTGAAAATTTTAAATCTTACTCTATCAGAGTGAAGGTTTAGATGCCCCTTCACGACAAAGCGTGTCAAATGATATGGATAAAAGCCTCCCGATCTGGAAACTTGATTTGACAATTTGAAAGTTTTAAACAAGTGTTTTGCGATAAAAATCCGTAAGATGGTAAAGGATTCTGTTGATACTGATAATGAAATTTCTGAATTATGATAGGAGAGACATCCTTTATCGCGCGATTCGTTTAGGATTCTGACAACTTTTGTTTTGACACAAATTTAGCTTGAGAAATGGTTTTAATGGTTTGTTTGTCACTCTGGTTTGATGAAAAATGGTGTTGATGGAAAAAGGCTTAAAAAAATATTTTTGAAAATTTCAAAATTTTTCCCAGTTTTGCTCTTTATTTTTCTGTTTTTGGATCACGCGCTAGAACAGAGTCTACATGCACTACTGAAATTCCACTATGCGCTAAAATAATAACCACACGCGCTAGGCTGCCCCCAGACATGCGCTAAAGTTTTGACTGTTTAAAAAACTGTTGTCTAGCAGTTGAAAAACCTATGCGCTATCCTGGGTCTGTCACGCGCTATCTTTTGGACTTTATGCGCTAATGTTTGATTTCCACGTGCTAAGCTATTGCTTCCACGCGCTAGACTGTTTTTCTGATGCGTTAAAACGTTTCAACACTATTTTGTCTTGGGATAAAATGCTATTGTTTGGAACCGACGTGCTAACTTGAGGTTTGGATGCACTAACAAAAGTACCCTACGCGCTAAGAAGTTGCTCTTATGCACTAAACTGCTCTGATATATTTTGACTTGGTTGTTTTTTTGCGATTTTTGAAATTTTTAACACTCGTGATTTTGATGGATGATTTCTTTTTGGATACTCCATCTTACTAAATCGAATAGATGAACTCTTGATTACTTGGTTTGATATTCCCATAATCTTACTGGATGAAAGTCTTTCCTAAAGATAGTTGAAATGTTGATAACCATCTCAAAAGATGTTTTGTTGGATATGGAAATCTTCTCCACTTTATGATTTTTCCTTGTTTGAATTGACTTTTGAGTTTGATTGTTGGATACTTTGAAAGATATTTTAACATTTGTGACAAGAATACATAGCACACATGAAGACAATGATCATCCTAATGCTAAACATTGAGTGTATATTCTTTTGAGAATGTGTTCAAATCCTCGATGTTATCACTGGTTTGATCTACAACAAAAGACACATCAGATAGACTCTTTATTCAAAGGTCATTGACAATATCATAGCCCACTAGTCTCGATACTCCGTCAGCTCAAACAGCCTTGTCACCCCCTAGAGGGCCCTATTTTTTTGCCTTTTGCCAGAAATTAACTCAAAGTGAATTGCTTCACAATTGAGTAGTTATCTTGGGAGATATATGGTGAGTGATCTTGGGGGCGGATTCTTCCCCACCCTTGCACTATGATATTGTCAATGTTTGGCAACTGACTTGGTTCAAAGTTTCTAATGCTATGGTTCATAATTAGGCTTCCTGTTCGGCCGTCAGTGATAAACTCCCTCAAGAGGCTTCCCAACCTTTAGAACAAAAGCTTTACGTATCGTAAAGATACTGGGGGAAGGCTAATCGCTGCGCGTAACCGTTGAAAAGGACTTTCGTCACTTTCCACATTTGATTATAGTGGGTTGGAATTCTTGGCATCAAAGTCGTTCCCCACTTAGGTCATTCCCTTCCCACCGGCCATAAACGGCTTTAAGAGTTGATTCCAACTCCTCGGGAAGGCAGGCCTGCTAAAGGTTTTATTGCTTGAAGTACAGAAAGCTGTAAGAGTGGTCTGGATTTTTTATCACCCAGTTAAGGGGAGAGCATATTCCTTCCACTTCCGAGACAAAGCAATCAAGTTGGTTTATTTTATCCTTTCAATTCAGTGATTTGCTAAAATCTATGTGGAGATGTTGCTCCACAAAAACATGGTGTTTATTTTATCCTTGCAAAGCAATGATTTTCTGATCTATGAAAAGAAATTTTGGTCAACAAAGTAAAGTTGATGTTTTTGGTCAGCAAAAGAAATCGCTTAAAAGGGGAAGATCTTCCCTCTTTAGTTGTAACTGACTCTAGACATGTGTGATTCTTTTACTTTACAGAAATTTGAAGTGAATCATTTTATGCACCAAAGGATGGTGAAGTTCGTTTTAAATCCCTTTGTTGCAAAAAAAAATGAAGATTGTTTTGTTGTGGTTCGTTTTACAGCCCAAAGTAAGGTGAGTTCAATTTTATTTAACTAGAATTAAATAGACTTTAAATTTTAACTAACTTGAACAAGCTAGTAAAATTTAAACAATTTATAGTTCTAAAAAAAAAAGACACTAAGCTCCTCCCTGCAATAAAATGTCAGAAATCCTGCAAAAGACCACCACTTTAGTTAGAAAAACAGAGGATTTTGTGGACTTCAACAAGTCTAAAATTTCATTTTTGTTACAATTTAAATTTTTGCTTTCTATTTGTGATGCGCTACAGAAAGGACTGCACGCGCTACAAGAAAACCTAGATGCGCTAAACTTATGTCTCTCTGCACTATACTGTTTTCTGGATGCGCTACTATGTGCATTGGAAGCATTGTTCTGTTTTTGTTTTCGCGTTGGGACCTACAGGAAAATATTGATTTGATGCGCTACAAGATGGTTTAGACGTGCTGGATGATGGATAGAACGCGCTAGCTAGTAAACTCAATGCGCTAGCTGACAGACCCGAAGCGCCAATATATTCTGTCGATGCGCTACTCTATTTTTCGGCCACGCTGAGACCTACAGGGAAAGTTTAGTGAGGTTATGTGGTAAAGAAAGGTCTTCACGCGCTAGAGTATGGACCTCATGCGCTAAACAGTGAGCAGGATGCACTAGACTGTTAACCAGATGCGCTAGAGTATGTTTCCCACGAGCTGATTTTCATTTTCCGCGGACCTGCAAAAGTGGATATATTTCAAAACCGATTAGATATATGGGGTAATGCCCCACGGTGGGCGCCAGAAATGTATGCAGGAAAAGTGGGCTGATAAAACTCAATATGTGAAAATATTGCTAAATACTAGTCCACACACACACACAGGACTTCTTGGTGCAAGCTATGGAATAACAAAGTATTACTCAGCTTCCCAAGGTGGGTCCCATGGTTCTCTATCTCACAATGTCCCTCAAACCAATGTTTTTGCTCTTAGATCACTGAGCAAAATGGTTCAGGGATGGCAAATGCAAGAACAAGGGATGCTTTGATAGATTTTTAGAATGAAATGCATCCTAAGCTATGCATAATTTTAAAATGCAATAAACTAGATGATAAGATGACAAGGTTAGTATGAGTACTATCCTAACATGATATATTTAGTCTATGATTGAGCTAAATGATAAAGAAAGTATTCTAAACATGCATATTTAGACTAATTCCTGATTTAAAAGAGGCTAAAATGATGAGCATAAAAATGATATATGAGAGCTTGAATGTATTTGAGCATAAGTGTGATATTACAAATTTGAAGGATAATTGTTATGGAGGAATGAGAGCTCTATTTATAGCAAGAACAGGGCAATGGATGGTCAAGATTGATTGATTTAATCAAGGGTTGAGTTTGAAAGTTGGGGATCCATGTTTGTAATTGGCACCAATGAAATGGTGACAAGTGTCAACATAGGGTTGGGTTGAGAGAAGGGGTTGGAGACATTGAATGCCTGAGAAGACCTCATGGTTATCTAGAGGCTAAGGGTCAAGCTTAAATTAGGATTACCCACTGGATTAAGAGTTAATCCAAGGATAAACCTTTGTGCAAATGATTAAGAGATAATCATGGTCAAGGCATTAAAGGCCTGATGAGACCCTTGGGTTGGATGAAGGTTGAGTCAAAACAAATGTTTTAACCATGTAGGAGGGTTTGAGTTAACCATTAATGGTTATTGGAGACTTTGGGGGATTAAGTGGTTGAAAGTTGGAAGCCTTCAATGGTTATCAAAGACTTTGAGGAATTTAGTGGTTGAAGGTTGAAAGCCTTTAATGGTTATCAAAGACTTTGAGGGTTTGAGAAGTGACTTCCCTTTGCTTAGGGATGTGACAAAGTTTAGAGGAGGGGTTAGGTTAATTAGAAGCCATTAGAAGATTCTAGAAGGGATTAGAAAGGGGTTTGGGATTTTGCAAGTGGATGGAGGGATAATAGGATTTAATTGAAATAAAGAATTTCATTCAATTTGGTTGCAATTAAATAAATTAGATTTATTCAATTTAGGATAACTATTTAATTAAATTTGAATTTAATTAAAAGTGGATAGGGGGGATTTAATTGAATAAAATGATTTATTCATTAAATGGGTATAGTGAATTTTATTTAAATAAATTGAGTAATTTATTTAATAAAATAGAAGAATGTGGATAATTTAATTAAATTAGATTTAATCAACTAGAGAAATGAACATAAAATATTCATTTAGGAATATGGTCATTTTTATACGTCTACAGTAGTTTGAGAAAATCAAACTCTGATTGATGGTCCAAGGCCATCAAAACTGAAGCATCAATAATTACCCTTATCAAAGGTCTAATTCTCATCTACATATGTGATCAATAACTTGAAAATATTCCCATCTACATGTTGACCACATTCAAAAACATTTGCAAATTGCAAACCCACCTTTCATTTGCATCATCCAAGTCCCTTCTGATTAAGAAAACACTCAACTGGCAAGTGATTAAGAATTTTGACCTGTATTCTTGCACACTGCTATCAGCAGGGACAAATAAAATTCCTTGATCACTTTGGATGGCCCTTTCTTTATCATATAAACCCTACTTACAAGCATCTAAAACACCTTCAGAATTGCTATCATAACCAATCATGGGATAAAACTGATCTTCAACACAGAAAATTAACTCAGCATTCACATTTTGGTCAATCTTCACCATTTTTGGTTTCTCGACCATCTCTTCATGCAAAGGATTGGAAATAATATGAAAACCTTTCTCATAGATATTTAGGAAAAGAAGAGGTTGATCCATATTTACATCCTCATCAAATAATATATTAAAAGATTCATTAAAACTTTTGCCTACCTCAAATTAACATTCATCCTTATTAGCCATAAGGTAATCATAATCTGAGCTATAACAACTTTCAGCATCATAACATTCAGTGTTATAACTCTCATAAGTTTCAACAAAATCATCATGACTTCTTTGGCCCTTTTCTTCATCTTTTCCAATCGCATCTATTGGTTCACGTGTCCTCATGATTAGAGAGTTCGGGAACAATTTGATCCACTACATAGAGTGTTACTTGTAATGGGATAGGTAGTATATCATTACTTATAATACATGTTTCAAGCATATCTACCCTAAATAGTTCTTTACACTCATCACCCTAAATAAATTGACATGGCATAAGCATAGGCTGAATAATATCTTCTTCATTGAAACATACCATGTATTTCTTTGGTTTATGAGCATTATCAACAAGGAATGGTGTAATGATATTCTAGATTCCATCATTCCACACGACTGATTCCTGAGAAGATAAATCTATCTCGCCAAAACCTTGCATAGCATCATTATTCTCATCAGATGTACAACCTTCCAATTCTCCTTCATACAGACTATCATATCCATCCAAAGAGGGAAGATAGACCCTTTGTGTGGCATCCTTACTAAAAGGGCTAATAATTTTGTCACCTGATGTAGCCACTGAAATTACCTCCATCTGTGTATCATTTGTATCATATAAATTTTTGTTAACCTCATCTTCACTAATATGAGGAATAACCATTGTCTGAGATAAGTTCTCTTCACTCATATTTTTGTTTGAATCACAATTCATAATATGGTTAGTGCGATCAGCAGGGATGTAGATGCTTTGGCATTGATCTTCACCTCTTGACTCACACCTTCTTCAATGTCTGATATCTTAGGACAACACACTCTTGTAGTAAAATAACCCTTAGGGATTCCATATTTCAAATTGTTCTCAATATCCATTGGGGTGAACTCATAATGTTGCTTTCCACTTTTTCGTACATCCTGATTTTTGCTGAAATCATACATTTTTTAGAAAATATTAAAATTTAAGCTTTAAGAGGTCCCATTTGAAGTAATTAATTGAAGAGAGTTAGATCAAAGGCTCTTAGATCAAAATTTATTTTATATAACCTCTTTACTTCTAAATCATACTTCCAATGGAGTCTCCTTTGCATCTATCAAATGCTGATAAAAAACCAATTTTACATTAGCTTTTGGGAGGTCAAATGAATTCATTTAGAAGTTTTATTTTTTAAGTATTTAGCCTTTATTATAATCTTTCCAAATACTATAAATTTTAATATATTTAATTTCATTAATATATATTTATTTTATTTCTTATGAATATAGGGTTTTCACCGAACATGAACTTGTTTGTTCAATGCTTAAGAAAAAATAGTAAATGTCACCCAAAAAATTATGAAAATTATTTACACACTAGGTTTTGAAGTCCTCTTTCCAAAAAAAAAAATGATTTTCGTTACATATACAATAAGTCATGTAATATCAAATGGACATATGTCAACATTACAATTAACTCGACTTCAAATCTTAATATAATATGAAATATTGAAGATAATACTACAAAACCAATTGAAAACACTAGATATGGATGTTACAAAACACAAAATTCAAAAGAATAAAGTTCATATCTATTACAGCCAAAAAAAAAAAAAAAAAAGTTATGTTATACAAAATGAGTATCACTCTTTAAAAATGTTGTTTTTTGAAAAAAAAAAATATAGTCTTCGAGGGAGATAGAAAAATTGAAGAAAATTGATTCCAAAAATTATCAAACAAATATTTTTAGAAACTACATACAAAATGACACAAATTACTAGTTCACATCATCTACAAATTCCTTAGGGTTTAGAAGGAATAGGTGTCTGAATCTGAAGTTTTTTTTGAAAATGAATATTGCAATGTCAAAGTTGGCAAAAACGTGTAACCCACTATTGTGGGTTCACCCATTGCTAGCTTATAAGCCTGGTACAAGGTTTTAGGATGTTTATCCCTTAGTAAATAGCTCATTTCTTCATCAAACACAGCTAACTAAACAACCAAACATACTACATCATTTGGCCTATAACCTCTAGTAATATCATCCAATGTTCTTGCAAATCTGAGATTGACAACAAGGAGTGATTCATCCTCTTCTCTTTTAATACCCATATATCCTTTTATAACTAAACTTGGATTAACTATTTCACAAAACTGTTCCATGAAAGATGCATTCAGCTCATCCCATGAAGAGATCAAACCCATTGGCAGATATGAAAACTAGCCTTTGACATTTTCTTTCAAAGATTGAACAAAAAGCTTCATGCAAACATCTTCTTGACTTAGCTCAAAATCTCCTATCAAATCATAAAACCTCTACAGGTGTTGACGTGTTGATTCTAATCATTTCCCATTAAAACTCGGTAAATTCTCTCTAACATTAGTAGGAACAAGGTTTGGGAAACCCTAGATACCATTAAAATTTAATGGTCTATATCTTTCAACAGAAAATATTCTATTATGGCTTGACAATGACTACATGTGTTGCACTTTTACACTGAATATTTCTTAGCGATATACAAGCAACAATGTATATATTCAACAAACTTACAATACTACAATGTATAACTCACAAACATACTTCACTCAACTTATTAAAACATACAAAAACTAATTTTCAAAAGTATGTAAAAAGATTACTACCATTCCCTTCCTTAGTGCTTATCTCACTTGATAGGGAAATATTTTCTACAAATGACTCATGAAAATACATTTGACTCGGGAAAATCTAAAGTACCTGGAAGTAGTGTAGTGGCTGGAAATCATCTTTGTTGGCTCGTTGTAGTGATAGATCTAAAAATATCAATGCATCTTCTCTAGGTTCTCAGGTCAGATCTAATCCTAAACCAACACTACAACTCCTCCTTTTTTGTCATGTGAATCATTTCCTCAACCTATCAGGGTACTTCATCATAAGAGCCCAAATCTGCTTCATCTCTACTACAAGTAATGTGATTTTTTTTCTGTTCCTTTTCAAATAATGCACACTGGTGCAGAGATTTCAGAGTCGCCACACACAATTTGTGAGATATTATGAAATAATTTTGAAATATGGACCAATCTTGACAAAACTTACATTGAAAGATGAATTATAGCAGATCCTCGGGCAACATTTATGAGAATTGACTTAATTGTCAAAGGGTCTGGAACATTATAAGCTCATGAAGCATTTTTGTTGGTGGCTCGGATAGGGTAATCTCAACCAATATCCTGATTCGATCCGTTTCTAACCATAAATTTTAAACATTCTTCCCCAGTAGATTCGCCATTTTTGTTGGCTCCCCATATTGCACATGGTGGGGTTTTACTCTGCCGTAGGGGTAGGAACCAAGCCTGACCCTCAAATCATGCATGGAGAAGCCAACTCTAAACTTTTTTGGGGATACTCGGGGACTTGGACCAATATATGACAAGGACTATGCTAACCCTTCTTCACTTCGGGCTCTACAAAACCTGAGAGGATAATCCCTTAATGCTCCTGCAATCTCCGCACCACATTTGCAGATGGCATTAAAATAAAGAAAAAGGTATCACTCCTAAAAGGGGCTCAACAAAGAGGGATAATTCTATAGAGTGGATAGCTCTCAGTGATCCTTGACCTACTTTGGAGCGTGAGACAACTTTTGACAAGCAGTGACATATACAGAAATGAAAAGATATTCTGATATTATCGATTTATAGCAAGTTGTCGATGAAATATGAGTAGAGAACTGTTATTGGAAATTACTAAAGCAATGACTAGTGTCTTATCCATTGGGCAATTAAAATTGTAAAATATAAGACGAACTAGAACAGAATGGAACATTAATCTAATAGCTGGAGATCTTAAGATAACATTGTCTTACAATGCATCTCATATATCTATCCCAACCCAAAATACTTATCAGAATCCATGTATAAGCCCCATCAGTCTATGGATCCTATCCTATAAATCTAATGAACCCCTTAGATTAGAGCATAAGATAGAAAACACATACATCACAACAATGCAACGAACGAGAAAAACCCTTGATCTTACTCATTCAAAACATAACAGAGTTACACACTAGAGAAAATGAATTTGAACTATGCTTGCATTTATTTAAAAATCTATTTTCTGTTACAAATTATCTTACATATAACTCCTTCAAGAAACTGAAACAAAATAAGACATAAGCCCCATTTCATTTGCTTTGCAAATTCCTATTACAGCCTACTCATTTCACCTAGACTCACTATACATGACCAAGGGTTTGGATCCAAACTTGTAGACCAATCTTCTCGATCCCAATACTTGTAACCCAAAGTTCTCAACCTCTGTCTCATGGCCCTAAATTCCCTTTTATAGAAACAAGGGAGCAAACAAGCTTCAAGCCAAAGGAGACACCTACCACAAGCTTATAAGACTGCTTGTAACTTTGTTACAAAAATATTCCTCACGGTCTCCCAAAAGACTATCCATGTTGGCGTTCATGATGAAGTAGAGCCAAAATTCCTAACTGCATTTTGGTAGAAACAAAACCTTTTGATCCATGCCATTATCACTACAGATGCTTCCAAATGGACCGTGAGATGCATCATTTTGTTCTACAGAGCATTTCCCTTCAAGGAGGGAAATTAGATCCTGACAAGAAGTAAAGTCACCCCTAAACTAGAGGAGGAGCTTCAACCTTCATGCCCAAGATCGGAGAAAATGGACAAAGGAGCTCATAGAGGAACATAAAGTGAAGGGAAGGCGTTGCAGCTTCCATTCCCATGTTGAGATGATCAGCTACCGCCCCAATCCCAACCTTATTCTGATCCTTTTCCTCTGTAAGGGTCCTTCTTTAACCATCTCTCAACGAGTGACAGAGGAGAGATAGAGGATGATTACTACAGTGCTTGTACTGATAAGAAACTGATTTCAAGCCTCCATCAACTATCCTCCCCATTTTCAAGACTTCGTCGACTATAAGCATACTCACTCCCAAAGAAATTTCATCCTATATCACAGAGCTCAGTATAACTTCTAGCATGATACTGCTCAAAAATCATTTTCACCATTTCAAAACCTTCTGATAAGATAATGAATTTTCTTGTTCTTTCTACTAATTGAAGACACCACCTAGCTATATTTATAATAAAAATACCTTTCTTGGTGGTGTTCATGCATTGGAAAAAATCATCATTCTAATGCTTTTCTACTCATCCTACCAACAAATGGATTCAAAAAATCATATCCATCAAATCAAAACATCGGCAGTCTCAAGCTGCCAATTCACTGCCCTTTTGACCAAGTTCACCTTACGTGAACGATTTTGTTCTTGATTTTTTTATTTCTTAACTACAGAATTTCTGCCTCAGAATCTCCCTTTTTTGGATACTGAGTCCTTATCTTTTGAAATTTTCTTGGCAACAATTTTCTTGATTTTCTGCCTTACTGTGAGAATCTCTGATAGTACGTATCCTATGATTTTATTGACAGGTCCTTGATCACTTTGTTTCTAGCTCATAAATCATCCTTATCCCCATGATCCTTCTGAATATCTCAATTTCTTTCTGTGGTGGCAATGAAAACTTGTTGATATTGTCACCTCTGGTATTAGCATCTTTGTCTACTAATATGACTCGACCCAACAAAACACCTCCTAAATCGGCCTTTTGAGAACCAGTCGGCATCCATGTGCCTCAACACGTCTCTGTTTATTCCATGTCAACAAGCTTATCTTCTTTTGCCTTCAATTTTCCTATGTGAATAACAATGAAACAGTCTAAATCACCCCCTTTAAAAAACTCTTTATTTCCACCATAGATTTGTCCAACATGGCACATCGCGCGATCACCATTGGTCAACATTGATATTGACCTTCCAACGTAGCAAGATGGGTCCACAAAAGTCTGACCGCGCATCGTCCAATCATCTTCCAGCTCAATTTTGTTAGTGGCCCTACCTTTGCACTTTCTTGGTCTGCTTGGGACATGCGACATCATCTTGTGATGTCGCGGTCCTTAACTTCCCTGCATCTTCCTTCGCGGGGCTGTGAGCATCATCTGATCTGTCCATTCATTACATGCAGCTTTACAAAGTCCACCCAAAACTTGTCGCTATCCTTCGAGCATCTTCCCGCTTGAGTTAAAACACCGTTGTCAATTGGATGCACGTGCAAAATCATGGAACCTTTGGTTGCTCGATATTTAAACATGGAGATATAAGCTGAAGCATTAAGGCTGGACTTAGGGAAAATAAATACCCACTGAAATATTTACAAGGGGCCCGACCATAGTGAAAAAGATGTAAGGTCTAGGAAAAATTAAAAGGTCGGCAGAAGAAATAACTCCTAGGGAAAGGAACACGGTCCCTTTGATGATGGAAAAGACCCTCAAGTTTATGTAAAAAGGTAATGAAGAAATATAACAGGCTTTAGGTTTAAAACAAAAGGCTCACCCGTGAACACATAAACCTAGAAACCATACACCTTGAGGATAAAAACAGAGAGAAACATTAATTCAAAATGACAAAACATTGTCAAGGACACCAAATTATGCATAGTCATTTTCAAAACTATCATGACCCAAGCGGAAAGATACTTGAAGGATAGCGGAAAGTATTGAGCAGACATTGTAACCTGCAGTTAATGAACAAGCAGATCAGACGGCTCTCGCAAACCTGCGAAGGAATGCAGGGAAGTTAAGGACCGCGGCATCGCGAGATTGATGTCGTGTGTCCCAAGCAGACCAGGAAGGTGCGAAGGTGGGGCTACTAATAGATTTGAGCTAGAAGATGATTGGCAACGCTTTGTAAGATTGTTATGGGCCCTTTTGCCACAGGGGAACACTAATACATTTGGCCTAAAATTCTGACGGAGGTTTCCAATGGAGAAGGTATATTGTGACCAAATTTGATTTATTTTTTTAAATGCCCACATTCAACAAAATTACGATGATAATTCAACATTTGGTTTCGACGGAGAAGAAATTTGCAATGAAATTTCTATTTTTTCAAAAAAGTGCCCACGTTCGTCGAAATTTTGATGACCACGGGCATTACTTATTAAAAAAAAAAGACCAAGTCATTTGATAAACATTATTCTCACCTCTTCGTCTCGTCAACCTCTGCCATCACAAAAAAATTGGGGCATTACAAGGAGGGAAACAGTTCTTGATTGCAGTGCCGCCAAGATCCGGTTGAAGAAAAAAGGTAGGGTATAATCAACCAATTCATTGTTATACATATTGTGTTGAAAAATATTATTTTCTTTTCAAATATCTAGATTCAAATTTTATTATAGATTTATTAGATTAATTGCCAATAGAAGAGATGGTGAGAGGTTTTGTAATATGATATGATCGATTTAAAAGAAGAATTTCTTCCAAGACCTAAACCCTTGAACAATCCTACAATCATGTATTAATTAAACACTACATTTTAAATAACAAACAATTTGATACTAGTTACGAAGATTGACTTTTTTTTATTTGAAAAGTTACATAGACCTGAAATAGCTTTTGTAACCTCCAATATCTTTTGTAGTCACATAAATCTGTCCATTTTATTTAAATGAATATTTGCTATTTATTTAAATTAAAAATCCACTAGCCATCAGTTAATTAAATTAATATTTAATTAATTCATCTTCAAATCATTCTCCTATTAATTAAATAAATTATTCAGTTTATTTTAATTAATTCATTCAACCAAATTCACACTCAATTAAATGAATAAATTCTATTTATTTAATTTAATCCCCTTTTCCTATTTTAAATAAATTAAATAAAACATTTATTTAAATCATTTATCCCCCCCACTTGCATTTTCCTACAAATGCAACTTGAACACATTTATTGAAATAAATTAATTTATTTTAAATAAAAATCCTATTTTCCCTCACCCACCAAATCCACTTGCATTCCTAAACCCCCTTCTAGATTCTTCTAACCCCTTCCTAATTAGCCTAATCCATCTCCTAATTATTGTCACATTCCTAAGCAACTTGGAGTCACTTCTCAAAGACTTCAAAGTCTTTGAAAAGCATTTAATGCTTTGTGTGTTCAACAATTTAACCTCCAAAGTCTTCCAAAACCACTAATGGCTCTTACATAACCATTTATGGTTAGTTCAACTTGCACTCATGTGTCTCCTCAAGCATTTATTGCTTTGACCATGGTTATCCCTTTTGCCTTTGCACAAGAGTTTATCCATTGGATAAAGGCTTTATTGTTTGAATAAAGAATTTATTCACTCAACCCAACCTTGACCTTAACTCCCAAGTTAACTCTCAGGTCATGTCAAGCATTTAATGCTTATTCCCTCTCCTCTCTACCTATCTCACATTGACACTTGTCATCCTAAGATTGGGTTGAAAGCCTTCACATGGATTGAGTATCATTCAATCTTGACCCTTGTTAAGATTACTCAATCTCAACCATCCATTGCTCCATTTTACCTATAAATAGAGCTCACATTCCCCATTTTCAAATCCTCAAGCATTTAGCATTCATAGTCATAATCCTGAAAACTTGTAGGCATTTAAGCTATAGTGAACTCTAGAGAGCATTTAGCATAATCAACTCATATAATTGTTATTTTAAAATCATTTTAGCATTATAGCATCTAATATTAGCTTCTATCTACATTTGCATAGCATTTAGAGTAATCATCTACAAT
This sequence comes from Cryptomeria japonica, assembly GCF_030272615.1. Classification (NCBI taxonomy): domain Eukaryota; kingdom Viridiplantae; phylum Streptophyta; class Pinopsida; order Cupressales; family Cupressaceae; genus Cryptomeria; species Cryptomeria japonica. The sequence continues at coordinate 355,662,661 of NC_081413.1, forward strand.
CTTGAACCTCCATAAGTATCCATAGTGCAAAAAGCTGTTGAGAGCTACACTAATTTGGAACTTGGAGAGGAGAGGAACAAAGGAGAAGGAGCTAAGAACATGTTAAGAGGCATTTGGAGATGCCTTCTTATATCTATTTCATTTGTTAAATATGTTAGCATGATCTTAGCATCTCTTTTGATATGCCTGCTTAGGTTAATCTTTGGTTGAATAACACTAACATTAATCATGTTTCTTGTTGTTTTAGTGTGTTATAACTCCACAGGTTTTTAATCTAACTTGTCAATTTTGCAGAGCATCATCTTCAATAACAAAGATGTATAAAATAAAGTTTGGATATATTTTGTATGAGCATTGTAAGCCTGAAACATATTAACACTACTTTCCATATTTAAAATATATCCTAATTAAGGAGCCAGATGAGCTAAACATGCGTGATCAAATAGGGAAGAACCATAGATTGTGCCACTCTTGTATTCGACATCTGCTGGAAGTCACCTGAATGTAGGTTGTAGCTAAGGAGCTTACCTTGGGTATAATGCTGGTATATATGGTTGTGATAGATTCTCCTTCCACCTGTAGAACCGTGAGACCACTGTGTAGTGATCGAGTGCCATTTTTTGTCGGTGTTTTGGAAGGGGGGATAAGTGTACTATGATAGGAAGGTGGTATAAAATGGAAGTTGAGAGGTATAACGTTATGAGGTGTGTGTTGGGATAAGATAGGGAGGTAAGTGATGAAGGATGTAATGGTGAAAGATTAATTTGGGATATGTTAGGGGTTTGGAAGGTAGGAAACTGAAGGGGGGGAGATAAAAGGATGTGAAGGATGGAATGGGGTTAGCTAGGTGAAGTAAAAGTAAATGTGTATGAGGTTAAGGTTTAGGATAGGATGTAGGAAAGTGAAGGAGGTTAAGATAGGGGATATGAAAGGTAAATGGAAGGTAAAAATGATAGGAAGTGAGGTAAAGGTTATGAGGTGTGGGTTAGAAAATAGTGTAGGAAGTGGAAGGAAGGGTCATCCATGTCGTAGTGCTTCAAGAGGAGCACATTCACATGAGGGACAAGAAGAGTCATATCACTTTCAAAGTTTTCACCAAGATGAGTAGCCCGACTATGGAACTCAAATATTATAAGCCTTATAGAATTTGATAGGTGTGATACAGGATAGGTTTTCACCCACAATAGAGACACCTCATGAGGATCCACTTGTAGTAGAGGAGAATATACTTGCATCTTGGGAGCTTATTAGGAGTTCACCTTGAATTTGGAAAATACACATAGAGGAGATAGAATATTGAACATTACACATTACCTAGCCTCATCATGCATATATACAAGAGGTAAAGACTATAGCAAGCACATATCATGAGCCAAAGGATCATATTCAAGAGTTGCTTCATCTCCAATCCTCTACATTTTTAAGATCCACAAATGGGGTTGAGGCTAAGTCTTGGTTACTTAGCTTGGACTTATGCTTTGGGTTGCATCTATATGTGAGAAACCTAAAGGCATAATTTGTAATGCAATTTTTGAGAGGACTTACTTCCACCTTGTGATACTGGGAGGATAAAATGCACCAACTCACATTGGAAACCCTCTCATGGGATAACATTTTGGAGTGCTTCAAAGTGTGTTCTATTTCAAAATATTTTTGACAGAGAGGCATAGATGAGTTTCACAATTTACATAATGAGGTTTCGTAGTGGCTCAACATGAAAGTTTTTTTTGGAGTTCTTGTAGTTTGTATATTACATTCAAGACAAGTTACTTGTCAATTATTTCATTAGGGGTGGAAAGCCCAAAATTTCAGTTTTCCTACACATGGCCAATCCAAATGACTTTAGGGTTGCTATGGAAATGTCTCTTATGGAAAAGGAGGTACATGGGAGGACACAAGAGGCATGAGAGAAGTTTGTAACCTTGATCAAGGGACTAAAGTGTCCATAGGCCTCCCCATCCTTCAAAGGAGAATTTAAACTTACTATAGGATTTCAAAAAAAAAACCAATAGTATCAATATTAGGGACAAAGGTCTAGAGCATACTAGGGGCCATAGGGTAGTCACATTGACCATCATTGACACAAGGATATTTTAGTTATGATAGACTATAGGGCTATCAAGCTAGGCCTTCTATGACTCAACAACCTTTTAGGGGAGAATATAGTGTTTTTAGAAGTTAGGATCTTCTAATTATGGTGGGGCCTAGCCAACATAGGGTCTTTACCCTCCCAACCACTCAACATATACCACCATGGGTCTTTACCCTCACAACCACCCAAAGGTCAAAGGAAGATTCACTGCTGCAACACTCACTTTTTGTGACAGTCTCAAGCACTTAGGATAGTCACTCCTTTCATGGCCATTCTTCTTCACAACACTCTCTAACATTAATTATGATGATAGTGTAAAGACCCACATATCAACTATCAAAAATGAGAGAAGAAACATTCATGTTCTTTTGGTACTTTGTGATTTCTAAGCCATGTTTGAATCTTTCTTATCTTATGTGAAAGAATCTTAGCATGATGCCTTTAAGTACACAACCTTAGATACACAATTCAAAAAAATTGACATCATACCAATGGATAACAATTAGATCTAGGAATCATCAACCTTGAAAAAAATATGAATTTAAACAACTAAAATTTGGACCATGCCCATTATCTAGCCTAAGGATAAAATCATATATGTGATTCTTATATGAGAAAAAAACTAGCACATATGAATTTTTAAATCTTGCAAGATCAAACTGCAAAAGGTCAGAAGGTAGGAATCTTATGTCTAAGACTTTTGTTGTGGAAGTTAGGGTGGTTGTCACCTATGTTGCCTTTACTCAATGACATTTGTAGCAATTTGTTGAATCTTTACACCTCAAATTAATCATTGATAGTGTTGAGTTGGTTGATGATAAGTGATTAAATGAGGGCAGAAACAAATACTAGCTCCCTCATCTTGTGTTTATGTCTATTTGTCTTGTGGTACACTAGGTTATCCTAAAGAAAGACACATGTCAAGGTTCATATAAGAGTCTATGTGAGTGTAGTGTGTTTTCTATGTAGAATGTTTTTTTTTTGAAGATCGATTACCAAAATAAAATCAGAGTACAAAGTTAGGTTACAATAATAGTGACCAAGTTGATTACTCCATCAAATCCCCAACCAGGCTAAAACACCTTAAAATTAGAAGAAGAAAAAAGAATCAGTTTATACGATTAAGAGTAACGTGTAGAGCTTCGAGTCAACATCAAATTACATCAATATTATATCATCTATTGACAACATATTCAAAAAGATAGATTGTAATAGCTTATTAAGATTCATTATCACTATCATTATGTGGATTCTTCTCTTTCTCTTTATTCTCTCCATCTTCATTATTAGCTTCTTAGTCTTTTCCTTTGTCATTATTCTTAGGTTCAATCCTACTAATTTGGAAAGTACCAAATTCTCTTCCAAGGGACGCAAAGATCCTCTCTCAACTAGAGCAATCAAAGTTTTGGTGAGCCATTTCTAGGTGTCTTATAGCTTCACCCCTCTTTAATTGATATTGGTGTTCTTTTTGGTATTTAATGTAAAAGTCTATATACTCTTCCTAGAATTTCTTCCCTATCTTTCTTAGATCTTGGGGTCAATAGGCAACATCCTAAATGTCTTATTTATATATTGAAGAGGAACCTTCATCCAATATCTTCATGAATCTTCCTGTTGGCATCTTCAATGTAAATGATACCTATTCAATAATCATTAGCATTATGATTCTAACATTACACTCAATAAGAACCCTCCCTTTACCTTGGAACACATTCTCATTCCTTCTCTTCCAAAGAAACCAAAGAATTTCAATAGACAATAAAATCCAAAAATAGTTAGACTTTTTACTCAGATTGCAAACATACCTGACAATAATTTCAAACCATGAGAAATTATCAACAATATACCCGCCTAAAATATTATAACGATTGACAATCATGAATTTTATCCAAATTAATATCTTCCATGGTTCATTCCCTTCTAAATCCTTGACAATCCATTTGATTTCTAAGGAAATACCTTGTTGCCTGAGGTCTTTGATCCCCAATCCACCTAAGTCCTTACTAAACCAGCACCATTTCCATTTAGAAAACATGCATCCTTTTCTTCCCTCTTCCATCTAACCATAAAATTGCACTGACGAGGATGTTGTGGGTCTGACGATTTGGCCTTCGGTGCATGAAATCATTACATGAGTTCTACTTTTAATAAATATATAAAACATTTTTAATTTCTTTGATTGAGTCTTATTTGAAAAAAAGATTATCAATGATGTTTCCTTTCTCCAAGAATTGGATCTAGGATATTTCCGTCAGATAATATGTAACATCTAATGACTAAATCTTTTCTTTACAGATGCTTATTTTATTTAATCATCTGAGTCTGAATTATAATTTATATATGTGCAGAAGTAGAAGATACAAGCTGAAGAGTCATGTGCAAGTAAATATCGTAAAAGAAAGCAAGCAGTCATTATCTTGAATGACATGGAAACAAGCTCATCAGCTGCCTAGAAGAGAGCAATTGGAGAAAAGCAGAGGAAAGTGTTAAAGGGTGATAAATACATAGAGAGTATTCAATACAAACAAACAATGTCTAGAGTGTGTGATGTGGTCTCTAATTTATGTCCGGAGGGACTAACTGGTTTTGGAGTTCCTGGGAAACCTATTGGGCCACTCTTGGAGGAAATCAATGTGTTCATGCAAGGGCCACCTTTTTTCTATTATGAGAATGATGCTTTTGCACTAAAGGATATTTGGAAGACAATATCCAAAAATTTCTATAGTGTGGAACCAGAGTTGGTGGACTCGAAGTACTTTTCAGCTTCCAGAAGACCAAAAGGTTATGTACACAATCTCCCAATAGAAGGGTGATTTCAAGAATTACCTCTCCCCCCCATGACTATTCAGGAAGCACTTCCTTAGACAAGGGACTATTGGCCTCCATGGGATCAAAGAAAAAAATTGAATTGCATAGACTCTAGATGATGTGGTAGTGTCCTTCATGAAGAACTTTGTACTATAATTGAAAATTCACAAGGGAAACTGCAAGATAGTGAATAGAAATACATGCATTCTTGAAAAGTACGAAGAATGGAACTTGGTTTGGGTGGGGCCAAGTCAGGTGGCTCCTCTAGAGTTTGACAAGATAGAAATTATATTAGAATTTGAAAAAGATCACACTCGTGGAACTTCTTGTGCGACTGATTGATTGCACTATCTCGGTAATGCATTCCAAATAGATACAGTCGCATACCATTTATCTGTCTTGAAAGCATTTTATCATGATGGTATTAAAGTTCTTTCTCTATTTCCTAGTATTTACCGAAGCAGAGGTTGCTTTGTATTGACTTGGGATACATTTAAGTTGTGTTGCATCTGTGGAAATATGTGAAAAGAACTGGCTTGTCCTTAATAGTTGGTGGAAAAAAACCCAACAGACAGGTAGGTTAATTTAGAGGGAAGATGTCCAAGATTTGAATACAGAAGTACTAGAGTTTTTTATTAGAGTTTTTGAAGCCATCTTGAACTAGAGTTGCCATTGTTGCATTTGAACTCTTTTAACACTTCAAACTTTGTCTTACATGATTTACTTGCTCACTCTGTTGTAGAGGATGCCAATCTCAATCCCTTAATACCACTATCTCCTCTTCAGTGTTGCTAAGTGGAAGACTACCACAGACTGAATGAGAGAAGGAGGACAAGTTCTAGTAATATAAATACACAATCATTCATATTATTGAAGACAAAATTGGTCGGACATAATTTTAGGCAATATAAGGTTGGTCCTAATTGAATTTGACATATTTTTTTCTGAAATTTCAGTAATCGTGTAATAGTTTACATCATGTTTTTATTGTAAAACTCTTTTTCCATTACTTTCTACCCTTGTTCGACACTTTTCAAAAGAACTTTAGCCAGCGAATATCAATCCTGGTTATGGAATAATAGTAGAAGTGATCAAATAATTGAAGGTAGGGTAAAATGCTCCAAAATTGAAGAGATTTTTAATGCATCTCAAATTCCTTCCTAAATAAAATGGTTTACCAAAGCTCGGGTTGCCAGCAACTCTCCACATTTTCTGCAACTTTCTATTGTTGCTTCTCAAGGAGAGGCAAATGATCTAGGAGGATCTGACACTTTGATGGATTTGAATGAAATGGTAGTACTTCATTACATATATTTCTTCACCACTACCTTTAGCACATTGCCTAAAACATGTGTTCACATTGCAGCACTCTTAACTCCTTTTTGTTTTAATCTCACAACTTTGACAATGGCAATGCTATTTTCGTTTACAGTTTTTCAAGAAAACAAAAAGACATGGGACATGAATGGACAGAAAGTGAGTGGTTGCAGGTCTTCTAACTTCCATGACACTCATCTTTACTCTTGTATAATAATGTAATATAGTTGTTCCTAGACAGAAGAATATAAGACTACAAAAGATAGACACCTGGCAGATACTTTTGCATAAACAATCTTGCAACCTACAGTTTTAGCATAGTGTCTTCTCATTCTTGAAACTCTCTTGTTGTGTGACACTGATATGTGCTCTCTAATTCATTTGTATTCATTTTCATGTGTTTTCTTTGGGTACACTTGAGCCCTAAATCACTAACATGGGGTTAACCATTAAGTTCTACAACAGGTTTCTTTTTCAAAACTTCAAATAAACATCACTCAGAGTGAGTCCAACCTATTATAGCCAGGTACCATTTTCAGACCTTGGTTTGTTGAAACAGTAGCTAGCTCAGATACCTATTGTATGCACTTGTATTATCCTCTATTTAAATATGTCATTGGGATAGACCCAAAATGTAACGTGGAAGTCATCTTGAATTGGGATAGACCCAAATGTAGCATGATAAAGGAATTCAATGTGTCATTGGGTTGGGCCCAAAATGTAACATGCTAAGGGAAAGTAAACAACTATTGGGTTGGACCCAATATCCAATGTGAGAATATAGAATAATAATTTATTATTATTTGCAAGCCAACATGAGGGTGATCAGCGCCTAAGGTTGGTACATAATGCTCCAAGATGTCATTTGGAGACACAGCACAATTCATATTTCTTCTATTTGTTTTGCTAGCAGCGATTCTCTCTAATGTGAACTTGTGCAAGGCGATTATGCAAGGTTGAAGATAGCGAAGTTGTCAAAGTATCTTGTGCAAATCAGATCCAGACTTCTATTGCTCCGCTTTATCATCTGTTGTTAAAGGACTACATTCAACACTAATTTCTTGAAGTGAAATCTGAGATGTCTTGTAAACTATCTACATTTGAGATAATACATAGCACATTTAAAGGTTGGGTTTTTCACCTGCAGGAGGGAGGTTTTCCCAGGGTATTGATGTCTTGTGTCTTGTGTTTTATTGTTGTTACTGTTCTTGTGTCTTGTGTTTTATTGCTATTATTATTTATACATAGTTTGATTATAATCAAATTGGTTACATTAACATCTAATTGCTTAAAATTAACATTATAATCAAATTCGTGGAGCAGAGGTTGCTTTGCATCGACTTGGGATACATTTAAATTATGTTCTATCTGTGGAAATATGTGAAAAAATGGGCTTGTCCTTAATAGTTGGTGGACAAAAACCCAACAGATAGGTAGATTGATTTAAAGGGAAGATGTCCAAGATTTGAATACAGAAGTACTAGAGGACTTAGTAGACAATGCTTTCAATGACTTCCGAAGATCTCAGTGGATGGAATGCCACAGAGTCCAATAGGTAAATAGTATGTGTCATGTAAACAACATGGATCTTACCCTTCAATGAATTATATCTTGCCCTCTCAGAATTATCGATTCAAGAGCTCGACTACCCAGATGACTGAAGAGGATAAAACCCCCCATAATCTTCAAGAAAAGCTTCTCCTATTTCATAATCAACCAAATCCTTGGCCAAAATAGCAGTCAAACCCTAGACAAGACAGTTATTGGGACCAAACCAGTGAAAATCCTCTTCAGTCATCTGGGTAGCCAAGCTCTTGAACCGACAATTCTGAGAGGGCAAGATATAATTCATTGAAGGGTAGGATCCATGTTGTTTACTTGACACATGTTGTTTACCTATTGGACTCTGTGGCATTTCATCCACTGAGACCTAAAGAAATCTACTGAGATCTTTGAAAGTCATTGAAAGCATTGTCTACTAAGTCCTCCAATACTTTTGTATTCAAATCTTGGACATCTTCCCTTTGAATCAACCTACCTATATGTTGGGTTTTTGTCCACCAACTATTAAGGACAAGCCTATCTTTTTACATATTTCCACATATACAACACAACTTAAATGTATCCCAAGTCAATACAAAGCAACCTCTGCTCCGGTAAATACTAGAAAATAGAGAAAGAACTTTAATGCCATCAAGATAAAATGCTTTCAAGATAGATAAATGGTATGCAACTGTATCTATTTGGAATGCATTACCCAAACAGTGCAATCAATCAGTCGCACAAGAAGTTCCACGAGTGTGATCTTTTTCAAATCCTAATATAATTTCTATTTTGTCAACCTCTAGAGCAGCCACTTGACCTGGCCCCACCCAAACCAAGTTCCATTCTTTGCACTTTTCAAGAATGCATGTATTTCTATTCACTATCTTGCAGTTTCCCTCGTGAATTTTCAATTATAGTACAAAGTTCTTCATGAAGGACACTACCACGTCGTCTAGAGTCTATGCAATTCAATTTTTTTCTTTGATTCCATGGAGGCCAATAGTCCTTTGTCTGAGGAAGTGATTCCTGAATAGTCATGGGGGGGAGAGGTAATGCTTGAAATCACCCTTCTATTGGGAGATTGTGTACATAACCTCTTGGTCTTCTGGAAGCTGAAAAGTACTTCGAGTACACCAACTCTAGTTCCACACCATAGAAATTTTTGGATATTATCTTCCAAATATCCTTTGGTGCAAAAGCATCATTCTCATAATAGAAAAAAGGTGGCCCTTGCATGAACACATTGATTTCCTCCAAGCGTGGCCTAATAGGTTTCCCAGGAACTCCAAAACTAGTTAGTCCTTCAGACATAAATCAGAGACCACATCACACACTCTAGACATTGTATGGTTGTATTGCATACTCTCTATGTATTTATCACCCTTTAACACTTTCCTCTGCTTTTCTCCAATTTATCTCTTCTAGGCAGCTGATGAGCTTGTTTCCATGTCATTCAAGATAATGTTTGCTTGCTTTCTTTTATGAAATTTACTTGCACATGACTCTTCAGCTTGTATCTTCTGCTTCTACACAGATATAAATTATAATTCAAGCTTAGATGATTTAATAAAATAAGCATCTGTAAAGAAAAGATTTATTCATTGGATGTTACATATTATCTGACGGAAAGATCCTAGATCCAATTCTTGGAGAAAGGAAACATCGTTGATAATCTTTTTTTTCAAATAAGACTCAATCAAATAAATTAAAAATGTTTTATGTAATTTTTGAAAGTAGAACTCATGCAATGCTTGCATGCACCAACGGCCAAACCATCAGTCCCATAGCATCCGATGTCGTCGAAATTCTGACGACGACTAAAGAAACATCCAACAAGGATGTTGTATGTCCGACGACACTTCCTTGTCGGACGGTCATCGATGCATGGTAGTGGGGGAGCATCGGAATTCCGACGGCCATCTGATGATATTTTTGGCCAGAGGAGAAATCATAGAAGCCATCAGAAAAGTTCATGGTGTCATCAGAATTTTGATGTTCAATGGCATCGTCAAGAAGTCTGACGACGAGTTTTCGACAGCTACATTTTCTGGCAGTCCAAAAAAAAGTAGTCGAACTTATGATGATAGGTCATGAGAAATTAGCCTTGAATGTACTAGTGGAAGGTCAATATCATATTGACTGATGATGATCACGTGAAACATTGTACTAGACAGATCTACAATGGAAACAAAGTGTTTTTCAAAGGAGGTGATTTGGATTGCTTCGTTGTCATTCACGTGGGAAAATAAAGGTGAAAGGAAATGAGCCTGTCAAAATGGAATAAATAGAGACAAGTCGAGACACATGGACACTGACTCATTTTCAAGAAAGCCTTCTCTAAGGGTTGTTTGTTGGGTCGAGTCTTGACTAATGGACAAAGCTGGCAATTCTAGAGGTGAAAATCTCAGCAAGTTCTCATTGCCACCATGACAAGAAGTTGAGATTTTTAGAGGGATGAGAGGATAAGGATGGTTTATGAGTTGGAGATGAAGTGACCAAGTACCTATCAACAAGATCATAGGTTACATACTATCAGGGATTCTCACAGTAAGGCAGAAAATAAAGGAATTGTTATCGAGAAACTTTCAAAAGATAAGGACTCAATATCCAAAAAAGGGATTTTGAAATAGAAATTTTGCAATCAATAAATCAAGTAATTAGGAAAAAAATCATTCACATAAGGTGAACTTGGTCAAAGGGAAGTGAATTGGCAGTTTGAATCTAACGGTGTTTTGATTTAATGGATATGATTTCTTGAATCCATTTGCTGGCAGGATGAGTAGAAAAGCATTGAAATGATGATTTTTCCCATGCATGAGCACTACCAAGAAAGGTATTTTCATTATAAATACAGCTAGGTGGTGTCTTCAATTGGTAGAAAAAATTCATTATCTTCTAGGAAGGTTTTGAGATGATGAGAATGATTTTTGAGCAGTATCATGTTAGGAGTTACACTGAGCTCTGTGATACCAGATGGAATTCCTTTGTGAGTAAGTATGCATATAATTAGTGGAGCCTTGAAATTTGGGAGGATTGTCAGTGGAGGCTTGAAATCCACTTATCAAAACAAGCCCTCCATGACTCATCCTTTGTCTCTCCACTATCACGTGCTAGCATAGGGTTAAGGGAGGATCATCACGGAGGAACAAGAGCAGATCAAAATTGGAGAGGAGGCAACAGATAGTCATCTTTGCAATAGCATGAAAGCTACAACCCCTCCCTCTCATTTTATGTTCCTCTACAAGCTCCTCTTTCCACTTTCTCTGATCCTGGGTATAAAGGCTTGAACTCCTCCTCTTTCTAAGGGGCAATTTTACTTCTTGCCAGGATCTAATTTCCCTTCCCAAAGGGAAATGCTCTATAGAACAAAAATGATGCATCTCATAGTCCATTTAGAATCATTTGCAGTGATAGTGGCATGGGTCAATGAAGTTTTGTTTCTACCAAAATGCAGTTAGGAATTTTGGTTCTACTTTATCATGAACACCAGTATGGACAGCCTTCTTTTGGGAGACTGTGAGGAATATTTTTGTAACAAAGTTACAAGCAGTCTTATAATCCTGTGATAGGTGTCTCCTCTTGTTGAAAGCTTGTTTACTCCCTTGTTTCCATAAAAGGTAATTCAAGGCCATGAGTAGAGGCCAAGAAATTTGGTCACAAGTATTGGGGGTCTAGAAATTTGGTCACAAGTCTTGGGTCCAAATCCTTGGTCATGAACAGTAATTCTAGTTGAAAGAGTAGATTGTAATAGGAATTTATAGAGCAAATAAAATGGGTCTTGTGTCATATTTTATTTTAGGTTCTTGAAGGAGTTATGTGTAAGGTGATTTGTAACAGAAAATAGCTTATTAAGTAAATGAAGGTATAGTTCAAATTCATTTTCTCCAGTGTGTGACCCTATTATGTTCCTGAATGAGTAAGATCAAGGGTTTTCTCATTTGTTGTATTGTTATGATGTATGTATTTTTTGTCTTATGCTCTAACCTAAGGGATTGGTTAAATTGCTTAGGTAGAATTTGCAAACCGATGGGGCTTATACATGGATTGTGATAAGTATTTTGGGTTGGGACAGGTAGATGAGATACACTACAAGACAGTGTTATCTTTAGATCCTCAGCTATTAGATAAAAGGTTTTTTTATATTTTCATCTTACGTTTTGCAATTTCAGTCACTCAATGAATAAGACACTAGCCATGGCTTGTAGTTGTTTCCATTAACAACTCTTTACTCATAACTCATTGACAACTTACTTTGAACTGCTAATATCAGAATATCTTTTCATTTCTGTATATGTTGTTGCTTGTCAAAAAATGTCTCATACTCCAAAGCAGGTCAAGGATCACTGAGAGCTAGCCACTCACTAGCATTCTCCCTCTTTGTTGATCCCATCTTAAGAATGAGACCGAATGCTTTGTTTTAATATCGTCTTCAAGTGTGGTGTGGAGATTTTAGGTACATTAAGGGATCACCCTCCCGGGTTTTCTAGAGCCCGAAGTGTAGAAGGATTAATAGAATCCTTGTTATATGCTGGCCCAAGTCCCCAAGTATTCTAAACAATTTGGAGTTGGCTTCTCCACGCATAAATTTGAGGGCTCAACTTGGTTTCTTCCTCTGTCACAGTGTAAAACCCCACCATGTGCATTCTGGGGAACCAACATGAGGGTCATAACTTTAATTCTACAAGGTTCTTCTTTCATTATTGCATCTCATTGCCCCGCAGTGGGATTTTTCTTCTTGATAGCACATAGCGAGGTAGCAAGGCTTCATATTATTTAGTTCCCTCTATCCTACACAGTTACTTCCTACCTCTTGTACTACTTGTGGGAACTTATTTTCTTAGCTTCAAGGCTCATCTCGCTATCTCGCATGCTAAAGCTAGCTATACTAAACACTTTGCGGGATAAAAAATCATTTGTTAAATGTGCCTCCCGCCATCTCACGCCTGCTAAAGATTCCTAGCAGATGACCCATGGGGAAGGAACAAAGGGTTCCTAAACAATGATCCTGCTATCCCATTGTGGCCTAGAGTACAATGGAAAACTTAAGTGAAATCATTTAGCACGTGACCACTTACTGAGGGTAAAAAGGGGTCACAACACAGGTATACCTAGAAAATATAGAACTTATAATATGGTATTTTAATGCAAGACTTGGGATCATTTAACAAATTAAATGTGACCGATACAAAAGGTGAATCCTAGTACGTTGGTTCGATAAACACATGATCAACAACCCTCCCGAGGATAACTTAAGATGCAAAGACTGGCTACTCACAATCAATGAAGAATTAGAATAGAGTTGAGAATAAAATACAAGCTAATAAGAAAAAATAAAACCCTCCTAAAACCCTAGCAATGAAGACACTTGAGGAACACCTAAGCCATTATTTGCAACAAAATTTAGCATTCCCAATAGTGGCTCTGGTTGGGGACGTTTTATTCATAGGATCAAAGTGAGGATTCAAATCTTTGGTAGAGAAGACCACTTCAAAAACACAAGAAATATTTACACAAAACCCTAACATATATATACAACCCTAAACCTATTGTGCATGGAAAAGTTCAAGTGAAGAAATGTTTTAGGAACTATCCATGCACTGGTAGTTCCTTCATTTCACCATCCATGTCCGTGATGAAGTATGAATCCTCACCTTTTTTCTCTATAACAACATAAGTGCCTAGCCATAGAGCTTCAAATTTGTCATGCTTTCCTTTGTTCTGAGCTCTATCATTCCAAAGTAGCACCAAATCATTAACCTCAAATTTCCTTTCTGATGCCCTTTTGTCAAATAGGTACTTACTCTTTTGTTGCAGCTTCAGATTCTTTCTATGAGCATCTTCTTTGGTCTCATCCAACTCTGCAAGTTGCTCCATTCTCTCTTTCAGTGGATCTGACATTTCAAGGTCAACTTTATGAACAAACTTTTATACAAGCAACATGTTATTCATAGGAAGTCTTTCTTTAGATCCATACACTAGCTCAAAAGGGGATGTGCCTATGGCTTTCTTCATAGTGATTCTATATGCCCACAATGTCATTTTCAACTTAGAATCCCAAGCCTTCTTATTTTTCTCAAGAGTTCTCTTGATGATCTTCATGATACTCTTGTTACTAGATTCAGCATGTTTATTCCCTTGTGCATGATATGGAGATGCATATCCCATATGATTTATAGAAATTTGTAAACTCTCCAAATCGGAAGTACATGGCATTCTCCATTATAAGTCTCACTTGTTGGCAACAACAATGAAGGAAAACTAAGAGGGGGGTGAATTAGTTTTTACCGAATTAACAAACTTAACCTCAAATATAAATCTGATCAACTGCAACAACAACAAAGATAAGAAAACTGACAACACAACACACAACACCAATATTTTGACGTGGAAAACCCATTTGAGGGAAAAACCACGGTAGGAATCTACCCTCAATAAATGATACTCTGCATTAGTATGTGAAAATAATTACAATGGGGAATGCACATGTAGTCAGGATCACTTCCTAGAGCTCACTGCTCAAGATACAATAACCTGAAAAGCTACAACTCTCAGGGAAACTTCACTACCTTACAAGGAAATCTCACTGACTTACAAAATATTCAAACAACAATCTAAAATCAAATGAACTAAAAGAATAGCAACTACAAATGCCTCATGACAGTTCCGGTTAAGCACGTTTGTCTTCTCTGCAACAATCCAATCTCTCCTCAATCACAATGTCAAAGGATATATTCACTTATTCACACATTTACTACTCTCTGATAATGCACACATAACACTGATACTAATTTACATGACTTTATCACCTATTTATATAATTCATCAACCTTGACTACAAGGTCGGCCAAACCCTCAACTCACAATTACAATATTATATCACACGATATAAAGATCAACCATCAGACCAATATAATGATATGCATGATATAACATGGACCTAAACCAAAATCTCAAACATGCAACACTGCCATAAATCATGCCAAGATCAACCGCAACATGCTAAACCACCAAGAATACCGCATAACACGAAGAATATCATCCGATCATGAAAATCACCAAAAACTCACACAACGATCAATATAGATAATCAAAACAAATAAGACACAATTAGGAAATACCATCAAGCATGTTAGAATCATCTATAACAATTGTACCAACACCACTTATCAAATCTTCATCGATCAACATCTAAAACTCAGGAATACTCAAACAGTAGCAACTACCATGAGGAAAGATAACTTATGGAGCACCAAATCATGAACCATCTGAAATAAAGATACACAAGAACACCCCAAACAATCTCCCAAAATATCAACTCAAGATCTGATCACACCGGAGTATACCGGAGGAAATACCGAACTCTTCAAAGCATTCATCAGAAAAATAAACTATAAACTAGATCATATGATATAATCAATTAAGATTTTGGATCACCAAAACCAATATAACCAATATAGAAAGATATAATGATACTAGAAATAATCCATATACCGAACCATGATCCCAATAAACCAATTTGCAACCACTAGAACAATAATTCATAGGAATATGTTGACATCAATGACAACAACATATCCTAGCAGCAGCAATGTCCAACAATCTCCCCCTTTGGCATTGATGGCAACATATGGATGTCAAAAAAAAATCAATGCAAAGAAAGAAAACATCTCCAACAAACTCCTCCTAAGATCAAGCAGATAAAATAGTTGTTCACATGCTTTCTCTCCCACTTTGACATCAAAGACAAAGGTTCTCAAAATAGAAAATGAAACTTACTCTCCCCCTTAGAATAAACAAATCAGCTCAATTGAATCACAAACAAACTACTCCACTAGAGGAGCAACATAAACTCATCAATCCAGACAAGAAGATAAGATTGTGAAGTCCATTGAATTGATGCAATTCAATGTATCTAGTTCCCATCAGGAGGGGTGGATACCCCTAACTTGTCTCTCAAATAGACAAATGTATCTGCAGGTGAAGGCTTAGTGAAAATATCAGCAGTTTGTTCTTTTGTAGATACATACTCTAGCTTCACTTCCTCTTCACTGACTTTTTCTCTCAAGAAATGATACTTGTCTTTGAATGTTGCACCGGGTTCTTAAACATATTAATAGCACTACAATTATCACAATATATGATAGTAGGCTCATCATAGATAACTCCAATATCCTTCAACATTTATTTCATCCAAACTACCCAAGTGCAGTTACTAGCAGCAACAATGTATTCAGCTTCAACAATAGATAGGGAAACTGAATCTTGTTTCTTACTTGCCTATGAAACCAATTTCTTACCCAAAAAGAATGCACCATCGGAGGTACTCTTTTGTTCATCAACATCACTAGCCCAATCAGCATCAATGTAGGCACATAACATGAAATCATCATTCCTCGAATACTGCAAACCATAATCCATAGTTCCTTTCAAGTATCTGAATATCCTCTTTGCAACAATGACATGACTCTCTTTCGGATCAGCTTGATATCTAGCAGCCATGCACACAGCATGCATAATGTCAGGTCTAGTCTGAGTTAAGTATAGCAGTCCACCAACCATAGATCTATACAAGGTCTGATTAGCTTTCGGAGATTCATCATTTTTAGATAATTTATAGCCAAACACAATAGGAGTTCCAACCAGTTTAGAATCTTATAATCCAAACTTCTTCAGTAATTCCTTCACATATTTATCTTTAGATATAAAAATATATTTTCCAATCTATGAAATCTGTAAACCTAAGAAAAATTTCATCTATCCTATCATAGACATCTCAAATTCTTTCTACATATCACTGGCAAACTTCATACTCAAGTTATCATCTCCTCCAAAGATAATGTCATCAACAAAAACTTCAACAATCAAGATGTTATCATTCTCAATATTGAAATATAGATTACTATCAATAGTACCTTTATTAAATTCTAATTTCAGCAAATACTTATCCAATCTAGCATACCAGGCTCTAGGGGCTTGTTTCAATCCATAAAAAGCTTTCCTCTATTTGCATATCATGTCTCCATCATCTGATAATGAAAATCCATCAGGTTGCTCAATGTAAATTTCTTCCTCAATATCACCACTCAAAAAGGTTGACTTGACATCCATCTGATATACCTTGAAATCCTTATAAGAAGCATATGCAAGCAATAGTCTAACAGCTTCAAGTCTAGCTACTGGAGTAAAAGTCTCCTCATAATCAATCCTTTCCTTTTGTGAATATCCTTTACATACCAATCTTGCTTTAATTCTGAGAACTTCACTGGCTTCATTCAATTTTTTCTTGAATGCCCATTTAGTACCAATCACATTCTTGTCTTTAGACCTAGGAACAAGTTCCCATGTGTTATTCTTTTCAATCTGATTCAATGTTTCTTCCATAGCCTTCACCAATTTTCATCATTGCAAGCCTCAACAACATCTTTAGGTTCAATTTTAGAAATCAAGCATACCTCTTTAGAAGCAAGCCTTCTTCTAGTCATTATGCCTTTATTTTTATCACCAATGATCTGATTTTTAGAATGATTCAATCTTGCATACCTCGGAGTCTTCTGATTATTTTGATTTTCAGGTTCCCGCACCTCTTCACTAGTAGCAACAATATCTGGGTTAACATTCTCTATCGACTCATTCCGCTTCAATTCTTCAGACTGAATTAGTGTTAAAACAATATTCTGATCATCATCATATTTGCATGCTCTGATTTATTTTCCTTAGTTCTCATCAACCTTCACATTTGCACTTCCCACTATCTTTCTTAGTCTCTTATTGTAGCACCAGTAGGATTTTCTCTTTGTTTAATATCCCAAACAAAATTCATTCATCACTTCTCGCATCAAACTTTCCTATATCCTCATCTCTCTTAATATAACACTTGCTTCAAAAAATTCTAAAGTATCTCATAGTAGGAACATGACCAAACCATAGTTCATAAGGAACATCACCTTTTATATGCACTTAGTTGAACGTGTAAACAACAGTGCTAACATCTTCTCTCCAATAGATCTTTGGAAGATTCCCTTCAATTAGCTGAGTCCTTGCAACATCCAAGATAGTTATGTTCTTCCTTTCAACAACTCCATTCTGCTATGGGGTTCTAGGAGTAGATAATTGTATTCTTATTCCATGCTTCTCACGGAATGAATCAAACTCACCAAAACAAAAATCTCCTCCTCTATCAGATCTCAAACACTTCACCTTTAGTCATGTCTCAGTCTCAACCTTTGCTTTGAATATCTTGAATTTGTCCAATGCGTTTGATTTTTCCCTCAAAAAGGCAACCCACATAATCCTAGAATAATCATCAATCAGAAACATGAAATATATGTCACCCTACACACTTCTTATACTTATAGGTCCACATAGGTCAGTATGCACAAGATCTAGCAATCCATCAAATAAAATACTGCACTTACTCTTGAAATAATTTTTTCTTTGCTTACCCATTTGACATTCCTTACATGTCGAATTAGTAGGCTTAACAATCTTAGGCAAATCTCTAACATCATGAGTAGAATTGATCTTAATCATTGAATCAAAATTAACATGACACATTCTCTTATGCTATAAACAACTTTCATCAATTTGAGCAATCAAGCAACTTTTCTCATGGACATTGAAATGAAAGATATTACCTTCAGTCTTAGTTCTTGATGCAATCTCTATACCAGAGGCATTTAGGATCTTTTCCCCTATTGAATTGCAAATCATAACCTTTGTCAACCATCTATCCAACACTTAAAATATTATGCTTCAAACCTTCAACATACAAGACATCATTAGTGGTATGCTTACCATCAAAGGAAATAGAACCTCTACCACGGATCACACAAGCTTTGTCATCTCCAAATCTTACTATTTCATCATCATATCTCTCCATATTCACAAATTTTCTTTTATCACCAGTCATATGATGTGAACAACCATTGTCAATCACCCATTCATCTTTCTCTTCAACTTTAGCAGCTAAATCTTTCTCCTCAATAGTGCAGCTTGTGGAATCAACAAGTACTGGTCCATCTTCTTTAATAGCAATAAACACAATTTCATCTCCTTTTGATTCTTCATCTGTAACACCTTCATTAGTAGCATAATAATAGTTCTTCTAATGCTTATACTTCTGGTTAGACTTGTAAGCCTTATCATACTTATCATGCTTCTCATATCTATCATTCCTATCACGCTTATCAAATTTATCATGTCTATCATACTTAGACATTCTCTCTAGGCATCTAGAAGAAAAATGTCCTATCTTATTGCAAGAGAAACATTTTAGAGGAAATTTTCCATCATACTTACCAGCTCCTTTAGGCAATCTTCAGGCAATCAGTGCTTCAAGATCATCCAATTCTCTTTCTTGCTCTTCCATCTCTCTTCTCTCTCTTTTATGTCTAGATATTTTGCATTCTTCGGGATAATACTTCTACTT
Source organism: Cryptomeria japonica (assembly GCF_030272615.1). Classification (NCBI taxonomy): domain Eukaryota; kingdom Viridiplantae; phylum Streptophyta; class Pinopsida; order Cupressales; family Cupressaceae; genus Cryptomeria; species Cryptomeria japonica. The sequence goes on from NC_081413.1 coordinate 355,681,851, forward strand.
TTCAAAAACAAATGCTCTAATTGTTGTCTCAAACTTTCCATGTGATTCACCGAATTCGCTGAGTTCAAATGCAGCAATCTTTCCAACAAACATATCTATTGACATAGTAGTCACACTCTGGATCTCATCAATAGCAGCTACCTTATGTTTGTAAGTAGGAGGAAATGATCTCAACACCTTAGCAACAATTTCGTCTTCTTCAAGGGTTCCACCAGCACATCTGATACCTAGGACAAGTTCATTTACCTTAGCCATAAAGGAGTTTATGTTCTCATCTTCTCCCATCTTTAGCATCTCATACTTCCCTTTCAAACTCTCCAACTTAGCAACTTTGACTTGTTTATCTCCTTCATACAGGGTCTCAATATTCTCTTAGATCTCATGTGCAGTCTGAAGTCCCATCACATTAGTCATTTCTGAATTAGTTAGGGCACTCAATGCTTCCTTAGCTCTAATGTTATTTTCAGCATCCTTGATCTTAGCAACAATAAATAGTCCATTCAGAGGAATGGAATAGGCATCCTTTGTAATCTTCCAATAATCCTCTCCAAGGCATCTCAAGTGTACCTCTATCTAGTTCTTCCACATAGAATAGTTACTTCCATCAAATCTCAGACTCTCCTTCTAAAAGATAACACCTCCAGTTGCCAACCTGGATCACCTAAAGCCATCAAGTTTCTTTCAGAGGATCTAACTCTGATACCGATTGTTGGCAACAACAATGAAGGAAAACTGATAGGGGGGGTGAATCAGTTTTCACTAGATTAACAAACTTAACCTCAAATACAAATTTCATCAACTACAGCAACAACAAAGATAAGCAAATTGATAGCACAACACAACACAAATATTTTAATGTGGAAAAATGGGTTAAGGGAAAAACCACAGTGGGAACCTACCCACAATAAGATGATACTCTGTAGTAGTATGTGAAAATAATTATAATGGGGAATGCACATGAATTTAGGCTCATTTCCTAGAGCTCACTGCTCAAGATACAATAACCCGGAAGGCTCACTACCTTGCAATGAAGTCTCACTGACTTACAAAATATTCAGACAACAATCTAGAATCAAATGAACTGAAAGAATAGTATCTACAAATCCCTGATGACAATTTTGGTTAAGCACATTTGTCTGCTTTGCAACACTCTAATCTTTTCTCAATCACAATATCGAAGGATGTATTCACTTGTTCGTACCTTTACTACTCTTTGATAATGCAGACATAACACTGATACTAATTTACATGACTTTATTACCCATTTATACAATTCATCAACCTTGACTATAAGGTCAGCCAAACCCTCAACTCACAATTACAAAATTACATCAACCATCGGACCAATATAATGATATACATGATATAACATGGACCTAAACCAAAAGCTCTAACATGCAACACCACCAGAAATCACGCCAAGATCAACTACAACACACTACACCACCAAGAATACGACATAAAATGAATAATATCACTAAATCATGAAAATCACCAAAAACTCATGCAATGATCAATATAGATCATCAAAACAAATAGGACACAATTAGGAAATACCAACAAGAACGTTAGAATCATCTATAATAGCTGCACCAACACCACTTATCAAATATTCATCAATCAACATCTAAAACTCAATAATACTCAAACAAAAACAACTGCCATGAGGAAAGATAACTTGTAGAGAACCAAATCATGAACCATCTGAAATGAAGATACACAAGAACATCCCAAATAATCTCCCAAAATCTCAACTCAAGATCTGATCACATTGGATTATGCTACAGGAAATACCGAACTCTACAAAGCATTGATCAGAAAAACAAAACTATAAACCGGATCATATGATATGATCAATTAATATTTCGGATCACTAAAACCAATACAGAAAGATAAAATGATACTATAAATACTCCATATACTAAACCATGATCCCAATAAACTGATTTGCAACCACTAAAGCAATAAATCATAGGAATGTGTTTACATTAATGACAACAACATATCCTAGCAACAACAATGTCCAACATCACTGGTACTCCAAATCTGGTCACAACATTGTTACCAGAAAATAAATAACTACCTTTTTAATTACTTGTCTAGTGGAGATGGCTTCTACCCATTTTGTAAAATAGTTTGTGGCAACCAGTATCTACTTATACCCACCACTAGATCTCTCAGTGATTTCTCCAACAAAATAAATACCTCATTGATGAAAAGGGGCCTCCACTTGCATGGGCCTTAAAGGTAGTGCACCTGTATATTTTAGCTTGCCTAAAAACTTTTGGCAAGGTTCACATTTCCTAACATAGGTATGTGCATCTTTGAACAAACATGACCAAAAATAACCTGCCCTTAGTACCTTGTGAGTTTGGTATTTGTTGTGAAGTGTCCCCCACATATCCCATCATGCATATCCCTTAACACAAGTTGGGCTTGTTGTTCATCTAAACAAAATAGTAAAAAACCATCCTGGTCTCTATAATATAAGTCTCTAGCAATGAACACATACCTTTGTGATTTCAGCTTTAAAGTCCTCTTTTGGATTTCTGTGAAACCTTCTAGATATGTAGATTGTGTGAGGAAACAGATGATATTTGTGTACCATGGGGTTTTTTGCATGCTACAAATGACATCCACTGAAGAAGACAAAGTATTTACTCGAGCAACATCTAAGTTTTCCTCTTCCATAATCTTTTCTAGGCCAATTCTTCGAACTAATTTAGCAATCTAGATGTCAATATTAAACTCTTGGACCTTGTTGATCCATCTGCACCTTCTTCTTATTGTCTCTAATTGGACAAAATTGTCCTTAACTGTTGCATTAGGTGCATAAGCTATGACTTGGGCACCTGCAAGGTTAGTCTGAAGTTTTTCATAGCTTTGACCAAAGCATAAGCTTGCTTTTCCATGATCTCATACTTAAGTTTTGTTGCTTGGAGGGATTTACTGTAAAAAGCAATAGGTTGTTCATATCCCTCAATGTTCTTCTGTAACATGACAACAGCTATGGTGTGGAATGAAGCAAAAGAAAAAACTTGAAAGGGCTTTCTGAAAATGGGTGCTTTTAAATTAGGGGCTTGTTTGATGGCTCTCTTGATAGCTACAAAGGCTTATACGGCTTCATATATCCAATCTATCATGGCTCCTTTCCTTAACATCTTAAAAATAGGTTTTACTATTTCAGCAAAGTTTCATATAAACCTACGGACAAAGTTGATTTGGCCAAAGAAAGACTGGATGGCCTTCACAATCTTGGGCATGGGTATATTGTCACTGGATGCCACCCTTTCAGGGTTTATTCTATTAGCATTATGGATGAATTTATTATGTGTTGCATTGAAGTTTTGTCATTGATGTCAATACTAACTGTTATGGTTGGTTACTGGCAGACAAGTTTTGGTTACCGGTAGAAGATCTAGTGTTACCGACAAAAGAAACTATCTATTGGACACTTCCAACATGTTTGGATCTATGGAATATGTTTGGTTACATGTGGTATGTTCTTCTAGAGCATGTTTTGGTCAGTTTGTATTGACTTGGTAATTTGATGCTATTATACACTCTTGTAAACCCCTACCGGCATTGGTTTAAGGTTTAACCGACAGAGCTTTCACTGAGGAATCTTGATAGGATGCATAAGTGGTGTTGACGCAGCTTCTAGATGGATTTTAGGATGCTGAAGATGTTCTTTGATCGTGCTTCAAGTGCTTCAAGACAATGCTTGGCTATGGTGGACCCAGAATAGGTCTAGTACCTATCTAGGTTATGGACTGGTATCATGATAACGTGTTCTCTACACGTTACATGGATGTTTCGGGATGATTTATGAATTTCTTATTATTGTTTTGGTCTTAAGCCGACATGGCATATCATTGTAATATGGATTTATGTAATGATCTTATTGTAATATCTTGTAGGTGGCCAACCTAATTGGTTTAGGCCTTCGGATTGGTATAAAATTCTATAAGATCTCATTGTAAAAAGTGTTTGTGGTCGTGGAATGTAATATCATATGTGAAGGAGATTTGGTCGATCATAGGTGATCGAATTGGGATTAAGGAAGAAGTCAAAGGCCTCTGGTATTGAGCTTAACTGGGACTATAATCAGGCATGGTAGATGCTATCTCTGGCAGTTCATTATTCTGGATTATTGTCCATATATCTTGCGGTGATTTTAACCTCTATAGTTAGTGAGACTCTTTTGCAATGAGCAGTACACTCTAGGCAGTGTGCCTTCCTACATGTGCAGGACCCTCATTGTAACACATTATTTCTGTAGAAGTATCATTTGACTATGGGTAGGCTTCCCACCATGGTTTTTCCCTTTCCGATTTTTCCATGTACAAATCATGGTGTTATGTGGTATGGTTTCTTTGCATTGATTATCTTTTTAATTGTTAAGTTGCATTGTCTATCGGTATCTGTTTCTGCTTTACCAGTACTTAATATGGTTTAAGGTTATTAAGTGGATTAAATGATATAATATATTAATAACTGATTCACCCCCCCCCCTCTCAGTTGTTCACCAATTATCCTAACAATTGGTATCAAAGCTTTGGTCCTCTTTTGCAGAAGCTTAACAGCTTGAGGTAGATCCTATGGCAGCTAACACTTCAAATCCACTAGCAACTATTTTCAGAAGAGAAATCCCTAACCTTGATTGAACAATTTATGGGATATGGAAAATTTGAATGGAGACTCATCTTAGATGTCTTAGAAAGGATATTTGCGAGATCACTGAGAAAGGATACACACCCTATGATCTGACATCTGGCAATCCTTCTCTTGTAGACTTGGACAAGAATATTGAAAATGATTGCAGAGCTAGAGAAGCCCTCTTGTGTACACTTACTAATCAACAGATCATGGGATTGACTAATAAATCATTGGCTAAGGTTACATGGGATAAATTGCAAACTTTGAATGAAGGTGATCCTATGGTCAAAATTTCTAAACTTGATGGTTACCGGGTAAGATATGAAAACTTGAAGATGGAAGATAAAGAATGAATTTGAAATGTCCATGATTTGTGAGATGAAATTTTTCTTAGGTTTGCAAATTACTCAAATTGATAAAGGCATCTTTATCTATCAAACTAATTATCTGAGGGAATTGTTGAAGAAGTTCGGTATGGATAATTCCAAACTGGTAAGTACTCCTATGGTGACAAGTGAGAAATTATCTATCAAGGATACTTATACACCGGTAAATCTGACAAGGTATAAGTCTATGATTGGTGGTCTATTATATCTAACTTAGACTAGACCAGATATTATGAATGTAGTAATTATTGTTTCAAGATATCAAAGTAATCCTAAAGAAAATCATGAATGTGCAGTAAAGAGGATATTCTGGTATTTGCAAGGAACAACAGAATATGGCTTATGGTATTCTAGAAATGATGATTTCACTTCATGTGCATATACTGACTCAGATTAGGCAGGAGATATTGATGATAGGAAGAGCACTTCTGGTGGAGCTTTCTTTCTTGGAAAGAAACTGGTTTCATGGATCAGCAAAAAATAGTCATGCATTTCTTTATCTACTGTAGAAGCTGAGTATGTTGCAGCAGCAACTAATTGCACTCAAGTCTTGTGGATGAAGCAAATGTTGAACGATATCTAGGTAAATTGTAGTGAACCGGTAGTTATCTAATGTGATAACTCTGCAGCTATTGACATGTCTAAGAATCCAGTATTTCACTCTAAGACCAGGCATATGTCAATAAAGTATAACTTTCTGAAGGACAAGGTAGTAGCAAAGAAAGTCAAATTGGTTTATGTGAACACTAAAGAATAGATTGCAGATATATTCACTAAACCACTGTCTAAGGAATCATTTGAGTATTTGAGAGACAGATTAGGGGTTTTTGCCCCTCCAACAGAGACTTGATTGATGCAGTTTGTCATCAGTCCGGCATGCACTATCAGAGATACTATTCATTCTAACACTAATGAGTGGTGCTACTACTCAGGGGAGGTAGTCAGCTTTGAGATTCAAAGGTTTACATTCTTGCTTTGATATTTGTGTTAGACTTTTGGCATTAATGTCAAAGGGGGAGAGATAGTGATGTGAAAAATAAATTTAGAACTTTACAGAGATCATTCATAGGGGGAGAGTTATTGATATTTAGGAGATTGTTGGTTGTCTTCCATAGGGGGAGACTTTTTTGGCATTTTTTGGTACTTAGATGTTTTTCACATCTAGTGTTGCCATCAATGCCAAAGGGGGAGATTGTTGGCATTATGGATGAATTTATTATGTGTTGTATTCGTTTTTTGTCATTGATGTCAACACTAGTTGTTATGGTTGGTTACCGACAAACAAGCTTTGGTTACCGATAGAAGATCTAGTGTTACTGGCAGAAGAGACTATCTGTTGGACACTTCTGGCATGTTTTTATCAATGGAGGATGTTTTATTTTATGTGTTACATGTTCCTGGAGCATATTTTGGTCAGTTAGTATTGACTTGGTGATCAGATGCTATCATACACTCTTGTAAACCCTTACCGACATTTGGTTTAAGGTTTTACCGGTAGAGTTTTTATTGAGGAATCTTGACAAGATGCATAAGTGGTGTTGGTGTGGCCTCTACATGGATTTCAAGATGTTGAAGATGTTCTTTGATCATGCTTCAAACTGCTTGAAGAAATTGCTTTGGCGTGGTGGACCCAGAATAGGTTTGGTGCCTATCTAGGTTATGGATTACCGGGATATTTTAGGATATTCTATGAATTGGTTATTGTTGTTTTGGTCTTAAGCCGACATGGCATATCATTGTAATATTGATTTATGTAATGATCTTATTGTAATATCTTTTAGGTGGCTGACGTAATTGATTTAGGCCTTAGGGTTGGTATAAAATGATGTAAGATCGCATTGTAGATCATGGTATGGGAATGTGGAATAAGTGTCGTGGTCTTGAAATGCAATATCATATGCAAAGGATATTTGGTCGATCATAGGTGATCGAATTGGGATTAAGGAAGAGGTCAAAGGCCTTTGATATTGAGCTTAACCGGGACTGTAATCAGGCATGGTAGATGCTATCTCTAGCAGTTCATTACTCTGGATTGTTGTCCATTTATCTTGAGGTGGTTGTAACCTCTCTATAGTCAGTGAGACTCTTTTGTAATGAGCAGTGCGTTGTAGGTAGTGTGCCTTCCTGCATGTGCAGGCCCTCATTGTATCACATACTTTCTGTAGAAGTATCATCTGACTGTGGATAGGCTTCCCACCATGGTTTTTCCCTTTCCAGGTTTTCCATGTACAAATCATGTTGTTATGTGGTATGGTTTCTTTGCATTGATTATCTGTTTAATTATTAAGTTGCATTGTTTACCTGTACTTAATCTGGTTTAAGTTTATTAAGTGGATTAAATGATATAATTTGTTAACAACTGATTCACCCCCCCCCCCTCTCAGTTGTTCACCGGTTATCCTGACATGCCTTATGGGATTGATGATATCGCCATCCCTAAGCTTCATCAACTCCTCTTACATCTTGGCTCTAAGAACTAGATTGATTGGTCTTTACTTTTGTCTAAAAGGTTTGGCAGCTAGGTCCAAAGGAATCTCATGCTAGAACAATTCCTCTTTGTAAGATTTTAGGTCATCATATGGCTATACAAAAATATGCTTGTATTTTCTAAGTAAGGCAATCAGCATAGATCTGATATTTGGGTTGATCTTTCTACCAATGTAGACCTTCTTAAGGGATGATTCAACCCCTAGGTTAATTTCTTTAAGATACTCCTTGTTCACAAGGGACTACTTCATTACATGACTATCTTCATTGTCCAACACACTCTCTAGAGCCACCAATCCTTTTGGGATTTGTTTGAATTTAATTTCACTATTTCATTCCCAAAGACAATGTCCTTACCATTCATAACCTCTACAAAAGCATTGAAATCAATCTCCTGATTATCATATTCACCTATGCAATGCAAGAACCTCAACAAGTCATCATCATCATTAAAGACTTGCCAATTCCAATATTATTTGGTATGGTGGGCCTGATCTTCACTTCCACCTTTGAGATGCCAGCCAAGGTGATATCATCGCCTTTAAAGAAACATTCACCAAGAAATTTGCATGATATTTTTTGATCTCTCTACCCACCTGATATTGAAGGCATCAAAAAATTCCAATCAATCCCAAACAGTTGATCTATATTACTTCAATCTGCTATTTTTTGAGGAATAAATTGATCTAATCTGAGATACAACCAATTCTGAGTCTACCCATACTAATAGTTTCTTCGTCCCATGTTTAGTGGCAAGGTTTAAACCTAGTAACAGTGCTTCATATTCTATCACATTGTTGGTGCACTCAAAAAGCAACTGAAAAGAATACTTAAATGTCTTTCCACTTGGTGCAATAAACACCACACATGCACCTGAACCCTCCTTACTACAAGCTTCGTCAAAATACATGTGCCATATATCTTCTTGGCTTTTTCGAATCTCAATGATGACAGGGTCTGGAATTTTGGGGGAAGATTCAATAGGCTCAACCCTAAAATCTCCCATATCAAAATCACATAGCATCACCATATTGTTTGGGTATGCTTGCTCAATAATGGTGTTAGATTTGGCCTCTCTCTCTAACTTGACATCTTTCCCATTAACAGGGATGGTAGCATAAGATAGATCCAACTGAACATTTCCCCCAACCACTATTGTTCATTTCCTTGATAAAAGCATGCCATAGTTTGGAGGGACATCCACAACTGTCACATCCACCTTGTAGGCAACTTCCGGGAAATTTTCTATTTTGACCTCTAAATTCTTAAGGACACCTATTATAGGTATATATCTATTGTCCATGGCATAACACCTCACATACTTACAATCTACCTTTAACCTAAGTTCATTCATGACCCCCACAGGCATGATATTAATATCAGCCCCAAAGTCAATCATACAATTTTTTACATATCTACCATTGATTAGCATGGTCATATACAAAGGGTCTACTTGGGAAGGGATCTGAGTGATAGCATTTCATAAGTATACTTCAGGAGCTTGCACTATTATAGGTTGTTCCTCTTGTGTATACTCATTACCATCCCCTAAGACAACATTATTGAGCAAGGCACTTTGAGATATACTAGAGACTCCATTTATCAAAGTCAAAGCATTATTCCTATGTTTCAAAATTTTCATCATTTCTAGCAAAGGAACATAAATCTTTATCTTGGATAATGTTTGCATCATATCAAAAGAGGGTGCATTTAAAGTATCAGGATTAACCTCCTTTTGTGTTGTTAGTTTTGGTTGTTTCTCCTTGTCAGCTACTTCTTCTTTTGGGGGAGCTACAGTTGTAACCTCCTTCTCATCCTTCTTGAATTTAGTGCTCCCTTTAGGCACATGATTCTGGGTAGGGATAGTCTTTGCAACCTTGTTCTTTTCCTCAATGACTGGTGAAATGGATTGTTGCTTGGGCTCAAGTTGCTTATCCTTCATGAATATTCCACCTGGTTTCCCTTGGTTTGGAAAAGCATCCCTTGGTCTGAAATTGTACCCACTTTTGGTTTGGGTAATAGCAACCATAGTGATTCTTTTGATTTCTTCTTCAAAGGGTCTCCTCAGATTATGTTTTTAGGTTGGTCAATAGAAGCGTTGACCGTGTAATATTATCTACCTTCTTCATCATAAAACACCTCTTGATGCTAGCTTCTATTCCACTATCTTTGAGAATCAATATCTATTTTTTCTCTATCTTCCTCAGAGGCTGAATATCATGATTCATTGTTAGCTCCAAAAGAGAGCATGTTCACCATGTGGTCTGGCTCAAATCCATCCTCCATGCAAATAGCATAGATGTCTTCATTTTCTTCCATGGCCTTTGCTATTACATATTAAGCTTGTGTATGTGGTAAGTTACATGTCATACACCATGGACTATTCTCTACAAAATGAGAACCTGAACTTTTCAGAGGATTCGGTGTTTCTTTGTCTATAGGCTTTTGATTACCAATGACAGGTCTTCCATCTTTCCAGTTTGTAGTATAGGGCATGTCATGCAGCTTTGGTCTATCATGCCTCTAAAAACTAAGTCTGTCACAAGACACAGCTTTCTCATTTTTGGCTACTTTGTAACTCAAATCCTTTAAGACACTCATAACTTTGTCCAACATATCTTCCTCTTTGGGCAATTTGCTCTAATATCCTTTGGGATTTTATAAAATCCTAACATCTTCTCTTCTAGATACTTTACCTGGGGCTTTTCTTTTCTTTTCTTTTCTATGGTTTGAGCAAGTTTGAATGTAGCTCCCAAAGTTTGGGGATTGTTATACCTCAACTCATAACCTATCTTAGGATCAAAAGCATCAAAATAAAATACTAAGTTCATATTATTAGTTGGTTTCAAACTAAGAGGAATTTTATTTAGAAATTTGATAAACTTGTTGTTAAAATAGGCCACTTGCTCATTATAATTTTTCTTGACACTTCTTAGCTCATGCAGAGCAAACTTTGGATCTGGATGATCGCCATATTGATCTCTAAACATTCTCTTGAAGTCTTGGAATAATCTTATAGATAGGTGAGGAAGACTTTTGTATCATTCTCTAGCATCATCAGTAAGAGACTGCATAAACATCTTCATGAATACATCCTCACCTTCTACTTTGAAGTTATCCATTACATTTTGAAATATTCTAAGATGATCTTCGCCTGAGATTGTGTTATTTTCTAAGCATTTAGGCAATGCATCCCTTAACTCATTACTTACTACATTTGGAAAACCTATGATCCCAGTGAAATCAATCTATCTATATCTTTCTAATTGCATTGGTCTCCAAGCAAACTGATGGTGATTTTGATGTTGTTGTGCATTTTCCTGACTAGGGATTTGTTGTTGCTGGTAGTGTTGTTGTTGTTGTTGTTGTTGCAGTGGTATCCGGTATTGTTGTTGATACTTCCCTACCATTTTTTGTTTATACTGCAGATACTGTTGATAGGCATTATTTCCTCCCATTTGGTTATTATGTTGATATACTAGTGGGGGAGGATACTGCAGAATAAAAGAATATTATGGAGGTAATGGGCCAAATGCTTCTCTTGATGTGTTGAATTGATTTTGTACAGCATAGCGTTGTTTTTGGGCTCCATAATGTTGACTAGTACCTACTTGTCCAGTATTTATGTTTTGGAAATTTATAGGTGGTGTGCCCATGCTGGTAGAAATAGAGGACAAACTAGGCATTCTAGTTGTCCATGAGTAAGACATTGGCATAGTACTGGCAGCAGAACTAGAAACACTTTCTTGGGTACTAGTTTGGGCATTAGTCATTGTTTGTGTTGAAATGGCACTTACAATAGGAGCTCGTACAGTAGTACTTGTAACAATGAGAGCTGAAGAATTAGTGGTATTTGTAGTGGAAGACAAAGGGGCAGAAGTAACTAAAGGACAACTGGTTGTACTAAGTACACTAGATGTTTGACTTGACACCCCATGGAAAGGTATTTTTGTAGAGTTTTAGGTGGCCAAAGTCAATATTTTTTATGCCATCATATCTCTTTCTTTCCTCACTTTCTCTAACTACCTTTGCAACTCTTCTGTTGATCCCCCAGTCACATTCCCTGAGGTAGAGCATATGCTGGACTCAATAAACTGAGTTTGAAAAAGGTTCTGAGTTGAAGGGAGGCTCATTGACACAAGAGTATCTATAGTGAATCTCTGACCCGAGTTACTTTGTGCATTAGCTAATTGGTTAGCATATCTAGCCTCAAATTCTCTTTGCAACCTAACCCTTTCAATCTCAGCATAGAATTGATCTTGTCTTGCTTTGGTCTGAACTGGGTCATCATAGTAAGGATTGGGAGGATTTGTATCCATTCTTGGGAAGGTGTAACCAAGGAAGAGGTTCTCTCTAGAAGGAGAATCGTCACTACTAGTGTCCTCTAGGTCTCTAGCAGAATAATATCCTTCAGAAATATTTTTTCCTTTATCTCTAGTTTGCAATTGATGGAGATTTTCTACTCTAATTAAAGGAACTTTAGAACTTGTGTTTAACAAATTTTGAGTTGATGAAGTTTTAGTATTACCTCTTCTTTTGGCAATCCACCTTCGACTTATTGTTGTTTTATTTAAGTGACCTCCTTGTCTTCCTTGTCCAACTTCTTGGTCTAAACTATGCTCGTTCTCTTATTCCTTTTGCTTTGCAATATGTTCACTCCTTTGTGGTACAGTAGTAGTAATATTTTCACTACTCATATGAACTTCCTAAGCTCTCAATGAGCTTACTATCTTTCTAGAGTCGCCACCCAAAATGGGAATAATTTTTTAAAAGTTTTTTTTTTATGAATAATAACTCTAATCATATGAACAAGCTACTGGGTTATAACATAAGAGTGACTCAACTATCCCCAACCGAGTCACAAATTTGTTGGTTCCCAAATCAACAAATTCCAAGTTCTAAAGAAATTGCTAATAACTTGTCAATAAACTCAAAATGGGACTTGGCCAACAAACAAGACTCACTTGAAAACTGAGGTCTTCTACACTTTAGGCTCTGGAAAACCTAGGTGGGTTCCCCTATACAGTGTTTGAATAATTCTCAACCTTTAGGGCTTGTCACACTGTAGAACAAAGCAGATTTCTCAATGAAAATATACCAAAGAAATATAAATAAACATCTAGTTATGGCTCCAACCTTAGTTCAAGACATTCTTATGTGCATTGAGAATGATTCTAAACTAACAACAACTCCTAATGAAAAAAAGTAAAAGTCAGAGATATAAAAGGTGAAATAACAATGATTCTGGATGGGTAATACGATCAATGCTTATCCTATGGGAAACAGATTCTATCTACAACTTAATACTAAACAACACTATGACATCTCATCATTACAATAATATTCCAAATATCCCATGCCTGACATAAAATATTTAAGTGATTACTCTGAATTTCCTCACCCCTCCTAATAGTTATGCTATAATGCTCTTTGAACATAATTTATTCATTCACTTAAAATAAAATCGATCAAGAAAACATACATTCCCTTCTTAAGAGAAGACAAATTGTAGCATTATTAACACTATAATTCATACAACATGAGCACGGAAAAATGGGAGCAAACTGAAAGTGATCTCTTTTATTGATTTTTAAAATATATGAAATACATCACATGAGAGTTGCTTTGCAAAAACTTGTAGGAAAAACACTTTCTTCTATTACTTCCACTCCTAATATATATTACCACCGATTTCAGAATCCTTCCTATTTGGCCTTGATTTCCCTTTTATAGAACAAGGGAGCAAAAACAAGCTTTAGGCCTAGTAGGACACTTGTCAAAATTATATTGCCTACAAGCTAGATCATGCCCTAGGGCATCTTTACAATGCATGCTTCAAAAACTCTAGGCATCATAAATGAAGGTGGCAGAGATGACAACTTCTGGAGGTTGAGGTTACAAGCTTGATGTGACTACTCTAAGGATGCTCGATTGTAGTATCTTCTGTCGAAGTCAATCTGTACTTCAACTCTGGCTTTGTCAGGTACATTGGGGGATGATGAGTTAAGAATGAGTGCTTCAATCTCCCCGTTCAAAACTGGAAACCTGTCCAAAAATATAGGAGGTGCAAAAATGGAAAAGATAATGACGAATCCTCCTCCTTGAGTTGATCTACTTCCAAAGAACAATATTTTTTGTGTCATAAGTCTATCACATCAATTGGCCAAGCAAATGTCTTCAAGCCTTGAAGCTTACTCATTGCTTCTTTTTACCTATGAGTTCGCACAATTGCGGCCTCCAAGGTGAACTTATGATACATTGAATAAACCTCCATAATCTTATCAATAATCAAGTGATATGTATCACCTTGGGAAAAGTCCTCAGCCAATGAATTCAAAACTATACTAATCACCTCCTGGAATCCCTACCTCCATGTGTCTATATCCTTGATTTGTCCTTCTATCAAAATAGTGGGAATATCCCACTTCTGAATGCCTTTGAATAATTCCATCCTTTCACTCAAAGTTATCTTCTCCTCCTCAATGTAGGGGAGCTCCTTAGTCAACAAATTGTACTTCCTCCATGTTGTCCCCATAATTTGGGGTGCAGTTGGCACATTTTTTAGAGCTAAAAGAATTTATTTTAGCATTTGACCCTTGGGCATCCAAGTAATCCTAATAGGTTGAAAGAACAAAAGAATTTCATCCAATTGGCTATGTTATTGTGATATCAAAGAATAAGAGGCATGCACCTCACTTAATTTTTCTATGACTTTATTAGAGACTTGTAAAATTGTTGACCTTCTTATTTCAAAATAATTATATTTTGCTTCCTTCTTTGCCTTTTGAAGGTCTTGCTTTAATTTCTCAAAATCTTATAGCTTGGGTCCTATCGGGGTTCCAATATCTCTCTTGGCCAGCTCCTTAGTTAACCTCACATTCTCAATGAATAATTTATTGTGATCATGTGTGAGGGCCACATCCCTATTTCTCAAAAATTCATGTTTTTTCTCATCTTCCTCTACTGTTAGCTTTGCAAAATGTGCAGCATGATAAGTAATCATTGTTGCCTCAAAAGATGAGGTATCAGCCAGAGTCATGATTATTGCATCTCCAACTTTCTTGTCAACCCCATATAACACAACAGGCTTGTTAGTCCTAGGAGCCCTCGATCAAAGTGCAAAAGCCTCTAAACTTGGATTAACCCCTGACCCATTCTAACCAAATTCTTGAGCATAAATTGGGTCCCTTTGCTTGATAACTTGATCCAACAAGAAAAAAATTCTATGTCCCACCCCTGGATGAGCATTATATCACTTTTCCTTATCAACTCAATAACTTCTTCAAGGGTGCACTTAATGTTGTCCTTATCAAAATTCTGGAGCTCCTCCTCAGATAGATCCTTCAATTTCTCCCTCATCCAAAATGATTTAAATTTAGGAGTATTGACAAAAGCATCATCTGTCATGAATTGCATTGAAGCAATTATTCTTTCAACTTTTGCCTCCTCTAGTGGAATGTTGTGTGGAATAAGAGACCTATCAAGGTCTACGAGCACATCTATTGCTTCATCATCTTGGAAAGTGTATCTTGGTGGAGAGGGTGGCCTGAAACTTTCATCAGATTCAGGCTCAATGACTTCCACAAAGTCAAAGAGAATTTATTTTCCTTTTTCCACCTTCCTTGCAGACAGTTCTCGTTGTGGAGAGGGTTGTGAAGGGACATCCTGAGAGGATTCCTCGATGAGGGATGCCTTTCCTTTTGATCCTGAAGGCTCATATGTTGGCCTCTCCTCCAATTCCTCTTCAACCTGCCCACCCTCTCTTCTCTTCTTTTTTAGAGGCAAGAATGCCATTATAGTGCATCACCTTGCTCATGATTCTAGCTAGGTCATTTTGAATATTGGAACAAAACCCTTAGAAGCTAGGGTCTTTCTCTTTCCTTTCCCTCTCTAGACTTTGAATATAATTCCATTTTCCTTTTTTCTGTATAGCCTCTACAGGGCTAACATTTCTGATCAAGTCCTCCCTTTCATTGAATTGATGAGAGTAACCTCTAACCTTCAGCCTTTGAGTCCTTAAATCATGAATGTATCCTTCTAGGTCAAAATTTCTTGTGTGTCCAACCTTGAGCCTGTAGTTGCTCGCCAAGAAACTTTGCACCTACGCAAGTGTATTAGAACCTACAATGAAGTCATAAAAGGTTGTAGCCCTAGGGAGGTGTTGCCACGTTCCCTATGTTCTAACAATTTCCTTCTCCATCCACATAAGCTCTATGAATGCAAGTCATGGAAGGACTATTATTGGCAAAATGTGTGGTGACTAGGAGCATCCATAAACTCTAATTTTTGTGCAATCTGCATAGAAGAAAAAATCACCAAAATTGTGGGTGAAGGCTCCCTCTGCGTATTCAATTATCTTTTCCCTAGCATCCTTCATTCTTGGAACTTTGTCAATATGCACATGGATCATTGGCATCCCAACTCCCTTCATTCCTATGACCTTCATTACAAAATGATCACCAAAATCTCTATAATCTGCAAATCTAGATCCCTTTGTCCCAAACCTGAGTCCACCTCTGAACTAGCCATCTCTCCCATGTCCTCGGATCAAACTTCTTTATCTGTAGTGCATCGTCCCACTATGTCCTATTTTGAAAAAGAATCATGTGGCATATCAAATAATAATGCTTAAATCTTAAATTTTCTCTTAGATCCCTAGCAGCAAGTAAGCTCTCATGCAGCTTGTCTTCAATATATATAATGAAATCATAGAGATGACTTGTTTCAAGGAATTGAATTCTCATTGCCATAACCATAAAGTCTACTGGCATCCTAGTCAACCCACAATCCTCCCCTAACACCTGACATAGAGCATAATAAGTTCTCACAAAATAATCCTCAAAAATTTGCAGCTCAAAGGGCTCCCTCTCAAAGTCAAAAAGATAACTTTTTGATCCCTTGAACATTCTTTTCATATAAAGGGGAAAAATCTTTCCCCTATAGAGCTTCTTCTTAGAATTATACTTTTCTTCCAGCCTATTCTTATTTATCTTGGAGAGGGCAATCTTGTCTAGATCAAAACATTCAACTATAGCATCTGTGGAGATATCCAAAAGGATGTGGCCACTAGTTATCCTCACAGTCATGCTCCAGGGTGATAATGTTTTTCCAATTCCCTGATCAATAGAGGCTCAATAAAAACATTGGGACCTACTAGCTTTCCCAAATTTAGGTTCCAAGGATTGGATACAAGAGCAACTTTGTCCCTATTCCCATAGAAAAGGTGGAAAATATCCCACCCCCTTTCAGTGGTGTGGGCGTCCCTGCATTGAGAACTCTTGTCTACAAAATTTATTTTGAAGTTATCCATCATGGTTGACCCCTTGAACATTTCTAAAAGATCTTGGTTGAGACTTCAGGGCTCCTTCTTCTTTTTATACTCTTTAGCTTCCAATTTCTTTGCCAATTCCTTGTCAATCTCTTCAGGAGTCTTGGTTTGGATTGATGAAGATGGGGCTTCCTCTGTTTGCTCATGTTAAGTCTCTGATGGGTTTTTCAGTAGCAGAAGGCATGGGCTATGCCTCAACGGTCTCTCATGATGTTGCCGGTACTGAGGGTGTGGCATTTTTGTGGGAGCCCTTTTTCTTTTGGGCTTGGAAGCCTCCTCTCGAGGGTTAGACCCCTCTTTTTGTGGGTTTTATGCAGTTGGGGCAGCCGGTTCAGATGATTCTATAGATGGTTCTTTGGGAGTAGCCTTCCTTCTCTTTGGAGTAGGCTCTCTAGCTTTTGGAGAAGGACTGGGCTCAAGAAAATGCTCACTATCAAAAGGGACTACAGTGATATTGTTGACTGGTCATTTTCTCTTTGGTTTATCAACTTTCTATCATGGTGGTGCACTTTACTCACTAGCTTGGGAAGTTTGGGTAGCAACTAGAGGGTTTTTCCCTTCCATAGGTTTGTCTACAATGGCTTGGATGAGCAAAACAATAGACAAGGGAATTGTATGGGTGATTTTAGGCTATGTGGAGCTTGACCCCGCTTGGGGAGCCTCTTGGGAAGCAGTACAGATGGATTTTTTAATTGGAGAGGCCAGGGATTCATTTAGAACAATAAACCTTTTAAATAAAACCCTACACAGATAGGCTCTCCCTTTAAACCTAGGGTAGAAATATAGAATTCACACATAGATACTTCTAAATTTTCCTACAAAAGCACAGATAAGGACTTGGGAATTCAACTTACAGTTTTGGACGCAAATGGGTGTTATTGAAAACTCTAGAGATGCTCTGGTTGCTCTAGTTTGCCTTGTCACTCTATGCTTTGCTATTCAATCGCAGGGTGAGGAACTTATGCTTCGAATTCTGCTTTTATTTATTGCAGATGAAACACCATTACTTCTTATTTGCAAGCTTCGGTTGGTTGGTGGCCTTCAAGACTCAAATACTACTGTTGATTCTTAAATGAACGGTCCAGATCTTCTGTTGACACCTTTGACTGCTGACATGGCTCCCCTTTTAATTACTCGGTCACCTTTGAAAACACATCGATTATTCAAAACTTTAATTTTGTCATCCTTATGAAAATATGATCCATGTAGGATATCGGGACCCTTCTATTTCTTTGTTACTCAATGTCCCATAAGGTCCTCAATGTGCCCTCTGCCTTGTCGTGGGATAGCGGGAAACATTATCCCTTTGATATGTAATCATCCCGCACTACTATCTTCTTATCGTTGTTTATCTCACAAGATAGTGGGGCCTCATTGTTTCTTATTACTTCACTGCCCCACATTGTCCCCTCTTTACCACTAAGACACTTGCGGGATGGCAGGGAAGGCAAAACACTTGCCCCGCTATCCCGCATAGCTTTCCTTGATGATCCTTTGGCTCTACAGGAAACCCCTTTTCTAAACCTTTGACCCCTTTCCGCTATCCCGCACCACTACTTTCTTGCTTATTCCCTTTGTTGCACTTATGCATTCATCCATGTGGGATGGTGGGTCCCTATGGTTCTTCAATCATTTTGACACCCTACAGCATCCTTTCCTTGTTGTTAGTTCACCCGCGGGATAGCGAGGACAACAAATACTTATCTCGTTATCCTATAGTACATTTCCTTTGTCCATTAAGTCTTCATTGGAAGGCTTTGTCTTCTCTTGATTGATCCCGCTATCTTGCAAGGGTCATTACGTTAAATCTACAAGCTTCTTTGTTCATTATTGCATCCCGTTGTCTCACAGTGGGATTTTCCTTCTTGATAGTGCATTGCAAGGTAGTGAGGTTTCATATTATTTAGTTCTCAGTATCCTGCACAGATACTTCCTGCCTCTTGTACTGCTTGTAGGAAATTATTTTCTTAGCTTCAAGGCTCATCCCCCTATCCCGCATGCCAAAGCTATCTATACTAAGCACTTTGCGGGATAAAAATTCCTTTGATAAATGCATCTCCCACCATCCCGCGCTTGATGAAGATTCCTAATAGATGACCTATGGGGAAGGAACAAAGGGTTCCTAAACAATGATCTCGCTATCTTGTAGTGGCCTGGAGTACAAAGGCAGACTAAAGTGAAATCATTTAACACATGACCACTTATTGAGGGTAAAAAGGGGTTATAGCGCAAGTATACTTAGGACATATAGAACTTATAACATGGTATTTTGATGCAAGACTTAGGATCATTTGGAAAATTAAATGTGACCGATACAAAAGGTGAATCCTAGCGCATGAGGCTGGTAAACATATGACCAACAACCCTCCCGAGGATAACTTAAGATGCAGAGACCGGCTACTCACGATCAAAGAAGAATTAGAACACAACTGAGAATAAAACACGGGCTACTAAGAAAAAATAAAACCCTCCTAAAACCCTAGCAATGAAGACACTTCAAGAACACAAAAGGTATTATTTACAACAAAATTTACCATTCCCAATAGTTTTTATGATATAAAGATTTATTCATGGGCTCAAAACTTGAGTAACCTCCTTATTAGGTGTAGATAACTTAAAAACTTAAAGTTGTCACATGCATTTATTTCAATTCCTCACCCTGACTCAGTCTTCTTTATAGAGCTCCAGACTGTCTTTTTATGGCTCTTGATTTCACTTTGACAAAATGATTAGAGACATCCATTAATTTCACTATCTTACACTTCAGGATTCATGGAATTGCCATTGTCTTCCTTTGTGTTGGTCTTCTACTTATGAGGGTTTTCTCTTTTGATTAGTATATGTTTGGAACCTCACATGTCTTGCATCCTATATGTTTCTTTAACACTGTTCTGGACCTTTTTTGCAAACTATGGTAACCCTCTGATTTTAACAGTGATCATTATTGCTTTGTCTTCTAGGACTAGCATTTTTTCCTCTATACTATCATTTCACCACTTTTTAGCTTATATGAGGGAATACTTCTTACTTAGGTCTATAAAAAACCATGTTGTCTGCAATCTATAACTATCTTGTGGGTCTTTTACAGTCAAATATTCTTTGATCTCTTTCCTCAATAATTGTTAGGGAATCCTCAATGATGTTTTGTGTAAAAATTGTCACATGACCTTCTACTATCTTTTGATAGTGCTTAGTACATTCTTTTCCTTGTTGTTTAGGGCCTCATATCAAACTTCATAGGGCTAAAACTCAAGACATTCCATGATCTCCTCACTGTCATATTGATTTGATATCATATTTGCCTTTGAATGGCTATGAATAATTCTATGTGATTTTTAATGCAGTTGTTCTTTGATGATGATTGATCACTATCTTTCATGGATACCTCTATCCTTCTTAAATATAAATGATCTTTGACCCTGGCTCTGACTGTAGATAGTCATATCTTTTTTGTGGATTGCTCTTGACCTTTCCAACCCTTGGATCTGACCTTTGAATTGAAATGAAAACCTTATACTCCTCTGACTTGTTAGACTGTGTTTACTGTGTCTACATTCCTTGTCTATTGACTGTGGTCTTTATAATGTCTGAAACATGGTATTCATGTCATGAATGATGCACTATTGATTTGATACCATACTTTTTGGTGTCTGAGATTTTCCTAAGAAGAGCCACTGCTTTGCCTCCCATATATGGATTTTTCATGTCCTCGTAGCCTTTGTAACTCTATACACCTTGATAGGCATTAGAACCAATTTAGGACTACATCTATCTATCTCCTTAGCATTGTAGCTTGTCATAACCTGTGAGTTTCTTCAACATTTTTCATTGTGAGGATTAGGGGTATTGCTACCTTTGATCCCTACTATTAGAGTGGGCAAAAAATGAGTCAAGGTTTGGGGTTATTTCTATCATGATCCCTACTTGGCAAGACAATCAGGGGTGGGGTGGCAATACCCCTGATCCCTGCCATTTCGTTTTGTGTGACTATAGGTTTTAGGAATGCAGGGATGTAACTGTTACTTATTTTTTCCCTATTGCTAATTGGTTCTATGAATCCTACTTACTTATCCTATGGTTTTAATGCAAAGGTAATTAATATGGTAGAGGTTGTGATTTGTGAATGACCAGTGTCTTTCCTATTATTTGGGCTACATATTCTTATATTTCTCTAGGACTTAATGTATGATTTGTGAGACTGTTTTTAAACCTACCCCCTTTGGTAAATCTATCAGTTACTATTTCTTATGAGATCTGTCAAATGTTTATATCATAAACCACCTGAATAAATTTAACCCTAACCTTAAGGGACCATTCAAGGAAGAACTACAAGGAACAATTACAATCCACGAGTAGATCTTTTTAATCCAAATTTATAATATAGGAATGTAGACTTTGATGTAAGAATACGAATAACCTTATCTCCTTTAGATAATATCACAAGCATCTAGAGCACATATGCAGAAGAAAACAACTAATTCTATTAAAGCTTCCAAAATGGTACAATAGTATGCCAGAGGCTATAGTATTTGTCTGATATCTTCTATTCTAATCATGTTTCCATTTTACAAAATTTGCTCATATAAATAAGTGAGCAACACCTATTCTATGAGAAGCTATGTCTCTTCATCATTAACAACCTAATTACAATTGCTTAACAAAGTGAAAGATAAAAAGATTAAGCATGCCAAGCTGATTAATATAACTGTCACTCTTATAGCATCTAATGGCCACACTCTTTCTTTTCATATCTGTCTCCAATGAAAAAAGATCAAACACTATCTGCTTGACATGTGGGGCTACATCTTCATCCTGGTTAAATCAGGCCACAACTTTCTCCTTAATCTGTGCAAATTCCTTTTTCCATTGCTCCAATGGAGCTTGTTCACCATCCTTGTAGACAACCGGTATTGTTGCAACACAATCTTCATCCAATGTTTGGAGATCTTTATTCAGTGTGTCTGCGTATTTGTCATGCTCCATTGGGTATTGGTCCCCTTGAACTCTTTCTTCTATAGTCATGGCCTCATTTTCCTTCAATACATCTTGCAATCTCACCTTTAATTCTCTCATGTTCTTTTAGAGCTTTTACAGTCCTTGAATTCCAAGGGCTCTTCTTGTGAATCCAATTCTGAATTGTCTGGCTCTGAATCGCTCTCTGTGAATTCTCTTAAGCACTGTCAACAACATCTCCTACTTCATCAATTCATTGAGCATTTATGGTGAATTTACCAGTTAATAATTCCAGTTAAGCAACAATCACACATATATTCGTTTGAATTATGGTGATGTGACTTTACTGAGATTTGTTTTGATCTTCACGGCAACGGGTAATCATTTGTCTAGCAATGCTTTGAACTTTTCACCGACGCTTATTCAACCTTACACCTATGTTGTACTTCGATGAAATCACATGTCTCAATGGCTTTATCTTATGTCTCCCCGAAACACCATATTCCATTGACATCATTCTTTATTTTGGTGAAATTGACATCATCGTCGGCACTTCTCTTGGTCTCATCAATATCTTTATTTCATCGAAGCCTCACTATAAGTGTTTATGTCGGTATAATGTTTTATCAATTCATCAAAATCTTTCTTTTTGATGAAAATACTTTTATCTCTAAGTCCCTCCGTCATTTTATCGATGTTATAATTCCATCAAAATAATTCTTCATTATTCGGCCTTTGTACTAGCATCGATGATATTTCCTCTTTCGGTAAAAGAAAAATATTCTTCTTCGACCCTTTATGTTCGACCGATAACAAGTCATCGATGGAAATTTCTCATGTTTCATCAATATTTTATCCTTCGATGAGAAAGCTACCTTGGGTCAACATCCTTTGTGCCTCTTCGATATGCTCATTTTCCTCAAAATAGCTTCATCGATAAGATATCTATGGGTTCTTTCAAGTTTGTTCTTTCGGCCAAACTTCTTCCCTCTGTGATCTGTTCACATGTCTCATCGATACTATAGTTTCATCAAAGCTCTTTATTTCATTAGAGGGACCACTCCTGATTTCCTCGATGTGCTTTAGGTCGATGGAACTAATGTTTTCGGTGAATCCTTTTGGAAGCCCATAGCGGCCAAGATTTGTTCGATAAATCACTTTATTGATAGGATAGTGGTAGGCTTCTTCAATAGAGTCATATCGGTTAGACTAGGTGTTTCAGTGAAGGATTAATATGTATATCCGATGGCCTTGGTATGAGCGATAATTTTTAGGATTCTGGTGTCGATGGAAATGCCAAGGGTTCTATCAAAATTCTTAAGGGCATGCTTGATTCCATTTTTTTTCAAGAAAAATTTTGTAGCTTCTAATGAAACCACGGGATTCCATTGATTTAAATTCAGTGCTCAACAATGGCTCTGACTGGGGATGGAGGTATACTATGGATGCCTTCAAGAATCTAGAATCTTTGGTTAATATAAACATACTAATGGGAATTTGCGGTATACACAATGAGAAAGTAACCCTATTCTACTGTACATGGAATTATATTGTTTCAAGAGAAAAACTTCTTCAGGAATTGTCCATGTACCAGCAAATCCTGACTCTCTCCTATTACACTTTGTATGAAATATGAGTCTTCTCCTACCTTCTCTACGATTATATATGGTCCTAACCAGAGAGCCTCAAACTTCCCATGCTTGCATTTCTCCTGATGTCTTGCATCCCACATCAAGACCCAATCACCTATCTCAAATTTCCTATTTGTTGTTCTCTTGTCATACAATCTCTTCATTTGATTCTATAATTTAACATTTTGTTTCTGGGCCTCTGTCTTGATTTCATCCAACTCTATTAATTGCACAATTCTTTCTTGCATAGGATCAATGATATCAATCTCTTCCTGTACTATGAATTTGTGAACAGGTAAGAGGTTATCCAGAGGAATTCTAGCTTTCTTTCCATAAACTAACTCAAGTGGAGATCTTCCTGTAGACTTATTCACTGTTATCTTATCTGCCCAGATTTCCAGATTCAATTTAGAATCCCATGCCTTCTTATTCTATCCTAGCATCCTCTTAATAATCTTGAGAATATTTTTATTACTAGACTCAACCTATCCATTACCTTGGGGATGATAGGGAGATGAATGAGATATCTTGATGCCATATTCTCCACAAAAGGTGTTGAATTCTTCAGATCTAAAACACATACCATTGTCTGTCATGATTCTTGCAGGGACACCAAATCTAACAATGATATTTTCCATCAAGAATTTGATCACTACTTTACTAGTAGCCTATTTGGTAGGGATTGCTTCCACCCATTTAGTTACATAGACAGTGGCTACCAAGATCCATCTGTGTCCTCCACTAGATTTATCACATATTTCCCCTATGAAATCCAATCCCCATTGTTGAAACGGTTCTTCAAATTACATTGGTCTTAATGGGAGTGCTCCTTGGTATTTCATTTTTCTTGAGAATGTTTGGCATTCTTCACACTTTCTAACATACTAATAGGAATCATTAAACACATGTGGCCAATAATACCCTGCCCTTAATATCTTATGAGTTGTAGTCCTGGCAGAAAAATGACCACCACACACTCCACCATGCATTTCTTGCAAGATTTTGTCTGCCTGACATTCATATAAACACAATAGTAATATTCCATCTCTGTTTTTCCAATAAAAGTCACCATTAACGATCACATACTTTAATGATTTCAACTTCAAGGTCCTCTTTTGAATATCAGTCATATTGTTTGGACACTTCATATGCTTAAGATAATACACAACATCTATGTACCATACTGTGTGCTTGATACTAAAACCGACTTCCTCGAGCCCCACTTCATTTACTTGAAGTCCTTCAGAATCTTCTCCTGCCATGAGTTTAGCTAATCCCTAACCCTTAATGACTTTTGAAATCTTGAGCTCAATGTTAAACTCCTAGAATTGATTGATCCATTTGCACCTTTTTCCTGTTACTTCTGTTTGTCTGAAAATATCTTTCACTGTTGCATTAGGAACATAAGTTGTGATCTCTGCCACTACCAGGTATGGTCTGAAGTGTTTTACCGCTCCTACCAGGGCATAGGCCTATTTCTCATTTATATCATATTTGATCTCAGATGGGCTCAATGATTTGTTGAAG
The DNA here is from genome assembly GCF_030272615.1 of Cryptomeria japonica. Lineage (NCBI taxonomy): Eukaryota > Viridiplantae > Streptophyta > Pinopsida > Cupressales > Cupressaceae > Cryptomeria > Cryptomeria japonica. The sequence goes on from NC_081413.1 coordinate 355,706,822, forward strand.
TACACAATGGGTTGCTCACAACCATTTTAGTTCTTCTATAGTAATATTGTTGCTACCGTGTGACAAGAGGCAAAAGAGAAGATCATAAATGGTTTGCTAAAATCTAGTGATATTAGTATTGGTGCTTCAGATATTGCCCTTTTGATTACTACAAAGGAATCCAATGCTTCTACATCCCAATCTATCGTGGCTCCCTTCTTTAACATATGCAGCCGAAGCTTTTAAAAACTTCCCAAAATTGGAGGATGAGAAGGTCAAGCTTGTAAAGAAAGACAACATCTCCTACTATATTCCCCAGCAGGTAAAGTCCTTCTGGCATAAAGTTTTAAGGGTTTTAATGGAGTTTCTCACTGTTGATGGTAGATTCACTAAAATCTATAGCTATCATTTTGCAATCCTTAATCACTTCCGTCATGGGGTTAAAATCTCCCTGCCTTATTACTTAGCGTACTCTTTGAATGAGAGTCTGGATGATCACGCTAAAAAGCCTAATTCTTACCCTATAGCCCATCAGGGGCTCATATTGCTCATTTATGAATACCTAAAGGAGAAAGCTGGGGCTAGCAAAGATGATCCCCTGGTCACTAATGCATATATTTCTGAGAGTTGTAAAGATTCGGATGAGGATGAGGATCAGCCTAATGCCCCTACCCATAAAAAACGGAGAGTTGAAACAGATAATGTGGAAACGGAGGTGCACTGTGAGTTAGAGGAGGAAAAGGGAAAGGATAGTGAGACAAAAATGGAGAGTGAGAAGGATGAGAAGGTTGGTGAAGAGGAAGAAGGGGGTAACTCTGAAAACCCTTACTCTAACCCTATGGGCTCAGATAGCAAGAATGTCGCCCCGAATTCTAAGGAGGAAGACAACCCTAATTCTATGGGCACCGAGCAGGGTAGGGATTCAGCGAATACTATTTTGAATACTGCTCGTAACTGTACTTTGGAATCCTTCAACTTCCAGAAATGGGTTATTGACAACATTACTAGCATTCAGAGCAAATAGAGGGAGTTGGAAAATAACATAAACAATTTGATTAAGGAAACAAATTCGAGGAAAAAGAATGAGTAGACAGAAACTAGTGAAGTCGAGGAGGAAATTGAGATGGAGGATTGGCTAGAAAAAGGTCTGATTAAAGGGGATTTGAAACATCTGGAGGATGTTATTAGAATTGTGAAAGAACAGGCTGAGGAGGATAAAGACAATATCAATACCTGGGTTGCTCATACTAAGAAGGCTCTGAAAAGTTTCATGAACCACAATCTTGAGATCCTAAAAGTTTCGTCATAGAATATGAATGCCTTGGTGGATCATTTAGAGAGGAAAAATTAGGATAAGAACTTGGTAATCATTGAAGATGCACCGACCTCCAGCTCCACCCATCAAATTTCTAGGCGAAGGACTAGGTGGAACACCACTGAGATGGAGACCAAAATGAAAGACATCCAGCTCAAACAGGAGAGCAATGATCTGAGGGAAGCGGCCAAAGCGATGATGCTATTGGTCTAGAATGCTGAGGAGTCTATAAAAGTGTTCAATTGATATGTAATGCTAGGTTTTGGATGCCAATTTCTTGTTGGCTCCTTGCAGTCTTTTTGTCCTAGTTGTTGGTTTTTGTGCTGGTCTTTTGCAGTTGTTTTGTCTTGTTTCCCTCATGCTCATCTTTCATATTGTAAGTGGGTTTCAAGTCCCTTAAAACCTATTTTTTCTTAATCAAAAACATCTACACTAGGCTTTACAATGTCTGCAAAGTTTAGGATAAATCTCCTGACAAAGTTGATTTGTCCCAGGAATGACTGAATGGCTTTAACGGTTTTTGGAATGGGGACTTCATTGATTGCAGCCACTCTTTCAAGATCAATTTTTACTCCCTCCTTGGATACTATGTGTCCTAGGAGCTTTCGTTCCTCAACTCCAAATGACAATTCTTTGGATTAAGAGAGATCCCATATTCTAAAGCCTTTTTGAATATTTTTTCAAGGTGATTGCAGTGGTCTTCAGCCCTTTTTGAATAAGTGGTTAGATCATCCTGATATACCACCATTATCACATCTATTAGCTCTGCAAATGCTACATCTATTGCTCTTTGGATATTTTCTCTAGCATTAGTTAGGCCGAATGGGATCCTTGCATACACATATGTACCCCATGGTGTTGTAAAGATTGTCTTGTATTGCTCAGCCTCGCTGACTTTTACTTGGTTGTAACCTGAGAATCCATCCATCATAGATAATAGTTCACATCCAATTACCTTTTGCAACATGATATCCATATTTGGTAATGGGCAGTTATCTTTCAAAGATGATATATTCAAGTTCTTGAATTCTACACAGAGTCTTATATCTCCATTATTTTTTCTAACAGGCACTAGATTTGAAACCCAAGTGGAATACCTACAAGGTTTTATTATCCTTGCATCTTTCATTTTTATTATTTCTTCTTTCATCATAGGTAGCAAGGTTGGATTTGTAGGTCTCTATTTTTGTCTGTATGGCTTGGCATCAGGTTTAAGGGGTATTTCATGTTGGAAAAGATCTTCTCTATAGGCTTTGAGATCATCATATGACCATGCAAAAATGTGCCTATACTTTTTGAGCAATATTCTTAGTTGTTGCTTCATTTTAGGAGTTAATTTCTGTCCAACAAACACATGCCTTGGTGACTCCTCGTTTCCCAAGCTAACTTGTTCAATGCTACTTTCTCTAGTTGCAATCACTTTAGTTTCTATTATGTCCTGTGCATTGAAATTTCTTTCTAATGCAATCAAACCTCTTGGTATTTTGTTTGATTTTAGTTGTATGATTTCCTATCCAAACAAGGTTTCTTTCTCATCAATCTCTTCCACAAAGTCATTAAAATTAATAGCCTGTGCCTCATAATGATCCACACATTGCAAGAAGTTTAGCAAGTCAGCATCATCTTGAAAAATTTGCCAGATGTATAGGTTATCAGGGATAGAAGGTTTGACTTTTATCTCCGCTTCTGATATCCCATTCAATGTCACATCATTTTCCTTTAGTGTAATAATTCGCCAGAAAGTCAGCCATTATATTTTTTGACCTATCAACCCAATTTATTTGAAAGGCATCAAACAATACAATGGTGTCCCACACTGCATTCCTATATTGCTTCAGTCTGATATGTTTAGAGGCATATTTTTCCTTAATTTGGGACACTATCAGTTCTGAGTCCCCAAATACACTAAGGATTTTAATCCCATGCTTAACTGCTAGGTTCAATCCTGTGATTAGAGCCTCATACTCAGCAATATTGTTGATATATTCAAATATTAATTTGAAAGAATACTTAAATGTTTCTCCACTTGGTGAAATGAAAAGAATCCCAGCCCCACTTCCTTCCTTACTACATGAGCCATCAAAGTACATGCGCCACACCTGATTATTTGTTTCTTTGATGAAAGACTCAATTGGATACAAATCCTCAGTCTTTGGCTTTGTCAAATATACTTTAAAATTATCCATGTCTGACTAAATAAAACATATTGGCTCAGGAATTTCCACATCCTTAATGATATATGAGGAATGAGGCTCTCTTTCAATTCTCACTTCATGTCTGTTCACGGGTATGGTTGCATATGACAAATCCAATTGGACTTGTCCCCCTATCAGGTTTGACCACTATCTAGATAATAACATTCCATAATTTGGAGGGACATCCACCACCGTAATGTCTGTCTTGTAGGATGCTTCGGGGCATGCTGCTAGCTTGAACTCTACATCTTTCATAACACCCACCATTGGAACAGATCTATTATCCATAGTGTAACACTTGTCGAATATCGTATCCACCCCCATTCCAAGCTCTTTCATAACTCCCACAGGCATAACATTTATTGATGCTCCTGAATCAATCATGCAATTTTTAATCATTTTATTATTGATCATTAGAGTCAGGTAAAAGGGATCTACTTGGGAAGGATTTTTTTTTATTATGGACCCCAAATATATGGCTGGAGCTGGATCATGTTCACAATTATTATCTTGACCACCCTACTTGTGTTCTTTCACTTTATCTCCTAAGACATCTATGATCATCCTTAGAGTCTTCTCTCTATATTTTGGGAATTTCATCATCTCAAGCAGTGGCACAGATACCTTTATTTGTGTCAAAGCATTGGCAATGTCAAACAATGTGGCAATGGGTATTGGGGAAGTAGCTTCCATATTCTTCCTCTCTCCCTTTTGCAGTTTTGTTATCTGAACTTCTTTTTCTTTGGTTTTTCCTGGGTCCTTATCTTGGATATTACTCATTCTATTTATTGGTTTAGATATTTTATTGACTTCTTTTATGAATATTCTGGAGGGCTTTCCCTGCTCGGGGTTTATGATTTTGTTTATGAGAGCATAGGTTCTTTTGGCTTGTTCCACTGCAACTGTCGTGATTCTTTCCCTTTCTTCCTCAGTGGGGACTGTGAGTTTGATCTATTCTTCCTCATCTGAGAATATTTGCGGCATACAAAATTGCTAATTGATCCATCTGGAACTTACATCACCATCCCCTTCTTCCTTAGATGAGTTATATTCTTTGAATGATAGAAAATGTATGGTGTGGTCATCTGTATACCCTTCGCATTCTTCTTCTTCTACTTGCAGCTTCTTTGCCACTATACATTGGTAAGGAGAATGTGGCATCTCACAGGCAAACCACCATAGGTTATCATTTGATACTTGATTAACAGTTATTTTCAGAGGATTTGGTGTTTGCATATTATCCTTTTGACTCTTCTCCACTAGTTTCCCATCCTTCCAGGTCGTGTTGTAAGGCATATCGTGTAGTCTGGGTCTATCATGATAGACGAACTATTGTTTTTCTGTTTTATTTACCTTCATAGATAAATCTTTTAGAACATCTAATACCTTGTCCAATTTATCTTCATCTTTAGTTTGTTTGGGAGCTTTTGGGTTGAACAACCTAATATCTTCTCTCTTCCCAATTCTCCCAGCAACTTTTCTATTGTTTTCTATAGTTATGGCAGCTTTCATAACTCCTTGAAGAGTTGTAGGGTTTTTTGTTTTGAGTTCATAATTTGTCTTGTTGTCAAAGGCATTTATGTAGTACAAGATGCTTACCTCTGGGACTAGTTTTATTCTATTAGGAATTTTGTTTATAACTCTGTTAAATCTTTTATTGAAATCGACTACTGCCTCATTAGGTTCTTTTTTAATACTTATGATTTCATGTAGTGCAAACTCAGGGCTATTTTGATCTCCATATTGTTCAATAAAAAGTCTCCTAAACTCTGCAAGGCTACTTATTGAAGCATCAGGTAATGTTCTGAACCAATCTCGTGCATCTTTTGTTAAAGACTGCATGAATAACTTCATTTTGACATCTTCATATGGGAGGCAGAAATCTTCCATGACTATATTGAAAGCTTTGCAATGTGATTCTCCTATGATAGCATTAATCCATGAATTTTGGTACTGCAGTCCTAATTTAATTTGGGATGGGATGAGGATACACCATCATTCCTGAAAAGTCAAATTGTCTGATACGCTTTGTATTCATCAATCCATATCCTCCCTAGAAGAAATTCACATGGTTCTGACTCATGTTATTATAATGAGGAAATTGGTTTCGGGGTTGGAATTGAGTTTGATATGCAAAGTTGTTATAATGATTGTACTGATGTTCAGGAGGTACATGGGTGTATGCATAGTTACCATTCCCATGATCATATAAGGGGTTTCCAGTTATCTTATAGGTATTGTTCTTTACATTGGTTTCATCTTTATGATTTCTTCCCTTGTCTGATCCTTGGGTTGCATGTTCACATCTTTCTTTGTACTTATTCAGGTCATGATCAATATCATCTTCATTAACATTGATACCTAGCCTAGCACATAATTCCACACACTCCCTTGTTCTTCCAGTATCTTTCATTTCAGTAGCTACATCTAACATTTGTTTCATCAAATCTGCAATACGGCCTGGTGCATCCATCCTGCTTGAACTTGAGGAACTTGATGTATTTGCTCTTGAATTTGAGTGATGATTTTCAAAACCAAGAGGGAATTTTCCTTTTCTTACTTTATCTGCAGCCGCCAAACCCTCATTTCTTGGCCATAAAGGAATTGTATGGTTCTTTTTATTCCAAGTTGACTGTGAGTTATTTTCAGAGTAATACTAGTTATACCTCTCATTCATGAAATCATTCATGTGTTCCATTGGATTGTCTATCGGTTCTTTGTTTGGTTTTTTCTTATTTCTTTTCTGATCAAAGTTCAATTGTACTATTGGATGGCCTTGTGTTATTGACCTCCTTCCATACATAAAACTTCTTCTCTTTTCTTCAGAGCCACCACCTCTCTCTAGAGAGTAAATTTGTTTATATTTATATGAGTTCTCTCCCACAGCAGAGTACTTTTAAATGAATACTCTCCCCAGCAGAGTCGTCAATCTGTTGGATCTCAAATCAACAGATTGGATAGGTTCTAAGGAAATGCCAACTCATATGATCAAACCCTCCAATTGACTTGGCCAACTTATGGAGTGAACCTATGTGGTTACTAACTCCCTCACTTTAGGCTCTGCAAGACTTAGGCGGGTATACCTATTCAGTAGTGGCTTTCGATGACTAATGCTTTTTATAGCAGATTGAGTATCTTCATCTAAATTCTTCCCTACTTCAGAATGGCATAGGTTCCTAGGATAGGTGATTTTAGATGAGTTCAAGATTGCTGTTGTGGAAGATATTCGATCTTTGTACTTGAATTTTCTATGTATGTATACTATTGCTAACTGGTTCTATGAATCCTACTCACTTATCCTATAGTTTTAATGCAAAGGTAATTAATATGGTAAAGGTTGTGATTTGTGAATGACCAGTGTCTTTCCTGTTATTTGGGCTACAAATTCTTATATTTCCCTAGGACTTAATGTATGATTTGTGAGATAGTTTTTAAACCTACCCCCTTTGGTAAATCTGTCAGTTACTATTTCTTATGAGAGCTGTTAAATGTTTATATCATAAACCACCTGAATGAATTTAACCCTAACCTTAAGGGACCATTCAAGGAAGAACTACAAGGAACAATTACAATCCATGAGTAGATCTTTTTAATCTAAATATATAATATAGGAACTTAGACTTCGCTGTAAGAATACGAATAACCTTATCTCCTTTAGATAATATCACAAACAACTGCCTATAGAAAATTAAATAACTCACAGCACATATGGTAAGGAAAACAACTGATTGTATTAAAGGTTCAAAATAGTACAGTATTATCCAGAGTTTATATTATATTTATTTTTTTATCTCCCTCATATCTACATTTTTTAACCACTTATATATGTGGTTGAATGGGCACCATACCCCTTTTGGGGTGAAAAATCACCATTTTACATTAAAATTAACAAAACCCTTTGAAATTAATATGCAAACTAGTTAGTCAATAACTTTGCTTTAAGATATATTTCGGGTTTTTGTTTGGTCGGGAGCCTTAAACTTCAGATATGAATATGAAAATTTTTGAAGTGGTAGGAAACATCCACTTATAAAATGGGTCTTCATCATATTTGGTATTTTCATACATTTTCATTCCAAGTCGACATCTTCTTTCATGCAAGTTGAAATAACAGGTTTTTCACCCTTCTTACGGTCTTCTGTATGGTCTATAGCCAAAAACACATTGTACGGATCTAATATTTTTACTGGAGCTAGGAAAATTGATTTTCTTAAATGGGTATTTCTTATATTTTCATTTTTCATTCATTTTAATTCTCTGTTCATATCATCTTTTCTACAAATCATAAACACTAGTCTTTCATGGGGTCCATTGGAATTAATTTATTCATATCCTCCTTTACTCTAGTTGTTAAAATCATTAATCATCCATTATGTGTCATTTCCATGAAGTGACCACCATTTTTAATAGTAGGGTTCTTGAAATTATTTGGAAATTTGAATCCCCAATAGAACCGTGACCTCTTGTGTTGGTTTCAAATTACTACGATATTGGAATGGATTTGAGTCTGCTGAAATTATGATTTCCTGCCCATTGAATGGAAACTTCAAGAACTGGTGATAAGTTGAGGGAATAGCTTGTATGTTATGAATCCTCGGTCTTCCCAAAATTATGTTTTATGATAAATCCAGGTCTAGAACTTGGCATGTTGTATCTTTCTATAAGGGTCCTACTCTGATTGGTAATACCACAATTCCTTTGGAGGAATGCTCTACTTCATCATATGCTTTGATTGTGATCTTTTTATGGGGATCAAATGTATCTTTAGAATAACCTAAAGAAAGAACCAGACTTAATGATCAAATATTGAATCCATCTCCTCCATCTATTAGGACACGTTTAACATGTGTTTTATGAATAAGGACTTCAATATGCAAGGGCGCGTTGTGGGGATGTTGCAGAGACATGTCATCTTCTTCTATGAATGATAAGCATTGAGGCATTGTGAGGTGTCCCACCATATTTTGGAATTGATCTATATCAAGATCTTTGGATACAATCATATCTACTAGTGCTCTTTCTAAAATTTATTTATGTGTGGGTGAAAGTTTTAAAAGTTCTAAAATTGATATTTATGCTGGAGTTTTTAATAGTTGATCCACTAGACTATATTGTTTTGAAGTGGATGATGTGTCAGTTGTAGGACCCAGCAAAGTAACCTTAGCTTTGCTTCTTGTGATAACATGAGTGGGTTCTTGTTGTTGTACTCTTTGACCACAATCATATTAACCACGTTATCACAAGTATGAGCATAGTTCACTTGTGCTTTACCTTTGCCATTTTTTGTTGCTGATGATTCACATTTCTCATAATTAGGAATAAAAGTTTTGAAAGTTGTGTGTGATTTGTTTGTCTTATGCCCATCCATAGTTAATACGCCATTGTCAATCAAATCTTGATGACATGTTTTAACCATTGACAATCATCTATTTGGTGTCCTTTGTTTCGATGAAAATCACAATAATGGTTGTCGTTCCACCAAGAAGGTTTTACCTCGGGTTCAAAATCTCTTGCTTCTGGCAAGGTAATCAACTTGTTTGCAAGAAGTGTCTTTAATGTTGACCCAAGTGATTCACCAATGTTGGTAAATTTCTTGCAAAAAAAATTATTAAATGATGATTTTGGTTTATTGTTATCTTGTTGAACCACTATTGTGTGATTTCATAAATTGAACACTGGTTGCTTTGGTTTCACATTATTATTATCCACTATCCCATTATTGATGATGCTTCGATTTCTGTTCCAAAACTTGGGCTTATCGATGTTGTTATTAGTAGTAGTGTTGTTGGGAGGAGGATTAACTCCTTCTTTGTATATCTTCAACTCTGCTTTCTTTACCATATCTTCCTCAATCATGATTCCATTATCAATCATCTTTTTGAAACTTAGATGACATTGCATTTTTAGGTTATAACTCATTTATTCATTTAGATTGTCAATGAATATGTCCATCTTTTCATATTCTAGCACCGTACAAGGATATCGGGCAGCTCATTGTCTCCACCTTTGTAGAAATGTCATGAAAGGTTATCCGCTCTTTTTCTTGGTGTGACACAAGTCTATCATTGTGATCTCATGTTGTATGTTGTACGCATATTGTGAAACAATCTTGTCCACCAATTCTGTGAATGTTCTAATTCTGAGTGGAAGTTTTGAGAACCATTCCATAGCTTGTCCACTTAAGCTCTTTGGAAATAACCTCATTAAGTATGTGTCCTCATGTGTGATTTTCATGCTCATCGTGCAAAATTCTCTTATATGATCTTGGGGATCAATTCTTCCATTATATTTGTCATATCTAGGAGTTTTACAATTTGGAGGAAAAGGTATCATGTCGAGACTTATGTCAAATGGATAAGGACAAATTTCTTGAAGCGAATATCTCTTAGTAGATCCTCTTTGTATATCTTGAATTTGTGTTTGAAGATTTTGTATTTGTTGTGTGAGAGCTAAGAGAGGATCATTGACACGATTTCTCCTCGTATCATCATGAGTTCTTGTGTGATCATGATCTCTTCTTGTATCATCATGATTCCTTCTTGTGTCATCATTAGTTCTTCATGTGTCCTCATGAGTTTTTGTGTCATCGTGATTCCTTCTTGTGTCATCATTAGTTCTTCGTGTGTCCTCATGAGTTCTTGTATCATTAGGAATTCTTGTGTCATCCTTTTTGTGACTGAAAATTTCTTCATTTTGTTTATTGTCATTGTAAGTGTCACTTGATCTTCCCCTTTGTCTTAAATTGTTTACATCAAAATCTTGAGGAAGTTTAGCACCAGATTTTTCTAACATTAGGAAGTATTTTTCTTTTTCACCCTCCAATATTTTCTCCATGAATTTATCAAATTTAGGATCTTGTTGGATTTCTCTGATGTGTTGATCAGTTATCTCTTCTTCTTGTATTTAATTTCCTTGTGTCATTCCCTCATGATCTTCTGGCATTTCAAGTGTTTCTATTTTCATTTCTTTGATCTTTCATCTCTAAGACCTGGTTAAAACGAGCATGTATAATTGATGCAACTGAGAGCTAGAAGTGATACAGATGTCAAGATCAAATTGAAGCTAGATGTTTGTTTGAGGTGATGATTGGATGAATAGATTGAGATCAAGTCTAGTTTTAGGAACAATCTATCCTATATAGAATGTGATCTAAGCGGATTAGATTGATGGATGATTGATTGAAGCAGCTAGGATATAATCAACAAAATCATGTGGCACAACGACAGGGGCATACTATCAAGATGCTATGCTCAGGATGAAAAATACCAAGTATATATTGTTCTGTAATGTATCAGGACTGACCAGGAAAGTATGATAGAGGTTTGTAAAAGATATCAAAACCATGCAAACAAAGTTTTCTGGACTCAGGAAGACAGATTTTCATATGACAAAATGCCTAAGACCATACGAAAAACTATAGGTAACCAGATGACAAACTAGGTTACTCGTACGAGATGCTATTATAAGTGTTCAAAAGTTGTTCAAAGCAGACAATGAAAGTTTCAGGCTCGTACGACAATACATAGAGGCTCATACAACACAGACTAGGTTACCCATACCAGATGTTGTTATGAGTGTTCTAAAGTTGTTCAAAGCAGACAGTGAAAGTTGTAGGCTCCTATGACAATACATAGAGGCTCATACGACAATTCTCTGATAGCAGTACGACAAACTAGGCAATTGAGGTCTTGACTCGTACGGAATAGTATCAGACAAGAAATGAGTTTTGACACTGAGTTTGATGCTTTGGTTGATTATTCAGGTTTTCCAGTTTCAATTTTAGGTTGTTCAGTGATATTTTTAGACAGTTCAAGGATAAAGACACAACAGACATGCAAGATGCAAAGTGAATTCAAGCACAACATGTTAATCTTAAGGAAGTTGGCTAAGAGAGAAAACCTTTGCTTGCAGACTTAGGTACACACCCAATATCTAATCAGAATATGGTTGTTGAGTTTCATGCAATGAATTCTCAATGTCATATTAGCTAACTCCAAATGCTAATTGGGGCATGATATGGCAATTATCTTGGGAGAGTTACTATCTCTCTTGCACAAAGATTATCCCCCTTTCAGAGGTGAACCGGGTAGCTTCTATCCTAGAGCTCTTAGTAAGGGCTTCCATTCGAAGTTACCCCTTGAAGTCATGCAAGCACGATTGAGGCCTATAGCCTGACAAGGTACCAAGCAAGATGTAGTCATGCAAGCATGAATGAGAACGCGAGGCCCTACAAAATGCCCAATATGAGAAATCTCAAAGAGAAAACTCAAATAACTCCATCCTCTGAGACTTTAATCTCAAAGAGGCCTATTTATTATAATGAATCGGAATGCTTGGGTCTAGATGTACTCACTTGGGTCATTCTCATAGGGTGATTACTTTTTCCCACTGTGACAGGCCCGCTAAAGGAACACAAATCTCAAACTAGAAAATCTTCAAGGGTCTGGATTTCTGATTCTCTGTGCAGACAAGAGCATACTCTCCTACCTTTTAGACTTTTATTAAACATGAAAAATAGATTTGTTTATTTACCACATTGCAATTTAGGTGCCTAGAAAACAATTAAGAATACACAAAGTTTGCTTGAATCTCCTTAGGCAACTTGCAAAAACAACGAATCAGTAATCATTTTTTTTTGGAGCGATATAGGCGTATTCTTGGACAAACATTCTGCAAAAACTTGTCAGGCTATAAAAATCACTTAGATAGATAAAATAGATCAGGGTTAGCATTAGTGCCAGAAAAATCCAATCAAAAAAACCCCTAAAAGTAATCTATTTTTCATGTGAGAAAGCAAAAAATAGTACAAACTTTCTCACCTGACCATATGAGAATTCTCACCTACCCATATGACAGAAGATAGAATATCGTACTATAATGAATAGAATGTCATACAAGATTTTGCAGAGAATGTACAGACATAATCCGAAAGATGAGAATTTGATGATCTACGAGATCAAAAAATTGAGTTTCTTGTCCCACGGTGGGTGCCAATTAATTTGTGTGTGAAATTTGGAATCTGTATCTGAAATACAAACACTCAATAAATCATTGCATGCATGGTTAGTTGATCAAAATCAATAAACGTAAAAACCATAACAAATCAACCTATTGCCTCCTAAAAGATGCGAGTATAGATTTGCTCTAAGATTTATCTAAGCAATACCAGTGACTAGACTACACCAAGACGAAGGATTTAATCTATATGAATGAAAACTAAATGAATGCAAGATTAAGCAAATTAAGCTAGATTAATCTAAAATGATATGAGAAGCACGATTGTATGCATGATTAATCTAAAATGCTAATTATGCTAGATGATTGAGATAAAAATGCCTATAGTAATGATGCTAAAATCTATGATGCAAGGGATCTTTTTTGCTCCAAAATGAGGGGTATTTATAGGATTCCCAAGGCCAAAGCTGAGGTGGCAGGAATTAAAGGTCCAAATTTGATCTGAAGATATCAAGGGCTAAGAATGAAGAAGTTGGAGAAGAGGTTGGAGGAAGGGACACGTGCCATCTCTATGGTGGCAAGTGTCAAGGAACCTTTCTCATGAGAGGGCAAGTGTCCAAGGGAGGAGACATGTGGCAAAAGTGCCATGTGTCTCAAGGGGAGAATAGCCAACCCATAAGAGGTTAGGATAAAAGAGATTAGGATGTGCAAGATAGGATAGGGTTAGTTAAACCCAAGATTAGATAGAATGGGTTAGGTTAGGGGGAGGTTAGTGTTGGTGTAAATAATTATTCATCTTGGATATTATTACACCTTACTTAAGTTTACTTAGGAAATGCATTTCATAGTAGTTTGGGTATGAGACACTTGGGTGTTTGTGCCACATTGGGATAGTGTGTGTAGGAGAATTTCCACATTTTATGGTGTTGATCTTGTTGTTACACTCCACATTTAGTGGGTGATTCACCTCATGTGGAATATTATATTATTTCTCCTACCTACCCACACCTATTTCCTACCTACCCTTCTTTCTTATTGAGCCACGTGTCATGTTTGTGTGCTCACATATCCATATAGCCTTGCCTATATAAGTAGGCTCATATTCATTGTAACTATTGAACAATTGATCATTTTCTATTGATGAGAATACAGTTTATTCTTGTCTTATATTGTGTCTCTATTTTGTACATTTCATTGAGCTCTTGATCTTGGCAAAATCTCACATGGTATTAGAGCCATTAGAGCATCATTGATTCGTCTTGAAGAGGCATTATTGCGACATCAAGAGGTAGATCTAAGGAGCAGCACCTTTTGGAGGTGTCCTAGACTAGATCCAACCTCACCATTACATCCAGGTGGTCGTTTCCATGAATTTTGGTTATAAAGTCGGCCTATTTTGGTGAGAGAATTTTTTTTGCCCATTTTGGCTATATTTGTATGGATTTCGAAAATAAATTTAAAAAAAAGTATTTTTTCTGCAAAAAAGAAACTTTTATTTTCCACAGGAAAAATTTGGAAAATTTTCAGAAAAAAAATATTCGAAAAAGGCGTAAGGGGTTTTTTTTTGAAAAAAAAAAATTCGTCATAAAAAAAAAATTCAAAAAAAAAAATCAAAAAAAAATTGTTTTAGGGGGGGTCCACAGACCCCCCCGTGACCCCCGTACCACATGTTAATTGTCTGCAGGTCCTCGTGTGTCATCAACCGTACCGCTGCTGCAACCGTCGGTCTTCCTCCTGACACCTTCTCACCTACCGGCGGATCTCCCCACTCCCGCTGCGTCCTGCCTGGAGCATCCACATCCCCGGCGGCGGCTCCTGGTGACCTCCCCCGCAACGGCTTCCATCTCCTGGCCGCGGTTCTTGGTAACCTCCCTAGCAGCTTCCATATCCTGGCGGCGGCTCTTGGTCCTTTCATTGCCGATGCGACCCTTTCCTGACGAGCCCCACGTCGGCCTCAAGGACCCACCACTGCTTCCGCCCGTCGACCTCCGTGCCACGTCAACCCGGCCCCACGTGTCCTCTATAGCCACCTCCTGCCAAGTGGATTGTCCACCTCAACGCTGGGCCCACCATCCTCCAGCCACGTCAGCTAGACACATCAGACAGCCACATCATTTTTTTGCCCAGTCATATCACCACGTGTCATGTCCGTACTGTACAGATGTCGAATGGGCAAGGAGAAAAAAAAAAATTACTAGAAGACGAGCGTCAAATTTATGCTTGATATTTTCTGACGTCGGCACCACATCATCATTTTTCAAAAAATTTAGCAGCCCCTCTCATTGAGCTTTTTGATTTTGTAGTTCAACTTCAAATGGCCATATCTTGCTCATTTTTGCTCCTTTTTTGGTGCAATTGTTTTTGAAATGGGCTAAAATTTTGTGTACTTTCACGTGGTGGAATTATTTTCTGATTTTGATGGACAAATTTTTCAAAATTCTCAGTTTTTGGTGACTGTACCTGTCCAATCCCCATTTCCGCAACTTCCAGGACTCCGTTTGGGCTCATACGAACTCCTTTTCAGGTGTCATTTTTTTTAAAGTGCATTATTTTTCCTCTACTCTCATAATATGCTATCAGTTTACAACAATTTTGGGTAGAAATTGTACTTTCATCATATGGTCTTATTTGGCCAATTTGGCATTTGTATTGCATAGATCTATCTTTATGATCTTTTGCTTTGTAGTTCTCAGCCTATTGGGGCAGTTGTAAAACAAAATCATAAGTCCACCTTGCCATTGTTTGTAAGTGGCCTATTGTACACGCACTACATATAAAGTGCCAAAATCGTCATTTTTGGGGGGGTACTTGATTGAGTGAATTTGAGGGGGTGTCTCTTATGATTTTGTGCTCTTGTGTTCCTTCCTTTTTGCTGCTATGGGTTCTTCTAAGTTTCCTCTCTTAACTCCTCATAATTATGCTACTTGGAAAATCGATGCATGGAGTAAACTTATGGAAAAAGGACTCACTCATTATATTGATGGAACTATTGTTGCTCCCGCTGATCCTAAGGTTGATCCAGTTGGTCATTTGGATTGGCTCACTAAAAATATCATGGCAATTGTTACCTTAAGAAAGTATGTATCAAAGGATCTCATTTTTCATATTGAGAAGTGTACTCTAATCAAGGATGCTTGGCAAAAGTTTCAAGACTTGTATGGTCAAGTTGATGAGATTAGGGGATATCAAATTGATAGTGATCTCACCATGTTGGATCCCAAGAACTTTGATACTATACAAGATTATGTCACTAAGACAAATGAGTTGAAGGCACAACTCAAAGATTGTGGCATTGATAAGAAGGATACTCAATTAATCTTCAACTTGATAGGCAAGCTTCCACAAGAATATGCAGCATTTGTTTCTAGTTTCCAAACCCATAGGATGACAATGGGTTCAAGCTACACAATGCCTACTTTTAATACTTTCAATGAAATGTTGATGATGGAACAAAATAAGTTGATAAGCATGGGCATTCTTAAGGCTTCTAAGTCTCAAGCTTTAGTGGCAAATCAAGGGAACAAAGGAAATCAAGAAAAGGACAACTCAAACAAGAAGAAATGGCAATCAAAGCCTAAGGACAAAGCATCATCCTCTCCACAACAAGGAGATGCATCCTCTTCCAAGAGTGATAATTCACCAAAGAGGGAGAAACCTACTTGTGCTTATTGTAAAAAGTTTGGTCATGAGGAGCGTCGTTGCCATTCTAAGAAGATTGATGAGCTCACACATATCATCAAAAAGCATAACATTGATTTGCCTAATGTCTACAAGAAGGATGATTCATCAACTTCCACTTCCTCACATTCAAAAGGAAAAGGGTAAGCATTCATGGCTTCTAAAATTTGGAAGACTCACTCTTTTGGGACAAGAAAAGGAAAAGCTCTATGTGCTACTATCACTCATGATTCAGAGAGATGGCTTCTAGATTCAGGGGCTTCTCCTCATATGGCATCTTCGTAGTCTATGTTCTCTACATTTGAGCCTTGCACCATGCCACAAATTTTGATGGGCAATCATACATACATGGATGTGATTGGGAAAGGATCTATTGACATTGGGGATAACTCCTTCAATGATGTGTTGTGTGTACCCCACTTGACAAACAATCTCCTTTCTATCTATCAAATCACACATGGTGCAACTAAGAGAGTTGTGGAGTTCACACCTGAGTCAGTTTTCATTAGAGACTTGGAGACTAGAGCTATCATTGTGACTAGGGTGGTTGATCATGCATCTCGGTTATACTCCTTTTCAGATTTTGTTGATGATGATGATTTCACATTTGATGATTCTACACATGTTGATCACACTTCTTGTGATGGTTTAGATTTTGAGGAGAACTTTGGGCACTTGAACATGGGGATTCTCACATGTGACCCCGTTCTTGAGCCTTATATTTTATCTCCTCATATTGATATCACATCACCTATTGCACCTGATGATGTGAATAGTGCAACAGTTTTGCCTTCATGTGATTCAGTGCAATAGGATATTCATTGTCTTCCAGCTTCAGATTCATGGGATGATTACTTGACAGACATTGCAGGTTTGTTTGTGGAATCCTACATTGCAGATTTGGGAGACATCATTGATGACATTCATCTTCTCTTTGATGAAGATGATCCTTCTTCGATTGTTGTGAGGGCACACTCTGACCCTCTTGTTCATTCTCTACATGATCATTCTTTTGAGGTTGACATGATTGTGGATACTTATGTACAGCAGTTGGAGGAGGTCTCTTTATCTTTGAGGAGACATGTGAGTCTTTGGATATTGTTCTACATCCATCTCCACTAGATCTTGGAGTGCCTTTTTCAGCAGTGTGGCACAGTTTACCACCTTTGGAGGGAGTATCTTTCATCATCGACATGGGGACACTTGCGTAGTTTTCAGAGATTCCATTCATCATGAGTTTTCTTCATACATCTTCCCTTCATGATTGGGGAGACTTCATGGATACACCTTTGGTTTTGTTTCTTCCTAAGGGGAGGAATGTTGTTCGACATTCATGGAGCAGTTTCTTCATACATCGAGCTTCTGTCATTGGTGCAGATTCCACATTGAGGGGGGCCTTCATAGCTTCTCTTCTTCTCTCATATGGGGGGGAATTTTTCCTCACATGGGGTTTTGTCCTTCACATACTTCTATGAGAGTTCTTTGTATCTAGTTTTCATCTCTCTTTTGGGGGAGGATTTTTTCCCATTGGGTTTTTCTCTCTTTCCCCGCTTTGTGAGAGATTTCATTGCATTGGTTTTCATGCATTTGCATTTGTACATGGGTACCTAACATGGCCTAGTAGCTGGGACCCATCTTGCATTGCTTAGTTCATTGTAGACTTTAGTACATTCCCCTAAGTTGCACTTAAGGGGGCGTGTTGGTGTAAATAATTATTCATCTTGGATATTATTACACCTTACTTAAGTTTACTTAGGAAATGCATTTCATAGTAGTTTGGGTATGAGACACTTGGGTGTTTGTGCCACATTGGGATAGTGTGTGTAGGAGAATTTCCACCTTTTATGGTGTTGATCTTGTTGTTACACTCCACATTCAGTAGGTGATCCACCTCATGTGGAATATTATATTATTTCTCCTACCTACCCACACCTACTTCCTACCTACCCTTGTTTCTTATTGAGCCACATGTCATGTTTGTGTGCTCACATATCCATATAGCCTTGCCTATATAAGCAGGCTCATATTCATTGTAACTATTGAACAATTGATCATTTTCTATTGATGAAAATACAATTTATTCGTGTCCTATATTGTGTCTCTATTTTATTCATTTCATTGAGCTCTTAATCTTGGCAAAATCTCATAGTTAAATTAGGTGGTTATAAGTTAGGAGCCATGTGCTCATATTTGAATTTAGAAATTCAAATATTAGAAAAAAAATGGTAATTAATCTTAACAAATTAAGAATTTGTTAATCTTAATTAGAAATTAGAAGAATGAAATTGATGGGGGGAATTAATTAATGTAGAATTAATTAATCAAAGGGGTATTGTTGAATGAACTATATAAATAAATCAATTAGACTTATTTACTAGTAGATGAATAGGGAAATTAATCAAATTGCTTGCGAATTCAATTAATTGGGAAGGGTTATTAATTAAATAATTGCGTATTTAATTAATTATCTTCAGACCATCTTTAGGTGTATACAATATATTTTCATCAAAGTTTTAATTGTTTTATTAGTTTAATAAAGCTACTAATTCATGTTATTTTGAGTGCAAATCTGGTAATGCCGCAACAAAAAATTGTTCCAATGAACTATAAATTCAATGACTACCTTCCACCAATAAAGTTGCATTTTATAGATCAAGAAATTACTGATACAAATATAGGCCACTCAAAGAGTTCCTACAAAGAATAGCCACTCTAGCTGGAATAACTACATGGGCCACTAAACTAGTTAGATTAGGATTGGTGCACACACCTAGTTTCCTCGTGGTACTCCAGTCTCCAAATTTGACTATGGAATGTGCATCAAAATAAAATTCAGATGAATAAAGAGTTTATAGTCCTTAAGTATTATAAAGGGTAAAATTTGGTTTGTGATGTAGGAGCATCCCCGATTCGCACCAATCTTGCATCAACCAAAAACCATTTTTCTTTCTATTTTGTTTTTTGTTTTGTTTTCTGTTTGCAGTTTTAATTTTCCTTTGTGTGTCTCAGTTTTGGCTCACCGGATCCTATGGAGTTGGATTCTACTTGAAGGCTTGATCATCTTTCTTTCTTTCAGACTGCATCACATTTGGATCACTTTCCCGCAAGATATCGCTATCGGTTTCCATGACAGTTTCTTGTGATCTATTGGAACCTATTCCAAAGCTTGCGGAGTCTTGGGTGTTGATTTCAATGTTCATTGGCGTGTGGCCGACCTTTTCCTATGATCTATGTTTCATCCTTTGGATTTTTCGAAGGAATCTCTTGGCGGAGGCTGACCTTGTTTATTTTGCATGTTAGATCTTGTTCTTAGGGTTTTGATCCCTTTTGGGCTGACTGGATCCTTTGGATTGATATATATATATATATATATATATATATATATATATATATATATATATATATATATATATATATATATATATATAATCATGCTTTAGAATGAGGCAATTGGAATCAATTAGAGCATCAAATAGATAGAGTGTGCCTAGAAGAAAGATCTTTCGATTCAAGGTCCCGGTTGTGTCCTATTCTACTAGGCATGTGTGCCCGTATGTTGTAACCCGGTTGTTACCAGTTGGGTGTAATCAAATTTCATGAAATAAAACTATATGTTCTGCATTGCCTCCATCATATCTGTGTGTTTCTATTATGTTTACTATTGTTGACCAGTTCGGATTGATCTCTTTGAGGTCCCTCCTCACCAGTGGCTACTTCAGTTTGGCAATTTGCAACATGGAAGGAGAAATCACCAAATCAATTTTTTCTCTGAGGGGGGATTTATTTTACATTCAAAAGAGGGGAGGAATCCACTAGATTCAATCACAAATCAAATAATGGTTGAATACTAAGTGGAATGATGGATTATGATGTATTTTTCCCTCTTTTGTAAGTTGAAATGTGATTTAGGGTAAAGTGTTGAAAGTGAAGACAAAACTGAGAAAATACTGAGCTACAGGTTCAGGATTTTGTCATGCATCTCGATTTAAGAAATATAAGCTGATTTGGATCTTCCCTACGAAAATGCCCCAAAAAATAAGTGACTATGGTGTGCCCTCTTGGTCCTCTAAATTTTTTGTACACCAAAAATGGTTGTTTTGTCTCTGTGTCTGAAGCTTATTTCTAGAAGTACACTTGTGCACCCATTCCCCGCACACAAAAAGGAAAATCAGCTGGGAATAGGGGCTTGCCTTTGATCAAACCTGACTTTTGGAATTAACAATTGAATTGAGATAGATGTAATTGAAATGACTGAAAGGAAAGGCTCTCCTTTTGAGGGAGATGCTGAATTGTGACTGAAAATGAAATGATTATACCTCCTTGTGAAGTTTTGTTTGCCTCCCCATGGAATTAGGATTTCATGAAATATGATGTTGATCTCCACTTCAATGCTTGAATCTTAACTTTATTGCTGCTCCAAGGCTTGAAGGAAGACTGAAAATTCTCCATTGCTCTTGAATGCTTGATCACTTGTGATTATCGGATGCTTGATAGATAATTGTGGATTCATGTGGATATTCAAATGAGAGGGGAAATCCTCTTTATATACCTATTTGTCAGGTTAATTGACTAATTTTCTGACATGAGCCGACACAAGGGAGAAAATCGCTGTCAAATTTCAAATGGGAAAAAGGGTTTTGAGGGTCCCCATTTTAGGGAGGACCATGGCACCATGCCTTGGTCCTACCCTATTTTAGGCTAGGATCAAGGTGTATGAAAAGGGCAAAATCAAATTTTTTGACATTTGTGATACGTATGAGCATAATCAGGTCTTCAATCAAGCTAAGGGGCACAAACACTAAGGTGAAGACCCAAATGCAGTCGAAAATTGCTAGGGCTGCAATTTTAGGATGCTATAGGTATATATCATCCTAGACATTTCACTAGATGTCATTGAAGAGGCACTTCACATTTAGAAGCATGACACCTATGCCAGAGTGATAGTTGTGTGTGGGAAACAATACTATAATGCCAAAAGGGATCCCATGTAGTACATAAATGAGAACCTGATGGAGAAGTCTAAGAAGCAAAGTCAATCGAGCAAATGAAATATATTCATTGAGGACATTTCCATGTGGATGCAAGAGACTATGTTACTCTCCTCAATAGGATGGAAGGGTTGCCAAATGTAAAGGAATTCCAACCATGGATGTTGTTGTTCATAAATCCCATCCTCCCCAAAAATTAATTAAAAGACTAACGGGGGATGATAAGTGACAACCTGGATGAACAAATACTAAGAGTGAAGAAGGACCCCGAGTTTTAAAAGACCTCCTATATTGTTTATTTACTTGTTGCACAATCCTCTTAACTAGGATTGAGAAAAGAAGGGTCTCTTACAAACCCAAATGCACATGTTTATAATATTTATCCTTAGTTGCAACTCTTAAGAAGTAGGAAGAGTCATCATATTGTAAATGACTTCTTCGTATTTGCAATCATAAGGTTTATTGAGGGAGATTTCAATAAAAGGCTATCCCTGGAGACTACAAAGGGAATTTGTCATTTTGGTAGCTATTATTCAATTCAGATAATTCACCTACATTCAAGTTGTAGGATGTAGAATTGCCCATTGTAAACTGCCTTGATATCCATACAATAAGTTGGTTGTCCATGTATTATGCAAACAAATTGTGGATGCTCACAAATTGGTAAAGATAAAACATAAGTTGTGTTTCCAATTGCCTATTAGCATGGGTGCACACTCATGTCAAGTAATGAAAGCTACAAAGAGTGTTGAAGTGGAGCTCTTTGAGTTTTCTCTAAGATTATTGAAGATTAAGTGTAGTAAATTTGACTCAATGGGTACATTCAACAAAATAATGGGCTCACAATTCAAGAATGTACCTATTGATGAATACTAAGAGGGGGGGTGAATTATTATACCAAAAAATACTGTAAACAAACTTTTAAATAGTTTAGTAGATAACCGGTATAGCAAATTCACTAATAAACCAGTTAAGATAAATGCAAACCAAATAGCAAACAAAGCATTCACCCACAAGAGCACAATCACCATAACACAAGATATTTGACGTGGAAGCCCAAATGGGAAAAACCACAGTGAGCAGAAACTCACAAGTAACTATCTGTAGAATAGAAACCAGACCGGTTAAGGTCATACAATGTTCTTCACCAAAATAGATCCTATTAGGAATCTAGATCTTTGTTAGGAGATAAGTCCTGTTAAAGACTACCTTGTTAAAGGATTTCAGATCCACAGTTGTGAACCACCTTGTTAGAGGATTTACAAAGGCTTTGTTGGGCCTACCCGGTTAAGGGTTTCAGACTTGTCGAAGATATTACTAATCAACGAGTGAATGATCTAGGCAATAGCACAATATGCTTAATTAGATCCTTGTTAGCTCATTGTTAATGCATTCTGGCATTACTTCAGTCTTCAATATCTCCACACTCTATCTTTTCACACAGACCTAATCTTATCTTCAATGATCGCACAATGTCTCATACTATGTCTCTTACACATATCACGCATCTCACATGCAAACCCTAGACATGATGTCCTTATAAAAGAAACTAATTTCATGTTGGTCCAATTGAATTAGAGTACAAGTTCCTAGGTTCAGTGCATCTAGACACATTTGGCAACATAGCACAAACACGCCGCCAAAGTGTCGGTGGATGATAACTCATCACACATTACAGTAATACCAGTTGGTAACTCATCACAGAGTAATACCGGTTGGTACAATATACCGATTACCGGTTGTCAAAAATGAAGACTAGTAGATCATAGTGTTCCGATCAAAAGCTAATTACCGCTTGGGTCCTTCATACCGCTTGAGCTCCTCGAACTGCTTGGGCTCTCCATACCGCTTGAGCTCTTCAGTCAATCTGTGACCGGTAAACATCTTCTGCAAAATACCAAGTCTAAATACTATACATTTAATAATACACAATACGAGTTGGAGCAATTACTGATTGAGCATAACTCATACATCAAGAAAGTGTGTGTCCATCAATGACAATCAAAACATCATCAAAATGCCAACAATCTCCCCCTTTGGCATTGATGGCAACACTTAGGAAAATTTTGACATCTAAGTGTTTTTACAACAAAAATTCTTAAATCAAAATTACCCCCCCTAAGCATATACACTACTCCCCAAACTGGTAACATGAAAGTACATGAAATGGTAAAATTCACCAAAACTTTAAGTACACTACTCCCCCTTTGCCAACAATGACATAGTAATGCAAAGTAACCCCTTTTTGCATATATAATAAAATAGAGTAGATGTTCATGACAATAAGGAATGAAATTTATCAAAAACAATTTTAAAGTCCTGCATAAAAGTTTTCATGGCCAATGTCCATGACTCAAGTAATGAGGTAGCAACCTCACTTTCAATCTTCATCTGGAATGCCAGTTCTTCCATTGCATCAATGGTACTAATCTCTTGAGTTACTGTGATAGCTTCCAGGTTGAAAAAACATTTCTGAAGAATCTGCAGTCTTGGCAATAGAAGCAGTTTAAGCTCCTGCAAATCTTGTTCGGTTACTAATCTTTGAGTCCATCTTGGTTGTCTGACATTGAAAGTGATGAACCCTTTTCCCATATGTAGTGAAGAGATCATAGGGCATCTTGAAGGTGCTGATATATGCCTGGAACTCTGATTGGAGTTTATCTTTATGTTTAAGCACATCATCACAAAACAAATGGGGTTGGCAGATTTTACTCAAAAGTAATTTTCCCTCATCCATAGCAACATTGATATCCTTTTGTTGTTTCAGTAGTTGTGTCCAGAGCTCATTCATTTTCTTGACTAAGGCAACATTGAGTGCCTTTTCATGTTTCTTCTTTGTAGTGGCTTCAACAACATCTTCCAAGCATTGTACCTGGTCCTCCACTACAGTACAAAGAAGTTTAATCTTGGATAGAGAGGAATCGGTACTGGGGACGTTAGTACTGGGAATTAGACTGGTAAGGGTGTCAACCACAGTTTGTATGACATCCTGTTCTTTCTTCCTCCGCAACTCTTCCAGTCTCTCCTGTGCAAGTTTGATGCTTCGAAGTAGCTTAGACTCATCTTGAGATTGAGTCAGACTTGCAAGAGTTAGATCAATAGGAGTAGTGGTATCAACTTGTTGGGTTCGATCACCAGTTGCCTTAGGAGTTTGTCCTCCTTCTTTTGTCTTGATCTTTGCCTGTTTGTTCTTTTCTACTTCCTTCTCCTCTTCTGCTCTTTTCTTTTCCTCTTCTTTCTTCTTTTGCTCCTCTTCTTGTTTTGCCTTCTTCATTTCTTCCTTCTTCTTGTCCTCTTCCTGCTTTTTCTTCTCTTCCTCCTTCTTCCTTTCTTCTTCCTTCCTCTTGTCTTCTTCTTTCCTCTTCTCTTCTTCTTTCCTCTTTTCCTCTTCTTTCCTCTTCTCCTCTTCTTTCCCCTTCTCTACCTCTTTCTTTTTCTCTTCCTCCTTTCTCTTGTTTTCTTCCTGCCTTGCTTTTTCTTCTTGCTCTTTCTCTGCTTTCTCTTTGTCTTGTTTCTCTTTTTCAGTTTTTTTCCTTGTCCTGTTTCTCTTTCTCAACTTGTTCCTTATCAGGAGTGACATCCTCATTATTTAAGGCATCAACATCAATAGTGTCAATTTGCTCTATCACTCTTTCTCCTTCACTATCAAATGCCTCATCCGGTTTGCCTGAGGATAGGTCAAGTTCTTGTTCAGCCTTCTTATTGGCTTCAGATACTTGGTGTATTCTGACTGCGGCTTTAACATGTAGATGTATGTCCTTTTCCACTTCAGAAGCTTTTCCTTCTAGTATCCTGAGTCTTCTCCTTCTCATGAATAAGATGCCTTTGTTCTTATCCATTATTTCAAATAATTCAGAATTTGAAGCATCAGGAAAGTATTGTGCAAAAATTTTCTCCCCGATCTCCTATTCTCTTTCAATAGCAATGTGCCATTCATTATCTAAAGAATTATACAAATAATCTGGAGTAATAGATTTAATCTTTGATGGTGACCAATCATTAACACACAAGTATTTAATGACTTCCTGTTCTACCTCTTCTTTCTCATTATCATTAAAATCATCAAAATATTCTTTTAAATCATCAAGCACTTTTCTCCTAATATTTTTTATTGTCCTTTGACAATGTGTCATTGGTTTATAAGAGGAGATGTCTATATTTACTAGTGTTGAAGTTGTCGGTACATTACCAGTAGACTTCGTCTTCTTGCTTGATTGCCTTGTCTTCTTTGCTTGAATCTCTGGTTCAGTGTCTTCTGACTTCGGTGAGTGGGTCTTGGATTTTTGCTTCCTCTCAAATACCTTTGCTGGAATACTCTCAGGTTTATTCTTAGCTGGTGGTTGCTTGGTCACTTTTGGACTGACAAAGGTAACCGGTGCAGATACCGATGGCACTACTTTGCCCTTTTTCTATTTTAGTTCTTCAAGCGGTGTGACCCTTTCCAAGTAGGTACCGGTTCTCTTTTTCTTAGCATCCAGTGGAGAGGCAAGTAGGGTAGAGGCATACCTAATCAACACGTCATACATCACTCCATACCCCATAGGACCAACTACTTCCTTTCTCGGTTCCACCACTTCCATTATGTAGTCATCTATCCTTATTGTGAAGCAGATGTCATCTTCATACTTCTTCACAATATCATCAGATATCCTTATTCTCTGGCTCATCTTCCACTTGAATTCATCAAAATATTTATTCAGAACCTTAGGATGTGTATTTCCTACTACTTTTAGACTTTCCTTAATTTGTTTGGAGACCGGTAGGTCAGTAGACCATTGAACATCACCTACTCCAGGGAAATAACCTTGAAAGTAGAAGAATAAACCAACCAAAAGTTGTCCAAACTTGAATCTTAGAGAATTGTCCTGTTTGATGGACTTTAGATTCAACAGCAATTTCTTCTGTGGATAGTTGACATTATGTGAACCGGTATGAGGACATAATAACATTGCATGTTGTCATTGATGTCAATATGTTGAAGAGGTGAGAACCGGCATATGTGAGAACCGGTATAACACTGTGAACTGGCATTTGTGCCAAAGTGAAGCGGTATGTTTGTTCAAGGTGAACCGGCATATGGTTATGGGAACCGGCACATGGAAGCATTGTATGACTACCGGTTGGTAGTCTCAACTTCAGGGTTTTGGGTTGAAGTGCTTCAAGCCTATGTGGCTCAACCAGTGACTTTGTGTGATGAGCTAGCATGGTAATGAAGAACAAATCATGTTGCCACGTGAGCCTTGTGCGCATGAAGGATCTTGCATGAAGGAGATTGTTCCTATCTACCTCAGGAATGTGCAAAGTCTATAAAATGGTGATAATGTGTGATGGGTTATCAGCTGCCATGAAATCGATGGAAATGGATAATGGAGAATGTCTTGAGATTGAATCAAGAACTGTTGCATTTAATGCAGTGTGCTCAACAGTCAGGATTGAACCATTTGAATTCCTTAACCTAACAGGTTTAGGGTTTATGCTACCGACCTAACTATTTTCCTATAAGGTCGATGTTGTGTCTCTTTCTGAGGTTGTTGGTAAAAGTTGTGTGTGTGTGTATCCAAGAGAAGGGATATGTGATTCTTGCCAGACCAAAAGGAGAGAAGTGATACCTATAGAGTGTAAGTGCAGAAGGTGAAGAGGAGCTTAAGCAGATCTACATTGGCATTGAGTGTTGTTACCAAATCATTGTAATACCTGTTGATCTCTAACCACCTCAACAGTTGGAAAATCCCTTAATAGGGTAGCTTTAACCAGCTTGTTGTAAATCCTTTAACAGGGTGACTCAAAACAATTGAGTTCTTGAAATCCTCTAACAAGGTAACCTTTAACAGGGTTTAACCCTTAACCGGATATTCTTGCCATCCCTTAACCAGGTGATCCCTAATAGGATCGGTTCCTAACAGAACCTATTGTATCAGTCTTTAACTAGACAAGGCTCCTAACAGAGAAGACTTCTAAAGAGTTCAAAAACAAGCTTGTGGGTATTCATCCCCACCGTGGTTTTTCCCTATTGGGTTTCCACGTGAAAAATGTGTGTGTCATGTGTGATGTCTTCTTCATGTGATGCTTTGTTGTTTTCTGTCAAGTGGTGAATCATGTTGATCTAGTTACTCATATGTATATCTTTGATGGTAGATTACTTGTTCACGTATTAGGGTGAAATGGAAATGAAGTGTTAAGAGTATATGAGAAGATAGTATTAACCGGTTTATGCTTGTCTTAGCTATTCTAGGTTTTTGTCGGTTGTACTCTATTTTAGGACCGGTGTTACTGTTTGTTTGTCAATGCATAGTGTCCACTGATAAACCAGTTTAAGAGTGTATTTTTGTCTGTACTAATTCACCCCCCCTCTCAGTACCTGTATGGTACTATTCTTTCATCATTGAGTTATCAATTGGTATCAGAGCATCCTCCAAGTCCTATGTCTTATAAGCTTAACCGCTTGAGGTAAAGATCCCAGTCTAATGATGAAGAGGGAAGGTCCAAAGTTTAACAGAGAAAATTTCAGTATATGGAAAGACAGAATGAAGATATACATTAGAAGTATGGGTGCTCAACACTGGAGCTATGTTGAGAATGCCCATGTTGCCCCTATCGGTACTCTCATCAATGACCAAAAGAGAGAGATACAGGAGAATGGGCAAGTCATGGAAGCCCTAATTAGTAGTTTATCTGGCATTGAGTTTATTGATGTCCAAGATAAGGAAAATACCAAAGAGGTATGGGATACTCTTGAAAATATCTATGGCGGTGATGAGCATGTAAAACAAGCTAAGGAAGAAAGCCTTAGAGGGAAGTTTGAAGATATGCAGATGGTTGAAGGTGAGACCATTCAATAGTATGGAATAAGAATCAAAACCGTTGTTGGAGATATCAAGAGTGAAGGTGGTAAAATAGAAGATTCCACTGTGGTAAGCAAAGTCCTGAGATCCCTATTGTCGGTCTATGCAATAAGGGTTGCTGCTATTCAGGAGCTGAGATCAATAGACAAGACTAAGGTATCACTAGACTCCATCATTACAAAGTTGACAGCCTATGAGCTAAATAGTTTTGATGGTAGTGTTCAAAAGATTGGATCATCTTTTAAAACTTCTGTTGTACCATCCAGAAAAGGAAAAGAAGCTAGCACTAGTGGTGAACCAAGACAAAGCAGAGAAATGGATGATGAGGAGATTCTGATGGCATTTGAAGCTCTCCTTGCTAGGAAACTTCCTAAAGGAACCAGAAAATATAGAGGTAAGCTACCTTTGAAATGCTTTTCTTGCAACTGGATAGGACATATTGCTGTAAATTGTCCTAATGGCGACAAAAAAGACAAACTGGAAAGGTTTAAGAAATTCAAAGGAGGAAACCGAAGAAACTATTTTGTGGCAGTTGATGAAGGTGTCACAGATGAGGAATCAGAGGATGAAGAAAATGAAGATATTGTGTTTGTTGTTGTCAAGGAAGATGTGTCAGACAAGAACGCTCTTGTCTCCTGATTTGATAATTCCAATGAGTGGATCATTGATAGTGGTTGTTCTCACCATATGACTGGTGATCGGAGCAAGTTTCTATCCTTGGAAGAGTATGATGGTGGTGTGGTTTGCTTTGGCAATGATACACCATGCATGGTCAAAGGCAGAGGGTCCATCTCTCTGAATGGAAAGAGTAGTGCTGGCAATGTGTATTGGGTTGATGGTCTCAGACACAACCTTCTGAGTGTTGCCCAGCTGAATGACAGTGGCCTCATTCTGGAATTCAAGAATGGAGTTTGCAAAATCAAAGGAAAGAATGGTCAATTGGTGGCCACCGAAATGCAGACCAAATGTAACCTATTTCAGCTGAATGCAAATATAAGTACATGTCTTATGGCTAAATTTGATGATAGCCGGATATGGCATAGGAGACTCTGCCATGTAAACTTTGATAACATTGTGAAGGCTAGTAAGATCAAGGCAGTTAGAGGGTTGCCGGTGCTAAGCAAACCGGATAATACCTTGTGCAGAGAGTGTCAATTGGGGAAAATGTCTTCCTCAACCTTTAAAGGTAAATCTTTCACTGCTGACAACTTGCTTGATCTTGTGCATACTGATTTGTGTGGTCCTATGAAAACTAGAAGTGTGCAGGGTGATAGGTACTTCATGATTCTCACTGATGACTGCTCAAGAATGATGTGGGTCACATTCTTGAAAGACAAGTCTGAAGCCTTTGTAAACTTCAAATCTTTCAAAGCATTGGTGGAGAAGGAAAGCAGTAAAAGGATCAAGTGCCTGAGAACTGATCAAGGAGGGGAATTCACTTCCGATGAATTCAACAAGTATTGTGAAGAACATGGCATCAAGAGGAAACTGTCTGCCCCCGGGACTCCATAGCAGAATGGCCTAGCAGAAAGGAATAATCGGACTATGGTTGAAGCAGCTAGAACTATGTTAATTCAAGGAAAGGTAGCTCACACCTTTTGGAGAGAAGCGGTGAGCACTGCAGTCTACACAATGAACCAGGTACTCATCAAGAAAGGTAAGGATAAAACTCCTTATAAGTATTGGACCGGTAAGACACCTGTGGTTAGCTACTTTAGAGTGTTTGGTAGCAAATGTTACATCAAGAGGAGTGAACACTAGAGCAAATTTGATGCGAAATGTGATGAGGGAATATTCCTAGGATATTCCACCAAGAGCAAAGCTCTCAAGTGTTTCAACAATAGGAGTCAGAGAATTATGGAAAGCATCAATGTAAGAGTTGATGAAACCTCTGAGAAAACTGAGGAAACCAACAGTGAGTAAGCGGTAAATGAACCGGTTGTAACCTTCTGGGAACCAGTTGTCAGTCAACCAAGTACCAGTAACAGTGTTCCTACACCGATAGATGTAGATGTTGATATTGATGGAGATGAGGATGAAGAAAAAAAAAAAGAGGAATCCATTAAGACCATTCCTCAGTATGTCAAGCTGAATCATGATTCTAAGCAGATCATAGGAGATAAGGATGCAAGAATCCTTACAAGAAGAAAGGTCGAAGAAAAATCATGTATGATCTCTGAATTTGAGCCTAAATCATTCAAAGAGGCTCATAAAGATGAAGACTAGATCAAGGCAATGGAAGAAGAACTTGACCAGATAGAGAAAAATGGTACATGGTCTTTGGTACCCAGACTGGAGCATAAAAATGTCATTGGTACCAAATGGGTTTTCAGAAATAAGCTGAATGAGGATGGCATAGTGATTAGGAACAAAGCCAGATTGGTGTGCAAAGGATATGCTCAAGAAGAAGGAGAAGACTATGGAGAAACCTTGACTCCTGTAGCCAGATTAGAAGGAGTCTGTATGCTTCTTACATATGCAGCTTTTAAAGGTTTCAAAGTATATCAAATGGAAGTAAAAACTGCATTCCTAAATGGTGTACTTGAAGAGGAGGTGTATATTAAGCAACCAGATGGGTTTGCCCTATCTGAAGATAGTGACATGGTATGTAGGCTACATAAAGCCTTATATGGTCTAAAGCAGGCACCTAGAGCATGGTATGAGCATCTGCATTCCCATCTTGTGAAGATTGGATTTGAGAGAACAAGTGAAGATAGCAATATCTACTTGAAGTCTGAAGGAGATCAGATCCTGACCTATGAGGTATTTGTTGATGACATTATCTTTGGTGGAGATGATAAGATGAGTCATGAGTTTGTTGATGAGAAGAAGAAAGAGTTTGAGATGTCACTCATAGGGGAGATTAAATTCTTCATTGGACTGCAGATCCAGCAGATGAAAGATGGAATCTTTATCACTCAGTCCAAGTATGTCAAAGAGGTGTTGAAGACCTTTGGCATGGAAGATAGCAAACCGGTTGGTACTCCGATGGTGACCGGTTGTAAACTATCCAAAGACTCGACATTAGTCGATGAGAAGGAATACCGATCAATGATTGGTAAGTTGCATTATGTAGTGCATAGCAGACCAGATATTGCACATGCAGTTGGCATTACTGCAAGATTCCAGAAAAGCCCAAGAGAATCCCACTTGGTTGCAGTCAAGTGGATTCTTAGGTATCTGAAGGGAACTATTGACTATGGATTGTGGTATCCATATAGCAAGGATTTCAACTTGAAAGTATACACAGATGCTAATTGGGCAGGCAATATAGATGACCGAAAAAGCACAACCGGTGGTGCATTCTTTCTAGGTGGTAGAATGGTCTCATGGATGAGTAAGAAGCAGAGAGTTGTATCTCTCAGTCTACAACGGAAGTAGAGTATGTTGCAGCTTTCATGAACTGCACTCAGACAATTTGGATGAAGCATGTATTAAATGGCTTCAAAGTTCCTATATCTGAACCGATAAGTATATTTTGTGACAATACTAGTGCAATTAATATCTCCAAGAATCCAGTTTTACATTCTTGAACCAAGCACTTTGAGCTTAAGTATCATTTCTTGAGGGAAAAGGTTTAGAACAAAGAGATTGCACTGGAACATGTTTCCAGTCAGGAGCAATTAGCAGACATATTCACCAAGCCTCTCCCAAAGGCTACATTTATGTACTTAAGAGGTGAATTAGGGGTGTTGCCCCTTCAAGAGGTAAACTAAAGGTATATGCTCCACATCAGTCAGGTATTGCATAGTCAAAAAAAAATTCAGGTTTGATGTGTTGAAGGATGATACTCCTCAGGGGGAGCAGCATAATGGAACAGGGAAGCTTGTGCCTCCACTTTGGCATTGTCATCAAAGGGGGAGAAGATGTGAAGCGGAGAAGATATCTGCAAAAATTGGGGGAGAAGATGTGAAGCGGAGAGATATCTTTGTATATTGCCATCAATGCCAAAGGGGGAGATTGTTGGCATTATGTGAACCAGTATGAGGACATAATAACATTATATGTTGTCATTGATGTCAATATGCTGAAGAGGTGAGAACCGGCATATGTGAGAACCGATATAACACTGTGAACCAACATTTGTGCCAAAGTGAAGCGGTATGTTTGTTCAAGGTGAACCAACATATGGTTATGGGAACCAGTACATGGAAGTATTGTATGACTACCGGTTGGTAGTCTCAACTTTAGGGTTTCCGGTTGAAGTGCTTCAAGCCTGTGTGGCTCAACTGGTGACTTTGTGTGATGAGTTAGCATGGTAACGAAGAACAGATCGTGTTGCCACATAAGCCTTGTGCGCGTGAAGGATCTTGCATGAAGGAGATTGTTCCTATCTACCTTGGGAATGTGTGAAGTCTGTACAATGGTGATAATGTGTGATGGGTTATCAGCCACCATGAAATCGGTGGAAATGGACGATGGAGAATGTCTTGAGATTGAATCAAGAACTGTTGCATTTAATGCAGTGTGCTCAACGGTTAGGATTGAACCATTTGAATTCCTTAACCTAACAGGTTTAGGGTTTAGGGTTTATGCTATCGACCTAACTATTTTCCTATAAGATCGATGTTGTGTCTCTTTCTGAGGTTGTTGGTAAAAGTTGTGTGTGTGTATCCAAGAGAAGGGATATGTGATTCTTGCCAGACCAAAAGGAGAGAAGTGATACCTACAGAGTGTAAGTGCAGAAGGTGAAGAGGAGCTTAAGCGGATCTGCATTGGCATTGAGTGTTGTTACCAGATCATTGTAATACCTTTTGATCTCTAACCACCTCAATAGTTGGAAAATCCCTTAATAGGGTAGCTTTAACCGGCTTGCTGTAAATCCTTTAACAGGGTGACTCAAAACAATTGAGTTCTTGAAATCCTCTAACAAGGTAACCTTTAACAGGGTTTAACCCTTAACCGGGTATTCTTGCCATCCCTTAACCAGGTGATCCCTAACAAGATCGGTTCCTAACAGAACCTCTTGTATCAGTCTTTAACCGGACAAGGCTCCTAACAGAGCAGACTTCTAAAGAGTTCAAAAACAAGCTTGTGGGTATTCATCCCCACTGTGGTTTTTCCCTATTGGGTTTCCACATGAAAAATATGTGTGTCATGTGTGATGTCTTCTTCATGTGATGCTTTGTTGTTTTCTGTCAAGCGGTGAATCATGTTGATCTAGTTGCTCATATGTATATCTTTGATGGTAGATTACTTGTTCATGTATTAGGGTGAAATGGAAATGAAGTGTTAGAGTATATGAGAAGATAAGTATTAACCGGTTTATGCTTGTCTTAGCTATTTTGGGTTTTTTTCGGTTGTACTCTATTTTAGGACCGGTGTTACTGTTTGTCTGTCAATGCACAGTGTCTGCTGACAAACCGATTTAAGAGTGTATTTTTGTCTGTACTGATTCACCCCCCCCCTCTCAGTACCTATTTGGTACTATTCTTTCATCATTGAGTTATCAGTACATAGGTCAAATGTAGTGTCTTCCTTGATCATTCTGTAAGCAGCATTCACTGCAGCAGCAGGGACAAATTTCATTCTGCTGGCATAAAATATCCGGTAACTAATCACCATGCAAGCGCATTTCACCAGATCATCTTTAATGTTGTTGACGGTCATCGCCCATTTGTCACTCATAGAATCGGTGAGCTTTGTCATTTCAGTTTTGATGACCTTTCATAGAGCTGGTACCTCTCCAATATTGTAGAAACCGGTGACGGTATGAATTTCTTTTAGTGTGATGTCATGCGTTCGCTCGAGATATATCTTATCACCGTGCACTCACAGAACCGGTAAGCTTTGTCATTTCAGTTTTGATGACCTTTCATAGAGCTGGTACCTCTCCAATATTGCAGAAACCAGTGACGATATGAATTTCTTTTGGTGTGATGTCATGCATCCGCTCGAGATATATCTTATCACTGTGCACTCTGCTAAGGATGATGCAAATATGATCTTCTATGAACTCTTCCAGAAAATATATCGCATTGTGCAGTTTCATCTTTTCAAGGATACTATACTCGAGTTTGATCTTCTTGTCATCCCTACAGAACAGACTTAGCTGGGAATGAATCACTAGGGATCCTAGGTCTTCTAATTTACAGTCTATATACCCTGAAATGTCTTCCTCGACAATAACTCTGACAGGAATTTGAGATAGGGCATTGTATTTCATTTTCTTTTGAAGAAAATCAGGTGAATCTACAGGTGCACTAGAACTGGAGTGTGATGCAGAAGCCATGATGAGAAAGAAATTCGAGAAATACCTTTACTAACTGGAATTTAGGTTTTCCAATGTCGCGCACAAAGCACCACTTTGGTTGCAAGTTCACTGCTACGAGTTCTTCACTGATTGCTTGAAGATGGTTGCAAGATTTCACACAAGATTTCTTCAAATGCCAAACAAATCGCTCTTGTCGCTCTACTCTTGAAAATTCTTCTCTCGAAAACTGATAAGTGATAATGATGATGAAAACCCTTTTAAACAAATTCTCACCTACCATAATAAATGCATCACCGCTATGGCACAAACCCTAATTTTGCCTTTTACCACTTCAAATCTTCTGTCGATTGACAAGTAACACATACTGGTTAAGGTCTTTACCGACATAAACTAGGGGCTCAAAATATTTCATCGATAGGTTCCCCCTAAGATTTTCTGAAGCTCAGTTTGTTGGTTCAGAGACTTCCACACTAGGTGCAGAAACCTGTTCATCTTGTCACTCTTCTTCTGATTTCTTTTTTCAAGTTTTATTCATTTCCGTATGAACAGTTTCAACATCAATCTTCCCTTTTGGAGTGATTGGTATATCATCCAATAGGTTCTTTCTCAGTCTGCATGTTTTGGCAGTGTGTCCCAGTTTGTTGGAATGATAGCATACCATTCCAGGTGTTCTCCATGGTCCGTTATTCATACTTCCATTCTTTCTTTTGCATGTTGCAGCAGTGTAACTGCTACCACAACAGATCAAACAAGTTGCTCTCCAACTAGTTACCGCTTGATAACCACCTGACCGATGGTCATTGGTATTGTACCAGTTGGGATTCCGGTTCACAGAAGGTTCTGGGATAACTCCTTGAGTCCTTGGAGGATATCTCCCAGTGTTGTGCAAAACTGACCTGCATTCAAATGCTATATTCCCAAACTTGTTGCATGCATAACAGTTTCCATTGAATCTATTGGATCTAGGCTTATTGTTTAGAAAATAAGGAAAAATTGTTGTAGACCTTGCGTCTACACACATTGGCAGTATGTCCTTCTTTGAGACAATTAAAGCAAACAGGTTTAAATTTTTGCTTACCTTTTCCTTTGGATGTCGGTTGCTTCTTTGATGCTTCATCTTTTGTTTGAGAGGTCTCACCTTCCTCATACCCAGAGAAACCAAGTCCAGTAGTATTCTTTACTGGCTTTGCCGATTCTAGCTTTTTCTCTAGCTTAGCAGTACTCTTATTGAATTTGGCAAGTATCTCCTTTGACTCAATAAGTTCCTTGGAAATAGCAGCATTCGATTCCATCAAGGTTGCATTCTCAAAAATGGTCATACAATGTTCTTCACCAAAACAGATCCTGTTAGGAATCTAGATCTCTGTTAGGAGATAAGTCCTGTTAAAGACTACCTTGTTAAAGGATTTTAAATCCACAGTTGTGAACCACCTTGTTAGAGGATTTACAAAGGCTTTGTTGAGCCTACCCAATTAAGGGTTTCAGACTTGTTGAAGATATTAGTAATCAACAAGTGAATGATCTAGGCAATAGCACAGTATGCTTAATTAGATCCTTGTTAGCTCATTGTTAAAGCATTTTAGCATTACTTCAGTCTTCAATATCTCCACACTCTATCTCTTCACATAGACCTAATCTTCTCTTCAATGATCACAAAATGTCTCATACTATGTCTCTTACACATATCACACATCTCACACGCAAACCCTAGACATGATGTCCTTATAAAGGAAACTAATTTCATGTCGGTCCAATAGAATTAGAGTACAAGTTCCTAGGTTCAGTGCATCTAGACACATTTGGTAACATGACACAAACACACCGCCAAAGTGTCGGTGGATGATAACTCATCACACATTACAGTAAAACCGGTGGGTAACTCATCACAGAGTAATACTATTTGGTACAATATACCGATTACCGGTTGTCAAAAATGAGGACTGGTAGATCATAGTGTTCCGATCAAAAGCTAACTACTGCTTGGGTCCTTCATACTGCTTGAGCTCCTCGAACTGCTTGGGGTCTCCATACCGCTTGAGCTCTTCAATCAATCTGTGACTGGTAAACATCTTCTATAAAATACCGATAGTTTAAAGACTATACATTTAATAATACACAATACCGATTAGAGCAATTACCGGTTGAGCATAACTCATGCATCAAGAAAGTGTGCGTCCATCAATGATAATCAAAACATCATCAAAATGCCAACACCTGTCATTGAGGATCATTGGACAAACTGTGCAAATGATCATGAGGTGAGAGCTTGAGATTATTGTGGATTAGGTCTTGATTTTTCTCATCAAGCTTAAAGATTGTGGATATTAGATGAGGTCAAGAAGCATGATAGTGAAAATAGGTTGCATCTACTCTATGAGGAAAAGATAATTTTTGATATTCCAGTTCATAATGTTGACCCCAATTTTTTGGAGCTTGAAGATATGAGAGAGAGGGAAATGTATGTAAAACATTTTACTAATGAATGATCGAGTCACCCATATAAGATGTTGCCTATTCCTCAGGTGGATACTCAATCATCACAAGGTGGGGCAAGCACCTTAAAAGGTAAGAAAGCTCCCTCTTCATCTAGAAAAAAAATGTCCTTCTAAGAATCCTACAGGGCATGCAAGGCCATGTGTAGAACAAGTTCCTCTGAAAAGTGCATAAACAAATAAAGAAAAAGAAAGGAACTCAAGGAGAACTTTCTTCTAGCATTCCTCGGGCTAGGATAGGAAAAGAAACACCCTCTACTCCTACAACTCCTCCTTCGTCCTTTATCCATTAAAGAACAAGATCAACCAGAGTGAAGGAGAACTCTAAGGAGACTCTTGAAGAAGAAAAAATGATGTAAAAAAGGTTGAGAAAAGGTCCCAAAGGACCTCCTTCTATAAGGGTAAATCAATATTGGTGAGAAGATGAAGAGGAGGATCTTGGACCACAACTACAGAGAAGGAAGAGGATGAGGCTTTAGACCCCAATGCAAAAACAAGGTGATCAAGAACAAAAAGCTTCAACTATGACTCCTACTGCACCACAAACCATTAATATCCAATGAGATGGCTCTCAACCATCTTATTCGGTAGAGGTGCGACATGAGAAAGCCATTAAACAAGAATTTCCTTGAGAAACTGATACAAAGGCTAAGGCTGATAAAGAAGTTGAGCTAGAACCACAAATATTTGAAGGAAAAGAAGAGGTGATAAATGAAGAAAACCTCCCTCAAGAGAATGTTCCACAAGAGGAGATACCACAAGAAATCATTGAGGTCCCTTTAACTCAAATGTACTCACAACCTCCTGGTATCACTTCAGAAACTAATGCTTTTGACAAGACTATTGAGGAAGCCTTACTTTCTATATTAGGAAGAGATTTTGGAAAAGAAAAAGAAAAAGTGCAAGATGATCTCCCACCACATAGTGAGCAACAAATATATGAGCCTCTATTTCATGAAGAGAAAGAAATTCTCCATGAGAAATAATAGCAAGAAGATGTATTTATACTTCCTGATTAGGAACAACATAAATAACTTGATACATATATGGTAGAACAAGAGCATGGTAATGAACCAAGGAAGCATGGACAAGATAAGAATTAGGAAGAAATCGAGCATGCACATAATGAAGAGCTTCATGAGGATGTGGGAGGCCAAACAGATGAATAGATTAAAACTGTTGAAGGTCAAGTGAGAGTAGAGTAGACGCAAGATAATGTAAGTTAACAACAAATGGAAATAACAAGTGTGGGGCTCAACTCTTTTTTGATTGGCCAAAACATTTGCATGAAGAGAAAGGAGACACAAGGAATTGGAAGAAGCTAATTTCTCTATGATTGATAAGACCTTTAGAACTCATGAGCCTAAGAAAAGAGCAAGGAAATTTTTAGTGGTCACTACTGATGCATCCGAGAACCAAAAGGCCCAAATAGTTGTGCCCTTGGTAGACATATTTAAATGTAAGATGCAACCAAAGTATTACCAAATCCAAGAATTAGATTAGGGACAACAAAACAAAGAAGGAGAAAGGTATTCCCTGTGACAAGTTGTGGATGTAATCTTAAGGATGGACAAGGAGGAAGAATTGAAGGTTCAAAATGCAGAATTGAGGAAGTATAATGGTCAACTACTTGGTCCAATTGATACAGATGCTCCTTCTACAAGCATACAAGATACATTGACACAAG
The DNA here is from genome assembly GCF_030272615.1 of Cryptomeria japonica. Classification (NCBI taxonomy): domain Eukaryota; kingdom Viridiplantae; phylum Streptophyta; class Pinopsida; order Cupressales; family Cupressaceae; genus Cryptomeria; species Cryptomeria japonica. Next base: position 355,745,167 of record NC_081413.1, read on the forward strand.
GTCTATCAGGAATCAACTCCATTGGAGATTATTTCATCTCTACTACTCTAAATTGGAGAGCTGAAATTGAGAAGCTTGGAGATACAGTCATTCAACAAGTTTTTATTGACTATGACTATTTGTAGGGATAGTTGGTTATTCTTAAAGGTTTGTTGACCAAAAAATGGAAAGAAGGAATAAATATAGAAGAATCAATTCTTTTGTGGGATGGTTTCGTTCGTACCCTCTGGTTAGTAAAGAATATTGATGAAAAGATTACATAATAAGGGGTTTTTTTTGGAAGACTCAAATAAAGCTACAATAGTAGAATGGATATGAGAGCACAAGAAGGCTAAGGACAAGGTTATTGAAGAAATCAATACAATCAATTCTCTATTGTTCTATTTTGAGGAGTTTGTTCAAAATCTTCACGACACCCTTTTAAAAAAAAGTTAGAGATGAACAATGCTCCCATTGTCATACAAGCCTTCTAGGATAAAATGCATAAGTATTTTTTACCTCAAATAATTGAAGAAATGGTGGCAACCAAACAACATTTGAAAGTATGAAAGTCGAGCTCCCTCAATTTGAAGATGGTAAGAAGAAGTCTTGGCCCTTTATTAAGAATCTAGTAATAAAATTGAAATACACCAAAACACCGGGTATTGAAGAGCTTCAAAATATGGTAGAAATATTCAAGCAGCATCTTCCAAAGAGAATGATGAATTGTTGAAGTAAAATACTTCAAGTTTTGATAGAAATTTTGAAGTGTACAAGTAAAGGGAATTGATTGGAAAAAATAAAATTATCTCCAGTTGTTTGGCCGGTTAAGTTCTAGTTTTGTAGGGGTCGAATGCAACAAATAAATGGATCATTCTTTATTGATTTTCATGTCTGTAAAACTCCAACAACTATTAGTTGAAGTGTAGAAAAAAAGGGAAAAAATACCCACATTTTCATATGCAAACTTACGGAGAAAATAACAATAGTTCAAAATATTGGTAAAAGATGCATTTTTCTTTAATATTGGTAAAGGTGTTTTCTTGTTGATTTTAATAAATTTTGAGCTTTAATTTCGCCCATAAACCCTAATTTTGGGTTTGCAAATATGTATTTGTAAACTCTATATAAACCCTTATTTTGATTGTAAAAAGGGTTGGATTGTTGATATACACGTTTTTATGATATATTAATGCAATTTTTGGTGTGGGTTTCTTCACTAAATTTTGTGAAGTGTGAATGAAGCATGTTCATATTTCATATCTCATTTTGTGTTAATGATTTGAACAAGCTTAGTAATTGGTAGTATTCTTCAGTATATTATTTCATAGAAAAGATAACTTGGCTACATCAATATTTTGGAGAGAATATTAAGGATATGTCCTATATGTGTGCATGGGTATGGCCTTACAATTTTGATGAATTCTAAAAAAATATTTATTATTATATTCCTTTGGTGATTGCATTGTATTTGTATTAATCATGCTAATCTAATTTATGCAAGTATGATTAAATTGATGTGGTATAACTGGAAAATCTTTGAATGATCTTATTGATCATGAATATTGTTTGGTAGATTTGCTTTTGAAACTTTTCCCTAACCTTGAATTTGTTGTTATTTGTTTAATGCTAAGAAAATTAGAGTAGGATTGTTAGAATAGAATTGTTGTTTTCAAATTATGTTTGTAGATCCAAATCAAAAAATACAAAGAAGAAGAAGAAGAAGGTTTTCAACCTCCGGAATTATGGGCACCATAATTCCAGTCTTAAAAGTGGGAATACTAGGAGGCCCTCTTGTTTACAATCACATTCATTCCCACTGCACTATCTTGCGTGGCTATGACCTAGCCTTCCATAACCTTGGAGTGGATATTTTTCTACTTTTCAAGAGAGGAGCTTTGCTTGCAAATCTCCTTCCATTGGTCATGCTAACACCATAGTACAAGAATCCTTGGATGAATTGTAGCCATTGAAGAAGGCCAATCCTAATGTTAATGTTGTCTTTTTAACTAAAACTATTATTATTGGAAAATTTCCAAAATTAGGAAATCTGTTGATCTAGATATTTGACTATTGAGATATATGACCAATTGAAATGCAATTAAACCTTAATCATTATATTTCCCTATCCATGTTGTACATATATTCTCTGAAAGACATTAGAAAGAGAGCAACTTAGCTACTTTATCATTGTGTACATACAAAAGATGATAGATCTGGCACATTGTACTAAACTCTCATTTCCTTATGATCTAGAGGCATGATCTTACTATCACCATCCATAATGTCTGGCACAATTCTTTTCTCTATTGTTTTAAGAAAATTTATTTTATCTTTAATTTTCTTATCTAACTTTGTCATACATGTAACAATATATCCAAGCATCACCATCCTATCATTATTTGTTAGGAAATCTATGAGGACTTTTGGACCAAACTTTACACTTTTATATACTTGCTTCATGAGTATAGCCTTGGGCATCCATCTATTTTCTATTAATTTTAAATTTTCCATATCTTGCATATGTTTGACACAGGATGAGTTCAAATATAAATAATATTTCCAAGTGTCATCAACTTTACCCATTATTATAAATTGTTTGTCTCTCTTAATGTTTCTAATAACTAGACTCTGGGGTCATGACTTAGGGATTGTACATCCATACTAAGTAGTTACATGATCATCATGAAAGCTCATTTCTCTATCAACATGAGGCATATACTTGAAATGGGTCAACAAGGTATATGCACTAAAGTCCTCATTGTAGTCATTCTACTAAGAAGAAAATGTTTCTAAAAGTAAATAACTAAAATGCTTGAATAGAAACTACCTTGAATTCAAAAAAATAGGAACTTGGTCCATAGAAAGCACCCAGGAAACTCTATGTCTGCCTTAGCAGCAGGAACAGTCACAAGATGATTTCCAGTGGTTGTAGGAACAGTCAACCACCAGGATAGCAAACTAAATTTTGAAGTAAAATAACTACTGATTACAAAAGGGTGGAATTATTACTAAGTGGACCCCTTAGCAAGTCTTCCCAAAACTCAACTATGTGTCGCAATCTGGAATATTATCTTATTGATCTGAAAACATTTGTTACATCATAGTATCTACTAAAAACTGTTCTGCAATCAAACTAAAAACTGAAAATTACAATAGTTGATGTTCACATCCTTGAGAAGGGATATTTGAACCTATTTATAATAAAGAAACTCCTAACTAACTCTAACTATATACACCTAAAAATGGTTTGAAGATAGTTAATTAAATAAGCAATTATTTAATTAATCCCCCTTCCTAATTTAATTGAATTCATTAGGCAATTCAATTAAATTTCTCCCTTTCATCTACTTATTAATAAATCTAAAGATTTATTTAATAAGTTCATTTCAATGGTCCCCTTTGATTAATTAATTCAAATTAATTAATCCTCCCCCCACTTCAATCAATTCTTCTAATCCCGTAATTAATCAAAACAAATCAATTTATGAGTTGTTGAGAATTAATTACTCTTTTCCTATTATTTGAATTTTTAAATTCAAATTACCCACATGCCTCCTAACTTCTAACCACCTAGCCTAACCATCCATCTAACCTAACCCATTCCACCTAACCTTGGGTTTAACTAACCCTATCCTATCTTGCACATTCTAACCTCCTTATCCTAACCTCCTATGGTGTGGATATTTTCTTCTTGAGACACATGGCACTTTGGCCACATGTCTCCTCTCTTGGACACTTTCCCTTTTATGAGCAAAGCTCCTTGACACTTGTCACCACAAAGATGACAAGTGTCTCTTCCTCCAACCTCCTCCAATTTCAAACTTGATATCTTCAAACTCAATCTTGAGCGTTGATTCCTGCCACCTCACCCCTGGCCTCAGAAATCCTATAAATATCTCCCATTTTGGAGCAATAAGGATCCCATCCCATTTTCATCTTATGCATTGTTATTATAGGCAAATCCCATCTCATTATCAATTTAGGCATTTTTACTATAGGCATATCATTTGAGCATTGTTGTTATAAGCAATTGCATCTTAGATTTAGTTTAATTTGATCATTTTCTAGCATAATTGTTGAATCATGTAGCTTAATCAATCTCTTTTCTAGCTTAATTGCATCATCATCATATCTTAATCATGCATATCATTAGCTTAATTAGTCTATTGGATCAATCAAGCATAATCAATCTCATCTTTGCATATCATTATCATTTCAAATCCTCCATCTAGGTGTAGTCAATTCACTGGGATTGCTTATCCAAATCTGAGAGCAAATCCATACTCGCATCTCTTAGGAGGCAATAGGTCACTTTGTCATGGTTCATCTTTGTTTGCTTATTATTTGCTAACCATGCTTGTAATGATCTATTGAGTATTTTGTGTTGCAGTTGTAGGTATCACACTTCATAGGCACGACACTAACCATTGGAAATTCCACTACCAAAACATTAGGAGGACGCCATTTATTACAACATAAAAAGAGGATAGAGAGTTACACTCCGAATAGGAAATAGTTAGGTCGTTTCAACTACAAAGGAAATCTAGCATAATTATCTCTCCTAGATTTATTCTCCTACAAACATGAATATTGAAGTTTCATTATTACATTCTCCGAGTTGTAGATAACCGACTATTGACTCCTTCAATACTCATCTTGTTGAGACTTTGTCTTTAACCAACTAACAAGCATGAACTCCCACGTTGTGAATCTTTGACCTTTTCCTGTTCTTCATTAACTCCTGCATCATATCATTAGCATGTAAAAAACAAAAGTATATCTAGTCCATGTCAGAATAATATTTATCTAACCACGTGCAAGATTAATATGGATAAATCACATAGCATGGCCACTTCATCATTAATCATAATTTTAACCAAAAGGAATATATATAAGGGTAAGTTCATGCCATTTTGTCAATTTCATGAAAACATAACTGGATCATTTCTTAACAAAGTTTTAGGACTTAGATAGTATCTAGACCCTTGTCAAAACCTAGTAAAAGTATAGAAAACATAAACAAAATTGAGCCATTATTTGAGCTCATCTTTCCCCCCAACCTATCTTCCTGTTGGTCCTCCAGTAGGCACAATGTTATGCATTTTAGCTTGCAACCTATAATCAACAGGAATAACCTAGCCTAATCCTTTATTAGCAAGACTCCAATAGAACCCTCTGTTCTTCTCCAATCTGTCCCATCTGGCTTTTTCTACTGCTTCATCAAAAATATTCTCATATTCCCTGCAATCTAGGATTGGCCATAAGAGCATTGGCGGCTGAAAAAATGAGAGGAAGCCAATTATTCTATTTTGATTGGCCCAGATGTATGTACAATGGTGCTCTTCTAACATTTACATAATAATTTTGGAGGGAATGTGGTTCTTCTTGCCGCAATTCTTCTGTTAAATTGTTCCATCTTTGTGCCAAATATCGCATTACTGTTTGTCCTGCAACAAAACTCATATGCTCAAACTCTTGGAATATCTCCTCTCTCAAGGCCCAAATTTGAGAATTACATTCAGTTCTGTATAAAATCTTTTGCCAATCAAAGTAGAGGCGTCTTAGATTTATAGCCTCAGCCCTTAAGGACAGGGGAATCCGAAGTTCCTCTTCCCTATATGCTCTAAACTGTCATCCCCAGTTATCTTCATTCTGAATCCATGACATGAGAGCTCTAATATTAATATCACCAATATACAACAAAGGATTCCAATCATTGTCATTAGGAACTACATAATTGTGAAGATAAAACTCACAAAGTAAATTTTTAGTTGTTGCAAGAGAGGAGTGATATATCTAATAAAACTCTTGAGGAGTTTTGATGGATTGATCTGTCTAAAATAATTCTTGACAATTTGAAAGAGAGATTGAGTTCTTTAAGATACATGGCATATACTTGGGGTGGTGTTCTACATCCTACAATCTGTGGTATCATGGTTACTATATTATCCACCTTATTCTGCAATGCAACAATTTCTTTATTTTTCTTCTCAATCTCTTCATCTTTTGGACTAATTATTTCCTGCAACTTAAGTTGTTCTTTATTCCATTCTTCCTCTTTTTCTAACATATCCATATATAAATCCAAAGCTATAGACATCCACGAGAAATGAGTGGGTCTATGTCTTTCAACATGGGGTCTTTTCTATACCCTATTTCAAGTATGAAGACAAAGTTAATATACCCTATTTCGTGATTTGTTCAATGAATGCTACTATAAAAGCCCATAGAGAGAACCCTAAGGGAGACACTGCCATGCACCAAGGTCTTATGGTTTTAATCTATGACCATATAAAATCTAATCAAATTGCCCGCCCCCAACTTTCTATCTCTGATTCTAAGGAGGATGGGTCAAACTCTGATTTTTCTATGGGTGATAATTCTGAAAGTGATTCGAAAAGTGAGATTGAGGAGAGTCTGGAGGACTTTGAAGTTGAACTTGGTAAGAAAAGAAAACAGGTGAGCATTAAGTCATCCTCTTCTAAGGGCAAGAAAAAAAGTAAAGAGAAGGTCTTCCAGATTCACTCCTCCTCGAAGGAGGAGGTCTCTGAGGACTCTAAAAAGGATGACTCTCCGTCCCCTCAGAAGAAGAAATCTAAATCTTTCATTCAGAAAAGGAAAAAACATAAAAGACACAGCAATTCTAAGTTGGAGTCGAAGGACAAAGTGGAGAGTAAGGACCCTGATGTGGACCAAAAAGTTGAGGAAGAGATTACAGGGGATGGTTTCAACCAAAGTTTTGTTGGAAATGTCGAATAGATTACTGGTGGAGATGTTCCCAATACTGAACAGGCCAAGGCTGGTGAAAAAATCCCCCCTTTGAGGGGTTGAAGGGGTTTGTGGAAACCCTCGACTAGCTCATAAATAGTCACAAGAAAGTTGTGGAGGAAAACAAGAAGCTGAGCCACAGGGTTCAAATTTTGGAGACAATCAACATTGGTGAAGGTAAATCCATGGCTGAGTACGTTGATGATTTGGGAAAAATTGTTGCCAGAGTTGAAGAGATTAGGGACGCCTTCAACCCTAGGTTTGAGCAAGTGGAGAAGGCCCTGGAAGAGATAAAAACCAATGACAATGCTATGGACCAGAGAATGGTGGACACTGAAAACAAACTCAACAAAATTGAAACCTGTCTCAGAAGCATTGTTGAACAAAGCCATAACATTCTGAAGGCCTCGGCTGACAACACCAAAGTCCTGATCAGTAAGCTGGAAAATGAGAAGGAATCCCTGGAGCAAGAACCTGACATGGAAGGCATGGGAGATGTGCAAGGACCAAGAACGAGGACCAGAGGCAAGAAGAAGGAGAAAAAGGCCAAACAAGGAAATCGAAGAGCTCAAAGTTGCTTCGGCAAATTATCACCTATTGGTCATCAAGGTGGTTGATCTTCTTAAGTCTTTGTAGTTGTTGTTAGTTGTCTTGGCCTTTTACCTAGTTTTTTTTCTTTGTTGTTCCTTTCTTTTGCTGTCCATTCAGTTTATTGGCCTTCTTTCCAATCTTTTGTATGTTGTTTCATTGCTGGTCTTGTTGTTCTCAGCTGAACTATATTTTGCTCTTATGTTAAAGGTTTCGGATCCTTAAAACCTATTTTTCATATTAATCAGAACATGGGGCCTTTTCTAAACTAATTCTCCTTCTTATTCCTTTTCTAGTTCTTGCTTAGCCATTTGTTCTACTATAGCAGTTAATCCAGCAAGGCCACTCAAACTCATATTCTCTTGAATTTGTTCTTCCTCCATTATTGGGCCCTGTCGTTCTAGAGATAAATTTTTCATTTCTTCGTTTTGTGCCACCTCTTCTTCTCTTTCTTTTTCACTAGGGGTAGAGTGCTTAGACCCTAAAGAGTCAATTTGAATATTTATTCTAGGCTCACTATGTCTAATTTTCCTAGGTTTCCCCATGAGCCTGTGACTTATTCTTTGCGGTGTCTTCTCAACTATTTTAGAAGGTTTGACATGTTTAGGTCTCTTGACAGATGTACCAGCCTGAGTAGTGGTAGCAGGCAACTTTCCCTCTTCATTTTTCCTTTTTCTAGGGCTCAAGATTTCCTTTTCTATTTTCTGTTTCTGTGTCCCTTCCCTTGTTTTTTCATTTTTCTTTGCCTTACCTTTCTCCTTTTGGACAACATCCCTAATCCTTTTTGGAGTTTCAATTTGAATATTGACATTGGGGTCTATTGAAAATTTACTTGTATCACTAGGTAAATGTTCTACTACAGGAGAGTCTATAGCAAACACAACACTAGATTTTGAAGCTCATGGGGTTGATTTAGCAGTTTCCTATGTTGCCCTAGCCCTTGATTTTGAACATTGAACCCTACTTCTAGCATTTCTTACATTAAATTTCTTTATTGCCACAAATTCGCCCCAAGTCATTTGGGAGACATCTTGTAAAGACCTTTCTACAAGCAATTTAATCAAACAATGATGAGAGACAGAGTTTGACCTACCTTTCTATGTTTCAGCTACCATGACTGAGAGCAAATTGTACAAGACATTTGGCACATTCATTCTTCGACCATGTATCATGTGGCTTAGCAGTTTGAAATGAAGAGAATAGAGGCAGGATTGTCTACCCTCAGACGTAAGATATTTGATCACATACATTGCTACTTGCTTCCATTTTTCTAGCAAAGAAAGTCTCCTAGTCCCTTGTTTGTCCACATTAAGAGGAGGGTCATGAGGTCTGGAGAACTCTTCCCTAGAAGAACTAACATCTTTTGACTCAGAGTATTTTTCTCCATCCATAGGCAGTCCTAAGACCTCTACTATACGTTCTTCTATAGAAATTACTTTAAATACTTTCACCATTGCTTCACCATTGGAGAAGGTTTGAACAAATTTGAAAGCACAGTCATTGTCAAACCTATTAAGCTTCAGGAAATAATCAAATCTAGCCACATTGTCTAAATTTTGGCTCACAAAGGTGATCCTGCAACACTATAGTATGAGTTGTAGGCTCATTCCTGATAAGAGACCCTCCCATAGTTTACCTTTAACTGTATGCTTCATATTTCTAAAAATTCAAATATTTCCAGCAACTTTCGACCTTCTACCAAGACAAAACCCTTCAAATTTGTTTTTCTTGGCTTATCACAAATAATGACAATCAAATTTATTATAGAAGGCTTTTATAACTTAAAATGTTGGTGGCATCAGTATAACTAGGCTTAAACATGCAATTTTAAAAGAAAGGTCATGTCACTTAATCCAGACTATCACAAATGACATAATGGCATATTTCAAAAAGATTTTGATGAAATTTTTTTATGACGTGGATGAAACATTATAACACAACATACCTTCCCCCCCCCCAACTTAAATTTTGACAGGTGTCCACACATGTCATGCAGGAAAGCGAAAAAGAATGTGCTATGTGAAGTATGCATAATAATTAAACTATAGTAAAATAAATGCATCTGAAAGAAATAATATACATAATTTGTTTGGTACATACCTAGAGTGTAAATTATGCACAAGATTCGGTCATGATGGAAGTAATTGCAATACTGAATTAATAAATTGGCTGAAAAGGTGAAATGGAAGGAAATGGAGTGAATGCGGAAGACAAGAACATGAGATGAAATTCTAATGTATTTATTGACAGAGAAGGTACTCCCATAAAAAGTGGAAGTGTTTATTATGCATGCCACGATATGATTAGGAATAAGGTGGGACATTAAGTTTGCCTTCTTCGGCTGCAGGAATTCCAGATTGTGAAGAGGCCTTGAATTGCTACAAGAAATCTCGTTTAGAAGATGGCTTATGATAAAGCTTAAAGTGGTGACCATTGACCAGCAATTTGAATCACACAGGGTCAATAGTTATGAGTTGGATAGCTCCATTAGGAAAGACTTTTGCAATTTCATATAGGCCTAACCATATTGTCTGCAATTTGCCCATGTAATCTTTATATCTGGAATCATAGAGGAGTGCCCAATCACCCATTTGGAACTGCTTTTCCCTGATATATTTATCATGCCATTTGATCCTTTGATTTTGTAGCATTTTCATTTGATGTAAAACTGATTTTCTGATTTCATCAAAAGCATTTAATTGCGGGATCCTTTATTTTTGTGTAGCAGATATGTCCATTCCAAGTTCAAGTATTGTCCTCAATGTTCTATGTTCAAATTCAATGGGCATCATTGTTGTTTTACCATATAACATCTCAAAAGGAGTAAATCTTGTTGTTGTTTTCCATGATGTTCTATATACCCATGCTACCTCAGGTAGTCTGGCTACCTAATATTTCCTATGCAGAGCCACTATTTTAGTGAGAATATCCTCAATTTCCTCGTTTGTGATTTCGGCCTATCCATTATCTTGTGAATGATAAGGTGTGGATTTCCTATGCCTGATATTGTATTCATTTACCAATGTTGTGACAAGAGTGGAGGTAAATTGAGCCCCTTGATATGTTACTATTTCTCTGGGAACTCCATAACATGTGAAAATTTCTTCATAAAGAAATTTTGGTATAGACCAATATGTAAGACTTTCCATTCGATGGAGGGTCAATAGGCCCTACAAAGTAAAGTCCCCATTTGTCAAAGGGTGTTACCACCACTTGCGAATATAATGGAATTTTATCTGATTTTGTTGATCTACCCATTCTTTGACATCTATCACATTTTCTAGTGTATTTGGTTGCATCCTTGTGCAAGGTAGGCCAATAGTATCATGGATTGAGTATCTTAATGGTTGTCCTTCTAGCTGCAAAATGTCCTCCATAGGGTTCACCATGGCATGCATGTAGGATGTCATAAGTTTCATCCTCTAGTCTCATTACTTGGTTTGGTCCAGTATAGAATAGGCACCCTACTATCCATGAGAAATTAAAGCTTTTTTCTACAAGCAATCTCTTTTATTTTGGTGAGAAATGAGGAGGAATCTTGTGAGCAACTAGATAGTTAGCTATGTTAGTATACCAAGGTGTATAGGCAACAATAGAAAACAAATGTTCATCTGGAAATGAGTCATCAATGACTTGTAGATCTTCATTTGTTGTTAATCTTGATAGAAAATCTGCTACCACATTGGCTTTCCCTGGCTTGTCAATAATGGTGATATCAAATTCTTGCATCGACAATATCCATCTTGCCAATCTGCCTGAAATTGAGGGTTTATTCATGAGGTATTTAATGGTTGCATGATCTGTATGAACAAAGATTTGGTAGCCAGTGATGTAGTGTCTAAACTTATTAAGTTCATATATGTCTACTAACATCTCTTTTTTTGTGACAGTGTAGTTAAATTCAAGTCCTTGCAAATTTTTACTGATAAAGTAAATAACAGTTTCTACATTGGCTATTTTTTGCCCCAAAACAACACCTATAGCATAATCTGATGCATCAATATGGATATGAAAGGGGAGTCCCCAATTGGGTCCTTTAAGAACAGGTTCTTGGGTCAATGTTATTCTTAATTCAGAGAAGGCTTTCTCACACTATGGTGTCCATTGGATTTCAATATCTTTTGTCAATAAATTATATAATGGTCCTACCATTGTGCTAAAATTCTTTATAAACCTCATGTAATACCCTGCATATCCTAAAAAAATTCTGACATCTTTTTGTTTAGTAGGAGTAGAGAGATTGAGAATTACCTCTATTTTAGCAGAGTCAACTTGGATACTAGCTTGTGAAATGTAATGGCCAAACACAATTCCTTCTTGCATCATTATAAAATATTTCTCACTGTTCAAGGATGGATTGTGATCCTCACATCGCTATAATTTTTTTTCCAAGTGGCTTAGTGCTTCCTCATATGAACCCCCATAAGCATTAAAGTCATCCATGTAGATCTCCATGCAATCATGTGAGATATCTGAGAATATACTTATGACCGCTCTTTGAAAAGTAGTTGGAGCGTTACATAATCCAAATGGGAGTATAGAGTAGGCATAGGTTCCCTATGGGTAGGTAAAGGTTGTTTTTTCTTGGTCCTCAGGTGCAATGTTTATCTGGTTATATCCACTGAAACCATCTAAGATTGAGAAGTACTACGTACCTGCTAAAGAATCTAGCATTTGGTCAATAAAAGGAAGTGGAAAATGATCCTTCTTAGTTGCAGCATTAAGCTCTTTATAATCTACACAGACCCTCCATTTTCCATTCTTTTTAGGAACTATAACTAGAGTGGATACCCATTGACTGTCAGATATTGGGTATATAAACCCGCATCTAATAATTTTTGAAGCTCTTCTTTTACTATCTATCTTAATGCAGGATTTATTCTCCTTTGTGGTTGTTTCACTGGTTGCAATCTTCTCTGATATAAATCCTATGTGTACACAACTTAGGATCCAAAACCTTCGAGTCATGGTAATCCCATGCAAATTCTTGCTTGTGAGATTTAAGCAATTCTATCAAAGACACATTTTGATCTTGAGTGAACTTATTATTGATATTCAAACACTTGCCCGATGTACTTCTATTTGTTTAGTCAATTCAATCATAGATGCTTCAGTAAGATATGACATTTGTACCTCATGCGACAATAGTGTATGAAGTAAAATTTTGGTTGCAGGAAAGTTGTCTGAACTAGGAGTAGGAAGGATTGGTTGTAATGGGCATGCAAAACTTGATAAACATACACCTGGTTGCTCGACTGCTCCATAATGATTTCGAAGGATATTAGAGAGTATTTCATCTTCCTCTTGAAGCTGCAAGAAGGGATCCTTATCTATCACCATAAGTTGTGCAACTAAATTAACTTCATCTGTTTCTTTCCCTATGTTAGGCCACACTGGTTGTCTCAAGTCAAGCTGAGGTTTTGCTGGGAGATAAAGTGCAAGATTTTTAGTAGACATGCCATTTGAAATTGTCATATCCCATGACCTACATCCTATAAAAGCATCTATTATAGCTAACCAAGGTCTACCCAAAATAATGGGATAACCTCCCAGAGTTGCCTTTGGAGATAGAATCATAAAATTAGTTGGGTATTCCCAAGAATCCAAGGTGACTACAAGGTCTTCCACCATACCATCAGGTCTAACAATAGAACTATTTGCTAGTTGTAGGATGACAGGGGTAGGTCTTAGAGTAGTGATATTTAGATGTTGCATGATATCCTTTATCATCATGTTGATAGTTGCACCTAGATCAATTAGGGTATTTTGAACTTGGATTCCATTGATAACAACTCCAACTACAGGGCTACCAAGATTAGAATACTTAGGAATGGTCACTTTTCCAAGCATGATATTAGCTAGTTGACCTACTACATTTACTATTTGTGGATCCTTTTTCTTTCTTCCTAGTTTCTTTAAACAAGCCTCTTTGATTGCTTTAATGTAGATTGGAACATCTTTTATGGCTTGGAATAGGGGGATTTTGATACAAACACGTTTCAACTGATCTATGAGATCAAACATTGGCTCCTCTTTTTTCTTTGTTTCTTCCATATCAAGCCTTCGGGGAAATGGAGGTGTTGCATCAAATTTTTGTGGCTGACTAGGTGGTACAAGTGGACTAGGCAAATTATCTTACTCAACTTCTTTCGTAGGTAACTCAATTACCATTGGGGAAGAGGATGCTGGCAGAGTTGTCCATGATTGGAGATGTATATCACTTATGCTTAAAACATATGCAGGATATTGATTTGGATCAATAGAATAAATAGGATGTTGTTGTGGTTTATTGTTTGGATTAGGGACAAGTTATGTTGACAATTGAGTAGGTCTAGGTGCGCTAGCATTTGGATTAGGAGGAAGCATTATGGCTTGATGTTGTTGAGGTTGTTGAGATGGTTGTAGGTAACCAATAGAGTAGTTTGGTCATTGTTGTCCTACCCTCCATTGGAATGTCGGCTGCCAATCCCCTTGAGGTTGCTACCAATTCCCTTGAGGTGGTTGCCATGGAGATGGGGAGTTCTGATAATTGGGCCATGTAATTTGATTATTCTAAGGTTGTGAAGAAAAATTTCCATAGTTTTGTGGGTAAGAAGACTACCACTGACTATTAGGATTATAGAAATTTACATAAGGACCATTGAAAAATAGTGGGTCTAGTGGCATACCTTGTCTTGGAGTCCATGGCCTTCTCTGTGCAATGTAGAAAGTTTGATCTTCATCTCCTTCAATCGACTTGAACTCTGGTGAAATTGGTTTGCTTTCAATATTGGCTATTGTTTTTCACCTACAATCCCTTTTCTTTTGTCTACAGTGAGGGCAATATTCTGCTAACATTGCCTCTGCCTCCTCATGCTTCTTTTTGGCTTGAAGTGTATTCGGCTAAGTAGTCATATTGTTTATGATATCTTGCTTAAAATATGATAGAAAATTAGTGATCTCCATTCTTGAGAGTACATTAGTGGAGGATTTACCCATACTAGGTTGGTAACCTGTTCCTTTCTTGATAGCTACTCTAGAGTAGTTTTGACATATTTTCTTGATATCATCCCAAGGGACTTGAGTAGTATTTCCTCCTCCCATCAGGTCCAAGGCTTTAGTACAAATTTCATTGATTCCTCTGAGGAAGGGAAACTTTTGAGATTCTTCATTAAGTGCATGATCTAAGGATTTGTTGTAGACAAAATAAGAATCTTGAAATATAATCCTCCAAACTCTCATCTTCTTTTTGTTGCATCATCTCCCCTTATATTGCCACCTCTACATTACTCTTTGTATTTCTCAAGGAATTATGTTTTCATGGATATCCAACTATCCACAACATTTCTTCCTAAACTCATGAACCATCTTAGTGTCACTTCTTTCAGAGTGGTAGGAAACAATTTAAGACTATGAGCATCTGTAGTGTAGTCATAGCTTCTATAGAGGATATCAAATTCAAATAGGAAGGTATCTTGGTCCTCTGTTACCAAACCATATATTTTAGGGAGAACTGAAGCAAGCATATTCTTGAGATTATCATTATCGTTTTGGTCAGTGATATGGAATTCAAAAGTGGTTTGGTTAGCTTGATTTAGTGCAACCATCCTTGCTTGATAAGGTACCAAAGCAAATAGGTTGTCAATAGGATTTTGGTCAGGTGGGTCTTCAGGATTGTTGAAATTAGCAAATATATTGAAGCAAAGGGATTTATGTCTTGATATTTCCCTTCTTTTGGTTGATTATCAGGTTAAGGGTTATTAGAAAAAAATCTCTTTGAGGCATCTCTTCTCCTATGCATGCAGTGTTAACTCAGAAATAATAGTAGATCATTACTGTATGTAAAATAAACTCTAACACTACTAGAAATAAAATATAACTACAAATTATTGCAAAAGGGTTCCCTAGTTTGACACCATCCCCAACAACGACGCCAAAAATGTGTGTCTCTCTTAATGGTTCTAATAACTATACTTTGAGGTCATGACATGGGGATTGGACATCCATACTAAGTAGTTATATGATCATCATGAAAGCTCATTTATCTGTCAACTTGGGGTGTATACTTGAAATGGGTCAGCAAGGTATATGCACTAAAGTCCTCATTGTAATCATTCTATGAAGAAGAAAATATTTATGAAAGTAAATAAATGAAATGCTTGAATAAAAAATACCTTGAATTCACAAAAGAAAGAACTTGGTCCATAGCAAGCAGATAGTAAACTACTTTGTCTTCCTTGGCTGCAGGAACAATCACAAGATGATTTCCAATTGCTGCAGGAACAGTCACAAGATGATTTCCAGTGGTTGTAGGAATAGTCAACCACCAAGACAACAAACTAAATTTTGAAGGAAAATAACTAATGAATACAAAAGGGTGGAATTCTTACTAAGTGGCCCCCCTTAGCAAGTCTTCCCAAAACTCAACTATGTGTCACAAACTGGAATATTATCTTATTGATCTGAAAACATCTATTACATCATAGTATCTGCTAAAAACGGTTCTGTAATAAAACTAAAAACTAAAAATTACAATAGTTGGTGTTCACGTCCCTGAGAAGAGATATCTAAACTTATTAAAAATAAAGAAACTCCTAATTAACTGTAACCACTGGCAGGTCCACTCTCAGAACATTAGGAGGACACCATTTATTACAAAATAGAAAGAGGACAGAGAGTTACACTCCGAATAGGAAACACATAAGTTATTTCAACTACAAAGGAAATATAGCATACTTATCTCTCCTAGATTTATTCTCCTAGAAACATGAATACTGAAGTTTCATTATTACATTCTCCGAGCTATAGATAACCGAGTGTTGACTCCTTCAATACTCATCTTGTTAAGACTTTGTCTTCAACCAATTAACTAGCATGAACTCCCATGTTGTGAATATTTGACCTTTTCCTATTCTTCATTAACTCCTGCATCATATCATTAGCATGTACAAAACAAAGGTATATCTATTCCATGTTAGAATAGCATTTATCTAACCACATGCAATATTAATATGAATAAATCACATAGCATGGCCACTTCATCATTAATCATAATTTTAACCAAAAGGAATATATATAAGGGTAAGTTCATGCCATTTTGTAAAGTTCATGAAAACATAATAGGATCATTGTTTAAAAAAAGTTTTAGGACTTAGACAGTATCTAGACCCTTGTAAAAACCTAGTAAAAGTATAGAAAACATAGACAAAATTGAGCCATTATTTGAGCTCGTCATCATTTACTATTTTTCTAACACTTTTCATTTTATCTTCCTTGGCCTCTTTCATTTGATCTTTTAACTCCTTGATTTCTACAACTACTAACTAATTTATATGGCTTTGTAGAACATTGGTATTAATATACTTGGAGTGAAAGTTGAAGAGACTTCGTTTGATTCAATTTAACCACAACTTTCACATATTATTTGTGTAACTTTTCAAAATTTGCTTACAAATTTTTAGATGTTGCTTCACTAAAATGAGCTATGTTTACTACTAGAGATGCAACTTGAGAGGTAGTTATATCAAACAATTTTATAATAATGAGATTTCTTGTTAAATCATGAATGTTATCCACCACCTTTGGCTTATTAATATTAGGGGCCATAGCCCAAATTGCCAAGGTCTCAAATGTTGTGCTAAATCTTGACCCAAAAAAGGCATGCTCTGCTTGCTCCTCTATAGAAAATACTTCATCTCACCTTCTAATCATATAAACAATAAGTGAAGATGATATATCCCAATCCGGGAGCAATAATAAACCATGGTTTTGTACCAATTGTCTTCCTTTTTCAAAACTAATTTTATCAATATCACAACATACTTCTTGCGACATCTTCTGAGAAATTTCGTCATATTGTAAAGGGTCTACATTCGTCTTGGATTTCTCAACTGTCTCTTGAAACTTATATCCCTTCAATCTCAACACAAAATACCTGGACTCTTGAGTCTTGATGAACTCATCATCTGACATGAATTGTGAGCAATTTAGGGCTCTAATGTCATTGGTATCATTACTACCATATCTATGATTTTATCTCCATCCTAATGCTTGGAATACTAGTCATCATGACCCTTGGGGGTGAAGACATAGGCCAATTTACTTCTATCTCTTCTCCAATGATATTTTCTACAATATCTTTAGTCTCAACAACCTCCCCTTCCCCTAATAAATCAATAATTTTTCTTTTCTTCGAAAGTTACTTAGAAGGGGCAACAACAATTTGAGATTTCTCCTATGGAATTGATTTTCACTCACTTTAGGTTCCTTTCCTTTGGAAGAAACATATGGAGGAATAAGAGTGTTAGGATCCCTTTGATTGGCTGGCCTCTCTTCTACTCTAGGAGATTTTCCAATCCATGTGTCAATATTGGCTAACATTTCTATATCTTAAGCATGGGAGCCTTTATCTCCGCATAATAGCTAAGGTAATTTGCATGCAATTTTATCTTTTTCTGATCTCCTTTCATTATGTTAGTCCACTGAATTCTTCTGTCAATCACCTCCTCAATTATCAAATAATTTCTTAATACATATTCTTCATACAAAATTTCATGAATGAAAGGGGGTCTTTTAATGCTCATTCTGACATAATTTATGAATCCTTTAGGATCAAAGGTCCTTGTAGGCTCCAAGACTATTTTATAAGATTGTAAGATTGGATAGGTTTGATCCAATCCATTAAAAAAAAATCTATTTTTTTTATATATGAAGGGAAAAAATATCCCTTCTTTTGCCCTATCAAGTGTACCTTATCTAATTCATTCAATTTCCAATTAATTTGTAGGTAGGTCAATCTTTTTGGAACAAATCTGGACAAAATATGTGGGCTTCCTGACATTAATATACTTTAATAGTAGTGGTGTTGGTATGCAAGTACTAATTTGTCAAATTATGTTGGATTCCTAATCCTACAACTTTATCCTTTGGTCTTAGGAAATCAATGATCTCCTTTGGCAATCTAACCTCATCTTCTTTGAAGAAACTTAGAATTCTTCTAACAAAACTGTTAGAGTAAAAGGTATTAGTTTACTTAATTAATTAAATCATATTGATTTAATAATTAAGTCACCTTTTCTCTATTTCACTTAAGCTAAATTTAGGAAGCTAAACTTAGGAATATTGATAATTAATTCATTATTAATTATTAATTGCTTTTAGGGTTTATGTTTTATGGTTTGATCTCTTTTTATAAGGATTGATCCCTTTGTAATCCTAACCAATCTAATTATCATTTATTGCATTCTTTTGCTCTAGGTTTTCAAAGCAATCTTTTTATTTTGTGAATCTTCCATTGTTGTGATAGGTTATTTGCATACAGGTGTTCATTAGGCTATGATTTTGCAAACGCACTGAGATAAAGTGCCACTATTATTTGCTTGCTTGGGATCTTGCACATCTTGTGCCTTATTGTACTCGCACTCCATTATAAAGTGCCATGGGAGGTTTGATGTTTGCCTTTGTTTGTCGTCTACCTTTTTCACGTGAGTGTTCCTTCCACGAAATTAGCCTCATGATGTGTGTCAAGTGAGTGTTCCTTCCACGACACTAGCCTTTATATGTGTTTGTACTTTCTGTTGCACTCTCAATGTTCCTAGTTCTTCGTCATGCAGTTTTTCTTGGCATTCAATTTCAATGTACCTATCACCTCTCCCTTGTTAGCATTATGGGGGATTCTACTGTTGGTGCTAATGCTTCCTTGGTTCGTTGGAGTGAGCTATGTATTAAGTATTTATTCCTATGTACTAGGCGGATGCAGCGACTGGTTTCCCATGCATTTTAGTGAGATGGATCATTTACCATATGGACACTATTTCATTCCTGTTTTTGGAGGCAACCTTCCATCTTCGATTTATCATTTCTTCAGACTTTGGTGTATTTTCCATATGTATCTTCGACTTTAGTTGTTTTCCTTTGTTTTCCATCTAATTCGAGTAGTGTTATTTGAGGGCACTCATGCAGATTCATGTCTTCTTGTTCCTGATCATCTTTTGTTTTAGAGGAGGTTCTTATTTCAACATCATACTAGTCATTCGATGATAGATTTTGCAACTTCTTCATGCTTCAATGATTCTTCATGCTCATCTTTTGTTCCTATCTTTTGGAACATTCGTGTTTGAAGGCTTCTTAGTCCTTCACTTGAGCTTTTATCTCTTCTTGGAGAGGAGTTTTGTTCCCACTGGGTTTTCTCCTTTTTTCTCCACTTTACAGAGATTTCATTGTACTTGGGTACCTCATCAGGCCTTGTTGTCGGGACCCATTTTTAGCTTTCTAGCATCTAGTCCTTAGTTTTTTTAGCTTCTCCCTAACTTCATCTTAAGGGGGGGTGTTAGAGTAAAAGGTATTTGTTTACTTAATTAATTAAATCATATTGATTTAATAATTAAGTCACCTTTTCTCTATTTCACTTAAGCTAAATTTAGGAAGCTAAACTTAGGAATATTAATAATTAATTCATTATTAATTATTAATTGCTTTTAGGGTTTATGTTTTTAGGTTTGATCTCCTTTTATAAGGATTGATCTCTTTGTAATCCTAACCAATCTGATTATCATTTATTGCATTCTTTTGCTCTAGGTTTTCAAAGCAATATTTGTATTTTGTGAATCTTCCATTGTTGTGATAGGTTATTTGCATATAGGTGTTCACTGGGTTCTGTGAGGTTGTATTTCTCAACTTTTTCAAAAACAATCTTCATAGATTACATTGTTGGCATTTTCATAATGTTTTCCCAAAAATAAGTACAACATTGGACATGGATATGAAAACTTGAATTATCAACATCTTTCACTTGTAGAGCCTTATGCCATACTCCTTTTCTTGCATTAAAAAATATATGGCACAACAACAAATACCACCTAAAATTTATCTTCTTATCATTTTCCTTGATGACCACCAATCACTTATGCACATTTTCTAGAATGTATGTAGCATAATCATATTAATTGTTCACCATTAGGTCCTAGATGTCTACAACCATATACATAAGGGGAATAGGCTTTTTTTGGTTTGGCATATATGTCTTAATGAAATAGTCCTCAAATGGATCAATACTAAGAAGCTGTACTTTAGTTTGAGGAATTTTGATAGGCTTCTTATCCAATCCCCTCAACCCATGTTTGGGAAGAAGCATCATTCTATAGCTACTCCTATTTGATTGATATCTTTCTTTAAAAGTCTCAAAATTGATGCCTTTATTGAAAGCTAGGCTCAACCCAAAGACTTTGAAAATGGAGTGCTTTATCAAATTGATTATATATCCTCCATTGTGAGACAAAACCATCCTATTATGTGCATCATATTTGTTGGCTAATGCTTTGAGGAAGCCAACATCTACAAAAATGTTTGGCACCATGAGCTTAGCCAAATATAAGAACCACATATTTGACAATGGAGCTCAAGATTGCCTTTTTCTATACCAATTCTTGAAAAGAGACCACCCTATAATAGGAATATTTGCATCCTTGCACCCTCCTATACTATTAAGCAACCTATCTCCAAAACCACATAGACCATAGACATTCACAAGTCTTATGAAAGACCCTAGAAACTATATGAGCAGGTCTTCGTCAAGTGCTTTATTTGAAGTTGAAGGTTGGGCACTTGAATGACTCATTATATTGAGTTTCAAAACTTAAGGTTTTTTTTGTTAGAGTTAGGTTTTATAAATTCTCTCTGGTTTGACCCTTCCCTTCTCATAATTTAACTTATGCAAATTCTATAAAAGCCAAATAGTAGAAAATAAAGAGAATTTATCAATTTTTAAGCCTAGAATGATCACTTACTTGAATCTAGTAGGAAACCCTAATTATTTCCAAAACATAGTAGAGAGCTCAAATTTTATCAAAATTTTGCTTGCAAAATAAAGTAGACATTGTGATGAACTAATGAACTATTTATTTTCTCTAAATGGTTTGGAATTAGATTAGTAACAATCACTTTCGCTATTACCACCACAAGTTCAAACAAAGCATCTACAACTAATAATTTTGAAGTTTGAATGTGCACCATTGATTTTGGATTGGCACAACAAAATCTGTGGCTATGCTTGACTTGATTTGAAAATCAATCATTTACTTTGAAAATTCTCAACCAATCACCTTTTTCCATGTGAAAAAACACTTTGCACTTCATCCTACAAACTATATACATTAGTGACCTCCTTGAACATGTGTCATCATATCATGTGCTCACACTTTGCATTGGGTCCCTTACTTCTATCTCTACGAGCTTGCACATGATCACCATGTAGATTGCAATTATTAAATTCTTATGTGAATACTAGTAGGCCTAAGACACATGACATAAAACCATTGTAGTGCAGTGCCCACAAGGATCTAACAATCATACCTCCACACTTGTGTGAGACCAATAAGGAATTTCTCAACTAGAAAAATATTCGCTTAGATATGTTAAAGACTCATGTGCACACGACAAATGGCATCATAATGTGACAATATAGCTCTAATAGAGTACAAGTCTCTAGATCATGTGAGTGTTCACTAAGCTACCAAGTGGTGCAATTGCATAACATTACTTGTGAATTAAAACTTAAGAAAGACATATAGAATTAGAGGGGATTGAGACAACTAATCACTATGTCAAAGGGGTTAGTGATGAAACGACATGATAAGTCATATTTCATAACTTTAAAGATCGATCATGGGCAATAAGAAGTCATTGATGAATTATAAGAAAAATAAATTAGGGCATAAGCAACAATTTAGAACTTGAATACTTAACCAAAACAAAGGGCCATATAAGGAAAAAAAAGAAGACCTAAAAACCTGCAAGGCTCTATTAGATAGTAACTCACACTTTACCTTTAAAAAGTATTATTAAGCATTTTTTCAAGTATCTAATGACCTTGGAGGATAGATCATTACATAAAGTGGATGCAAAATGTAATGGTGAGTTTCACATACTGCCAATTCCTATTTTATTTTGTGCTCAATTTCATGCTTACTTTGGCTCTTTTCCTAATCCATTTCCATCCTTGTTTACTCCCACTTACACATGTTTGCATACATTTATCTAGTATTACTAGCTTACTTACACCTATTCCCACATATTCATTCACCTCAATTATGAGTCCATGACTCCACGTATCCATTCCTAATCTTTAGATTCTATTTCCATCATCTTAAGGTCATTTTTGCAATATGTAAGAGTCATCCCACAAGGATACATATTTGATCCAAATTTTTAAATTGTTTACTACTACTCTTATCTACTAGTTGATGAGACCATGAATTATCTCACATTTAACCCATTAAAATCATCTATTTCTTCTTAGTGTATTGTTGTTAAAGTGGAATTGAGTAATAATTGAAAGTTCTTTAGCTTGTTTAAGGTAGAATGTAAAGTAAATATTTGATTTATTTTTAGTAAATAAATATGATCCAAATTGTTTCTAATATTTCTCTATGAGTGTGCAAGATGTTACAATACAATTGAATGAGTTATTAAATAACTCATGACAAAAGTGTTAGGATTCCCACAAATACTGAGAGGGGGGGGGGTGAATTAGTATCTAACCAGTGTACAGAATTTCTTATCTTAAAACATGTAGAACATATTATAACAGTGTACTAGTATGCAAGAAATAATGCAATAAACAGAATTAAGAACATCCACATGAAAAGCACACCATAACACAAGGATTTAACGAGGAAACCCGGTGTGGGAAAAACCTCGGTGGGATTTGTGACCCACAATATCCACTTACTGGCCAATAAGGGAATATTACTTACAATAGGGGCCTGCACATGCAGGAAGGCCAACTGCCTAGAGCTCACTGTTCAAATGGGAAGTCTCACTGACTTACAATGTGGATTATACAAATCCAATATCTTGTACTACTTTACAATAGCATCTATAATGCCTGATCCAGTACCGGTTGCTGCTTTGCTTCTTACATAAACCCTTTAACCTATATTTCGCATAATAGGTCTGCCTTAATAAATTTCTTTCCTTTCTTTTCAAATGTCTACAATGATCTCTTTTATATATAAGAGTCATTTTACAACATGCCAAGTCAACTTACAAAGTTTTTACAATAATAAACAAAATATAATATAACAAAATCTTGTCGGCCTTTGTGCCGATATACTTCCTTTCTCTGTGTCAGTGCCGGTGTCCTGAATGCCAGTGTAGAGTTTGATCGTTGATGCCGGTGCACTAACTTGTCAGTGTAATGCCTTGCCGGTGCCATAGGATTGTAAGGTTGCCATCAATGACAAAACCTTCAATCACATACAATGTCTCATTAGAGTGTGCATATGCCAACAATCTCCCCCTTTGGCATTGATGGCAACACTCATGAGAAATTTCAAAAGTGTATCAAAAAATGTGAAGTCCAAAAATGTTACCAAAAATGTGTGTGCTCCCCTTGAGCATATGATTCCTGTGATGTTGAATTTTCTCATTCCACTACTCCCCCTTTGGCGTCAATGACAAAGGTTATCAAGATGTTAGTAGAGTTTGTAGTTTCAACCTTGTAACTGGGTAGTTACAATTTGAAATAGATCTGCCAAAATCAAGTTTATACTCTCCATAAACTTTTTACTATCTCTTATTGCTATCTCTGTTCTTTTAGTTGTACCAGTGAGATGCTGCAAATGCTCTGCCAGTGTTTTGTGTCCCTGTATTAGTGCCTCAGATACTTCCTTCCGTAATGATGCTAAATAGTCCAATCTTGGACTCAGTTTTAATCTCAGATGCTTTGCCTTATTCACTATTCTCTCCTTTTCTCTTTCAAATTTAAGTAATTCTTCCTCAAAATTTGTTATCTTCTGTTAAAAAACTGATAATATATCAGGTGAGTTAACAAAATTATCTGCAAGTTTGTTGATTTCATCCTGTACCTTGCTCGTCTTCTTATCAATATCTACAGTAAAAAAGTTTGTCTTACAGGTGTCTTTGTTTAGAGTTTTGTACTCTTTTAATAAATTACATAGTTCCAGTAGAAGTGTGTCAAAATCTCTAGTACACTTCTTTATCTGCTCATCAAAGAATTTTTGTTTTTTAATTTCTACTTTGTCCTTCAATGTCTCTTCCTTTATTTTCTCAATGTTTTCTATGATATATTTACACAAGGTATCAAGTTGTCCAAAAGAATATTTATTGTCTATATTACAGTTAGGAGCAATTACCTTCAAAATTGGTATGGTGTCATCAATTGCCTTATAAGCTTGTGAGCTGCAATTTGTTATCTTTTTAATTGAATCCAATAGTACCTTAGTCACATTAGTTGATTTGTAGCTTGATGATGAACCAACATTCTGAGCACCGTCAGTGGAAGTAACCAAGCTTGTATTGACCTCTGGTAGGTCTGTTTGTGTTTGCATTTCCTTAAGCAATGGTTTTTCTACTTCTCCAGTTGCCGGTGGCACTGTTTCCTTATGAACCTGTTCCTGTTCGGGAGCCTTTTGCTCTGTTTGTTTCTCAGTTTGTTGCATTGTCTCAGTCTGAGTCTGAGTTTCTACCTTTTTCTCTTTGTCATATGTCGGTTTCTCCTGTGTGTTATCAGTTTGCTCAGCTACCGGAGGCTCACTACCCATGTCAGTCTTATCACCTGTATCTTTGTCTACCACAATGTTGATCTTTTGAGTATCAACATCCACTGTGTATAAGACTTCTGGATTAGGATTGACATCCTCTACATCCATACTTTCAACTGCCGGTTGATCTTTTGTAGCTGTTGTTTTTACCGGTGGAGTAATCAAAGGAGGTGGGGGTAAGTTGTCTTTAACCTTGATACTGGGTGGTCCACCAACTTTACCTTTACCCTTGTCTCTTTCTTTCTGATATACCTTTATAGGTTTGCGGCTCATGTATTCTTCTTGTTTTTCTTTTTCCACTAGGAAAATGTCCCATGCATTTTATGTCTCCTCAATCACCTCATTAACTCTTCCAACCATTAAAGCAATGTGTCAGTGTGCAGTAGAAAATACTGATCGGTTGACTTCAACAATTAAGTCATCAATTTATTTGGGTGAATTCACTAGATATACAACAAGTAGCTTTTCTATCTTTATTTTCTTGTCAAGTTCTATTACTGCTTGTCTTCTTGCTTCCAGTCTTTTAAATAGTTCATCTGGTACTTCATTTACTACTTCCATCAAAAATTTCTTATACATATCCATATGCAATATAACACTGTTTTCTACTTGTTCTTTTTCATCAGCTGTCAGAGTGTCATATATTTTCTCTATATTCTTCAATTTTCCTTCCTCTGTAATTTCATTTAATAGTATATCAAGAGGGGTCAAGTCCTTGTTTGTCCTCTTCTTCTTCTTGGGTGTCAGTTTCTTCTTCTTTGGTGTAGCCTTTCTTACCGGAGATCTCACTGCTTGTTGTTTTTGTCTTGTCCTCCTAGGTGAGGGTGTGGTTGCCGGTGAGGGATCTCTTTTCCTTACAACTCTCTTGAAAGTTGCAAACATGTCACTCTCTGAAGAAGTGCTTATCGATGGTCGATGAGTCTCAGGTTGTGGAGCTGCTAACTCATCGTCTGTTATACTGGTTTGCTTTAACACATCTTCTTTAATAACCTTTGCCTGTCTGGAACCTCTTCTCACAACTGCCTCAACCTTTTTCACTCTTTTCTTTGATTGTATTTGGCTTTCAATAGTTTCTGCACTACCAAATATTTCTTCCTTACGTTCTTTAGGGGCTTCCAGAAGTGCTTTAGCATATGTTTCAATTATATGATCATCTGTTTCATAGCCCATCTCTGTTACCCAAATAGTCCTAGGGATGATTGCTTCCATCCAGATCTCATCCTTCTTGATTACAAAGCATATTTCATCCTTATATTTGTCAACAATCTTTTGTGATAATTTGATTCTTTTCTTCATTTTGACCTTTAGTGCTTGAAAGAAATCATGGATATTGTTTTCCTTATATTCTCCCATATTGTTGAATAGTTCTGTTAGCTGTTTACCTACCGATATATCATATCCAAGTTCTTTGTAGCCTATACCGAGAACCTGTTTGGTTATATGTAACATCAGACATACTAACAGATTTCCAAATTTAAAAGTTCCTTTCTTGTCCTTCTTAATCTTGCTTAAGTTGTCAATTAATTCATCCTTCAACCACTCACATACATCAATCTTTGCATTATCTGTGACCATATCATAAGCACTCTTAATGCATAAACTTGAAACTGAATTGAGTCTATTTGCATGAGTAGCTTTATATCCTAACATCATGCTGATAAATCTCACATTAATATATGTTACATCATTTACTCTTAAGGACCTTCTGTCGGATGTGGCACCAGTTAACTGAGTAACTAGGTCATTGAAAACCTTCTTGTTTTTGTCTGGCCTTTTACCAGTGGTTGGTAACCCTGTGACAACTTTCACAGCTTAGTGATTTTGTGAATTGCATCTAGCCAGAAAAATTCACCATGTACTCTGCTTAAGACTATCCTAATCACATCCTTGGGAAATTCAGGAATGCTAAGGATCTCTGTAAATCCTAGGGTTTCAATGATCTTGTGTTCATCTTTTACATTGCCGGATTCATCACATATGACAGTTTTAAACATGGTTTTAATCTCTTCATCTCCTAGTTCCTCAATGTTACAATGAATGTAAATTTTGGGGTCTTCAACATAAACAACTCCCTTGGGAATTTGAGAAAAAGCACCTAAGGTATCATCTTTCTTTGCTATCTCGGGAACTAATTGAAATACGTGCCTAGGTCTTTTTATAACTTCGACAACAGTAGGGTTTTCTATATATTCAATTGCAAAGGTGGATGCCATGATAAAATACCTTTATTGCCTTTAGGATGGATGATTGCTTGAAGTGTTCTTGCCTCTTGCTCGAAATGCCTTAGCTAGGAATCTTCGCGCTCTTCGTAGGTTTGAAATTTTGGTGAAATGAAATAGAGCCAAAACCTCAAATTTATAGTGTCTTTTTGCCATCTACCACATTAAATGCATGCCGGTTAAGTATTCACTTAACATTGTCTGTCGGTAATTAGTAATTTTCAACTTCTCATCTCTAACCAAGGGAATAATAGCACATGTGTCATTAGATTGTCAAACCCTCAAGGAAACTTTCTTCAATTAGATGAAGAACTTCCTGCCGGTGGAACACTGCTTTGTCCTGCCGGTGAAGCATCACTCTGTTCTGCCGGTGAAGCATTGACTGGTTCTACTGGTTGAGGAGTATTCCCAATATTTAGATCAACTTTTCTAATCCATTGTTTTGAGAATTCTTGCTTAACCTCTTCAACTTTTTCTTTACCTTTCAAGCTAGAACTTTTGTTGTCTACCGGTGATCCTTTACTTCTACAGAATTTTGCAATATGCCCAGTCTTGTTACATGCATAACAAGTTACATTATTCTTTTGAATAGCTTTCCCATAACCTATGCCGGTTTGTGTTCTGCATTGATTGGATAAATGTCCAAATCTTCCACAAACATAACATCTCACATTCATTCTGCAATTTTCAGAGTTGTGACCAACTTTGTTGCATTTTGAACATTGACCGATGGGTGTGTTGATATTCTGATAATTTCTAGATCTACATTCATTTGCTCTATGACCATACTTATTACAGTTAAAGCATTTTCCATTGAATTTATACGCATTAGGTTGTCTTACCGGTTTGCTGTGATCCTGAGTATTTGCAGTACCAGAGCTTTCACCAACTTCAAAGCCAATTCTAGAAGTGTCACCTTTAGGTTTTTGATTCTTTAGCAAGGTGCCAAGTTCCTCTGAGCTTTTCTTGAATTTTTCTTTATGTTGATTTGTAGTTTCTAGTTCTCTTTCTAAGACCTCTTTTTGTCTCATAAGTTCATTTGAGCCATTCTGAGTGTGCATCAGATCTATCTTCAACATGTCATTTTCATAGCTAAGTCTTGTGTTCTCATTTGCTGCATCACTTAGTCTTCTGGTCAATTCTTCTTCATTTTTCTTCCTATCCTCAATCTCTTTACAAAATCTCATAGTCATATCCTGCATCTCATTCTTTGTTGTCATGTTTTCTAGTTTCAGTTTGCTTATCTGATCATTAAGTGATTCCTTTTCATCATTCTCATTTTGCATATTTTCACAAAGTTCTCTTCTTTTATTTCTTGCAATAGTAAGGTTCTCTTGAAGTGCCTGAATGATATCCCGAGCTGCCTTTAAATCATCTTCTAGTTTGATACTTTTCAATTTCTCTGCATCATAGTCTGAAAGAGCTCCTTCAAGTTGCTTCATCAGATTTTCCATCTTTACAGATGTCAAGATCTTCCTCAAGCTGTTAGGCTTCTGAAAATAGAGGACCAGGCTCTGATACCAATTGTTAGGATTCCCACAGATACTGAGAGGGGGGGGTGAATCAGTATCTAACCGGTGTACATAATTTCTTATCTTAAAACATGCAGAACATATTATAACAGTGTACCGATATGCAAGAAATAATGCAATAAACAGAATTAAAAACATCCACATGAAAAACATACCATAACACAAGAATTTAATGAGGAAACCCGGTGTGGGAAAAACCTCGGTGGGATTTGTGACCCACAATATCCACTTACTGGCCAATAAGGGAATATTACTTACAATAGGGGCCTGCACATGCAGGAAGGCCAACTGCCTAGAGCTCACTGCTCAAATGGGAAGTCTCACTGACTTACAATGTGGATTATACAAATCCAATATCTTGTACTACTTTACAATAGCATCTATAATGCCTAATCCAGTACCGGTTGCTGCTCTGCTTCTTACATACACCCTTTAACCTATATTTCGCATAATAGGTCTGCCTTAATAACTTTCTTCCCTTTCTTTTCAAATGTCTACAATGATCTCTTTTATATATAAGAGTCATTTTACAACATTCCAAGTCAGCTTACAAAGTTTTTACAATAATAAACAAAATATAATATAACAAAATCTTGTCGGCCTCTGTGCCGGTATACTTCCTTTCTCTGTGCCGGTATACTTCCTTTCTCTGTGCCAGTGGCGGTGTCCTGAATGCCGGTGTAGAGTCTGATCGTTGATGCCGGTGCACTAACTTGCTGGTGTAATGCCTTGCCGGTGCCATAGGATTGTAAGGTTGCCATCAATGACAAAACCTTCAATCACATACAATGTCTCATTGGAGTGTGCATATGCCAACAAAAAGAAGATTAAAAAATAGTTGCAACAGAGAGCTCCAAACATCAACTCCAGACAATTGCAGACAAGGATTTGAAGACATTAAGAGAAGATAGAGAAGACTCCCAAAATTTATGCAAAATCATGGAACATCAATCATACCTAAATCAATGGACAAAGTATTTGTTTCATGCAAGTTGTAGTTGCACACTACACTACGCTATCTTTCTCCAATAAAGATAACTCAAGTTACCAAAGCACTCCAATGTAATTACATGATTGTAGAATTGATGAGTAATTCAATAATTCACATTGAGAAATTGAAGACTTCCTAAAAATTAGGTGCTAAGAAATTGTGAAAAACACAGGCTTAGTAAACACAACAATATCTCCCTCATTTCTTAACAAAATTCAAAAATTCAAAATTATCTGGAAACTAGACTTTAAGGGCTAAAATCCTTTTAAGCATTTGGTGAGATTCACAACAAGGAAGGTGTAGTAATTGATAGAAAATGACTAAGACAAAGGTGGCATGATGAAGGACAATAGTTCTAGTTTACAAAAAGTTTGATAAACGACCACTCAAAAATAGGATATTGGATCCACATTCTTAGTGGATTGGTTGGGTAGATATAGAATGAGAATTCTACAAATATATTGTAATCAATTGAGCAAAGTGGGAGATTAGAAAGGCTTGTTCTAGCCCAAGGAAATATGATAGATCTAGTTTCATTTTTAGCAATGTATTTTATAGATTTCTTAGAGTAAATTTAATTTCAAGCAAGCTTTTCATTTCCAGCAAGTGTGAATTAGATTAACTTCTTTCCTTTCTAGCAAGTGTCAAATAGATTAGAATTTCATTTCATGCAAGTATGCTTTAGATTAGCTTTCCTTTCCTGCAAGTGTGTTGTAGAATAGACTGTCAAACAAGTTTTTTTCATTCTTTTTTGCATATAGCCATGGACAGTGCCTTGGATTGATAGATTAAATGATGAGGATTACAACAACCCCATCACTAGTTATTAGGTGTTATGGTACATATTTTTGTGGCAATTCATTATGTTTTGGCATTTAAATACATTCATTTGAGATTTTTTCTAAATATCATTAGTGAAGGTGAGGTTTTCAAAGGGCTCAAACCCCTATATAATGGGACACCAAAAAAGAGAAGAAAGCCCTAGCAACAAGACAAAAAGAAGTTGAACCTCATGAGGAATGAAGTTTACCAAGTAAAAACATGAACAAAAAACAACCACCACAACTAACCTAAAAACAGTGGAAACTAAACCCTTATACATTCGAGTATTAATTTTTTCATCTATAAATTATTTAAAATCCCATATAATTATTATATGAACATTGCTTCAGAGCACTAAAAAGAACCTATTTATGCATTAAATCATCTAGAACATTTGCATACCTACATATTATTTTCGTCAATTTTTCACATGACCATGAAACTAATCTAATAAAAGGGTTCAAACTAAGACAATATAGACCTTATCATTCAATGATCTTCTTGAAATATTTTTCAATACCACTAATCTTTATTCTCAGATATATATAACATATTAAAAAAAATTAAATAATAAAAACAAAATAAATCCACATTACGTAAAATTGAACCAAAACCACATCAAAGAAAATTACCTAAATCTAAAATAATTAAATTATATGCAACATCATAATTCCTATAAAAAATAAACACATTGTTCCTTTCACATCTGATTTAGTAACACCAATTTGTATGCTTTAATCTGGCAATGTAGCTTGTGAATGTATTTATTATTAAGAGATATGAAAAAAGTTAAGGGATTTTTTTAAGGAGGAGAACTGTTTTTGGTGAGAGAGTGCGGAGTCGGCATTATTAATAGAAAACACCATTTTCCTAAGCACCGATTTGTATCGGCCCTCGTTTCGTCTCGTTCCTTCACTTTTGAAGCGCAGGGTTTGATTGCTCTTCTCTACACTCTAGCTACTCTCTAGGGCGATCCAACCTGCTATCGCTGCCGTTATTTGCACACCCCCTACCTTTAACAGGTACGTTTCTCCTCCCCTCTTCGCCTCTTTAATTTTACTCTGAATCGAGGGTTAGGGTCAGGTTTCGAATCTACTTGCTCCATCCATATTGTGAAAATTTGTAGATTTTGGGCATTTGAATGTTTAGATCTTGAAGGAATTTGAGGGAATTTGACGGGGTGATTCATCTTGTGTTTGGGTTGGGGTTGGTAGGTTATTATCATCCTCCCCAAAATGGGAGGGGGAGAAGGAGAAGGGGAGAAGGTAAGCGGTGACGTTCAAATTCACATTCGTTGCTCGAATGGATCTAAATTTACGGTGGAGGCGGACATTGCGGGCTCCGTCGCATCATTTAAACAGCTCTTGGCTCCTAGGTGTGATATTCCCGCAGACCAACAGCGATTAATTTATAAGGGCCGCATTCTGAAGGATGATAATTCGCTTCAAAGTTATGGTGGGTTTCGTCTTTGCTTTTTCCTCATCTTCGGTATTCCTTTGGGTAGAGTTTTTCAAGGTTTTTATTTTGTTATGCTTCCTCTAATTCCCAATGAGAACCGCACCGGGAAAAGAATAATCCTTCAGATTAGAAATTGTAAGATTATCACGTTTCTTTTCATGTGAATGTTTTTTTTCCCTCTTAGGAAGTGAATAATTTTATTTTATGTCACATTTGTTGGAATTCAACTTCGTATTTGTGAGTAAATCTTCATCGGTCCACATATACTAATTGTCGTTTCATCATTTTAGTTTTTCTGGGTTTATTTTGTCTACTGTTTTGCTACTATCAGAATTTCATCGAACTATGCGTGTTTTTCGTTGAATAGCATCGAAGTTGAATTCAGTTTTGTGGGCACATGCTTTTGCCAATTTATGTTCAACCTTAAAGCCTGGTTTTTATCATCATTTAAGTTGGAAGTCATAAATAAGCCCCCATTATTCGATTGGAGGATAATCAGACTTACTTGTCCAAGTATCAAAGATGAGGGATATCTACCCTGTCATATTTGTCAGTGGCACAATTCCTGAGCCCTCATGGGCTTTTTTTTGAGCCAAGCAACTTCCCTATTAAACCAAGGGCCACTTCACATCATGCTTATTTTTGAAAATTTAACTCTTTATCTTTTTAGCTATAGTTGGACTTATCCTGTTATAGTTTAGCCAAGCATGAAGCATTTTTCTGGATTCGCATGTGATTCCTGGTTAGTCTAATGGTTTTCTAGTTGGCCTTGTTATACTTTTTTTCATTGTTTATTTATTTGAAATCCTATGGCTTATGCTTCATCACTCACTTAAGATGGTCTCATTCTTATTCCCTGCAGCTCAGGTGTAATTGCTATACGACACAATACTTACATTAATTAGCTCCTTATCCCCTTTTTAGTAGCAAAATCATTGCATTGCACTTGAATTGGAAACTAAACGTTCAGTTTTATAATTTATATGGCCAAAACACATATAGCATTTATTCTTATATTTAGACCTTCCACTTTGCTGTCATGTCAGGTATTTTTTTTCATTTAGGATTGTAATTATCTTCGGTGATTAACTATTTTGTAGTTTGTCTCGCCCATTTGCCTTCACTGCAATGTTTGCCTAATCTGAAGTAGCATGGACACGCAGGTTTGCAAAGCGATCATACCATTCATTTAGTACGTGGATCAGCACCCTCTGCATCTCCAAATGTTGCAGCCACAGATAATACTGCAACCACGAATACTACAGGGGCATCACCTGTACAGGGAGTGCCTTCAACTAACAATGGGGGGTTGGGTGGGCCTGGTCTTGGAAGCCTGCTCTTCCCTGGATTGGGGGGAAATGGGCTTAATGGAAATGGGTTGACAGGTACATTTGGTGCAGGAATGCCTGAGTTTCAGCAGGTTCAGCAACAACTGACACAGAATCCCAATATGATCAGAGAGATGATGAACATGCCTGCCATTCAGAATCTCATGAACAATCCCGATCTGATGCGAAACTTGATTATGAGTAATCCACAAATGCGAGAAATAATTGATAGGAACCCAGATCTTGCTCATATACTTAATGATCCTGCCACTCTCAGACAAACATTAGACGCAGCAAGGAATCCTGAGCTGATGCGAGAAATGATGAGGAACACAGACAGGGCCATGAGCAACATTGAATCATCTCCAGAGGGCTTCAACATGCTCCGCCGCATGTATGAAACGGTCCAAGAGCCATTCTTGAATGCAACAACAATGGGAGGTGAAAGTGGGAATGACTTGGGTTCAAACCCTTTTGCTGCTTTGTTGGGAACACAGGGATTGGGCCAGAACCGTGCACCCACTACAAATCCACCAACAACTAATTCTGATGCAACTGGCTCTCCTGCTCCTAATACAAATCCCTTGCCAAATCCATGGAATCCTACTGGTAAGTTGATATGCCAGCCTTTTGTTAGCAGCTATTATTGTGGTAAAGATTTCAATGGCTTAGTTCCTTTACCTCTTTCAATCTAGAAATGAATGATTGGAACATGCTTTCAGCAAATGCACCAGGAACACCTGCAGGTGGTCAGACTAACACAGGTTCTAGGGCTGCTCCTACTGGAGGTTTAAGGCAGCCAGGAATTGAGAGATCACCTCTTCTTGGCCTGCCAGATTTTGGAGGGATGGGTGGGGGCGCTGGACCATTTGATCCGTCTATGCTGCAACAGATGCTACAAAATCCAGCAGTGATGCAGATGATGCAAGGATTACTTTCCAATCCTCAATACATGAATCAGGTAGGTGAAAGAAGAGAGTTTTGTCTTGAAAATTGCAACCTATTTTATGTTTTATGATGCTGGAAACAATCTGTTATATATGGACATGCTAAACAATCTATTATCTCACGCTTGTGCTTCATTTGCACGTACTTAATAATTTTTTGTGCCTTTTCCACAGTTCCGGCCCTTTTTAGATAATAATTCTCAATTGAGAGAAATGATGCAAAGTCCAGAATTTCTTCGTCAGTTGGCAAGTCCAGAGACTATGCAGGTAGTTTTATTTCTTATTCTATGCCATTGTCTTTTTTGTTGCTTTGTTTTGCAAATGCTTACTTTGAAACCTATTTGCAGCAACTTCTGTCATTAAATCAAGCAGTCATATCTCAGCTAGCTCGACAGCAGGCCGGCCAGTAAGTAGCTGTTTGTGCTGCATGTACTTGAACATTGTAAAGCATTCTAATTGTACATACTGCAAATGCTTAGCTACTGGTTATTATGTTAAATGCTTAGTTGCTTTTTTTCTTTTTACTTTGTGAATATAAACATATCCTATCCTTGTATTCCTTTCTTATAGTTATCGTGGTTTTCTATTCTTGTTAGGGTGAGTTTATACTTTATGTGACCTATTTTATTATCTACTGTATTTTGTGTACTCACATGATTCACATATCCTTCACTCTGTATGTGAGGTATGATACATTTTCCAACTGAACAGGTATACTTAATAACTGTTAAATGTATTTATCTAAACGTGAACAATAAGACCTTTCTATTTGTCTGGACTTTGTGTTCAACAATTTGTTTTCAATTTCTCTACGGTGTGAATCTTATTTTTTGCTATGTATATTGTGGGGTAGCGCCGACTCCCATTTCATTAATTAAACAAGTGAAAATGAGGTGCATTATGCAGAATTCTGTATGTAATGAAGTAACCCGCAGAGATAAAATACAAAATCCAAAGCCTTTTCTGCCAGATATGATATTCCAAAAGAAAACAGATCACTACAAAATCAATGGTACCATCCGTTCAGACACATACCCACCACATGATGGACACCAAAAAGGGGTCATCAGCCAAAAACATGGGATGCCACCTTATTCCATTGCCATAGCGACAAGAGAAGCCAAATCAGAGTTGCCAACTGCTATACTCGGCTCAAAATTAGATTCATGAATGAGTTTCCTGATGCCCGCTTGATTTGTTAAATATGCTGTATTAATGTTTTCATGTAACTAGTTGTAGTCTTTGAATGATAATCTATTCTAATAAGCTTAAATTTTGTAATTGTTGGTATGGTTCATTGAAATTTATGTTGTTTACATATATGTAAAAATAGCCATAGATAGATGCAGGGGGGGTAGCAGATCAATAAATGTAAGCATGTAAATACCAGTGCTTATCTGTGATGTGATGAGAATATTGCTTGGCACCTCATAAAGATGCAGAAGTTTTTTTGTGTTTGGGGGAGGGGCTCATGTGGGTGATATGTAACAGTATTTCTCATGTATGTTATATACATATAGACATTGTAGAGTCTGTGTATCCTATGCTCATTATTCCCACTAATATATGGTAAATTTGACACTAATCATGAAAATATTCTTGTGGCAACTTTCTGTATAAACGATACTTGCAACATTATTCTGTGTATACATATTCACATCTGTTCTAGCCATTTCTATTTGTAAATTCTAAAGCTGATAACAAGTCTCTGGTATCTTCATAAGGCAAATTTCTATAAACAAGAGTTACAAGACCCATTTCTAAACGTGGAGCATAAATTGTGTGGTTTAGTCTGTGTGAGAGACTAACATATGTTGTGGGCAGACTGTTTTTTTATTCTTTGTAATCTACCTTGCTTTTATGCTGGAAGGATTCTTTCCCCTGTGATTGAAGGTCAATTTGATGGGGATTCATTCTTGTATCTTGTTTCATCTTGTAAAGGGTTCTGGAACTTAGCGAACTCTTTAGCTTACAAAAAAATTTCCTTTATAGGGCACAGGGGCAGACGGGGGTTGCTGGAGCCAACAACCTTGGATTGGAAAACCTCTTAGGGGTGTTTGGTGGACTGGGTGGTGCGAACACCCAAAACGCTTCTAATGGTATTTTATTCTGTTTCATGTCTACCCATAAAAATGTTAACACTTCAAATATAATTCCTTGCCAATCCTAATTATTTTGTTTTCTGAATGCAGTTCCACCAGAGCAACTTTATGCAACAGAGCTAGCACAGCTACAAGAAATGGGATTTGTTAACACACAGGAGAATATTCGTGCACTAAGTGCCACTGGTGGAAATGTCAATGCTGCTGTTGAGCGCCTTCTTGGCAATCTTGGCTAGCAGCCATTTCAGCAATGTATTTTTTCACATTTCCCAATTATTTTGTGTCTAGTCTAATTTTAAAATTCAGACTTATTTTCTTGTTAGCAAGTTAAATTGAAGCACTGTATTCGGAATCTAGGTTTGAAATAATAAGACAAGTTTTGGCAGGTGCAAATAATTTCAGTTTGCTGATTAATAGGCACTGCAAATGTTTGACTACTGTGGAGATTGCACAAGTCCTTCCATTAGTCCCCAAGGCCATTATATGTGTATAGTTTTATTGAACCAATGTCTATTGTGTCAGAAGTGACTTCCTGGAACATAAAATAACAAAGTAGGCTTATAGACAAGTTATATTTCAAACTTATTTTTTCCCATCGTCAGGTCAGAGGGCTCTGGATCAGAAACATGTAAATTACAAATCTATGGATGAGAAAAGTTGGATTTCAAGTGCATATTGTTGATTTTGGATGATTCTCTAAATTTGAAGTTCATAGGCAAATTTTCTGTTAGTTCATTTTGTATTAGTGACAAACTATTTTATATTTCCAATAATTATTATTATGGGCTAGTCTAGAAATCTGTGTGGGTTTATTTATGATTGGATCGTGTAACTACATTTGAACATGTTGTGGATGTTAGTTGAAATGGAAGCTGAGATGAATACCGGCTTCTTCTTTTGTTTGTTTTTCCTCGTTATGATAATGGTTTATGTAACATCCAAGAATTGAAATTTTTTAAATTAGATCAAAGTTCAATTTCTTTTCTTCAGTTGTGAAGATCATTGTGGAATGGAAGGGTTAGCATTAAATGATCGATTTTAGACATCCAATCGAAGGTATGTACTTGTTTCTAGGGTCATAACAATAAAAAATGTTTCCTTTTATACTAGGACTGAATCATCTTTTAAAAAAAAAAAATTATAAGAAATTTTGTGCCCGATTTTGTGCCCGATTTTGTTGAGTTTTCGTAACCTTGCTTGTGTGAATGGTAACTTAAGAATGCACTTTTCTTTGTAAATTCGGATTCTATTATTTGTATTTTTGCACGTTTTCCCAAAATTTTGAATCTTTTGTGCGTATGTCCTTTTTCCATCCAAGTTTAACTGGTTGTTGCGTCAGACATCAACCGAAGTATGTTAATATGCATTTGTGTTACAAGCTCAGGCATAGGCACACTTGCGTGATGAATCATTTTTGTTGGTCAAACATCTTTTGTGGTTGCAACCATAGTCATGGTCCCAGGAAAACAAAGGGAATTTTAAGGTTTGTCGACTTCTTTAGTTTGAAGTGAAATTCTCAACTGATCATTTGTGATTTCAATAAAATATTTTTTCGATATAAGTTGTTGAACTTTGGACACTGCACGCTTTGAATTGGTTTGATATCTAGTTTCACATGTCATTCTAATCGACATGATGTTGGAAACTCACATATTTTATCATTTAAAGGCCAAGTTCTTGTTTCATCAGCTCACATTTTTCAACTTTTTGCTGTTTCTGCTTGTGATTTGTTGCTTGCGGCATGTGTTTTTGTTGAAGTGTTACCTGTATCCCTGTATCTTCTTCATTTTGCCTCCCAGCTATTTTGATGACAAACATTAACTAGATTTGATAAAAAAGGGCGTTAGTTAGAAACACCGTCGTTTTTTAGTATTCTAGCCGTTATCTCTAAACATGTTGAACCTTGTTTAAGGTTGCCTATGGAATTCTTCCTCGTTCAAAAAACCATATGTATGCATCAAATATATCGAATCATCGGGGTTGATTTAAATGACAAATTGGGACAAGGAAATATCTCTAATATATGATTTTCACAATTCAGAAATCATATTGTTTTAACAAATTTTCTAGGTCACGAGTGATTGTTATTATTTATAGCTAATTGAATTAGCTGTCATTTTCAATTTGTTATAGGCTTAAGCTAGTAGATCACCATATAAAGATGCTTTAGGAAGATTGATATATTCAGCTGGATTGTCAGAACTAGCTATGTTAAATATATGATAAATTAAGTCAGATTCATATCCCAAAATCATTTAATGATTTGATTTCTCTTCTCATAGCATTAGAATCACCACTATAGTACACTTAAATCTGACCATGTATTCATATGGATTGAAAGAGGTTGTTGCCCAATTTCCTGCCCATCTTTCAGCACAGTATGCTTGAATACGATATATGGTTAGGGACGTACTGTACTGATATATAGTCAGGTGCGAAACAAGTTTGTTGCCTCCCGTCTATCGGTACTGTTGAATTGTATGTATGCACTTCTTTCGTTGAATTTATCCACTGGAACAAATATATAATTTTCCTACACTAGTCATGGAAGTGCTCTCATGTGCTCATATTGTTTGTTTTGATTGTGAAGTATAAAATACTTAGAAAATTAACTGGATACATTGTGCCTCTTAAATGTTTAAACCAAAGAACGTTACTTCAACGTGCCTAGTGATTAACCTATGATACAAGCTAAAAGTTGTAGGGATATTATTTACATATACCCTCATGAGAAGAGACTTACAAAAATGTGGATTGTTTTGAAAGTGAAAACTTGGTATTTGTTTCAAATATGAAGTCTATTTGAAGACGCTAATATAGAAAATTCAAAAATAAATAATCAAGACTGAAATTATTATAGAAAAAGTGGGGAAAAGGTGAATGGAAAGGGACAACCCACGACTCCTCATTTTCGAAGACCCGATCGTCATTTTGTGACAATTTAGAGGTAAGATTTATTTGTCTTCCCATCGAAGTTTTATATTTAATCTTGAGATCGTCATTTTGTGACACAATATAGAGGGAAGATTTATTTGTCTTCCCATCTAAGTTTTATATTTAATCTTGTTCATTGCTCATTTGTAACTCATTAGAAAACCCATTGGTGTTTGGAAGAAAAAATTCATGAATATGTTTTCCAATAATTTTCTTCATTTTTATTTCATTCAATGATATTTTCCAACTGTAGATCTATATCTTTATTACTTAACTTATGCATTTAATTCAAAGGTTGTTGATGAAGTCTTCAATTCATGTTTATTCCATTGACAACTAATATCTTCATTACTAAACTTATGCATTTAATTCAAAGGTTGTTGATGAAGTCTTAAATACATGTTTATTCCCATTTTGTGTGGTTGAATGAACATGCTTTCACTACAAATTACCATCATTCACACATATTTCCCTTTGGAGATTATGCCATCTTATGTTAGGATTGCATCATGAGTTCAATGGATATTTGGTTATTTGTTAAGTAGGACATCCATTGGTTATTTGTTAAGTAGGACATCCATTGAACTTAGGTTCAAATTTTTGAGTTATCCTCTCTTTACTCCCTTACCACTATTGTATTTTTTACACGATGATTAGACTAGTTCAATTTTTGTTTTACTAATGAATTTCAAATAATGCAGGGTTAGAAAACTAACTTGCTTTTACTTTCGATTATATATATATTATAAATTTTATTGTTTTATCATTTTCAAGTTTTAGAATTTAATTGTTGTGGGAAAAAAAATAGTATGCAAAAACACTTAAAATTTACAACTAAATTCTTAATTTTCTAAGAATTAGTCACCATTTCAATTTCTTTTATACAAATTAATTCATTTTTTCTTAATATATTTTAAATAAATTAAATTTTATACTATTTTTTTTATTTTTTTTTATTTTGATAAAAATTAGATGGAACAATGATGGATTCCTTCGAACATACAAACATTTGAACTCTTTAAATCAATTTTGAACAAAATTAATATCAAAATCCAATTTGTAGGAATTTAGATTAACTAAAGTTGAATGTAAAGTTGATAATATAATTTAAACAAAATATGCTATTCACATGGCTAATTAGTGATAAATCTTACTAAGATAACCCTTGTTTCAAACAATAAACTCTCAAACATTTCATGAATCCCCTTGAATGAATCAACCAAAGTGCTCTCTAACTAAGGATTTTTTGTAAACTCTCTAACTAAGGATTTTTTGTAAACCTCATAATGATTTGATGAAAGTCTCTTGAAGCAAGTCACCTTTCAAGTAAGGGAACTTTTCATTCCACCTTATAGGTTTCACAACTTGCAAGTATGTTGGTGTGTCAAAGCTTGCATCAATATCACCCTTGTTGCATAATATAGTGATTACACAAATTACATCTTTTGTAATGTGTTAGGATTTATCTAGATATAGAAATTCATCATGGATAAGACAAAATTATGTGAACCTATCAATATGTAGCTAATGGAGGTTTTTTGATGTTGCAAAAGGTATCCTTAAATGTTAGTTGCAAAAAAAATGTGAACGTGTTCAAATGTTGTGTGATCAATTTGCCATGGATTACAAAACCATACTGCATATAATTTTGACAAGTGTATATATACATATAGAGATATTTCCTCATTCCCATTGGTATTAGAGGGTAGTGATAATGAAAATGTAATCCTATACTAACTTGTGCATTAACATGTAATCAAATTCCATCTCCCATATAATCATTAGAGGGTGTGATGGGCTTGACTACTGTCCTCAAGGTTAGAGCTAAGCTAACCTGGATCCACACCTTCTATTAATTGTATGTGATAAGAATTGGGAAGGCTATATTGAACAAGTTTAATAAAATGCAATATATATAAAAAACAAACATATAAAAAAGGAAAGAAAATCTAGAAATGAGATACAAAGAGGAACCCAATGCTAAAATTTGGAGTTGATTGGGTGGGACTAAAGTGCTAAGCGCTAGTTTCCAAGGATGAAACTATAGATGTGAGCGAAAAACAATGACAATAGGGTTTTGGGCATTTGTCACCAAAAACTGAGGAAAAAGTGTCCATACACTAGTGTGAGGCTCTAGTGTCCTAAGGTTTCTCATTATTTGAAGTCTGAAACTCTCTATCATAACCTTCTTTGTAGTTTGAACCACTGTTGTGATATGGATCTTCTGGATTTGCACTTGTACACACGAAAGGGGGGAAATATTGTGTTGTATGGGGGGCTTGCCTTGGTTAAATCACACATTGGTGTTCCTACCTTTACAATAGTAATGATAATGATGAAAATAACTAGCAATCACACCTTGGTGTGCAATGGGTACGCCGAAGAGTTTTGGATGGTTTATTAGGAAAAAAAATTGCTCTATTTTTTTGTATACAATTATGTAGTTAATGAGCAACTAATATATCATTTAGCAAATCATTTTGTTTGTGCAATTAATATATGAATGGAGAAGTGATAGTTTCAAACCAATATGCATCCACTTATAGGGATCTAAACACGACATAAACAAAACCTTTGAATCTTTTGGTAGAGTATTCATAATTTATTTTTCAAAAACATGTCAATGTCATGGCTTGCATATAATAATTCTATGGACCTAAGCACAATTTTAGTGTCTGGAATATGTTGTTTGAGTTCAAGTTTATCATTTTAGATTTTGGGTTATGCTTAAATATATTATGTTAGAAAGGGGAAAATATCATGTTTACTCTACATGGTTGTAGGTATAATATATGGTTGAGGATTGATTACAAGAATATTATTAGTTTATATAATTTTGAAAAATTATCCTAAAAAATTGAGATGCATTTATACGATAAAGAAGTTGAGATTCAAATAAAACTGTCTCATTACATAATGTTGAATCAATTAGAGTTATCATTTTAGGTTAGTAGATGCTTACTTTTTATAGTCATACTATTTTCAATTTACAATATTACAATTTTCTTGCATGGAAGGGGTAAGAAATGAAAAAATCCATTATTTGCCTACTTGTGATGTAAAATATATGAAAACATAAACAATAGTTGAAGATCATTATATTATACACTTCTCAATACAATTTCTTTAATTAGTATGGATATACTTTAAAATATATTATCTAGATGTGTGTCTTGATGTGTCCAAGTTTATCGCAATTATAGTTTTATTTTAAGTTGTTAATTTATAATGATATCAATGATGCCAAATGCCCTTGGTCAAAATATCAGTTCTTCATTATTTCATAATTATACACATATATCCATGTCCCTTCCTAAGCATCCCACACATCGTAACAATGTTGGCGGAAAAGAGAAATTATAGAAAGACCTATAAACAATGAAGGTCACAAACCTTGCCACAAGGTTTTTATAGCAATTAAATCTAAAGTCCATCGCCTACATGAGATTCGACAATGACATGATAGATCATTTTTTGTCTCTATCTTTGGTACTATATTGTTGCACACATTAGTGGTGTGTCTCTCAATGGTATGACCTTGAGCACTTTGTCTCTTGGTGGCAATATTATCCATTGATGCTCCTTAAAAACTATCCCACAACTAATCAACGTTGTTTCATTCTCCTAAATTTAATGTTAGTAGAATTTGATAAGGAAGCCATATAGACTTGGGAATTGTTAAGGCTAAATTTTAACTTTTATATTAAAAATCACAAATGAAACCAAAATAAAAAATAAAAAATAAAGAAACCTATTTAAAAAATAAAAAATCAATTCATAATTTATTTATTTAATTAATTCCACTAATATAAATAATAATTTTTAATATCATTATTTAAAAAAAATTATATTTATTTATAAATTTATTAATATTTATATGATATATATTATAATATAATAATTATATTACAATAAACAAAAATTAAAATTGAAAAAATTAAACATGTAATTTTTTATTTATATATTATATACATTAAATATTATTATTTATGTATTATATTCATTATATATTATAATTATTAAAATCCCTAATAACAAATGTTCGAATTTGATAAGAAAGTTAACTTGCCTTTGTTGCTTTAAAATCATCACATTTCCCTTCATAAAATATCCCTACATTTATCCGTACGTGAAGCGGAAAAAGCATTATGTGATGTTTACAGTGTGATAAGTACATGCAAGCAGGCCTGGAATTTGACGATCACCCCTGCCTGTTACATGATTTTTTTGTGACGGTTTGGTTCCTTTGATGACTTTTATTTGACGTTTTTTAAAAAAAAAATTCATTGTCAAAAAAAAATAATTTATGACAAAATCTTAAATTTTATGTATTATGACAAGTTTCTAAATTTATCTTGAGGACAATCTTA
This sequence comes from Cryptomeria japonica, assembly GCF_030272615.1. NCBI lineage: Eukaryota > Viridiplantae > Streptophyta > Pinopsida > Cupressales > Cupressaceae > Cryptomeria > Cryptomeria japonica. The sequence goes on from NC_081413.1 coordinate 355,788,748, forward strand.
TTTAAAATATGTAAAAAATTAAATTTACCAAGTTTCTAAATTCATATAACAATAAAAAAACTATTCTAAAAAAAATCATATTAAAATATTTTAAAATTGATTCAATTATGACAAGTTTCCAAATTCATATAAGAAAATAGAAAATATTCTAAAAAATCATATTAAAATATTTTTAAAATTACAAACAATAATATCTTACCATTTTAAAATATTCTAAATAAATTTATATTTTTATAAAAAACATTCTAAAATAATATATATCACAATTATGAATTATAATACTATATAATATATATTATCTATTATAAATTTTTACAGTTTATTAATTATTTAAAATGTCATATATACGTCTTTAGAAAAATATAGCATGTCAATACATACGGTCCAATAATTTTTTAAGCTGTCATATACGGTCCAAAAGTGAAAAAACGACCATCTAGCCTGTCAAATTCCAGGCCTGCATGCAAGTGAAGGCATCGATTTTCAAGAAGCACGCGAAACAGGCTATTTCCCGTAATGTATTTCTCATGACATAACGCAAAAAGGAAAATATACAGAAACCGATCTTATGACTATTATTATCACAATCGTCTTGCCAAAAACATCCATTATTGATTTGAGATATTAGGTTGTCCATCTCAAATAAAGGAGACGCCTTCAGCATAAAAATCATTTGCTTTGAGGGAAGCAGAGGCAAAACGAATAACATAAACGACAATAATTACCTTTAACATGAACCTCGGCTTGACTCTCATGCAAGATGATGATGACTTGGTCTCACAAAGTCTTGCAAGATATTAGTACATCATGATAATAATGATAAACCATAGACCATATATGATACTTTGATAGTATATCATTGAATGTTTGATAATAGCCTAAACTTCTTAGCTTGCTTGATCTTGGATTCTAGAGTTTGAGGAAGAGATATCTTCTTAGGAGTTGTAGGAGTTGTAAATGAGAAAGGGAGTTGCTTTTATATGCAACTAAGACCTTTTTACAAATAATTATTTGGGAAGGGCTGACAACAAAGTCATGTCCATTAAGGGCCTAAAGCCAACCTTTGAACATTGAAATTTGGGGCCAAATTAGGAGGACACTAGCACTGGGCGCTATAGTCCTTTGCTATTTTGCATTTTAAAGGACTAGGTACTATAGGATGTGAACAAGTTTGCTAATTGGGGTTCAATATAGGCACATTTTCTTATGATCAATCACATATGCCAAAAGTAGTGCTTAAAATAATGATTACTTTGGTGAACATGAAGTTAAATAAATATATGCTGTTGACCTTCCAAGTAAAACCTTGTGTCTCTTGTGTGTGGATTTTTGTGTGTAATTGTTGCATCCTATGTTATTGATAGCGAAATTAATTTTCTTATGGTATTAAGTTTGAAGAAGTAAAAATAGACATACTAATTCACGCTCCTCTCAATATAAGCATGCACGTTTCTTCATTTCTTAGAAACTATGACACTTCTCTAAATTTTGGTTCAATACAAGAAGATTTTGATTGGCAAACATGCAATACACATATATGTGCCTTGATTTTATTTATGGTCTTGGAAGGGATATATTTGTGAAATCATTGTCGTCAAGAACAAAAGTTGTTGGTGGTGAGAAAATCATTGGAGACAAAGATGGTATGGATGTGACATCAAGTAGAAGTACAATATCAAGTGATGATTGCATATGCAATCAAGTAGATAAAGTTATCATTGTATTAGATGACAATAGTACAAATGAAGATGACATTGTGTACACCTACCTTTAGATGTACAAATCATCTACGAGTGAGTGTAATGAAGAGATTTATGATGAAATCTAGTCTATAAATGAAGAGTATGACCTTGTTGTGTCTTGTAAAGATATAGATAGTGATTAAGATGTGCATGCAAATGATTCATCAGATGAATCAACCTAGGTAGTATATTATACAATGCATGCACATGTTGGTGATACAAATAGTGACCAAAAGTTATTTTATTGTTTGGATCTTTTATCTTCTTTTGCCCCCTTTTCTAATTTTGAAGTTTCTACTGATGGTTTAAATGACAATATAGGTGTAGTTGTACATGAAAACAATAAAAGAGAGATAAGTTTTTGTATAATTGATCATATTCATTTTGAAAAATACTTGACTATTGTGATTTAAGTGACCATGTGGATAAATATGAGTTTTGATTAAAAAGGTGAAAAAATAGTGATATGAACTTAAATAAAGTGCTTGCAAATCTAAATCTCAAAGATAATCCCTTAAAGAATGTGATTGCAAAATCAAAGAAAGAAAGAGAGAACCATAACACAGTTAATACTAGATATACGTAGAGAAAACCCTAAGAGAAAAAACTCCACCATAGAAAGAGATGCAAGTATATTACTAATCAAGAAAGATTAGACAACAATGCACTTTTAAACTCTATGGAATCTAGTAGCACCTTGTTACTTGCATAATTGAACAAGACTTGACACTTGTCACTAGCTCAAGGCCCCAATTTATAGAGACTTTTGAGAGTGAATACCACTGTGGTATCACGAAACAACAAGCAGTGAATTCACTTGGAAAAATGCCACACCCACCTTCTTGGAATCATGCATGCATACCAAAATAGCCACTTGTAGATGCTTTTAAAGCTATCATGAGGTATCTCGCCAAAATAGACTATGATAGCAATATTATGTCATAAATGCACTAATAGTAACTTATGACGTCTATCATAACCATCATACATGCACTTACATCACCTTAAATGTGTTCAAACACCTCAAAATAGAAGATTACAAAGGGGAATCCTAGCTATTTTGTCATTTTCTTGAAGTCCAAATGATAACAACAATTTCATCTTTACATGAGTTCTTTTACCACCATTGGTTAAACTATTTTATCCCTTATGGGTAAATATAAATAACATTAGGGCAACAAATAATTCAAGGATTTACAAGGCTTATGACACCTAGATCCTAACATTCTCCCACTTGACATCATACATTGTAAATTACACCCATTAGAATATATAAACATAAAATAAAGTACAATGACCAAAGGCCAACGACCTTCTTGCACCAAGTGAACTTATTGTAGGTCACTGGATTTGTAAGAGAATTTACAATATTATCCAAAGTGTCTACCTTTTAATTAGATTTTGTCCATTCTCAACCATTTTTCTCACAAAGTGATATTGTCATCAACATGCTTAGTACGAGCATGATGCATATGATTTTTTGCCATACACATAACACTCTGATTGTCATATTTGATTCTCACTGTCCTACAATCAAAACCAATATCATTACCAAGTCTCTGTAACCATATCACCTCCTTAGAGGAATGCGTGGTAGTCATATACTTTGCTTCAATGGTGGAAAATGCAATTGTAGGCTATCTTTTACTCATCCAACTCACTACACCTCCAAACAAAGTAATAACATAGCCACTAGTAGACCTTTGACTATCTAAGTCACCTGTCCAATTTTCATCAACAAAAACCTATATGCCCAATGACTTATTGACATCATTAATAACATGATAAACCAAACAATAATTATAAGTACCTCGAAAGTACCTAAACACCCTTATACAAAAGTCAAATTCTCTTTACTAGGGTTAGACACAAACCTGCTTAGAACTCCCACTGCTTGGGCTAATTTGATCTAGTACAAACCATTGCATACATTAAACTACCAACAACACTAGCATAAGGAACATTAAAATCCTCTTCACTCATCACCAGAATTAGGATATGTGTCTAAAATCAACTTAGTACCAACCAAAAATGGAATATTTACTAGTTTATAGTCCCATATAATAAACCTCTATAAAATGGTATCAACATACTTACTTTGACTTAATCAAAGATTTATGTGAACCCTATCCCTGTTGATATCCATCCAAAGGATATATCTAGAAGCCCTTAAGTCCTTCGTATCAAACATGCCAAAAAACTGTGTTTTGATCTCTCTAATCATTTCCTTGCTATTACCAATAAATATGTCATCAACATACAAAACACATAATTGATATCTGACCATAAATAGAGAGGGAAGATAAAGATATCTAGATTGAGTGGGCAGAGAGATATATCTAGAGAGAGATTCAAGGAGAGGTAAGGAGAGAGAGAAAATATCATAATGCCTAAATAAATTAAGATTACATTTGTGAAATGTCAGAAAAAAATTGATCTAAAAATTACAAATAAAATCAAACTTCAAAATTACAATAAAAACTATCTTTAAATATATATTTTTATTATCTTATATTACAAATATATTCAATATTTTTATTGTATATATAATAATAACTATTTTATATAATGTCATGGCAAAGTCATTTCATTGGTGAGATGACGACCAATGTTCAAACACCCACTAAACCACTGAGCTCATAGGCCTCGTGCCTTTGCTGGGTTGTTGTGCTCACAGGGTATTGGCTTTCATTGAAGCATTGTGCTCACAGGTTTGAACAAGTGAAATGTGTGTTAATGGGGGTATGTTCAGGCCCCCTAGATGTAGTCATGAACATTTAAAGTGGGAAGAGATCCCTTGTAAGTGGTCTCTTTAGGTTGGGACCAATCCAAAAACTTGAGTTTCCTCATAAACAAAAAAATATTTAATATAATTTTAAATAACCATAATTTTTTTTGTAAAAGGGGTAAAATTTTATTGATCGGAATAAAGCATCAATACAAAAGGACAACAACCTCCAACCACCAGAGAACCCATAAGAAAAATCAACAATTTGAACTCTAAATATCAAAGACCTAACAACCATAATGACGAAACCATCTCACATTATTCTTGCATATCCTCAAAAATTAACCTCTCAAACCTTTGGGAACACTCCAGAGGGAGGCACTCCCAATCATCAACACTCCAATCACCCATATACTCTAAGGACCACTTGACCAAACAATCCACAACACTATTCCATTCCCTTGGGATATGTACAAAAGAAACAAAATCTAGAGAACTACCTAAGAAAAAGATCTACCTAGCCATCCAAGCTACTTGCTAATTCACTTCATCAAAATTTTGCTTAATCAACATTTTGAAAGGGATTTGACGATCCGTCTCACATCTCATCCTTCACTAACTAGGCTCACAAATCCTCTCCAAGGTAGTAAGAATCATTAGGCTTCCCTAGGATCATTTGTCCGATTACCCTTATAAATGGAGAAAAAACAGAGGAAAAACAAAAACTATCTCTACCAATGCCTCCCACTCTAGCATACCTAGGATTTCCCCTAAATGATTCATCTTTATTTATCTTAACAACTCTAGTAGGAGGTGGCTTCCATATGCCAACTCTTTGAGTTTTCCTGCTAAGAACCCACCACCTCCTGAAAAAGGAAGGCCTCATCCCATTAAAAAATAAACCCAAATCATGCATCACTTCCACTTCCTATTTCTCCAAAGAATCACCTCATATTTAGCCTAGATAGTTTCCCAAATCATACGAACAATTCTCTACCAAACCTGTTGCACCACCATCTTCCTATCTTGAAAGATTACAGTTCATTTCAAGCTAGATCTGCCAAAGGATGTGAGCCATGTTGATACTCCAAGTCACCTAAATAAAAAAAGCTTTATCAAGAGGCCACCCTCGGCTCCTCCAAAGTCAATAAGAGAGGAAGCATGAAAACAAGCCTGCTTCCAAATACCCACCATAAGTGCTAAAGGAATTATAAATAAGACATTGAAGAGACAAATGTGACAAAAATTCCTCATACATCCTACAAAGTACACAAATTGACGACCCCTAGAAATCTCTCTTCCAAATACTCTCCTAAGTGAGGCACCTATTACAAGTAGAAAGCCAAACTAAATAGTTATATTTTAGCCAAGCTAACTTATTCCACACAAACTTCCACCAAGGGACTTCATTTGTCCCATTTTTTTGTTTGTTCAATTCCCGATACCCAGAAGCTACAGAGTAAGTTCCACTAGGATCAAGACTCCAGGCTAGGAGATCTCTCCCCCTAAGAGAACTACAATATCTTCCAACAAGAATTCAAGAGAGCTCAACAAAATCCTCCATAGAAATTCCTTATGACCACTCACTAGGGTCCTTCCATTTGTACACCTCCATCTGTCCCAATCTTTGAACTATTTTTAAATCCTCAACCCTCTCCTAGCCAACCTCCATGAAGCTATTGGAAAGAGATTGTAAATGCATATTCATAGTCAAGATAGGGGGAAACCATCCCAAGAGTCAAACCAAAAGTGTGCCTCAGATACCCTGCTACAAATCTAAAACGATCCCTAATTAATGATTATCACCCATTTTAAGAGTGTCCCAAATCATAGACCCCTTTCCTGTCAAATATAATCATAATATTATTTGAACAATAAATATAATATAATTTAATTTGACCTATCAAAAAAATATGTGATATTTTGCCAAGATAAAGGGCACAATGAAAAGCACACAAAAGAGAGACAATAGTTTGACAAGAACAAACTGCATTCTCATCAATATGCAAAAGTGATCAATTGGATTAACCAATACAATTAATATGGGCCCGATTATATAGGCAAGGACAAATGGATATGTGAGCACACAATCATGACATGTGGCTCAATGAGAAACAAGGGTAGGTAAGAAAAAGTAAGGGTAGGTAGGAGAAATAATATAATATTCCACAAGATGTGGATCACCCATCGAATGTGGAATCTAACAGCAAGATAAGACCACAAAAGGTGGAATTTATCCTACAAGCATCATACCTATGTGCACACTTCCCTAAGTGTCTCATATCCAAACTACGATGAGATCCATTATCCTAAGTCAACTTTAAGTAAACTGTAATTATATCCTATAAGAATAAACAATTACACCAACACCCCCCCTTAAGTGAAACTTAGGGGAATGAAGACTCAAGTCAACAATGCAAGATGGGTCCCGGCTACTAGGCCATGATAGGTACCCGTGCACAATATGTAAATGCAAGCAAACCTATGCAATGCAATCTCTCACAAACGGAGAAAGGGAGAAAACCTAGTGGGAAAAAAATCCCCCCCAAAAGAGAGATAAATGTACAAAGAGATTCTCAAAGAAGAAGGACAAAATCTCAAAGAGGAAAAAGTCCCCCCCATAAGAGAGGAAGGAGAAGTCAGCTAACCCCCCCTAATGAAACATCCCGCACCCCCAAGAGATCTTGCAACTGTTGGAACTTACTCTCAGTGAAGGGTTTGGTGAATATGTCTGCAATCTGCTTCGCTGTAGGACAATACTGCAAATCAATGACCTTCTCTTGAATAAGCTCTTGAATGTAGTGCGTATGAATCTTGATGTGTTTGGTCCCCTGATGCTGGACCGGGTTCTTCGAGATTGAAATAGCACTCTGATTATCACAACGCAAAACTGTCGGCCGTGGAGTGGAGAACCCAAACTCTGTGAGAATATGCTGAAGCCAAATAGTCTTAGTCGTTGCGTTAAAAACCACTCGATACTCATCCTCAGTCAAAGAGAGAAATAGCATGCTGCTTCTTGCTCTGCCAACAAATGGGGCCTAAACCAAGGTGGAAGCTATAACCAGAAGTAGACTTATGATCATCAAGACCACCAGCCCAATCAGAGTCTGTGTATCCAACCAAGTGAACTCTTGTACCTGCTGCATAGTGAATCCCATAATGATGTGTACCCTGGATGTAGTGTAGGATGCGTTTGGCATCTTTCCAATGAAACTCATGTGGTTCCTGCATGAAGCGGGAAACCATGCCAACCGCAAATGAAATGTCAGGGCGTGTGTGAGTCAAGTAGATGAGGCTACCCACAAGTGATGATACAATGTGGCATCAACTGGTGGAGAAGAGAACTTAGCCTCAAGCTTGACTTCTAAAAGAAAGGGAGTCGAGGAAGGCTTACAATCAACCATATGAAAGCGTACAAGTAGATCAAGAGCATACTTGGGTTGCGAAAGTGAAATCCCGGAAGGTGACTGTGAAATATCTATCCCAAGAAAGTAGTGCAAAAGACCCAAGTCAGTCATAACAAATCTGTCATGCAAAGCAGATTTGACACTGCTAATGATGGATGAGGTGCTCTCTGTAATGATCAAATCATCGACATAGAGTACAAGTATCAAGTGTGAGCCATCCTATCACAAAATGTAGACATTCGGATCAGAATGACACCTGGTGAACCCTGCTGAGAGAAGGAAGGAATCCATCTTGCCATACCAATCCCTAAGGGCCTGCTTAAGGCCATAGAGAGATTTCCTCAGTCGACAAACCAATGAAGAATCCTAGATGAAACCCTGTAGCTGCTCCATATATATCTCCTCATCAAGATCCCCATGAAGAAAAGTACTCTTCACATCCATCTGATGGACAACCCAACCATGAGATGCAACAATAGCAAGTGTCAAGCGAATGGAGTTCATCTTGGCTACGGGTGCAAAGGTCTTAGTATAGTCAACACTTGGAACCTGAGAAACCTTTCACAACAAGTCGAACCTTATACTTATCCACACTACCATCCGCTGCAAACTTGGTCTGATAGATCCACTTACATCGAACCATGTTTCTCCCCTTAGGGAGAGGGACTAACTCCCAAGTGTTGTTCCTCATCAAGGAACTACACTCTTCCTCCATAACTTCGTCCCACTCGAGAACCCTTGATGCTTCCTGAAATGTCTGTGGATCAAAAGTAGTAGCAATGTATGTATGTGGGATGTCCCGATGCTGTGATCAAGTCCTCCGTGTATCTGAAGGATCCCCAACAAGAGAACCTGTTGACTCAAGTGTCTGTTGAGCCCAACGAGGTCTAGGTGGAGGTGGAGGTGGAGGACGAGGATCCTCAACTGCTAGTGGACCTTGTAGAGGTGTAACCCTACGAGTCAGGGTTGAAAGAGTCTCATCATCTGAATCACTCTCATCACTATCCACAATGGAGGAAGGTAGAGGAGAAAGTGAGGTTAAGCTAGGAGAGATTTCCTCAAAATAAACACTTGTCTCAATAAACACCTCATGTGTCTTTGGATCCACCAATCGATATGCCTTAAGACCCTCGAGATATCCAACAAAAATACAAGGCCTACTCTGAGGTTCCAATACCTTGCGTTTTTGCAGAGGAATGCGAGCCCATGCTGGACACCCAAAGACTCTGAAATGTCTCACAATTGGTTTCCTACCAGACCAAGCCTCAAAAGGAGTAATACCTGTGAAAGCTTTGTAAAGAACCTGATTTTGGATGTATGTAGCACAAGTGATAGTCTCTGCCCAAAAGGTGGGATCAAGAGAATGTGCATGTATCATACAACTAGCCATTTCCTTGAGAGTTCTATTCTTACGTTCTGCAACTCCATTTTGTTGTGGAGTGTAGGCAACTGAATGTTGAAGATCAATCCCCTCAAATGTACAAAAATCCTCAAGTCTTTTGTTCACATATTCCCTTCCATTATCTGTGAGAAGGATCTTAACCACTTTCCTTGATTGCTTCTCCACATGAGCCTTGAAGTCTAGAAATCTGTCAAACACTTCACTCTTATGAATAAGAAAATAGACCCAAGTGAAGCGGGAGTAGTCATCAATGAAGGTGAGGACATAGCGGGCCCTACTAAATGAAGGTGATGAAAATGGACCTGCAACATCGCTGTGAACAAGTTGAAGAACTTCCAAATCTCTCCAAGCTTCCCCTTATCAAACTTCTCCTTGGGATGCTTGCCCATGGAACATCCTAAACATACACCCTCTAAAAAATTGATTTGAGGTAGACCTATGACCATGTATTTAGTGCTAAGCTACTGAAGATAGCGGTAGTTGAGGTGACAAAACCGCTCATGCCATAGCTTACTTTCTGAATTTGAATGAGTAAGCAAGGCCATACAAGGAGAACTTGGTACAAAGTGGGAGAATGAATAAAGCCTTGAGTTGTCATTGACTTGTCCCACTGCTACCAAGGTATCATTATCAAGTTCTTTTACCGAGTGATTTGGTAGATAGAGAGAAGATTGGTAGACAAGTTAGGAACATAAAGAACATTCTCAAATGTTCCATCATCCATGGCAACCGAACCTTTCCCTTCAACCTCAACTTTTGTATCATCACCTATGTAAATGTGAGGTACCTTTGATGGCTCCAATGAAGAAAACTGCTCCTTTATAGAACCCATGTGATAAGAGGCACCCAAGTCAAGTATCCACTACTGTGAAGAACCTGTTGTAGCCACAAATGCTTGCCCTTTTCCCTTAGATTGTGAGGAAGTGGAAGGAGACGATTCCTTCTTGTTGTAGGCAGATGGCAAATTGATGTTGTTCTTCTTAAGAAGATTTTTCAACTCATCAACTTGCTTGGTGTGGCATCGATGCTCATCACGACCATACTTCTTGCAATAAGCACAAGTTGGTTTTTCCTTCTTAGGTGGATTCTCCTTCTTGGAAGAGGATTAAAAATCGCCTTGTGATGGAGAGGATGATTGTCCTTTTTCCTGTTGTGGTTTTGACTTAGATTGCTTCTTCTTCTTATTAAAATCTTTGCCTTGACTCCCTTGACTCCCTTGATTAGCCACCAAAGCCTTGGACTTTGAAGACTTGAGAATCCCCATGTTCAACAACTTAGATTGTTCCAACATCAACATTTCTATGAAAGCATCAAATGAAGACATAGTGTAGGAACTCTCCACTATCAAGCGATGGGTTTGGAAGCTAGAAACAAATGTTGCATATTCGGGTGAAAGCTTGTCCAACAAGTTAAATATCAACTCAACACCCTTTTTGTCAATTCCAAAATCCTTAAGCTTTGCTCTTAGCTCATTTGCCTTGGTAACATAATCTTGGATTGTATCAAAACTCTTGGGATCCAAGTTGTTGAGATCATTGTCAATCTTGTAGCCTCTGATTTCATCAACTTGACCATACAATTTCTGAAAGATGTCCCAAGCCTCTTTGATTGTAGAACACTTCTCAATGTGAAAAATGAGGTCATCTGATACATACTTACGCAAAGTTCCAAGAGCCATGCAATTTTTAGTGAGCCATTCTAATTGAGTATTATGATCAGCCTTAGGATTTTCTATTGTTCAATCTATGAAATGTGTGAGTCCTTTTTCCATTAGTTTGCTCCATGCTTTTATTTTCCAAGATGCATAGTTATGAAGAGTTAAAGGTGGAAATTTATGAGGACTCATAGAAATAAAAATGAAAGAGAACAAGGAAAGAGAGGCACAATCACACAAGGCAACCCCCCAAATTCACTCAATCAAAGAACCCCCCCCCAAAATGATGATTTGACACTTTATACTTAGTGCATGTACAATGGGCCACTTGCAAAAAATGGCAAATTGGACTTCTGATTTCAACTTTACAACTGCCTCAAAGAGGCCAAAGGAGACTCAAACTGATAATGCAAGAGATCTAAAGTAAGATCCAAGCAATTTACAAGTACCAAGTAAGCCACAAAAGACTAATTTCTAAAAGTACAATATCCACTCAAAATATTTGCAAACTAATGATATATTATGAAAGTAGACCAAAAAATATGCACTTTAAAAAAAAATGATACCTGAAAAGGAGGTCGTATGAGCCCAAATGAAGCCTTTGAAGTTGCAAAATTGAGGATTGGACATGTACTGCTAAGAGAATTTGAAAATTTTGAAAAACCTATTCACCAAAATCAGAAAATAACCACACCACTATGAAGAGCACAAAAAATTAGCTCAAAAGGAGAAAAATTGCACCCAAAAAGGAGAAAAATTGAGCAAGTTATGGGCCTTCAAAGTTGACCCAAAAAATCAAACTGCTCAACGGAGGGGTCTAAAATTTTCAAAAAGGTGTTGACGCAGGTTGACATCAGTACTTCACTGTGTTAAATTTGACGGCTATATGGACATCACCAAATTTTTTGCCTCCCTACCTACATGGCGTCCGTACAATACAGACTGACAGCATAGACCAATGTCACAGTGATACATGTCATACGAAATATGATGTGGCACCGTACGGATTGGTGACTTGGCTATCCATGGGTTGCGGCGAGCAGGCAAGGCATGGGGCCCACGTGGCGACAAGTGTGGTGGTGGTAGTTGGAGTGGACGACGGTGGTCGACAGATGCTGTGGGACTTGTCGAAGGTCGCTACGGGGCCGATGTGGGGCCGACTGGAAGGTGATCATTGACAGGAAGAGGAGTTCTGGCAGCAACGGTGGGAGGGTCAAACACGGCAGTCGGAGGAAGTAGCCACAGGTGGTACGGCCTTGCAGATAGCGCAGGGTACGACCTCTGCAAAAAAAAACTCCGTACGGTACAGGGCAGGGAAAAACAAACCCCTTCCAAAATATAATTTAAAAAAAAAAAACTTTACTAGACAATATATTTTTTTTATATAAAAAATCTGCGAATTTTAAAATAGATGAAATTAATTTTTTTTTTTGAAAATCTGTACCATACTACCCGAATTGGGTAAAAATTTCCTCCAACACCCAAAATGCGACTTTCGCCAAATATGGACGAGTTTATACTCGATTTTTATGGAAATGACCTCTTGGATCCAATGGTGAGGTTGAAAACACTCTAGGATGCCTCCAAAATGCACAATACCTCAAACCTGAAATCAGAAGCCTTCCAAGATGTCTCCCAAAACCAATCAATGAAGTCCCAATGGCTCTAATACCATGAGATATTTTGCCAAGATCAAGGGCACAATGAAAAGAACACAAAAGAGAGACAATAGTTTGACAAGAACAAACTATATTCTCATCAATATGCAAAAGTGATCAACTGGATTAACCAATACAATGAATATGGGCCTGCTTATATAGGCAAGGCCAAATGGAAATGTGAGCACACAATCATGACATGTGTCTCAATGAGAAACAAGGGTAGGTAAGAAAAAGTAGGGGTAGGTAGGAGAAATAATATAATATTTCACAAGATGTGGATCACCCACCGAATGTGGAATGTAACAACAAGATAAGGCCACAAAAGGTGGAATTTCTCCTACAAGCATCATCCCTATGTGCACACTTCCCTAAGTGTCTCATATCCAAACTACGGTGAGATCCATTATCCTAAGTCAACTTAAGTAAAGTATAATTATATCCTATAAGAATAAATAATTACACCAACAATATAATTTAATATATAGTTGTTAAAATATAATAATATATATTATTAAATTTATATTTAATTTTTAATATAGCTATAATTTTAAGAATAAAAATGAAAGGAAGCCAAAGTGTAGAATAATGCTTCCAAATGCTAAATCTTATAGGAGAGATGATGCAAAAATTTCTTACAAACTCTAAAACTATTGTAGATTAGATAAACACATATAAAATCAAATTTAAACAAATAAAACCACAAGACCAGATATACGTGGGAAAACACTTTCACGAAAAAACCAACACTCAAAAAGCTAGACTCAATTGTATTATTAGCAACACCAACAATTAAAATATAATGCCTAGAGCCAATTCTCTTTAGGAGTATATACAACAACAAAGAATTCTAGAGAATATTTGGTACATAAAAGCTTCTTAGAAGATATCCGACCTATCACACAAAATACATTAAGAAGCCAAATATTTATAGAGCTCAACACAAGTAGAAAGTGCCCATGGTTTTCAAAACACCTCCAATGCCCAAGAGGCACATGGTGTCATAAACTACAACTTGCTAAACCCATGACACATTGCACACAACAACTTCCAATGCAAAAATACATAACACATCCCTAACGGTCACCTTGCTATATGCAAAACCTACCTCACACCACTTGTCAAAAGTGAACTCCACCATAAATACCAATTGCCAAATAATCACTCTCCATGACTCTTCCACCAAACTAGTAATTGTCATAGTAAATAAAAGAAATTCATCATAGTCTCAATATAGCAACTAATGACACCAGTCCCCTCTTTTTAGAACTTCCAAAGTGGGTGCAATAAAAGAAATAAAATAAACATGTGTGGACTCTAAGGTTGAGACACCTTAATCCCAACATTCTCCCACTTGTCAAAGACCTGTCAAGAGTCAAAACTCTATCATCTGCTCAAGGCCCCAAGGTCCATAGAACTAGCACACCATTTGAACTTATCAATGATTACTAGCTTTGTTAGTGCATCTACAACACTCAACAAAGTATCAACTTTCTTCAACTTCACCTTTCCATCTTCCACCATATCACAAACAAAATGAAACTATACATCAATATGTTTTGTTCTGGCATGAAAAGTCAGAGTCTTTGCTAAATAATTAACACTCTGGCGATCACAAAAGATAGTAATCTATCATGCATCAAAACCAACATCCAAGCATAATCTCTAAAGCCAAATGGCTTCCTCACAAGCATGAGTAGCTACCATGTACTCTACTTCTGTAGTGGACAAAATGACTATGGCTTGCCGCTTACTCATCCAACTGATAGCACCACCAAACATTGTGAAAACATATCCACTGGTGGATCTTTTGCTGTTTATGTCACCTGTCCAATCTGAATCCATATATCCACAAATAAAAATTGAATGTTGAGGTCCAGTAAGATAACCATTGAAAATAAGGAATACTCAGAAGCACCCCTCAAATACCTAAACACTCTCTTAACTGCATATCAATGCACCCTACCAGGATTAGCCATATAACGACTAAGGATTCCCACTGTTTGGGAAATGTTTGGTCTGATACAAACCATAGCATACATCAGGCTACCAACAACACTTGCGTAAGGTACTCTAGACATTCCTTCCATCTAAGTAGGATATTTTGGATAATCCTCCCCAGAAAGCTTCATCCCTTGTAACATTGGAACAACTAACTTCCTGCAAGTTGTCATGCTAAATATCTCCAACACAGAGTTAACATACTTACTATGTCTCATCCAATCCTTTCTGCTACCTTTATATCTAATGATCTCAACCCAAAGAATAGATCTTGTTGCACCTAGATCTTTCATTTCAAACTATGCTACTAACTAAGACTTCAAATCTAAAATCATTCTTCTACCATTCCCAATAAACAACATATCATCCACATATAGGACTATGATAAGAATGTGACCATTTTCATATCTATAATATACACAATAGTCAGATTTAGATCTCAAAAATCCCAAAGATAGTTCACATAGGTGTCAACATTGTGATACCACATTCTAGGAGACTATTTTGAACCATACAGAGATTTCTTCAACTTACAAACAAGGTTCTCTTTACCTTTCTCAATGAAATGCTTTGGTTGTGACAAGTAAATTTCCTCCTCCAAATCACCATGAAGGAATGTTGTCTTCACATCCATTTTCTTGACTTTCAAGTCATAAGATGCTACAAGTGATAATAGGATTCAAATGGATGTTCTGATTAATTAGAAAAATAGGTTTTAAGGACCCAAAACCTTTTACATCAAGATCAAAAGAAAGATCATCAAAGATCAACTAGACCAACATAAAGACAACATACAAAAGACTAGAAAGAAAGCCAACAACCCGAACAAACAACAAAAAAACTAGGAACAACAAAGCAAAAAAAACCAAAAAGAAAGACCTAGACAGCTAGCAACACCTACAGAGACTTAAGAAGTTCAACAGCCTTGATGAACAACAAGTCATAATTCGTCGAAGCAGCTTTGAGCTCTTAGATTTCCTTGTTTGGCTTTTTCTCCCTCTTTTTGCCTCTGATCCTCGTGCTTGGTCCTTGCACACCTTCCACGCCCTCCATGTCAGGTTCCTACTCCAGGGATCCCTTCTCATTCTCTAGCTTATTGATCAGGATTTTGATGTTGTCAGCTGAGGCCTTCAGAATGTTATAACTGTGTTCAACAATTCTTCTGAGACAGGTATCAATTTTGTTGAGTCTGTTTTCAACATCCACCATTCTCTGGTCCCTAACAATGTCATTGTTTTTTATTTCCTCTAAGGCCTTCTCCACTTTCTCAAACCTTAGATTGAGGCATCCCTAATCTCTTCAGCTCTGACAATAGTATTTCCCAAATCATCAACATGCTCAGCCATGGATTTACCTTTACTGATGCTAATAGTCTCTAGAATTTGAATCCTATGACTCAAGTTCTTGTTTTCCTCCACAACTTTCTTGTGACTGTTTATGAGCTAGTCGAGGGTGTCCACAAACCCCTTCAAACCCTCAAAAAAAGGGTTAGAAGGGGGGATTTTTCACCAACCTTGGCCTGATCAGTTTTGGGGTCTTCACCACCAGTATTATGTTCGACATCACCACCAACACTCTGGTTGAAACCATCCCCCATAATCTCCTCCTCAACATTTTGGTCCGCATCTGAATCCTTGCTCTGCTCTTTCTCCTCTATCTCCGGCTCAAAATTGCCCTGCCTTTTTTGCCTTTTCCTTTTCTAAGAAGAAGATTTAGGTTTCTTCTTCCGAGGGGATGGAGAATCATCCTTTTCAAATTCCTTAGAGACCTCCGAGGAGGAGGAAGAGTGAATTTGGAAGACCTTCTCTTTGCTTTTTTTCTTGCCCTTGGAAGAGGATGACTTACTGCTCTCCTGTTTTCTTTTCTTACCCAATTCAACCTCGGAGTCCTCCAGGCTCTCCTCAGTCTCACTTTTCGAATCACCGACAGAATCCTCACCCACAGAAAATTCAGAGTCTGACTCTTCCTCCTCAGATTTAGAGACAGAAAGCTGGGGGCGGGCGATTTGATTTGCTTTAATATGTTCATAGATTAGAACCATTAGACCTTGGTGCATAGAAATGTCTCCCTTAGGGTTCTCTCCGTGGGCTTTGATAGTGGCATTCATCGAGATAATAAGGAAATAGGGCATGTTAACTTTGTCTTCATACCCGAAGTGGTTGAGCAGCACAAAATGGTAGCCATAGACTTTGGTAAATCTACCATCGATGTAGCCCATGATTGCAAACAAAACCTCCCTCCAAGGCTAAACAAAGGCCCTAGGAGGGTAGTAGGTCTTTCTAAGCTTAACCAGGCACTTCTTCTCCTTAATAGTTTAAGGGTATCGATCGATGGCCTCCTTGCTAAGCTTTCTGTCCCTATAGAAATTACTTCCCTCCCTTCAAAGACTCATCACCTGAGAAATGAGGTCCTTGTCGATGGTGATAGTTTGATCTCCCATTTTTAGGGTGCCCTTCCTCCAATTTTTGGTGAAAAACTTAGTGATTTTAGCATCCCTCCCATTGAGTCTTTCCATGTACTTCGTTAGCCTACCCTTCTACAAGATACTCCAGATTTCCTCCTTTTGTTTCCATTCTTTATAATTATTGGGCTCGTAGCGACGCCTGTTACCTCCCATGATTTCATAGCTCAAACCAGAAACTTGAGAGTTGCATATAGCTAATGGAAAGAAATATCTAGATGCGGGCCCAAAAACCCAGAAAGCGTGGGTGAAGGTGGCATTCATCTTATCATTATTGACAGTGACACAATAATAATTAATATTAGTCCTCCAAGTCATGTCATTAATCATTATATAATCCATTTAAAATATTTGAGGTGTAGTTATATCGATCCATAAAAACGATCAATTTAGCATCATTAAGAAGATCCTCTTCACCCTTTGAGGTAATCATGTTGTCATGAGTGACCGCCACGTTAGCTGCCCAATCAACGGGGCCATTTGCTTCTCGATAAATGTGAGAGATAAAACATTTATCAAAGGTTTTAATAAGATCCATAGAATCCTTAATAATATTGTTAATAGTCCATGAGGGCTTGGTAATTCCTTTAAGGCAGTTAATGATATTATTAGAGTCCCCCTTGATCTAGAGATAAGGACAGTTTCACCTTTTAGCCAGAAGGATGCCTTAGAGAGTAGCCATAGCTTCTGCCATATGGCTAGTTTGGCAACCTATAGGAACAACAATAATTTCCTTACAAATGCCATTTTCATCTCTGAGAATTGCACCACATCCCGCTGGTCCAGGATTGCCTTTAGCAACACCATCAAAGTTGATTTTGAACCATCCAGGAGGGTGAGAATACCACTTAGCTTCTAGTCCCTTACTTTGTTTAGTATCAATCCTAACAACACTCTTCAGGTTCTAGGAGTTGAGGATGTGAGCTTCTAGGCTATTGACAAGAGTGCAAGGTTCTCCACTATAGCCCTTTGAATTTTCTGAAAAACAACATCCTGGGGGAGAGAAGTATCCCTGAAGATGCGGCTGTTCCTTTCTTTCCAAATCCCCCACAGGATGTGAGGAAGAGAGAGTTGCCACAAAGTTCTCATAGAGGGATTAGACCAATGGTAGCTCCAAGAATGGAACAAGTCTTGAATAGAGTTAGGGAACACCCATACCATACAAAAATTCTTAAGAAATATTTCCCAAATAGAGATAGTGAAAGAACAATGAATAGCCAAGTGGTCCACAAACTCTTCCTCCTCATGATACAAAACACACCTATTGGGGAGATTAAAACCTCCAATATTCAAGTTGTCTAGGGTCAAAATTTTGTTTTGGAGGATAGTCCAATAGAAGATATTGATCTTCAGAATAAGACCCTTGATCCAAGCTTTAGACTAGAAGGGGTTCTCTGAGGGGGCTGGAGTCAGCACTCCATACATAGAAGAAACGGTAAGGTTGCCTTTGGGCTCAAGTTTCCAAATAAGAATATCTTCTTCATTATTCAGCCAAGTAGAAAACAAGTGTTTCTTGAGATTGATGAGGCCAGGGTGTATACCTTCAATATTTTGCCATTTGTCACCTATCTAGTACCCCTCAACCAAGGAACCAAAAACTCTTTTACAAGGGGTAGCAAAAGGGGCCCAATCAGGGATTTCCAGAAAAGGCTTATCAAGCAACCAGGGATCTTCCCAAAATTTGACTTTCCTACCATTACCAAATCTCCATTTAACCCCTTTAGCTATGTTGCCTTTACACTTTGAAGCATGGTTCCAAATGTGAGAGCCATTGATGCTGAAATCAGAGTTGATGAAAGAGAAAAGAGATGAAGACACGAGAGGATACTTACTTCTCCAAATTTCACACCACTCACTGTCAGAGTGGAACAGTCTCCACATCTGTTTGGACAAAAGAGATTCATTGAGAGTCATGATTCTCCCCATACCCAAACCACCCTTTCTTTTCAATCTACAAACCTTGTCCCAAGCCACTAAAGCCATTCTCTTCTTTCCCTCAACCCTAGACCAAAGAATTTTTTTGGGATTTTTTCAATAGCATCAACAAACTTAACAGGGATTCTGAAGAGACTAAGAGAATAAATAGGAATGCTTTGAAGGGATGTTTTAAGAAGTTGTAACTTGCCAGCCTGACTTAAGAGAGCACCTTTCCAACTAGCAAGCTTTCTCTGAAATTTATCCACCAAAAAACTCCAAAAGGAATCAGGGGGAGGCCAAGGTAGGTAGCAGGAAGAACAAAAATCCATCATTCCAGAATTTTGCTAATTCTATGCTGTCATTTCTCAGGAGTGTTGATGAAAAACACTTCATTTTTTACCCAGTTGATAAGTTGACCAGAAGCAGACACATACTTGCACAGGGTGTCCTTCAGGATTTTGGTTTCCAAAATAATGGAATCCCCCATAATTGTGGTATCATCAACAAATTGCTGGTGGGAGGTGTGATCACCAGAAGAGGGTTGGAGACCTTTAAAGATACCTCTAGTCACCATACTTTACATGTGTCTGCCAAACCATTCAGCCATAATGATGAAGAGAATAGGGGAGATGGGATCCCCTCGCCTCAAACCTCTGGAGGTTTTAAAAAAAGGGGAGGGGGAGATGTTAACAAGAACAACAAAGGAGGTGAAGGAGAGAAGCTGCTTGAAGAGGTCCACACATCTGTTAGAGAAGCCAAAATCCAAGAGAACCTTCATGAGGAAGGACCAGTCCACCCGGTCATAAGCCTTGGAGAGATCAAGCTTGAGAATAAAACCCTTATTCTTGGCCATAACAAGGGAATGGATATTCTCATGGACATTAATGATGGAATCAAGAATTTGCCTTCCTGGCACAAAACCATTCTGCTGAAGACTGATTAGGGAGGGAAGGACATTCAAGAGTCTGGAGGTGAGGACCTTGGAAATAATCTTATAGAAAGAGTTGCATAAACTGATAGGCCTGAACTTATCCATGGATTCAACTCCTTGAATTTTGGGGATCAAAGAAATGAAGGTGCCATTAATTTCTTTCAGCAATCTTCTTGCCCCAAAAAATTCTTTAACCCCATTGGAGACATCTTTCCCAACAATATCCCAGAACTCTTGGAAGAAGAACATAAGGAAACCATCAAGACCATGAGCTTTATTGCCCTCAAAAGAAAAGACAACATTTCTGATCTCCAAATCTGAAGGGATGGAAGTCAAAGAAGCATTCTTATGCTCATCAATAAGGTAGGGAATGTGCTGGAGGAAGGAATTTTGAGCATCATCATCCAAGATCTGATCCCTACAAAGAAGATCAGAGAAGAAATTTTTTGCTTTATTTCTAATCTGCTCCTGCTTGACCAGCTCCACATTGTCCACAATTAGTTTTTTGATCCTATTAGCAGTTTTGTGTTTGATAATCGACATATGGAAGAATCTTGTGTTCTTATCCCCTTCCTTCAGCCAAATACATCTAGATCTTTGCTTCCAAAAATCTTCTTCTTTTGCAATGATATCGTGGTATCTTTTGAGGATCTCATTTTCTTCTGCAATTGTAACAGTGGAGAATCCATCCTTTTGGATTTGGACTTGAATTTTGTTGAGGTCTTCCTAAATTTTTCCTTTGGTCTCAAAAATATTCCCAAAGCTGGATTTATTCCAGGTCCTTATGTTATCTTTTATGCTTTTAAGTTTCTTCACAACTCTATACATGGCAGTACCCTCAACTTGAATGTTCCACGATTCCTAAATTTTATGAGTCAGATCTGGATGTAATGTCCATATTTTTTCAAACCTAAAGGGAAAATGCCTTCTCCTGTTGATAGGGTCAACAGTAAGAGTTATAGGGTAGTGGTCAGACCCAACACAAATGCGAGCAGAAATAATGTCTAAACCAATCATCAGATATAAGAGCCCTGTCAAGGCATACTTGAATAAGGTCATTTCTAGCCCTCCTATTAGTCCAAGTGTAGTTGAAACCCTGCATCTCCACATCATTAAGGGCCTGAGTGTTTATAAAATCCATAAGGGCTAGTCTAATGTCCAACTGAGAAGGGCAACCACCAAATTTTTCCTCCTCTTTCAACGGGGTATTAAAGTCTCCCATGACCAGCCAACTGAGGTTCTTAAAGCTGTCCCTTATTTCCATAAGTTTTTTCCAAAAGTTTCTTCTGGCTTTCAAGGTATTGGGAGCATAGATGTTAGTGAGGACCCAAGAGGTGTCATCCTTTAAATGCTCAAACTTAATGCAAGAAAAAATTCTCTCTTGAATAAGAACTTGACCTCTAATACTATTGAGATTCCAGATTGTTGCAATGCCTCCAGAGGCACCTTCAGAGCTACCACCATAGATGCTACCAGATTTAAAGAAATTCAAAGCTTCAACCTTTTCTCTAATCATCTTATTTTATTGAATAAGAAAAATGTTAGGTTTACTATCCCTAATCATATTCCTAATAATATCATGCTTGTGGGGATTATTAAGTCCCCTTATGTTCCAAGAAACAATCTTCATAATCACTTACCAATTCCTAACTCCTTCAGAGTCCTCCAAGTCCCATCTGCTATGTTCTTGCTAGCCTCTTGATCTCTAACTTTGTGGTTTGAAGGTCATCCTGGGGATGAGGAGACATAACCTACATCAACTTGAGCAATTATCCTAGACTTCCTTATTTGGGCAGCAGAGGGAGTGGAGCCTTTCTTGTTCCTGTTTTCTTGAGAAATTCAAATGGATGTTATCTTAGCTACAAGAGAGAATATTTTACCATAGTCAATTCCCTCCACCCGAGAATACCCCTTCACAACCAATCATGCCATGTACTTCTCAAAACTGCCATCTAAACCTAGTTTCTTTTTGAACACCCATTTACATCCAATGGGTTTCTATCCTTTCGGCAAAGGTACCAGATCCCATGTAGCATTCTTCTTCAAAGTAGCCATGTCTTCATTTATGGCTTCCATATAGGAATTCGCATCATGCATACCCATAGCCTCTCTAATAGTCCTATGCTCATCAATGTTAGCAATTAAAGCAAATATGTAACTGGAATCCAACATAGAATATCCAAACCTTTCTAGTGAATAACCATATCTATTAGGTTATTTCCTTTCTTATATATACCTCCTCAATTGCTGAGCTTGAGGTTCTTGCTCTTAATAAAAAAATTCAAAGCTACTTGAGCTCTCCTTATCATTAGGTTCACTGAGAGCTTGTAGTTCTTCTTTCTTAGGGGTAGAAGAAATTTGAACTAACTTCTTTTGTTTCTCTTCCTTCTTTTGTTGCAAATCAACTTTGGAAGGTTTCAACTCATAAAATATCACACTTCTACTACAAAGCACCTTCTCTGCAACTAGATCCTAAAGCTTGTAACTTTTCACACCAACACAATAGTCAATAAAGATACACTTAACCACCTTGTTCTCTAATTTTGATCTTTTCTCACTCAATACATGTACATATGCCTCACAAACAAAGACTCTAATATGTCTCAATGAGGGCTTTTTACCAGACCATGCCTACATGAGTGTCTTCTCAAATAGCATCGAAGTAGGAGATATGTTAATCAAATAGCACATAGTGGCTACAACTTTAGCCTATAGCTTCCGTTCAAGCCTAACACTACTCAATATACTCCTAGCCCTCTCCATCAGTGTTTTGTTCATCCTCTCCACAACTCCATTTTTTTGTGGGGTTTATGGAATTGTCTTATGTCTTTCAATCCCATGGTCGTTACAAAACTTGTCGAATTTTGTCAAACAAAACACCGCCATTGTCAATCCTCAAACACTTAATTTTTCTACCAGTTTTGTTTTCAAGCGAGGATTTGAACTCCTTAAACCGAATAAAAACATCAAATTTACTTTTGAGAAAATACATAAATATCCTTCTACTATAGTCATCTATAAAAGAGACAAAATACACAGATCTAGATATCAAAGGAACATTAACATGACCAAACACATTTGAATGAATATAATCCAAAACCCCAGAAGACTTATGAGAACAAGAATAAAAAGAAACATGATGTTGTTTACCATAAATAATGTTTGCAGAAGTTGAACTCAAGATTACAATCATCAAGGCCTTCAACAATGCTCTTATTTTTCATGGCTCTAAGACCCTTCTCACTAATGTGATTAAGTCTTTTGTGCCATAACATTTCTTTGTTGGTAAAATGATGTCTTAACCTTCATTTACATGAGGTAACTATTTATAGTAAGTTTTTGTTTGAGCACGAAATGGTGCAAAATTTTCCCCAAAACTTTGAGCTAGCTAGATAAGAATTCCAATAAATTTTCATTGCAAGATCATAACTAGTTTTGAAGATATTAACGTTTTTGTTTTTGAAGGGTGCGATGAAAGGTTTAAATTTAATTTTGAGGACTTTAGAGGCTTCAAAACACCTTGAAAAGTGGGTGTAACTGGCATAGAAATTTACAAGGTGATAGAGCAATTCATGAGCTTTCCAGTGCTTCAAATGGTTCATCAATCGGACACCCAGTTCACAAGTTATGGCCTCTGGAAGTTTAGAATCCTGAAATAGGAAATATAATAATGCATCAGACACATAAATGATCTGAAAAAGGGAGATACACGTGTTGATGTGTGTTTTGGAAAATCATAGGGCACCTAGATTGGAGATAAGGTCAAATCTACTTTATTGGGTGGGTTTAGCCCATGGTTTTGTAATATCGTTTGATGGTTTCTTGTATTGTATCTCCTATATATGAGGTACGTGACTCGATAGAGGTTGTGTGTAAGAGTCTTATGGCTATTGAGTTACTTCTGAATCTCTGGTTGGTGGTACTCCTATGAAGAGGTTTCTCTACAAGTATATTGTAATCTGTTATTAATTTTTGAATAATATATTGGGCAGCTTTTGGAGTGTGGGGTTTTTCTCCCGAGAGGGTTTTCCCCTCGTAAATCACTATGTTATGGTATGCATGCTATTATGTCTATTTCTGTTAAGTTTCTATAATTGTTATAATGATCTGTAAAAGTTTTTGCATTATCCTCCTCTCAAGGTTAGTATAGGAAGTTGTGCTGCTACTTATCTTCCTTATAGTCTTCTTAGTTGGGAGCTTCATTTCTAAAGTATTTTCTGCCTTAGGTACCCAAAAAACACAACCTTTAGATGTTGAAACAACAGTCTTCTTTTCTACTTGATTTGATGATGGGGACAAAGAATCCAAATCCCTCTTCTTGGACTTCACAAAAGAACTATTACATTCAACCATACATGCATCCAAATCATATAGAGTACCAATCCAAACACCCTTAGAAAAGCACCATAGAGCCTCTTGTCATCTTACATCCTTTACTCGAGAAAACAACCTACACATCCACATCACTCAACTTGCTGATTAAAAGTAGGTTTCATGCCAAACCAAGGAAATGTAGGACACCATCAATTCCCTTCACACTGTCATCATGAAATTGAATCTTAACTCTTCCATGACCAACAACCTTTAGGTGAGAGTCATAACCCAGATACACCTTCCCACCATCAAACTCTTTGTACTTCAAAAACCAACCTCTGTGAGAGGTCATGTGGAAAGAGGTATCTAAACATATCTACCAAACATCTTGTGATGCATGTGTTACCAAGGCTATGACAAAAGCATCTACTTCATTATGAGAATTTATCAAAGTTAGAATCAGAGAAATACTTTTTACATTTATTTTTCTTCTCCTCCTCACACTCTTTTTAGAAATGACTAGATTTGTCACAGTGCCAACATTTTGCCTTGGACTTTTTACCAAGAGACTTAGATCTCCTCAGAGACTTGTATTTACTCTTCTTGTCCTTTTATTGCCTTTCTCCATCATTCTACCATGAGAAACTAGGGTCTCCTTATCCATCTTAGAATACTTCATTTGCATCTATTCAAATAACAAAAAACCAACCACATCCTCCATCTTGAAAGTGGTTGTTATGCTTCCAATGACTATCACAAGGTGATCCCACGAGTCCAACAAAGAACATAATAGAAGCATACATTTATCTTCATCATCAATTTGGTCACTATCATAATTTAGTTGAGCGACCACAATGTTGAATGCATTCATATGATCTGCAACTGATCCTCCTTCCTTCATCCTTAGAAAGTACAACTTCTTTATCCAAAATAGCTTATTTACTAAGTTTTTTACTTGATAAATATCACCAATCTTTTTCCAAAGTGCAGTTGCAACCTTCTCATGGACATTCAGGAGCATTGGATCAACAAGATAAAGTCTTATCAAATCCTTGGCTTTCTGATCCATTTTATCCCATTCATCCTGTGGTGTATTTTGGGGTTTCATCAAAGAAACCACAAGCATGTCCTCGATTTTGAGTATCCACAACTCAAAATTGCTATCATTAAATTTATCCATCTCTATTCTGTTGGATGTGCTTGCCATATCAAATATACAACAATGTTATGAAATCTTCCTCTGCAAAACTCCCATTGAAACTAGATCAACACAAAAAAACCTATCAACCCAACAATGATAACAAAGCTAGCTAGGCTTTGATATCAATTGAAAGGAAGCCAAAGTACAACATAATGCTTCCAAATGCTAAATCTAATAGGAGAGAGGATGCAAAAATTTCTTACAAACTCTTAAACTATTGCAGATTGGATGAACAAATATAAAATCAGATTTAAACAAATAAAACCACAACACCAGATATATGTGGGAAAACCCTTTCAAGAAAAAATCCACACTTGAAAAGCCAGACTCAATTGTATTATCAACAACACCAATAGTTACAATACAATCCCTAGAGCCAATGCTCTTCAGGAGTATATACAACAGTAGATAATTCTAGAGAATATCCAGCACATAAAATCTTCTTAGAAGATTTCAACCTGTCATACAAAATATACTAAGAAGCCACATATTTATAGATCTTAACACAAGCGAAAAGCGCCCATGGTTTCCAAAACAATCTCCAATACCTATGAGGTATGTGGTGTCATAAACTACAACTTACCCATGACACATTGTGCATAGCAACTTCCAATGCAACAATGCATAACACATCCCTAAGGGTCATCTTGTTATATGCAACACCTACCTCACACCACTTGTCAAAAGTGAACTCCACCATAAATATGAATTACCAAATAATTACTCTCCATGACTATTCCACCGAACTAGTAATTGTCATAGTAAATAAAAGAAATTCATCATAGTCTCAACATAGAAACCTATAACACTAGTCCTCTCTTTTTAGGACTTCCAAAGTGGGTGCAATAAAATAAACATTTTTGGACTCTAAGGTTGAGGCACCTTAAGCCCAACAAAAAAAAGGTTGTTAAATATTAAACTTCATGTGGAAACCCAAAATTGTAAAAATCTTCACATGTTACTAACGAGTTCTTATCTTACATTGCATTTTTAAATTTTTTTGACCAGAAAAGGACACAAAGATGGAGATGGAAACATTAAAGCTATGAACAATAAAAAATGAAAGGAAAAAATTAGTTTGTAAATTAAGCAGATGTGGCAAAGAAGGAAAAATGGCAATGGGAAACAAACAAAGCAACACCCAAAAATGATGACTGAAGAATGATTACGATCATTTAGATCATGTTGCATGCCTCAACTAATAATGTACGCCATTTTTGAACAAAAGAAGCTCATCCATCTCACATAAATAAATGCCTTCAACATAATAAATCAAGATTTTAGATTATTTGAAAACTTTAGTTAGCTATAAAAACAAGTCCTCACTCCAAAGTCTACAAGTCTTATTGATTTAAATGTTAGATTTGTCTAAATCAATCATAGCAAATTGCCCATATTTGATGGGATCAAAATTATAGATTTTGACTATCCCAAAAAATAATTAAGCATACCATCATATATGAACTTGGTTACCACAAATCCACTTTGAAATCTTTCAAAAGAAATGGAATTAGAAAAAATGGAAAAAAAATCCTCCAAGAAATCATAAGCCTAATTATATGCGAAATAGAAAATCACTAATAATAAAAAGAAATAATGATATATTTTTTTTGTGTGCATTTAATTTGATTAAAGTCTATGAAGAAACGTGCATAAAACAAAAAAACAAAAAAATCATTATTGACAAAGATAAAGAGATGCTTTAATTTTATACAACAAATTTCTTTTCACTTTTGTATATGTATATGTATATGTATGTGTACACACACAAACAACTTTTATATATTAATATAATATTTTTAAAATTTAGTAGACTGCTCCTTTTAAATTATATTAGATTTTTTAAAATAATTTTTTTATAACAAAATATTATAAGACTTGAATTGTGTATAATTGTGTAAAGGATCAATTAGTTTTTCTTAGTGAATTGATCACATAGCCTTTGTGTTTGTGTATTTACATGCATGGTTTGACTTATTGAATCCTATTGTGTTATGACAGTAGCGAATACGTAGGTGAGAGGTCGACAAAAATTAGTGTACTTGTTGCTATTTAGAAGTTCACTCTTCTCTCATTAGGATTTGTTTAGAAAGGTCTTGAATCTTGATATTTTAGTTATTGCCAAAGTTGTAAAGTTGGATTTGGAACTTGGTATGTTTTCGTGTAGCATCAACGAGACTCACTTTTGTTGCTCAATATCAAATAGGAGAATAGGAAATATGAATCACACAACCTGGTTAGTTTTTTTTTTTTCTTATCTAGGGATGATTTTTATACCATATTAGAGGTGATCATGCAATTGTTGTATATTATTCAATGTTTTATTGTAATGTGATAAAATCTAATTGTGATCAATGTTGCTTTTGGGTTGATTGTGTGATAGATTTTTTTATTAATGTTTAGAATCACACTACGTGATCCATCATTGGAATAAAGAATGCTAGAAGAAATGAATATTGTTGCTAGAGGTTTTGGTTGTGCCCCCCCTCTCTCTTGTTTCCCTCATTGTTTTTTCCTCTTTTTCTTTCTTTTCTTTAATTTTTTTATTTGCACTTGTATGTTTATCCTCCTTGTTGTATTTTTCATTCTTTTGATCTCCTTTTAATTTTAATCTTTTTCTCTTATTTATTCTTTTCATTTTCTTCATTTCATTTTTATATACAATAATTTTGTGTATTATTTTTTTTCTTATTATTTTCTCTCCTGTTATATTCATTTTCTTTATTTTCTTTTTTCTTTTTCTATGCTTTTTAATTTTTTTTCATATTTTTTCTCATTGTTTTTTTTTGTATTAAATTATAAAGGAGAAACGGTTACAACAATACCACGTATCAAACTATACTCTATTTAGTAGAGTCCCATCAGTGAATACAAAAATGTACATCACTGTACGAGTATGAATCATGTACAAAAAAATATTCCCATGTACTATATGCAAAATGGGGCCTATACATGCAAGTTATATACAATATAGACCATATAAACAACAGACACAAAAGAGTTAATGACTATGCATAATTTTTACTATTCAATCCAGGAATTCCATCCAAGGGGGTTCCATCCAAATGATAGTTTTTTTCCATGGCATTGATCCTGTTGTTGCTAGCTGGGCTGATACTAACGCTTTATCTTTTTTCCTTCATTGATCTCATTCATGAAAGCTTCCAGTGCGTTGACAAAGGGGGATCTTTCAATGTTGAATTTGGACCAAGTATATCCATGTGACAACTCAGATAGGTAGACCCTAGTAGTACCTACTTTTATAAACCTCTCAAACTTCTTTATTGAAAGTCTCATCATAGTGGAAACCTATAAATCAACATTGTGAATAATGAGTCTCCTTAGAGACTTAGTAAGCAGCCTATCCTTTCCTTGATACCTTTCCTCATTCCTAATTTTCCAAATAGTCCAAATAATTTCACAAGATAAGAGGGACCAAAAGAGATTACTATCTTTCTTAATGCCATTAATGTAACCAAATACAACATCATGATGATTAAAGCCAGTGGAAAAATTAATCCCAAAGATGTTCCATATTTCCTTCACAATAATATAGTCAATAAAGACATGCATAGTAGAATCAACAACCTTGCAAATATTACACACATCAATATCTTCCTGTTTAGACTTAATGGGAAGTTTATGAAGGTTGAAAATCCATTTAAAGCCTTTCTTTTGAGGTGTAATGTTACTGTCCCATAGCTAGGAGAAGACTTTCTGCCATTCATCATTACTGCAATTCAAGTGCCACATCAAGTTAACACGACAAATCAAATCAGAATTAGAACATCATAAACCATTTTAGTTTTGGTATTAATTAGCGAGGAACCATCCACCCAAGTGGAGGATCTGTATCTATCTACAACCTCATCACATGGTTTGGGGAGTTGAAGGCTAGGACAAGCATCCCTCAACATAGAATATGTCCTCCAGTTGGAAGAGGGTAGACGATACTTCTGGCTGATCTCAAACCAAGAAATTAGTTTACCATTAGTAATAATATCATTAAAGTAGAAAATACCTTTAATAAACCAACTCTTAGGAGAGCATCCTTGGATGAGTGCAAGCAACCTACCCTTGTGGAACAAGTTCCACCAGATAAACCTTTCACCACACAAGGAGTTATTATTGTTGAAAATTCTATTATTAGTGACCAGGTGTCTAATGTATTCCCATGCCTTCCATATTGTCTTGAACACATTATAACTAGTTGGGGAGACATGAAAGTTACCAACGATAAGATCACTCAAGGTGAGAAATTTCTAGGTCTTGGCATGCTTAGGGATAAAAAGCTTAATGTTTTTTATAATTGGAACCTTCCATGGTTCCTCACGCTCTAGAGCATGAAAAATCCATTTCACAGCTAAAGAAATCCCTTGCATCTTGAGATCCTTCAACCCCATATCGCCCATCCTTTTACTGAGACAACACCAATTCCATTTAATCAAGTGCGACTTCATGTTACCTCTACCATCATACCATAGGAAATTCCTAATAGATTTATGAATATCATTAATCCGATAGTTACTAAACATCCAAACAAAGGCATAATATAAGTTATAAGAGGAGAGGATCTTCTGATAGACTTGAATTCTACCAGCTAATGACATATACTACTTATTCCATTTGCCCAATTTTATCTCCAATTTCCCTTTGATCCACAACCATATTTCCTTTAGGCATGGATTAACAGTCAAAGGAATGCCCAAATATATAACTTGTTTAGAAGGACCTCCACATTGATAACTATACTTGCTGAGCCATATGGAGGGGTATCTTCCCATCCCAAAAGAGTGGATTTGACTGCAGATATTTTAGCCCCTAAGGCTTCACAAAATATATTGAGATTTAATATCAAGGAATCCATATTGGCCTCTTCAAGTTATAGGAAAGGGATTGTATCATTAGAAAACTAGATATTAATAAAATCCACTTTGTTGGGTAAGGAGATACCCCTAACCCATAGAGAGTGGGTGGACTCTCTAAGAAGGTAGAAGATAGCATCTGACACAATAAACAAAAAGGAAAAAGAAAGTGGGCATCCTTGCTTGATAGACATTTTAGCTTGAGGGGCTGAATACGAGAGACATTAACCTCAACTTGAGTAGAGGCATCTCTAAGAAGAACTTGAACCATTTGGAAAAATTCATTTGGGAATCCAAATGCTTCTAGGATCATGGTGAGGAAGCTCCATTCAATCCGATCATATGCCTTTTCAAAGTCAATGAGAAACATATTAAATTTTTGGTTGGTTAACTTTTCTTAATTCATGGCTTCCCAACTTGTGATGAGGTTCTCAAGAATGTACCTCCCTTTTATGAAGCTAGTCTAAGTATTTCTTACAAAATTTGGCAAGGAATCCATAAGTCTAATCACAACAATCTTAGCAAGAATTTTATAGGAAAAATTTAGTAAAGTAACGAGCCTCCAGTTTTTTATAAGGGATTCATCCTCGTATTTTGGGAGAAGTTTTATCACCCCTTTATTAATCTCAGCACCTAATGAACCCCTAGCCAAAGCTTCCTCATAAGTCTGCAATAGGTCCATGCTAATCTAATCTTTAGCCTCTTTTTAGAACTCAATAGGAAACCCATCTAGGCATGGGGCCTTATCATTATTAAGGGTGTTGATAGCCTTTTGGATCTCCTCAATCGAGATAGGTTTCTTGAGAATATCAGCCTCCTTTGCTGAAATCTTCTTCAGAATGAGGGATTTGCATTTGTCCTTGGTAGAGGTGTTAGAAGGGGAATTACCATCAAAGGAGAATAGCCTCTGGTAATATTGAAAGAAGGCAATTTTAATGTCCTCAGTGTCTATAAGTTCTTTACCCTCCCGCTAGACTCTATCAATTATTTCTTTGAATTCCTTCTATCTCAACATATTAAAGAAGAAATTAGAGCCCTTATCTCCTTGTTGTATTCAATAGAGTCTAGCCCTCACCTTGAATCCCTGGATCTTTTTATACTAAATGATTCTTAGAATGTCTCTAGTTTGGGACAACGAGTGAGATGGTTCCAAGCTAGTAGGGTCATTTTGATTCTGGGCTTCCATAACTAACAATTTATCTACTGGGTCTCTTTATAGTCTTCTACCAACTTTAGCTTTCTTCTTTCCAACCATTTTTAGAAGTACCTTCCAAATCCTAACATTTTTGTTCCATTTATCAACGGTAGAAGGCGTGTGACAGTCCCATTTATTGATTTGCCTTATCATATAGATGACACTTCTGTCATCTTGATTATTCAGGAGGCTAGTGTCAAGGATAAAATTCTCCTCCCTCTTAGGAAGAGGGGAAGTATTGAAATTAAAATTAATCTGAGCTGAAATCATATGATGATCCTAGAGGGTGAAATGACCAGCTTTGATAGTGGTTCTGTCATCCTCTTCCTTGAAAGACAAAAAATCTTTATTAGCATAGAACCTGTCTAGTCTACAATAAATTCTCCTCCTCCCTTGTTGGAAGCTACACCATGTAAACCATATTGAACCGTATCCTTCTTCATTCCTTCAAGGGGATTGAAAAGTATAATTTTATCCTTCATCTTGGTCTAATATAGCTTCTCCCCACTCTTCTATTCTAGGTTCAAGCCTCCTTGTTTATCCTCTAATTTGTCAAACATGTAAAAGTCTCCCTCAACAAGCCAAAGAATATCCAGAAGGGTATACAACCATTTCAAAAGGTCTAGTCACTAGAGACATAAAGGGAACATATACCAAACTTGGTATCATATGTTAGATTGTTGGGGAGATTGTTGGATTTGGTTGTTGTCATTGCTTCTGCTAGGATATGTTGTTGTCATTGATTTCAACATATTTCTGTGATTTATTCCGGTGAGTTTGGAAAGAGTTTCTGATCCGGTTTTGAAGTTTGGTGTTGCTGATCACTGTTTTGCAGAATCCAGTATATTCCGGTGTGATCAGATCTTGTGTTGAGACTTTGGGATATTGTTTGGAATGATCTTGTGCATCTTCATTTCTGATGGTTCATGATTTGGTGCTCCGCAAGTTATCTTTCTTCGTGACAGTTACCGATTGGTTGTGTTCTTGAGCTTTCTAGACATTGATCAATTAAGATTTGAAAAGTGGTGCTAGTGCAAATGTTCCAGATGGTTATAATGTGTTTGTTGGTGTTTCCTAGTCATGTCCTATTTTTTTTGGTGATCAACATTGATCATTGTGTGAGTTTTTGGTTATTTCTATGAATCGATGATGATTTTCGTGTTATGCAGTATTTCTGGTGGTGTTGCGTGTTGCAGTTGATCTTGGCATGATTTCTGGTGGATGTGAGCATTTGATAATTTGAATTAGGTCCATGTTATGTAATGTAAATCATTATATTGGTCCAGTGATCAGTCTTTGTATCATGTCATATAATTTTTATAATTGTGAGTTGAGGGTTAAGGGTTTAGCCGACCTTGTTATCAAGGTTGATGATTTGTATTTATAGGTGAGATACTTATGTAATTTAGGTATCAATATTGTGTCTGCATTATCAAAGAGAGGTGATTGTGCAAACAAGAGAATTATCATTCAATGCGGTGTTGAGGTGAGATTGGTGTTGCAAAGTAGACAATTGTGCTTAACTAGAACTGTCATCAGGCATTTGTAGATGTTATTATTTCAATTCATTTCTTCCGGATTGTAGTCTGAATCATATTGTAAGTCAATGAGACTTCACTGAGGGTTGTAGCCTTCCAGGCATATATATTTTCGAGCACTGAGCTCTAGGCAGTGTGCCTAAATACATGTGCATTCCCCATTGTAATATTTTCACATACTACTCCAGAGTATCATCTTACTATGGGTAGGCTCCCACTGCGGTTTTTTCGTTAACCAGGTTTTCCACGTCAAAATCTTGGTGTTGTGTGTTGTGCTGTTAATTTGCTTATTTGATTCATTGGTCTAGTTTATCAGTTTATGTTTTGAAGTTTAATTTATTTTGATCCGGTGAAGACTGATTCACCCCCCTCTCAGTCTTCCTTCTTGATTACTGCTAACATCATGAAGGTTCAAAATGATCCACACCGCCCTATTGCATAGGAAGGAACCACTATCCAAGACTTTGTTACCCCATTTTCCTCCAATCAGAATGACAACACCCCCTTTACCTCTATCATGTTTGGTGGAGAATTGGATTGCATCTTTCCAGACATATCTAAGATTCACCTCCAGAGTGAAGCTAGTGAATTTTACCTCCTGGAGAAGCATAATATGAATGTTTTTATGTTGGTTAAGAAACCTCTTGAACATATATTTCTTGTTTGGGGATTGTATAAACCTAAAAATGGTCTAAAGATAGTTAATTAAATACACGTGTATTTCATTAATCCCCCTTCCCAATTAATTGAATTCATAAGCAATTTGATTAATTTCTCTATTCATCTACTAGTAAATAAATCTACATGATTTATTTACATAGCTCATTTCATATCCCCCTTTGATTAATTAATTCTAAATTAATTAATTTCCCCCATATAAATCAATTCTTCTAATCCCTAACTAAAATTAACAAACTCAAGTTTGTTGAGATAAATTATCATTTTCCAAATTATTTGAATTTCTAAATTCAAATGAGCACATGGCTCCTAAATTCTAACCACCTAACCTAACCACCCTCTAACATAACCCATTCCACCTAACCCTGGGTTTAACTAACCTTATCCTATCTTGCATATCCTAACCTCCTTATCCTAACCTCCTATGGTGTGGATATTCTCCCCTTGAGACACATGGAACTTTTTCCACATGTCTCCTCCCTTGGACACTTTCCCTCTCATGAGAAAGGCTCCTTGACACTTGTCACCATGGAGATGAAAAGTGTCCCTTCCTCAAACCTCTTCTCCAGCTTCCTCAATCTTGGCCCTTGATCTCCAGATCAGATCTGGAGCATTTATTCCTGCCACCTCAACTTTGGCCTTGGAATTCCTATAAATATCCCCCATTTTGGAGCAATAAGGATCCCTTGCATTCATATTTTTAGCATCATTACTATATGAATTTTAATTTCAATCATCTAGTAATTAGCATTTTGGATTAATCATAGCATGTTAATATAGTTTCTTAGATCATGCATATCACATCATTTGCATAATCAATCATGATCAAGTAGCTACTCAACTCTTGACTTGCCACTTTGGAGGTCATTGCTCTGCTGAGAGCCAATCAATCTAACACCTTCAAGGTCCTCAAGAATAGAGGAAAATGGGACATTCCAAGGAAGGCTTATGGTTTGCATCTTTAATTTAGTTTTCAATTAAGTTTTCTATTAAGTTTTATTGTCTCATTATATGTGTATGCCTTTCTATCTACCACATTTTTAGCATCATATTAATTGGCGCCCACCGTGGG
Organism: Cryptomeria japonica; assembly: GCF_030272615.1. NCBI lineage: Eukaryota > Viridiplantae > Streptophyta > Pinopsida > Cupressales > Cupressaceae > Cryptomeria > Cryptomeria japonica. The sequence goes on from NC_081413.1 coordinate 355,823,512, forward strand.
GCCTAGGCCTTTTGATCTTTAACAAGTTTTCTTGCAGGAAATCTCATTGACATGTCGATTAGCTCTTTTGGCACACAGATTAGCTCTCTCGGGTTCCAGATTCACATCCCCACGAAACAATACACGCAAGGGTGAGGTTCCCCAAGGGATATCCTCTATGGGTATCAAACATCATTTCTATTTCCAAACCAGACAAAAGTATCAGAGTATGCACATACTTTAGAGATCTTAATAATGCATGTCCAAAGGATGAGTTTCCTTTGCCTAACATTGACATCATTGTAGATTTAACTGCTGGACACTCCATGTTTTCTCTAATGGATGGTTTCTCCGGATAAAATTTAAAATAGCACCTGAAGATCAAGAAAAGACAACTTTCACAGGTCTGTGGGGTACTTTCTACTGGAACGTCATGGCTTTTGGACTAATGAACGCAGGTGCCACATATCAGAGAGCTATGGCAATGATATTCCATGACATGATGCATACATTCATGGAAGACTATGAGGATGACATCCTGGCCAAATCATACAACAGAGAAGAACATATAGGGATACTGGAAAAGATCTTTGATTGGTTAGAACATTACAAGCTACAACTAAATCCTAAGAAATGTGCCTTTGGTGTTACTTCCAACAAGCTATTGGGATACATTATTTCAGCTAGAGGTATCGAAGTAGATCCAGCTAAGGTCAAAGCAATCATGGAAATGGCATCTCCCAAGAATATCAGTCAACTCAGATCACTCCAAGGAAGACTCCAGTCAATCAAAAGATTTGTTGCTCAACTAGCAAATAAATGTCAACCATTTACTCATCTATTGCACAAAAATGTTAATTTCAAGTGGGACCTTCAATGTGAGGACACATTCAACAAGATCAAGGCCTATCTCATGCAACCACCCGTCCTGATGTCGCTAATTCCAAGAAAGCTGTTGTTACATCATGTATCGACCACTGAAGTATCATTAGGAGTTTTGCTTGCACAACAGGATAATGAAGGAAAAGAACGAGCCATCTACTACATCAACAGAACACTAGTGGTATACGAGCTCAACTATTTCCCAATAGAAAAAGCATGCTTGGTGGTAGTTTTTGCTTCTAAAAAATTAAGACACTATCTACTATCTCACTCCATCAAGTTGATAGCTCAAATCGATCCATTGAAGTATTTGCTCAGCAAGGCAACATTAACAGTAAGATTAGCAAAATGGATCTTGATCCCGAGTGAGTTTGATATTGATTATGTGGATAGAAAAGATATCAAGGGGCAAGTCATTGCAGACCAACTAGTGGAGGCACCGCTTCAAGATGATCGTCCTTTACACATTGAATTTATCGATGCTGGTATCCTAATGGTCACCACAAAAACATGACAATTATACTTTGATGGTTCATATACACAACATGGATCAGGAGCAGGTATTCTATTCATCATGCCACAAGGTCATACAATTTCGAAGGCGTATAAATTAAATTTTTCCATGCACCAACAATACAACAAAATATGAGGCTTTGGTTACAGGTATCAAAATGGATATAGAATGGAACATTACACAACTTCAAGTCTTTGGAGACTCTCAGCTCGTCATCAATCATATTAATGACAATTACCAAACAAAGGATGACAAACTTATGCCCTATAAAAAGATGGTAGATGATTTCAAGAAGTATTTTGTAGAAATCACTTTTGAGCAAATTACAAGGAATGACAACAAAGCAGTAGATGCCATGGAAACACTTGCTTCTCTACTTCAGATACAGGAAAATCAAGAGCATTAGGAATTCTTGGTGGAAGACTTGTTTTACCCTGCTCATAATTGTCCTAATTCTAAAACTATTTATCACCTTGTTAGGCATGATTCTTTCCACTATGACCAAACTTATACATACTTGAAAGATAACACCCTACCTCCCGATTTGTCAAAAAATCAAAAGAGAAACTTTATTCGCCAATCCTCCCATTATACTCTTGTCACGGATACCCTTTTTAAACGAGGTCTGGATGGTACTCTTTTAAGATGTCTCAAGCAAGAAGAATCTGAGAAGGCCTTAAATGAAGTCCATAACGACATTTGTGGCACTCATTCAAGTGGTCTTACCCTTTCGAAAAAACTCATACGCTTGGGCTATTATTGGCCAACTATGGAACAAGATTATTTTAAGATAGCTAGAACATGCAAACAATGTCAAATCCATGGGAATTTAATTCATGCACCGACACAAGAACTTCATGCTTTGGCAACATCTTGGCCTTTCTACCAATGGGGTCTTGATCTAGTAGGAAAGATAAATCCTTCTTGATCCAATGGTCACAAATTCATCCTTGTAGCTATAGAATATTTCACAAAATGGATTGAGGCAGTACCTCTCACAAATATCACAGGAAAAAAAATTGTTGCATTTATCTTGAACTACATCATCTGTCGCTATGGAATACCCATGACCATTATCACTGATAATGGGTGATCGTTCAAGAATCAGGATGTCCAAGAACTATGTGAGAAATTCAAGAACCAAAACAGATTTTCCACACCCTACTATCCACAAGGGAATGGACAAGCAGAAGCATCAAACAAAACTATTTTGAAAATCCTCAAAAAGATAGTGAATGATGCTGGCAGAGATTGTCATATTCAATTGAACCCTACTCTATGGGCCTACCATACTAGTATCTGCACACCAACAGGTGCCACACCTTTCTCACTTGTTTATGGATCAAAAACAATACTGCCAATAGAAGTAGAAATACCTTCTCTACGAGTATCATTAAAGGCCTTATCCCAGATGAAGAACAACGAGTATCTAGATTGCAAGAGTTAGAATTGATCCATGAATGAAGACAAAATGCCTTTGATCATTTAAAGGTATATCAACAAAGAATGTGTCGAAGTTATAATCACAAGGTCAAACCACGAGCCTTCCAAGTTGGAGAACTAGTACTAAAGGAAAATCCATGAAACCAGTCTAATGGAGAAAAGAAAGGGAAGTTTGAACCAAACTAGTTAGGTCCGTTTGTGGTCACAAGAGTATTTGGGTTAGGAGAATATTAGCTATCAACACAGGATGGGGATTAGTTTGAGGAACCCATCAATAGCATGCATCTGAAGAAGTTTTATGTCTGAAAAAGCAGACAAAATCCAAAAACAGTGAAAAAGTAGAAAATAAAAAAATAGTGAAAAACCAGAAAATCCCCCCACCCCCCCAAAAAAGCAGAAAATACAAAAAAAATGAAAACAGTGAAAAATAAATAAAAAATCAAATATGAGAAAAAGTGCAATAGAAACAGATGGTGAAAACTTGGCAAGCGGGCGCTATCTGTCAGCTAGCTCTTCCATCTATTGGTTCATGCATCCTTCTGCTTGCATTCATTTCCATCAGCACTGTTCATATCCATAATAACGCCTTTGTACATATGCAAGCATCGTAGGTGATTTCTCGTCATGGTTTGGATCATTGTATATATCATAATAAAGTTTGTTTCTAGACTGGGTGCAAAATCCCGAACCTAGCTGGGGGCAAAAATTTTCATCGTTTTGAGCTTAATCAAACAGGTAGAACAACAACTCGGCAACACTTGTCAAGCAAAAAACTAAGACACATCCAACATTGAACATAAGATCACATTTTCAACCATCAACTATCACATATCAGTCTAAACATGACAAACACATCAATGGATGATATATTTTGACTCATGATTTTAACACTTTGACAATAATGGTTCAACTATTTTATCTTGATTTTTCACTATCATGATTTCTGAGTGACTCCAGAATGTCTTTGACTAGAGGAACACAGAAGGAACATGATGTTTTTCTTGTCTGCTGTTTATAAATTAATCATTAATATGTGTAAAGTTGTCTTAGGACATGATCGTCAGAGTATCATAGAAGACATTTCAGACTTGCATATAGAAATGGTTAATACTATCTATTTTATGCAAGCAACACTCAGGTCATCTTGGTTCAATTTTGCCTCAATGCTTGTGCTAACTTGCAATATCAAAACCCAGGAAAGTAGTGCTCAGGTCATCATGGTTCAATTATACCATTGATGTTTGCACTCACTTCCCACATTTTAAAGGCTCAATGATAAAACAAAGCAATGACCACATGACCGGTCCAATCGCCGCATTGCATTTCATTTTGCATTTTCATTTTTTAAGTAGATTTGCATTTCATTTTGCATGGGATGCCAAAGACTTCAACATGGTGTTATCTCTCTTATTACATGATTGAGTACATTGGATAATAACAAAAATAATAATTTCATTCATCCTGCATGATAAGTTAGTTCATCTCATATAACCATTGCATACTGAGACATCATTCATATAAAACATCCAATCATTCATTCATTTAGTTATATTATTGCATTGCATCCATCTTATCTCAAATCATATAGAGTAACATCATTGCATTGCATTGCATCAATCTCATATTAACATGCATGATAAATTCATAAAAATATCATAAATATAGAAAGCATTGCATTGCACATACATCACATAGTACTTATAAGCATCACCATACATATTCACATTTGCATAACATCATGTAAATACTGCATCATCATATAAGAAGCATATATCCATCATCTAGAATTTGTTAGCATATAGAAAATAAAGCATACATCATGAAAGTGACTACACAACATAATCATATAGCAAATAAAATGCATCCATTATCTCATAGGTCATGTAGAGCGAATAGGATCGACTGCATATTATATCATCAAAAAGATCAATGTCCAAGGTACAATGATATTACAAAAATATATGAGATACATCACACATATACATCTTGGGGATCATCAATATCTCATCACAAAAGATGTGTACATAAATGGATCAATGTCCCATATTAGTGTGACCACTAGGATGTGGAGCGGAACTCTGTCCTGATGCGGTAGGTCTAGTAACACCAACTGATACCCCTGTACCTAGGTTCCCACCTGGGGGATCTCTCTGAAGTGGCCCTGTCACTCCTCGACTCTCAGAGTGGCTCTATCCCGATCTCCTGCTCAGTTGTGAAAATCCTAGAGCCCTTCGATCAGCAGGAACAACAATATAGTATAAGGTCCTGTAATACTCAACCTCTCGGACTGCCTGGCACATCATCTTCAGGAAAACCTTACCTGAACTAGACTCTCTTGACATCTATACCTGTGCCTTGGCTTGTCGACACCTATCCCTAGCTGCATCTCTCTTGACCATGAGAGAAGCCATCTGAACCTCTTGCTGGGCCATCTAAGAGTTCCTCTCTACTAGTCGACTCTCTAGTTGCTGAACCTGACCCTTTAAGTCCATAATCTGAGTCTGTTGCTGATGAGAGGATATCCTAATGAGGATCCGTCAAGGTGCCTCTGCTTGTGGCTGCTCAACCTGTGATACTCCCATAGGTACCTGCTCAACCTGGGGAACCTCCTGCTCTGGGACCTGATGCCCCTGACCCACTGGACCTGATCTCCTCCGTTTGACCACCCGGGCCATCCAATCCATATATACATCTCTAGAAGATCTAGAACTGATGGCTCCCGGTGTGCCTGCCACTTCTACTACCACTTCTCGACCATCTCCCCCATCATCATCTCCCCCATCATCATCTCCAACACCATGATCTCCTACATCTCCTCCATATCCATCTCTGTCAACCCCTCCGTCTCTGCCATCATCTCCGCCCCCACCTCCTCTCCCCCCACCATCCCTCAGTTGTCTAGGAGCTCTACATCGTAGCCTATCATCATCCTCATCTAGAATTGGCTCTGGCTCATCTGGACATATCAGCCTCAAAAACCTGCATGCAGTACAATATACAACGTACTCATTTTTCATCTCGCTATCTATCATACCTAAAAGATAATCCCAATCCAGTGGCCCCAATGATCGATACTCTGCACATGCTTGGTCATATGAAATAGAGGGCCCCCAAGTCGCCACATCTAGTCTCATGCGAGCATAATGAGCTATACCTTGTGGTATCCCCTCTATCCCGCCATACTGTCTCAACACCCCCATACAAAGGAATTGCTTGATAACATAGGGTGTTGATCCAATCAGGCATCACATCACAAATACATACATCATCTCCACTACATGCTCGAGCCAGATCTCACAATCTCTGTATGGTCTCCATATCACAGTATCCAAATCATCTAGTGTTCATCGCCAATACTCCAATTTGCCCAGCTTTCGCTGGACAATGATGCCTGGATACCCGTCAGCATACGGCCTGCCTACAGGTCTATCTCTGTCAACCAATGGTCGTGTGATAGGCAGGTGCTCCCAAGTCCATATCTGGAGAACGATCACCCCTGCTGATAATGCAGCCGATCTTTGGTACACAACTCGGTGCAGGTCATGCTACAAATGCGCCAACATGCATGACCCCCATGCAAATCGGGTCCCTTGTGTCACCATCTGCTCAAGGAGATGACCCCATCCAACAGATAATCCCTTTGACCTGTGATCAAGACAAAGGAAACCTCCAATAAATTCAGCAAGAATAGTGGGTAATGTGGCATAACCTAGCTGTAGCATCTCCTACCATACAATGCCATATCCGCCTATCTCATCATCCTCTAACACTCGGCAAAGTGCATATGTCCCACCCTGCTTGCTGAGATCGTAATACACTAGCTCACCCAAAATAGGGATGCACAATATCCAATATACATCCTTGGGTGTCACTGTCATCTCGCCCGTCGGTAAGTGAAACGTATTGTGCTCACTATGCCAATGCTCTGCTAAGGCTGTCAATAATCCCCAGTTAATCAAGGGTCGGGGCATGTCGAGAAGGGAAGATAAACCACACTTGTCAATGTGGTCTCGCTCTGGTTGGATAAGGTGGGGTATCAACATCCATGTCTTCAGGAAGCACTCCCGAGACTGAAGGATACTACAGTGCTCTTGCAATCAAATCATCTCATCATATATGTCTCTCGATTTATCTATCTATCAAATCCATCTATCTATCCATCTATCTTGCTCAATTGAGATTTTTATCAAATCTCGTTGGGCCCTTATCAATGACGCTCATCTATCATGAGGTCATTATCAATCCTATCTCATCTCATGTGTACATCGAGATAATCAGAACTAATCATCAAATTTCATCAATCAGGAGTGTCTAATTTTATCAATTAGATAGCTAATCAAATCTTGCCCTATCGAACTCAAAAATCAAATCGAATCGACAACAATCCAGCCTCTTTATCAAACATCGTGATAGTTGGAGATCAGATAAATACCAAAATTTTTATTGAAATCATCAAAACATCAATCATCCGGAAAGCCGATCAGATCATCCAAATTTATCAAAAATTCAATCGCAATCAAAAAGCTTAAATGATCAAGTCATCAAATGTTGACATCAAAAATCAAATCAATTTGTCAAAACAATCGAAAAAGTCAACTCATTAATCTGCAATCGAAAAAATAAAATTGTTCAATAAATCTGTCAGCACGAAATTGAGAATCAAATAAAAAAAAATCAAAAAAAATCAAGTTCTTCTAATCCCTAATTAAAATCAACAAACTCAAGTTTGTTGAGATTAATTATCATTTTCCAAATTATTTGAATTTCTAAATTCAAATGAGCACATGGCTCCTAACTTCTAACCACATAACCTAACCACCCTCTAAGCTATCCCATTCCACCTAACCCTGGGTTTGACTAACCTTATCCTATCTTGCACATCCTAACCTCCTTATCCTAACCTCCTATGGTGCGGATATTCTCCCCTTGAGACACATGGCACTTTTTCCACATGTCTCCTCCCTTGGACACTTGCCTTCTCATGAGCAAGGCTCCTTGACACTTGTCACCATAGAGATGACAAGTGTCCCTTCCTCAAACCTCTTCTCCAACTTCCTCAATCTTGGCAATTGATATCTTCAGATACGATCTGGACCGTTGATTCCTACCACCTCAGCTTTGGCCTTGGAATTCCTATAAATATCCCTCATTTTGGAGCAATAAGGATCCCTTGCATTCATATTTTTAGCATCATTACTATAGGCATTTTCATTTCAATCATCTAGTAATTAGCATTTTGGATTAATCATAGCATGTTAATCTAGTTTCTTAGATCATGCATTTCATATCATTTGCATAATCAATCATGATCAAGTAGCTACTCAACTCTTGAGTTGCCACTTTGGAGGTCATTGATCCCCTGAGAGCCAATCAATCCAACACCTTCAAGGTCCTCAAGAATAGAGGAAACTGGGACATTCCAAGGAAGGCTTATGGTTTGCATCTTTAATTTAGTTTTCAATTAAGCTTTCTATTATGTTTTATTGTCTCATTATATGTGTATGCCTTTCTATTTACCACATTTTTAGCATCACAGGGATTAGAGTCCCCAAACGTTCCAAAAAATGCAGTTCAATTCCATGAGAAACCTTAAGCAATGATGTCCTTAGTAGCTTTAAAGCTATCAAAGAACTTAGGAAGGCCCTTCTTATTATCCTTTTTTTTAGGAAGGGGGGATTGTTTTACCTTAGGTCTTCCCCTCTTTCGTTTAACTTTAGTAAAATGACTATTTCCAATAGGGATCAAAATCTCATAATCTTCAGTTTTGGACTCCATAATTTGATCATGACCTAGGCTTTGCTCCTCTTTAGTGATCAAATTACTGGACAAGGACCCAGTCTCCAGGTCTGATTCAAAAAGATGAGCTTTAGTGAGATAATTACAAAGGCTCATTTTGGATTTGTCATACGGGACAATGGCTAAGTCATGAACTTCATTAGAGGCCTTATTCCTAATAAGTGGGTTTATAGTAATAACATTAAAAAAAACATCATCATTGTCAAGTTTAAAGTTATTGTTATCGATGGTTGATGATGTGATAACATCAAGTTGAGGGGAGGGGGTAGTATGATTATCACTAGGGGGGTGGCAATCTCACCATCTTGGGTCTCCTCATTATGAGGTTCTATAAAAAGTTGAATTTGTTAGAGAGTTTCGGGGAGTCTGATCCCCTCGTAGAGCTTGCTAGGTTAGCCACTTCACTCAACTTCATCCTAGAGCATCTCCTTTCCTTGATATGTTGGCATATGTGCAAGAGTATGATGACATGATGATATTGTATGTTGTCATTGATGTCAATATGCTGAGAAGTGAACCGGTATATTGAAGTTAAGCAACTGGCAAAGAGAACTGGTATGGTGGTGTAAACTGGTATATGTGCAATAAGTGAAGCAGTGTGCTTGTCCAAGTGAACCGGTATGATGCTGTGAACCGAAACCAGTATGTTGGAACGAGAACCGGTACATGGAATGTGGTAGGTCTACCGGTTGGTAGTCTTAGCTTCAGGGTTTCCGGTTGAATTGTTCCAAGCTCGATGACATTGTGTGATGAGTTAGCATTGTAATGGAGATTAGATCATGTTGCTACGTCAGCCTTGTGCACGTGAAGGATCTTGCATGCAGGAGACTGATCCTATCTACCTCGGGAATGTGCGAAGTCTTTGCAAATGGTGGAGAACGCGTGATGGGTTATCGCCTCCATGAAGCGGTGAAGAACGAACGATGGAGAATGTCTTGAGATCTGTTCAAGACCATTGTATTCAAATGCATAGTACTCAATGGTCAGGATTGAACCAATCAATTACTCAACCTAAGTGTTTAGGGTTTAGGGTTTATGCTGCCGACCTATCTGTGTTCTATAAGGTCGATGTTATGTTTCATGTCGAGGTTGTTGGCAAATGTTGTATGTGTATCTAAGTGTAGAGATACGTGATTCTTGCCAGACTAGATAAGAGGATTGATACCTGCCTAGTGTGTGTGCAGAAGGAAGGGACTAAAGCGGATCTGCATTGGCATTGAGTGCTATTACCAGATCATTGTAATACCTGTTGATCTTTAACTACTTCAAAATTGGAAAATTCCTTAACCGGGTAGCTTTAACCAGCCTGCGATAAATCCTTTAACAGGGTGACTCAAAGCCATTGAGTTCATAAAATCCTCTAACAAGGTAACCTCTAACAGGGTTTAACCCTTAACCAGGTATTCTAGCCATCCCTTAACCGGGTGATCCCTAACAGGATCGGTTCCTAACATAATCTGTTGTAACAGTCTTTAACCGGACTAGGCTCCTAACAGAGCGGACTTCTAAAGAGTTCAAAAACAACTTGTGGGTATTCATCCCCACCGTGGTTTTTCCCAGTTGGGTTTCCACGTGAAAAATATGTGTGTCATATGTGATGTCTTTTTCATGTGATGCTTTGTTGTTTTCTGTCAAGCGGTGAATCATGTTGATCTAGCAAGTTATTATATTTTTGATGATAGGTTATCTGTTTATGCATAAGGACAAAGTGGAAATGAGGAAGTAGGTTGTGTGGAAAGCTAAGAAGATTGATCGGTTCATGTCTTTCACAGTTGCACTGTGTTTAACCAGTAGTAGTCTGGTTTTGACCGGTGTTAGGGATTGCCAGTAGTTTACAGTCTGCAATCAAACCGGTTCGGGAGAAGTTTTTTGTTTGTGCCTGTACTGATTCACCCCCCCCCCTCTCAGTACCGGTTTGGTACTCACTTTTCATCATTGAGTTATCATGATACCCCTAACTATAGACTTGACAAGAAAATGATTATCTTCCTTAACCAAACTAGCCATAGGTAGAAAAATTTAAGAATCATCATCCATTGGGCGAGAGGTGCTAGACAGTTCAGATAACTGGAAGACAACTAAGAGGTGGGGGGGGTGAATTGGTTGTCACAGATTACCAAAAACATTAACAATTAAAACTTTAATACCGGAACCCAAAACAATAATACCAGAATAGCAGATAAACTAATTAAGCATAAATAGTAATCATAGAATAAAAGCCATCCACACAACACCAAGATTTGTACGTGGAAAACTCGGTAAAGGGAAAAACCATGGTGGGAAGCCTACCCACAGTCAGATAATACTTCTGCAGTAAGTATGTGAATTACAATGAAGGGGCCTGCACTTGCAGGAAGGCCAATGACCTAGAGCACACTGCTCATCACAAAAGGAGCCTCATTGACTACATATAAACTCAGACTACAATCCGGAGAAGTGTTGAACTGCAAAAGATAGCATCTCCTATGCCTAAGTACAGTTCCGGTTAAGCTTAATACCAGAGGACTAAATCCTCTTACACAAACCCAATTCAATCTCCAATGATCGATCAACTCCTCTGCCTGAGTAATATTACATTATTCGCACATTACATTCCTTGACCATGACCTCTTACAATAATCATGATGATCTACAATGATATCTTACATCTTCTTTATACAAACCCTCGACCATAAACAATCAGGTTGGCCACCAGACAATAAACCAATTACATAATTACAAACCCTGTCAGCCTTAGACCAAACAAATAATATCCAATACATAAGACATCCCAGAAATACAACAATAGGTCCTATCCACACGTTACATCAATACCGGTCCATGACCTAGATCAACCGGAACCAAGTATAGGCCCACACACTTCAACAATGATCTCCAAATGCCAAGTCTCAAACATGATTACCAACAACATCCCGAAACTCCATCAGAAGTTGCACCAACACCAATTAAGCAATGCATCAAAGATCACCAAAAATATTTGTTGGTGAAACCCTCACCGGAACCAGAAACCAATCTTCTTAGAAAGCAGGGTAGCATCCAATCACCAAACCAAAACCAACTGATCAAATATGAGCACGAGTATCATGAATAGGACAATTTCATCATCAGACTATACCGGAGTCAACAGGATCCAAGTTAACCAGAAACCACTCAACCTACCGAGACCAGAAGGGTGTCGGTAAAGCATCCAAATAGATAGTGTTGACATCAATGACAAAACATCAATGCAACACATACTCTATTCCACCAAATGGCCAACAAGAGGTAGGGTCAATGGGGGAGGGTTCATTAGAATAGTGAGTCACCTCCACCATGGAAACCCTATAATTCTTAAGCTTATTTAGGGAAAAATGTTGTGCATTCTTCCTCCCGACCTTACGTGTCTTGGGATGCATAAATTGGTCTGAATTATCAACCTTGGGATCCCTAATTTAGGATAATGACACGACTATGGATGAATGAGGAAGGGGATCGACATTAAAATTCCCAAATTTAGTAGACTCATCAAGGACGAGAAGACTAGTAGGCGCAATGTTAACCACAAACTGAACCACCTCTCTAAGAGAATTGAGGCATTGCAAAATAGGGCCTTGTGCATCCTCTGCATGATTGGGCAGAGCCTGAAGAGGGATGGCATGTTCACCATTGGGTTGCATGGGGTGGTCACTAGAAGTGCCATTAGAATTAGTGGGGAGCTTGCCTTTCGCTATAATAGGGTAATTTCTTCGAATGTGTCCTTCTCGTTTGCATAGGAAGCAAGCATTGATACCACCTAGAATTTCAATGACACAGACCATGGGATATTTTTCAATATTAATTTCAACAAACCTGGGTAGGTCTTTGCTCGGGTTGATAGATATGAAAATGCTAACATCCATGTGGGGAACCAGGGAGTGAGTGTTATCCACCCTGAGTACTTTCCCAATGAATTCTAACATTTGGGGAATAAAATTTCACAACAGCCGGGGGAGGTTTTTAATAACGTTCACCTAGGGCACGAAAGGGCTAAGATTTCATTGCCAATAGCCTCGACAACCATTTAAGGGCCCTAAATGTACATTTTCCAATTGACCAGTATTGCTTCTCGACTACTACCACCTAAGACTTAACATCATTAAATAAAATGATAAACTATACTTTCTGAATCATTCTACAAAAAGCGAAATGAAAACCTAATTTTCTAATCCAAATATTTTTGAACCATTCATCCAAATATTTGGGAGTTAGGCATTTAGCAATATCCATGACCGCAAGAAACACAACTATATTGTTTAGCCTAGATTTCTCATTATTCAAAGCATTAATCATATCCAAATTAGAAGCGATGGAAAGGCTAGATAGAGAAAGGGTATTTTGCTTACCTCCTCTTCCTCTCGTGTCACTATTTCCTTCAGACAAAGCATAGACTCTTGTGTCAAACTTCGCCAATTTAGGGATAGAAAGCAAAGGATTAATACGCACTGCCTTAAATGATTTAGTGCCACTTGCAGTGGAAGCGTCTGAATTAAAGGCATGTTCATCCAAATTAAATGCCTCAACTGCTGGATTTCCATCCATTCAGGCGCATTAAACAACCCTTATGCACAAACTATAGGGGAAGAAAACCAACACGATCCAACATTAATAGCAAGGAAAAATCAAACAAAGGAGAGGCAGATTACCTATGTGGAGGAGGTTGTACGCCCTCCTCCACAACCTGGCCTAGAAGATCCATCCAACAGAGCACAAACCCTAGATATGAACATCGTCCGAGTTGCAAAGTCGGTCCCTGAACATCGACGATTTATTTTTTAATTATTTTTTATTATTTTGTTTATTTTATTGTCCTTTTCTAAATTTTTCTTTCTTGTTTTTTAGATTGTTTTTTACCTTAATGTTATTTAGAATCTTGTTTTTTTGTATTCTATTTTCCAACATAATTTATTCAAATTCTTATTTGTTCATATTTTAATATTATTGATTTTTAACTTTATTTTTCTCATCGTTAAATTCTCTATGGAAACATTAGATTACTTAATGTGTTTTATCTTTTTATGTTTTTAATTCTTTTTCCTTTTGTTTTGGTTCTTTTCATTCCTTATCGTCCTTATCTTTTCTTTAATTTTTATCATTGTATTCTTTTATTCTTTGATATCCCTTTTCTTGTTTTTTTATGATTTTTTTAGTGTTTCAATTTGGTCCTTTTTAACCTAATTTCCTTTGTTTTTAGTATTATCCTATTTATTATTCTCTTGTTTGTTTTTCTTTATAGTATTTTGTTTTAACTAGTTGGTATTTTTATATTTAATTTATAATATTATATATTTTTATTCGTTAGTTTTTATCTTTTTATTTATATTAGAATAATATAATAATAATTTGTAATTTTACAAATTTTTATTTATATTGTTAATTTATTTACCCATTTTGTCCTTTTTCTTGATTCTTGTGCTACCCTCTCACTCCCTTTCTCTCTTCTTTTTAGTTGCTTGGTTTGCAGCAACATTCATTTCTTCTAGCATTCTTCATCTCGACAATGGATCACGTAGTGTGATTTGAAATGTTGAAGATAAAAACTATCACACATTCTAACCCATAAGCAACATTGATCAAATCTATGGATTATGAAAACCTAATACAATTACTTGAGATTCTAATTGTATTAAGTTTTGTAACACAATTTTGCAGATAATTTGGTTTGCAATCATAATTTAAAAAAAAAAAAATTGTAAGAGTGATGACATTTATCATGGAAGCTAAACATAGAAGGTAATTAAATTTGTGTTTTAATTTCTTATGGAAGTCAAGTTCAGTTATCTTCTTATTAATATTATCATAAATGTGATTTTTTTCATAAACTTCAACTTCATGAGCTTGGCTATCCTTTTTTTTAATGATTTTATTAATTATTAAATTATTTTATAATAGTATAATTGAACCATCTTTGTTTTGGGCTATACAATTGACCAAAATGAGGATTTACAGGCCTTTTTAGATTCTAATATATCATGTCAAGAGTTAATAATTTTGGGTTTTGTAAGGAGTCATATATTTATGATTGGTCAATTATATTTGACATATATAACTTACACAACATACTTAAAATTGAAATTGATGTGTGGACATGTTGGTGTGATGTGAGTGCCAATGACAGTAAAAATAATTAATAAATTTCATCCTACATTTGGCCTCATTGTTACACTAAGATGGTGTTATGTTGTACACATACTTCAAAGTCCACAGAGACACCAATTACTACCATTGTGGATGACCATATTCTTTAATATGGTACAAAAGGGTTCCCCATCAATAGACTTGTTTTAGATCATAGTGAAGTATTTGTTCACCATCTCAAAATGAAAAACCCAAAGAGATCTTGCAGAAAAAGAGCAAGGATGATTAGTCTAAATATTCTTGAAGTTGATAATACAAAATTTGCATATTTTTTAATTTTGGAAGATGAATGTTGCAACATCTCTTGTCACTAATCCTATTTTGAAAAGATAATGTAGAGGTCAACTAAACTCAAAGATTGAAAAGAGGGCCATTAAATGTTTTAAAAATACCAATAAACTATCAAAATTACAAGGGAGAATGACCTCAAAGAGAGAATTTTAAGACTTGAAAGAAATAAATACAATTTGAATACTTTCTTAGAATGTTCATTATTATTCTATGTTTGATTCTCTACCTCTACATCCTCCACCTCTCATGGATTATTATTTTATGGTTGTTAGTCCTCTAGGGATTTCAATGGTGTTTGGATTCTAATTGTAAAAGGGTTTGGTCCCCTTCAAAAATACATCTTTTCAAATAATATATAAGAATTGTGACATGTATATAAAATTTCAACATGCCCAAAAAATTATATGTAGAAAGTTAAAGCTAACATGGCAATAATGAAATATTTATATTTTCTGATTTTGATCTATTAGGAAGAAAATGCCTTACTTTATGAAAGTTTTTCATTTAGGGGCAAAATTAGCACTTATCCCTGAAGCACCTGTAGCAGTTGATCTTGTTTCAGATTTGAGAACCAACATCTAAGCTGCAATCAGAGGAGGAAGGCATCGTGGAGATTGAAGGATCATAGGGGTATGACTCTCAAACTAGCTCAAATGTGGGCTATGGGCTTGGAAGGAATGCTGTGCACTATCGATCTGGAATCAGAACAACTCATTTTGATAATAATAATTGATTTCTAATTGAATGGTTTATTCTATGTATTGTGTATTCTTAGATCACACAAAAGTATTAGACAAGAAATTAAGACTACTATGAACTCCATATTACTTTTAGTAAATAATGCTTCAATACCTAGTTCATTTAATCCATTTTCTACATAACCCATGAGAGAAAAGCATGTATACAAGCTTATATAATAACCATTATGCATAGATCAAATAGACAAGCCATAAGATAACATATGCTATACCTTAGGAAAACCATCAAAGGGAAAAAATCAAGCCTCCAAAAGCCTCCATACTCATTAATCAACAATAAAGTAATAAAAAACACTTACAAAGTTATAATGAATTCTTCTAAAACATCAAGCCCTTTAATGCATCATCCATGTGTCCAAGCATGTATCCACACATGCCATGCCATTATTCATATATGCACTCATTAGAAAGACTTAATATAATGTTAGCCCACTCACCCAACCAACCTTAAGCTCTCAACATGTGCTTGCTTATAAAGACATAAGCTCACACAAATACAATTAAGTGCTAAAGTAAAACCATGTACTACAAAACAATGTGAACACAATACCATTGACCCTAATTTAATATTGATTACGAAGTTTTTAATTTATTAAAATATCCCCAATATTAAGTTAAATACAATTTACAACTTACATTAAAACAACCCAATGTTACATATAATGCATAAAGTGGCCCAAAGAATATTAATTCCTAGTGATGTACGCCCATGTAGGCTCTCTTAGGGGCACCACACACACAATAATAAAATAAACATTATAAATATTATGAAAGGTGTACAACACCTTATCCCAACATTCTCACACTTGTTGTATACATTGCATAAGGGTAAATCAATGAAATACATCACCGTAGCCATACATGAAACCACATGAATATCCAACATGCTCTCATGCTCAATTAAGATACCTACAGTATACCAAATTGACCACCATATCAAGCAAGAACTCTTCTCATCCTCCAACATGCTGTTGAATTTAGCAATACAAAAGATTGCAACACAGGCCTACAAGATCAAATGACAAACAAAAACACCTTCCACAAACGAGAGCTACACAGAAGAATGCTATATTACTGAAAAACAAATAATACATAATTGTAGGATGAGTTACAATTGTATAATGAAGTTCTTATAAAGAAACTAAAGCTCAAATCTAGTTAACTAGATGCATAAAAGCTAAACTAGGTGCACAACTAAAATAAGCACTCCTAAGTGAACTTAAGCCAAAAAGAATAACTAGTTATAAAAAAGAAACTAATAGCTAAATATGCTTTAATACAAAAGATATAGTGTAACTTAGGGTGAGTAGAAAGCTCTAAATGCATGAATGTATAAATGGGTCTCAACAACAAAAGGCTTGATTAGGTATCCATGCACAAATCCATGAAGACTCTCTAAGTGGAGAAAAGGAGAAAAACCACGTTGGAAAAAACCTCTCTTCAAAAGTGAGAGATGCAATGCATGAAAAGAAAACATGAATTGCTAAAAAAAGAATGAAGGACTAAAAAACCTCCAAGAAAATGTCCTAAAAGAATAGGAACATGAAGAACATCCTCAAAGCACAAAGAAACTACAGACAACTATCGAATAGTAATTGTTATAGTGTTGAAAGAAGAATTTCCTCTGAAACAAAGATGATGATCAGTATCAAGAAGACATCAATTTGCACATGAGTGCCCCCAATGACACTACTCGAACAATCAGATGGCAAACAAAGGAAAAACATCTGTCAGTCAAAGATATAGATGGCACATGAATCTACATGAGTGACCCCAACGCCACTACTCAACCATGCAAGAGTAGACTTCTACTAAAAAATACTGAACTGTCACGAGGATTGCACCCTAAATGCTAAGTGTAAAACTCAGCAATTTCGTGAAATGTGGGATGATTTCCAGGCCTGTGGGTTGCCTATGATGGAAATCAACCTCTATATGAAGGGTTGGTTCCCTTGATGAATCACCTAAAACTAACTTGACTTGATGGGAAAAGGGATACATATGTATTGCTTGAATTGAAAATTTGAAAACTATGGAGGTGATGCAACATAATGATATGATACTACTTGTTGTCCTGAACTCACAATCAAATCTTAAAATACTTCAAATTTATTTCACAACTCAGTTTGGATCATGTAGTGCATAAATAATTTATGTAAAGGTTTGAGGTTTCAATCTTTGTTTGAAGGAAAACCAAAGTTCTCACAACTACAAGTGATTTGAAACTGATAAACACAGTTAGATAACCTTAACTAACATAAAATTCCTCATTCCGCAAAGCATAAATGAGACAGAAATAAAGGATTCAGAATAAATCACAGTATTTCATAAATCACTCATATAACAATGAAGAGAGAAACACAAATTTGAAGGAAAACCTACTGTATTTTATTGAATTGAAAAGAATTCTGTTATTACAACTGAAAATTGCTTCTAAAGACTGAAAATATGAGCTACAATGCTTTCAAGCTTGCTAAAGATGCAAGGAGAAAGAAAAGAACTTCCCAAAGAAAGAGAAACAAGAATTCCTTATAGAAATAAGGCCTAGAGCTAACTCAAGAAAGAACTAGGATTTAATTGAGCTTCTAAACTGAAAGAAGGCCCTTGAATCATTGCTCTAACTAATGAAAAGATCCTCTTGGGTCGTACAAACTTGAAAATACCATAAAAAAAGAGTTAAAAATGAATCTATCTTGTAGTTTGTGGCCTTGGAACCCTTCTTGACTGATACTTGACCCATGGGGGATCTTCAGCTGAAATTGAACTATCACAATTACCTCTAAAACTCCTTCTTTCTAAGCCCATAACTGATGCATAAATTAGAAGAACTCCACCATTTTGCCTTTGTGATTGATTATGAACTCAAAGATTCACCTCTGACCTCCTTAACTCACTCTTAAACTGGTTATGGGCTGCTTGCTTCTGAGTCTTAATCTCTTGAAGTTTTATGACTTCCAAACATCATGGAATTGCTCTTGACAAAACTGAATCTGTCTTTCATGCATGAAGGACTTTGATGAATGTGGGTTTATATTTGTCTTTATCGTTTTTGTCAAAGTGCTAATGATTGACATGATATTTATTAATCATGACCTAACTATCTTTATATATCTTGCTAGCACTATGACTATTTTGGCTTTGTCTTGAACCTTTGAAGAGCTTTGTCCTTGTTTTGAAGATCTTACTGCTAAAACCCTTCATGCATTTGATTTGTTCACTGTTCTCGGTGATTTTAATTGTCTTTCTTTGATATGGATGCTCTTATCACTAAATTTTTCCTAATGTCATCCATGAATATGGCTCTGTGAGAACTTGACTATGACTACGTGTTGAGGTTTTATCATTTCTATTCTTTTCACTACTCATAACATTGTTTATTGTTGTGTATACATGATTTTCAAACCATACTCTTGCTATAGGTCGACATTATTCTCTATGCATGACTTATGACTACTATGGATCTTGATTCAATGTTATAAGACTGTTACTGATATTGTTCTTTTCACTGTTTTGAAACCTTCTTTATGTTTGTCTCTGCTTAGAGACTGTAAGTATGTATTCATGGTTGTCTTAGGGCTTCTATTCTCTTTTCAAGAGCATAGGATTGCATTTGATTCTTTGACTGGTGAATAGTTCTTCAATATCTTTTTGACTGCATTCTCTCTGGTCGGTGGACTTTGAAGGGCTGCTATACTGTCATAACCTCTATAGTCTTTTGATACTTATGTCTTTAAGAGCAGAGGACTGCTCTTTGTCTTTGATAGAGACCTTTGAGAAGTTTGCATTGATTTTGTATTTTCATTGTCATGTGATGAAAATAGGTATTATCTCTGTGAATTTATTGTTTCTAATCAATTCTCTTCTTCAATGATTCTAAAAAAATGTATATGAAGGATCTTGTTTTATGATATACTCCATGGTTGTGATGATGTTTTTTGCTTTTGTATATCCCCTTTATTTTGCAATACAAAGGACTACAATTACTGCCCTATTTGCTCAAGGAACCTTTATTCTTTCATCTTGCTGCTAGTTCACACTGTCATATTGATGCATTTGATGGAGTTAGTCATGTCACTATTGTCTCTGTCAGTGCTTTAACCCTTTTGAGCTCTGTGACTGTTCACTGTTTGTGAAGCCATTTTTGTTCTATGACAGTCATGGTGCTCTTTCCACTGTGTGGGAACAAGTCATTTTAATTCATTTAGGACTGCACATGAAATGGTAATATTATCCTAAGCATAGCCTGCAACCTCTATGCTTTGGACTTCACTGTCTTGTGAACTTTCATTCTAATCTCTATCTCACAGCCTTTTGATTATGTGTATCTTGACATCAATATGCATATATCTATGTGTTGTCCTCACTAATTTTGTATACTATCACAATTATTTGTTCTGTCTTATGCATCAAAATCCCATCAATGTGATCATATATAGTTGAACGTCTGAGATTTGAGGCAAAGACAACTATAAAAAACATAAGAATGCATGATATTTCTCTTTTAATCGAAACTCTTATGATCACTGTCTTTTGTATGCTTATGAAGATCATTTTTTGTCTTTACTAACTATGAGTTCCCTAAACAAGTGGCTTCCTAGATCTATTTTCTTTGTGGACTACTATTATGCCCTCTAACCAGTAAAACTCAATCTTCTCTGCTTAAAAGCTCTTTGGTGCTTCTATATGATGATAGTCATTCACTTCCCTCTATGAGATCTTCTAATCTTTCTTTTGACTGCTCACATAAATCTTGACTCCACTATCTTAGATCTTGATGCAGGCTTATATCATACGGTTTCATCTCTTTTTCCTAATCACTCATGATAAACATTTGTACTCCCACCCTTAGTTTATTTCATGAGGCTACAAGCTCAAAGCATTGGCACTGTCTTTGTTTTGTGAATGAGATCTCATTACTTTGTGACAATCATTGACTCTTTTATTTCTTCAATCTGTCCTTGAAGATCAGTACTGACTGTGTATGCCTCCATCTTTGTTCACCACTGTGGTAATCAATGACTGATTTAGGATTGAAGATGTTGCTGTTATGACCTCATACTCTGTCATTTCACACCTTTGCATCTTCACATCTGTCTTGTTGACTGCGATATTTATTGTGATTCACTTTCATTACTGAATCCTTCTTGGACTGCTATGGTGCTTTGATCTATGATGAGACCTATATTTTCCTTTATCATGCTCTTGAATACTCTTTGTGAGTGCTCTCACTGTCAAAATCCCTTATCTTGGGCTAATGAATCATGTCTTGATGCTATCACTAGGGTATATTGTCTTCTTCTGAGATCACTGTTATATGTTTCCATCTAAAGATTGCTTTGAAGCTCTATGAGCATGATCGTAGTCTTCTCTTTTAGGGTTGTATATACATGTTCATAAGAAGATGTGTCTTCTCACTGTCCTAGGCTTTCATTGTATGTGATCTCTAATATGATCTTTCTTTGACCGTTCCTTGGTTGTATATCACTGTCCTTGGGATTTTATCTCTACAACCATCTTGACACTCTCAGAAGTTCCCATCCACATACATTGCTCTTATAATATTATGCAATTAGTTGCATTGAATGTATAGATTGGCCCTTTTTATTGAGATCATAGGGCTTCCATAAGACATTTAAAGACTTTGATACCTATAGCTTTGAACTTCTCTTCATAGATTTACAACTTTACTCATGACAGCGAATGAAAAAGACTTATAACTGCGAATACAACATGATTCTTCAATACTGGTAAACTCTCTTCTTAAAATGGATGAACCCGTAAGGAGGGATTTTTCCAAAAAAACAGATCAAAAGAAAAACTCATAGAAAACAATGACTTGGCCTTTTACAAAAATCATATCATGAAGGAGTAAAAAAGGTATGAACCGACCCGAGGCTTAAGTGGTATGATGCATGATGTTTGAACTATCTTTGCATGAATCCAAGGGGTTTATTCACGTGCTACTTACTACTTTAGTACCTTTTTCCACGTCAAAAACTTTTGAAACAACTCTTCTACCTCTTGGAACTAAAAGTATACTCATGGAATCCAGACATTTGAAAATATATGCTTGATATACACATGTATCTTCTCTTTAAACTGCAGTTGAGATGCATTTCTTGCTTGCAACATGTGATTTGAAGAATGTAGGGTTTTCTTTCATTTCAAAGTGTTGTTACTTCTTCATGCGACCTGAGCTTTCATTGTTTTAACCATGGGTTAGAGTTAGCTTTGGGAGTTTTGAAGAGTTCGAACAATTTTGATTTCCCTCTCAAAGTTCTTTTTTGCAAAATAAAACACTTATAACAAAAACCCAATTTAACATTTTGCAATAATAACAAGTCCTTAGAATTTCTCCTTTTGTGTCAAAATGAAGCAATATTCACTAAAGCATAATAAAAAGTATTTGATATATCAACTCTTTTAAAGCCTTTGCAATGAACTTCTTAAAAAAAAAAACCCAATGTAGAGCCATTTTCAGACTTCAAGTGGAAAAATGGGCAACAAATACATGTGCTAATAGTCTTAAGAACATCGATCAATTAAGGATGAACGGTCGCCTTCAAGATGAAACCAAGGAAGCATTAACACTAACA
Organism: Cryptomeria japonica; assembly: GCF_030272615.1. Lineage (NCBI taxonomy): Eukaryota > Viridiplantae > Streptophyta > Pinopsida > Cupressales > Cupressaceae > Cryptomeria > Cryptomeria japonica. The sequence continues at coordinate 355,845,924 of NC_081413.1, forward strand.
GTAGAAACCCACCCATAATGTTGACAAGGAAGAGGGATGACAAATCCACTGAAACTGTGTCACCATGTAGTGCATGAAGGGGAATCTGAATGTGTTCAAGAAAACAATTGCAATTGAAAAAGGGTATGCAACCAGTGCACACACGCATGGGACAAGAATCACTGGAATTCGATGTTCTCATGAAGGTACAATTACTAGACAAAGGTGTGATGGAAAAAAAGAGGCACTACACAACCCCCCATGACACTTTATAATATAGTGCATGGACAAAATGAGACACAACAAATGTGCAAAATCCCAAAAATCATACACAAGAGTGACACTTTATCTTAGTGTGTCTACAAGCAAAGAAGTTCTTAAAAATGATGTTCAAAATGCCCAAATAGGGTAGAGTTCTCCAAATATATGTAGGACATGCCAAAATAAGCCATCCAATGCAAACAAAAAGATTTCAAGAGTGAGAATGACCAAATAATCAGTCATGAAGTAAAAACACAAAAGATTGAATAAAAGTCACCTAAAGAAAAATCTATAAAATCTAACTATTGATCTGAATAGGTGACTTCAAGAGCTTTTTGACAATATGTTGAAGTAAAAAAATAGAGCCCGTTTGCCCAAGTTATGACCCTAAAAGTGCGAAAAGAAGGCTGACTTCAATGACTTGTAGTAGACACCAAGAACACAATATGACAAAACTACTACTAGTTTCAGATAGCCCTTTGAACCAGTTTTCCAATAATATATGAAAGTCAAAAAATAGAGTTCATACGTCCAAAATATACCAAACAGGGGCTGTAAAAAGTAGCCCCTGATCATATGACTGGATGCAAATGTAAGCAGAAAATATTCTTAAAAATCCACCTAAAAATAATATGCTCCTTCACCTAAGATCCCTAGAAATATTCTTAAAAATCCACCTAAAAAATAATATGCTCCTCCACCAAAGATCCCTAGAATATACCCTTAAATAAAGGTATATTCTAACTTTGATTTAAAAATTATAAAAAAATTACATGGAAAGGGATCTTAGAATGTTCCCTATTCAAAGTCAAGGAAGGCATTAAAAAGGTTGTACTTGAAGGTACGCAGGAGCTGGGAATTTTATGATTTTTATATGAAATTTTAATAAAATCGCCCCCACTTTACACGCTTTATCAAAATATTTTTTAAACTTTTTAAATTTTTTTTCCTTCCGTGAAATTTTTACTAGACATGCGATAGTGGAGAGTGCGCTGGACCATGGATCAGTACAGTACTTTACGAATTTCTACGCTCTCAAAAAAATTGTAAAAAAAATTCGATTTCCAATTTTGACAAATTGGTAGACGTTTTTAGGGTTCTTGGACGTTTTGAACATGATGGCGATGTTTGTTTTGTGCCAAACTGATTAGATTTTTCAGCTGCCTTCAGAATTTGCCTCGAAAAATGTGCTCTCAACTAAATTGACCTTAAAATTCAACTACTTGGATTTAACAGAACAATAGTTGATCTTAGGGTTTTTTGACGTTGTAGACACAATGGTGATGTCTATTTCTCCTTAGAACTGATAAAACATTCGCCCACCACCAGATTCACAAAAAAACAAATTTGTGACCCTTGAGCAAAGAAACTCTCAAAACTTGAGAAGGGGCTTGCCGAATACATGTTCTAATACCATGTTGAATTTAGCAACACAAAAGATTGCAACATAGGCCTACAAGATCAAATGACAAACAAAAGCACCTTCCACAAATGAGAGCTATACAAAAGAATGCTCTATTACTCAAAAGCAAAGAATACATAATCACAAGATGAGTTACAATTTTACAATGAGATGCGTATAAAGAAAGCACAGTGCTAAATTTATGAGAACTAAAGTGCAAGAATGAGGAGTTAAATAAAGTTTTAACTCTAGCTAACTAGATGCATAAAAGCTAAACTAGGTGAAAACTAAAATAAGCACTTGTAAGTGAATTTAAGCAAAAAAACATAACTAGTTATAAAAAAATAACTAATAACTAAATATGCTCTAACACATGCCACCTATGGAAGAAAAGGAACAAGCCAAGTTGAAGATGCACCAATCTAAGAACACAAGCATCAAATCCAATGTGATACTAAAGGCTCCAAGTTGGTGTCATAAGGCAAAAATCCCACATGATCAGAAATAACACCAACACATGCCAATACATCCAACCATCCCTACCTCTTAGGTATAAACAACATTAGTGAAATCATGTCAATAATGATATGTCAACCCATAAATGACATCAAACTCTCTATATCAAACTTATCAATGAAGAACATACATCCAAAAACTCCCACTATATGGGTAATGTCAAATACGAAAATAAGCTCAAGGAATATCAAGTATAACGACCAACACTCATATCGAGGTGTGATAAGCAAGCAAAACAATGTGGTGCCAAGAACAAATACAATTATCCACACATGCAAATAGTTGCATACTCTCTCACAATATAACATCAATCTCCCAAATCATGTAATCATGAATCTCATGGAAAAAACAATAGAATGAAGAGAGAAAACCCGCAAACCATAATATTCCCTTCTACCAATGCCTCAAAGAAGCAACATTGTGTCAAGTATGATCTCCTTGAAAATACCTCAAGTGAAAATCTATAACATCAACCAAACTCATTCAATCTATTAGATCAAACAAACACATGCATCATGTGTAATGCCAACATAGATGTGAGCCTCTCAAATCAAGGAAACCAAACTCAAAATATCCATTCCCAATTAAAACAATCAACCCAATAAACTATCTTCTAAAGATTCTAATAATGAAATCATAATGTCAATTCAAATGAACAAGGAGATAATCATGCTATCTATCCCTCAAAATGAATCCTCCAAAACTAACCATCTATACATGGCTCAAGATCCATATCTATGAAAGATAAATCATAAATCATAATGCACTTGAAAGGAACAATCTATATTGCCTCTCGAGTGACAAACTATTGAGTACACCAAGAGTGGAGAATGAGAATGCCCCTCCAAGATAACCAAGTCACCATGACTCATCCAAGAAAACTCTCCTCGTAGGTTCATTTTGAACTCATGTCCAACAAAGGTGTATCTTCCTACTAAAATCTCATCAAGATTAACCATCTCAACACATGTCTCTAAACACAAGAGAACTCCAAACCTCACCTATGTCTCCAAGTATCCATGAGAGCATGTAACTGATCAATCCATGCCAAAATCCAAATACAACATAGCATAATCATGAAGTAATCAAGAAAATGGTCATGTACTCAATACAAAGAGAACCAACAAACATCAATACCAAAGTTCTAACTATAGAATCAAGAACCGAAACATGACATCATGATGATCTTCACCTAATCTAGACTCAAGACTCAAGAGTGCACCATGACATAATAACGAACATACTCTAAACCAAACATCACCTATCAAGTTGACAAACACAAACAAAACCTCAACCAAAGACTCCATGAGTCCTGGACATGGCTCCAAGAGTTAACATATCCAATCATCATGAAGATAACCATCTCCAACTAGTGAACCTACAAATGCGAAACACCCTTTTGCACTAATAGGATCTACGACCTCCTCCAAACATCTTCAAACATTAAATAAGATTATCCACCATCAAATGGTGAATCCACATCATTGCCAACACCTCTCATTGCACTGATATTGAGTCACTCATTGCATCGTGATAACCTTCTCGTAAATGAAGATCATCTAGGTCTACACAAACAATTAAAATATTAATACCCTAAAGTGAGACCAATATCTCCAAGTCAAAATGATACAACTACCAACAAACCATCTATATTCAATCCTACACCGCCAATCCATCACTATCAAAATCTCCCATTAAAATATTTAACCGTTGAAATGTAACCAAGCTATCATGACATGATGATAAACCAAAAGCTATAAATTCCAACAACTAAATAACCAAGTACTTTAATCATCCATCCTCTAATCTCAAAACAAACATACCAATGTTCAAATGACCACATACAAGGACAACTAAGTCTACATCAACATTGAAATAAGAAGATCTCGAAAAAGCCCAATACCCCCTGTCAATCCCCTGGCCACACCCCCCTCATTTCCCCTCCTAAAATTGGGGAAAAAAAATGTAACCCTTCTGCTGCTAAAGTCACCTCCAAAAAACCCAAAAATGATCCCAAAGTCCATTTAGTTGATTCTGACGTGGAGGATGGGGAGACTCCTCGTAGGTCCCATAGAATCGCTGCTAAACCCCGCATGAAACAACTTGTAGTTTAGAAAAAACTATGTCAAAGATAATATGGAAGACCCAGAGAAGGAAGACAGTGATAAGACCGAGGATGACATGGAGGCCACAAATGTTTCAAAGTCTTCTAAGTTGGACACCAATGCCCTTGACTCTAGGACTTTGCAGGAAGATAGTAAGAACACCTTCCCTTTATCTGCTACTCCCCCCCAATGCTAAAGGTAAACAAATCTGTGAGGAAGACGGGAGGAAGTCTAAGGGCGTTTAGATTGTTGTTGATGGAGGTGAAAAGGCGGAGGCTACCTAATGTGCGGCCTATAAAGCCACTTCCGAGGATCTGAACAATGTTAAAAAGAAGCTGGATACTCTGGACAAGTTCAACAAAATTGCGAAATTTGTCCTGAAGATCATGCATTCCTCGGCCACTACTATGTGTCTTCTACACCAAGAAAAAGAGAACTAGGGAGGTTTAGGAGGTAACACCATGAAGGACCTATTTGAGTTCCTTGCGGATGATTGGACCGGACTGCTGCTTTCCAAGCACACGAAGACTGGAAAAAATGATTAATGGGTGCCTTTCTCCATTTTTGCTTATGGTTTCGTTGCTGGATCCGTTGGATCCTGGTTTTGTTTAATTTCCTCATCAACCCTGTGTGGCTTTTGTAGTACCCCTGCCCTAATCAATTTCTAATCTTGGTTAAATCTTGGTCAGTTTATCTTAATATAATGTTATAGTCGGATGTTTGATTTTAATGCATAGCTATTGGTGTGGTTTCAACACTAGTTGTATGCAAGTTGTTTAGTGTTCCTATTTCGTGGTATTAATATCGGGCTAACGCTTTCATTAAATTTTATATATGTATGCATGTATGACTCTTGGTTGCAGGAGATTTCAGGTACAACGCCGCATGAGTGCGAGGTTCGTCTTCACTTGAATTTGCAGGTTTGAGTGTACCTCTTTAATCCTTAGAGTTGGATTAGGTGGTCGTAAGACCCTAGTTGACCTTAGTCGTGCTCAAGTGAGCATCGTCAGTCGCCGTTGGTAATCCTTTTTTGGTTGGGTTTGCGAGTCGGCTGTTTGGTTGACTTTCTCGGTTTGCATGCTTGGTGTGTATGGTTAAATTGATTAATTAGTCCTTAGTAATTATTTTGATTAAATATGTATTTGTGCATTAGAGATTAATGGACTTGATTAATCGGGACTTCGTTATGCGATTTTCGTTGATATTGGATTGCTCGTTTTAATTTGGGAGTAAGTTCATTTAAATAGCTGATTTTGAATATTAAATGCATTTTGTATATGCTGTCGAAAAAGAAAGTTTTGTATTTAATTGCCATAGATTTAATTGTATTCTGTTGGCTTTTGAAATTAGAAAGGGTAAATTGAATTAAATGAGAAAAATCGAATTTTAATTGGAAAGCAATTTAATTGTTGATATAGTTAGAAAAGAATTAATTTTGAGAATTATTTTTAAATAAAAATTTTAATTCCAAAAAAGGAATTTTGGTCAACTCTTCCATATAACCTAAATTTTGGAAAATTTTGGAGGATGGACATTTTTTGGAAAATATTTTTTGTTGGAGAAAGTTTTTGGATGAAATTTGGGGGTTTTGGGATGGGGAAGGATTCCTGGAGTTGCAGATTGGGGTTCTTCAGCAGATCTTGTCAGGAATGCGAGATAAGGTAGGATTTAGAACCATCTTTTTGATTTCTGATTGTATTGTTCTTGTTTTTTTTTCAAAACCAAATATTGGATATCAATTGGAAATGGCTGTTCATGAGGAACTCTTGTTAAAATCTCCATTGGGTATTCTCAAATTCGAATTCTATTTTAGAAATTAGATGTTGTTGGGAAGAATGGATGAGTTATTTAGTTTAAATGCCCATTTTTCCCAAGTATGGGTTTTGTTGAAGAAATTTTTATAATTTGATATTCTTCAGATTGTTGGGGTTTTTGTTACTCCTCAGATTTTATCCTTTTTGTGGGTGTTTGAAACCCAGTTGTGTTTGGGAATGAGGGATACCCTTTTTAAAAGAAAAGAGAAAGGAAACCAAAATACTTTGCTTATAAACCGGATTTTTATGTACACCGAAATTTATAAACAATTGTTGTTTTGTTGTTTTAAAAAAAAAAGAAGGAAATTTCGAACTGTGCGTTTTTTTTAGATAATGAAAACTTGTTTGGGGTTGGAGGGCGGGGAGCGGAGCTCTACCCGCCTCCTCCTCCCCCTTTCCCTTATCACCGCGCGCTTGTATGCTGCCCACAGTGGCCGCAGGCTCACTGTGGTGGCCGCAGGGGCCGCGGTGGCCGCAGGGCGCCGCGGGACCTGCGGGCACCACAGTGGCCCCGCCCGCGCAGGTATCTCCTGCGGCTAGGGTTTAGGCGCCCAGCCTTCGCCGCCCTTTTTCAATGCTTGTTTTATTAGTTTTAAAAAAAAATATTTTTTTTTATGTATTTTTTTTTATATAAAAAAAAAATGCATATAATATTTTATTATTATTTAATGTTTAATATTTTAATTAAGTTTTGATTATTTTAAATATGGGCATTTAAGTAAAAATCCAAGTATGATTGGTTATCAATTTATTGTATAATGTTTAAAAAAAAAAAAATATACAATAGTTAATATTCAAACTCATCTCGTTTTAATGCATATTTTGGTAATTAAATACTTAATCTGTCTCTTTTGTATTGATTATTAATTTGATTATATTTAATCAATCGCGGATTTTTTTAAATATATTCATTTATTAATAGTTAATTTTCGTAATTTTTTTTTTATGCTCAAGGAAACATTTTGTTAATCTGGGAATGGATTTTCTTTATTTGGCTTCCCTAAATATGTATATTTCCTTGATCTGTATAGTGTAAATTGGTTCTGGAAAAGACAAATGTGTAGGAATTTATTTTGAACCAGTACGTCATTGATGTTTTAATTGAAGATTAAATATCTTAATTAATTGGTTAATGGTTGTTTAAATTATATTCTTGGGAAAGTGGTTAAAGAACTCGTTATGGCGTATTTTTGTATGTTCGATGCAATGAACCTTAGAGAGTTAGAAAACCAAGGCCAACCTGTATTTAAATAAGGCAGATAACTGCGATTTATTATAGATCATGTAGAAAACTTGATCGACTTTTAATGTTTAGATCAATTCGGAAAAGATTGTATCTGCTGATTATTGCCTTTGCGAGTTTAATTTCTGTATTCGCTTTTAATTATGAAATGGCAAGAGTGCTTTGTTTGATAGGTCCCTGTCGTATGGAATGATTTGGGGTACCTGTTTTAGTCCTCGGTCACGAGTTGACTATTGTTTTGTGGTAGTGTCGTATTTGGTCATATCCTTTGTGTGGGTGTCGAATGATGAGTCGTGTTTGACCAGATGGTTGGTCCCTCCTTCTTGAACTCCGTTCGTCTGACCATGTGTATTCCTTGGTTTTTGAGTTCGTCTGAGTATAGTCTAGTGTCGTATGGGAAAGTGGATTTCGATTGGGGGCCGCGCCCAAAGTGGCTGCTGGGTAACCCGTCGAAAGTGAGTCTAATAAGTGATAACCTAACAGTAGATTAGAATGTAATCTCTAAGTAAGATAATGTGCCTCACACATGGGACGAGTGCTAACATAGACTCGACATGCTGTGAGAAGGCCTGAAATGGCAAACCACCATCCTTGTCTTCACGAGAGGATGTGTGGGTCCACATGAGGCTTGGATGGGCCGGAGGCTCGGATTAGGTTGCCAGGGTAACCCAGTGTATGGGGCCGGGACCTATGAAGACCTGCCATGGTAACCGTACCAGGTTGTGTGATGACACTTGTCCCTATGTTCGCTAGTGTGTTGTCGTTTGTCCTGTTAGGAGTACCGTTGTGGGTCGTCCTTTTGTCTATGCCCTTGCGAGTATTGGTTTCATGTTAGACCTTGGGTGGTGATGACTCAGTTTTGTGGATGCTCTCCTGGACCTTTGTTTTAGCTTTGATTATGTTCAGCTGGATCCTTTTCTTTTCAGGGATCGTTTATGTATTAATTGACCGATGTGGTCGCTTGTATATTGTTTATGTTTCGCCTTGATGGCTGGATTGTAATGGTGTAACCTCTTGTATTCTTAACTTTATTAATTATCAGAGGGGTCTTGCGGTTGATCAGACCCGGAGATGTAGCCCTTTAGGGGTGAACTCCGAGATCATTATGGTGTTATGTGATGTTTTCTCTTATGTTTCCTTTATTCAGCTTTATCATGTATGATTAGCTTATGTTAGAATGGATAAGTGGATAAATGGAATTAACTTTAAATGAGCACTTATATGCAGTCCTTTCTTGAATGCCATTTTGATCGAATGCATAAGTGGTTTAGATGAGATTTATCGTAGATGCATGTATGCAATCGTCTTTTAAATGCAATAAATTGGAATATGAAAGAATGTAACTTAGAGTAATGGAATATATTCAGTTGTTGTTAAGGAAATTAAGTATGCTTGAAAAGATCTCATATGTTTATGATGAAATTCTAGTGTGATAGAATGTTAGATGTATGGCTTGTAATTCTTATGAAAAGCTTGAATGAAGATTATGAATAGTTCTTAATGGTTGAATCTTTGCTTGTGATTAATATTTCCATCTTTTGAAAGAATTTATCCTAATTAAGAATTATCTCGTTATTAAGGTAATCAGCTTGTTGGATTAATTGTGTAAGTTAAGTGAATTGTGAAAATTAAGTAATCTCATTGGGAAACTCTTTAGGTGTTAGTTGATGTCTTCCGCTATGTAATTCTGAATCTTTGAGATCTTGTTGTATCTTAATGTGGTGTAACTTTAAAAAAATAAAAATTATTGCACTCTATTCTTGTATTTTGGCTTATCCCTTCGTGGTTTCCTGGCGGGGCATTACAACTTTTTAAGACTCTTTTTATTTCTAGGTACTGTCGTAAAAACAATATGCTTATTACTAGGGTTAGTTGGTTTAGTGTTGGTTTCTTTGTGGATACCTGCATTTTCAGATTTTACATGGACACAATTGTCATCAATCTTGTGATTTTCTATAATAGTAGGTGGAATATGTTTTTGATAGTTAAGATAGGGATTGGTTGATACTTTGTTGGTTGGTTGCTGTTAATGTGCTGATAATGCTCTCTTTGAGACTTGCTTTGTACTCCAGGTCAACCCCCTAGTTTTGGCTACTTTTTTTTTTAATCAAAAATATTGAAATAATTACATGAATCTAGACAGTCCACACTCAAGTCATCCATACAAAATGTAAGTAAAGATATCCTACAACATTGCATAACTCACAGATATCGTAAAATGAAACATGCAAACTCATCATCGCAATAGTAACCTAGAAACTTAGATATCATGTAGAATAATCATGTAGACCACATGAATCAAACACTAAATCAATCTATGTGCTATACAGGTTTACAAATAGGTAACCATAATCAAGGAACTAAATAAGCATGCACAAGATAAGAACAACCTCCTAACATAAAACTAAATCACCACCAAATGGTACAAACCTAATCATGTTGTGTCAATATTAAAGTGTACATATAACCATGACATCATAATCACCATCAACGTTGTAACTACACTCAAATATCACCCACATGAGGCTTCAAATCTCAAGTCATATCCAATCATATACTCAAAATTGAAGACAACCTCAATACCTATCACCATCAAAGTCCAACTCTAAAAACAACCTATAAACATATAATAGGAAGCATAAAATCTGTTAAATAGATATACCACCATAAATATCTAATAAAAATGTGCACTCAATCAACATTATGTCTCTTGACTCATCTAAATACTCTCACAATCACACCTCAAATCTTGGGCACGTATAAGTGTTCAAATAAGTATCAAACTGATTTTGTACCAAAAACTAAAAATCTACATGATCCACTATGTAGTACTCTCCAGATACTCTCCAACACATATTCAAAAATTGAAAATATGATTACGTACACAAAAGTTATAAGCTTAAACATGTCCAAGAGAAAAATCTAATTAATATCCAAGCCCCAAAAACTATTTAAAACAAAAAAATCATGGAACCAAACATATACCACAAAGTAGTGCTTAGAATTAGCTTTCCAATGAGTATAAGAAGTGAAAAAATGGATTATCTAGACAAAAGTTACATTCATTTGAAAAAAACACCTGATTAGGCTATATGAGCAAATCTAAGGTGGACTAAAAAATATTTTGAAATGGCATTAATTTTAATATTTTATTTTTTTAAATATATAGCGGGGTAGAGGCATACCCAACCCAAAATCAAATCGCACTTAATTAAAACTAGGGACATTAAATTTTTTAATGGAAGTTTTAACTATTTTGGGTTGATATTAATACATTATTTTCATTGGGGTTTGGACCAATGATCTTAGCCTTGTTGGTCCACACCTACCAACAATGACTTTAGAGATGATCATGACTGACAAGCCTAGTCCTCTTAGTACCACCCATGGGGTACAATGAGCTGGGTGTCATTAGCCCCCCACTATTTTTAATTTAAAAAAAAAAAATATTACACCCCCACAATTTAATTTTAATTTTTTCTAAACAAAAGGATTTTTTTTTATGTTGACAAGATTATTTTATTATTATTTTGTAGACACCCATGGTTTGGCTATACAACCATATGACCGTAAGACTAGAGCTAGAGGAGAAAACTTTTTACTTTTTTTTTTCAATTTTTTCAAAATAGGTTAAATTTTATGTAAAAATTATTTTCTTCACATTGCGTTGAACATAGGCCCTTCTTTTATTATTCAGAAAATTTGGTTAGAAAGGAATAGAAGGATTTCTTAAGATAAAAAAATATTAAGCCATCAACTTTGGGTGCAGATGATTATTGGTCTTTAGAAATCTTTGTTTGCAAAATGTGATATATCTGCCTAGGTGGATCTTGGTGATATGGTTATTATTCAACGACTAGGTTTAGAGAGTTGTGGGATGTAGTTCACCTCACCTAGGGGGATTCGACAGGCCAAGTGGAAGCTTCATTGGAAGGGTTGCTAGTTGCCCCCGCCTCATGACATGTGATAAATATAAATACTGATGGCTCATCCAAAGGCAATCTAGGGGCACATTGGGATTGGAGGAGTTGGTAGAGATAGTTATACGATTGTTCACTTCTTCTTTTCTATTTATAAAGTGCACAATAGCAACAACCTTATGGAAGCCATTGCTATCCTTCATGTGTTGGAGAGATGTTGTGCCCTTGGATGGAGGAAAATCATTAGTGAATCTAATTCACAAATTATGATTGATATGCTAAATAATCATTAGAGGGAGGGTATGCATTGACATTGTGTCCTTGGTGGTCAAGCAAATTGTGTGACTATGCAATTATTTGGACTCTATTACTTTTTATCATATCCCCGAGGAATGGAATAAGGTTGCAGATTGCTTGGCAAAGTAGGGTTTCGAGCATATAAGTATATAGAATGTTGGGGATTTGGGACTCTTGTCCTCAGAGTATTGTCAAAATTTAGAAGTGTTAGTTATGAAGGATATGAGGGATTATTTGGGTGTTTTTGGAGAACTTTGATTGGGTGGTTTTTTTGTTGCTTTGCCAATTGCTGGCATCATTGGTCCTTTTTGCTTTGTAATGTTATTTATTGATCAATAAATTTTTATTCCTTCTCTCAAAACAATTAAAATAAAATTTTATGTCAAAATTCATCTCTCGGCCATCCTGGATCCAATAGTGAGGTCCATTTTGTCTCAGGGGGTCATTTTTAAAACTTTTCTCACAAAACCCTCATTTGAATGCACATTCAAGAAACCTATTTGACCCAACATTTCAGAAACCCCAAATCTGCATACAACCCATTACAACACCAAACTTAAAACCTTTAGATCTACAATAAAGCAACTTGCAAATATGTTACATACCTTGTAATGTCCCAAATATTTAATGTATAGGCCCAACTTCAACTATGCACCTAATCTATTCAAGCTAGGGTTATAACTCAAATACAACCATGAAAGCTCTAACACCACTTGTTAGGAAATGATGCTTAAATACTAGTTCATTTAATACATTTTTTACATAACCCATGAGAGAAAAGCATGCATACACACTTATAGAATGACCATTATGCATAGATCAAATAAGCAAACCACAAGATAACACATGATATACCCTAGGAAAAATCTCAAAAGTAAAAAACCTAGCCTCCAAAAGCATCCATGCTCCATCTTATTAATCAATAATAAAATAATACAAATCACTTACATAGTTACAATGAATACTTCTAAAACATCAATCCCTTCACTGCATTGTCCATGTGTCCAAGCATGAATCCACACAAACCCATGCCATGTTTCACATATGTACTCCTCAGAAAGACTCAAAACAATGACAACCCATTCACCCTGCTAACCTTAACCACTAAACATGTGCTTTCTTATAAAGGCATAAGCTGACACAAATATAACCGAGTGGTATAGTAATACCGTGTGCCACAAAACAATGTGAACATAACACCATTGGCCCATAATTTAATATTGGGTACTAAGATTTCAATTTATTAAAATTTTCCTAATATTAAATTAAATACATTTTGCAACTTCCATGCAAATATCCCAATGTTACATACAATGCATAAAGGCGACCCAAGAATGTGTACTCCTAGTGGTGCACATCCATATTGGTCCCCCTAGGTGCACCGAACACACAATAATAAAATAAACATTATAAACATGATGCAAGGTGTACAACACCTTATCCCAACAATTATTGCTATTTAAAACCTAATTATTTTTATATTTATTCTAATAAAATTGAATTAATATTAAGAACATTCCTTATTTCAACATATTATATTGACTAAATATTAACAAACACTAATGTTATTTTATATATATTAAATAACAATGTTGATTAATTATTAAGAACATTCATAATTTCAAACCTTTTATAATTCATTTAACTAACTATTAATAATGCATTACTTCAAGTATAATTTTTTTTTTTATAATAACCCTCTAGCTTAACCCTAACCCTCATTCTATCTGTAACCATATTCATAACCCTAACTCTATAGCCTAAAATTCCACATGCATAAATCATCAAAGGAAAACCACCAATTCCTCCAATCTATGCTAAAATCAAACTATCCTATGAAGAGCATGAAGATGAGAGTGCATAATGAAGATAAACCAAATCAAAAGAAAGCACCATAAAGCGAATACCCCCCTAATCTCTCCATAGTTATTGAGTCTCTTTACAAATTGCAATGATAATGGTCCTCAGAAATTTGAAAGCAAAAACAATTAGATAAAAAGAAAGCTCAAGAGTAGTGGTTAAAAATAAAATGGAAACAAAGATTCAAATTTATAGATTGGGAGATAGGAGATATATAGTGTTGAATAATTGAATGGATCGAAATATAGAGAGAGGGGGGGGGGGTGTGAATCAATATTCCCACTATTAGAATTATGAAGGAATTGGTTATGTGTTGCATTGATGTCAACACTAGCTTATTTGGTTGTCTACCGGGTTCTGGTAGAATGGTTGGATTGTGATGATGATCAGAAGATTGGTCTCCGGTATATGGTTTGGTTTGGTCATTCATGTGCATATCACATTTAGTTGGTTCAGGATTCGGTGATCTAGAAACTATCACATGTTCTAGTAAGCTTTTTGGTTATCGATAAAGGTTTTACCGATAGAGCTTTGTTGAATATCTTTTGATGGATTTGATAAGTGGTGTTGGTGTAGCTTCTGGAAGGTTCTCAGAATGCTAATGGTTATCTTGTCATGTTCTAGTCGATTGGTGGTGTTGCATTTGGCTTATGATGATCTATTTTAGGTCTGGTGCTATTATGTGTTATTGGCTTCTAGCTTATGGACCCGTTTGTGTAACATGTTGGTGGATGCTCCCGATGCGTTACCGGTTGGATTTATTGATTGGATAATGTTGTTTTGGCCTTAGGCCGACTTGGGTTGCAGATTTATGTAATGGATTTATTGTACTATCTTTTAGGTGGACAACCTAATTGTTTAGGTCAAGGGTTTGTATAAAAATGATGTAAGATCTCTTTGTAGATCATAGGATGGTTATGGTTATGGGATTATCTGTGTGTGAATAAAGTTGTAATCATATGCAGAGGTTTTGGTCGATCATAGATGATCGAATTGGGTTTGTGTAAGAGGTTTAAGACCTCCGGTATTGAGCTTAACCGGAATTGTATTCATGCATAGGAGATGCTATTCTTGGAGTTCAATCTTCTTTTTGGATTATAGTCCGAAGATTTCTTTTAGTCAGTGAGGTTCCTTAGTGATGAGAAGTGTGCTTTAGGTAGTGCACCTTCCTGCATGTCCATGCCCCTTATTGTAATCACACACTTATTGCAGAAGTATCATCTGACTATGGGTAGGGTTTTCCACTGTGATTTTTTCCTTTATTGGGTTTTCCATGTACAAATCTTGGTGTTATGTGTTGTGGATGCATGATAAATGTTTTAAGATTTATGTTTGTGCTTAATTGATATATTTGCTATTCCAGTAAAAGGTTTTAAGTGCTTAAAGTTTCATAATATGTTGATGGTGCAGGAGCACCTAGTTTTGAGTATAATTTAATCATGTTGGTGTGTTATTCCATAGGTTGGTTTTGGTTTGTAAATAAGGGACTACTCATAGGTCCACATTTGTTTTTGCTATGCTTTGGTAGGTTGGATGTCAATAAGATCATGCATTTGCTTAATTTTGGCTTGTAAGCCCTTGTAAGCCTAAAATGGCATAATCATGCATTTTGATGTAAAAATGATTGAAAAGCCTTGTTTAGAATTGAGACATGTTATGGTAGTAGTTTTTAGTCATCCTAGGTGGTTTATAAAAGGAAACAAACCATGAAATGCAAAAATGCACTTTTTGGCAAAAGTTGCTAAAGTTGCTTGACAATATTTTGCAACGTTGAGCAACTTTTTGCAACTTTGAGCAAAGGGTTGGTTAAGAAACCGATGGAGAGTTAGTTAGGCCAAGAATGACATCTAAATTACTTGAGAATGAATTTAATGGGGTTGATGAACGCATGGAGCAAATCAATATACATCTTGAAGACCATTTTCCAAGTTTTTACCTTGTGTTTTCTCTAATTTGGAGCAGCAGTCCGTACTTCATGGATTGATTGCATTGTTGTTATTTGATCATTGTCTTGTAAATGTCCTTGTAGTGCTCAGGAATCATTTTGGGTTGTTTTGTTGCAGGTTTGAATTGAGTTTTTGATTTTGTAAGCTCTCGGCCTGACCAAGGGTTTGAGAGGCCCAAACATGGTTCCAACTTGAAGTCCTTTGAGTTATTCTCAATAAACCTTGGGACTTGAGCCATGGAACCTTTGTACAGTGTACATAGTCCTTGTTTTCATTTGGAGGTCATTGAAATTCCATTGAGCATCATTTCCTAGGCAAGCTCAGTCATAGCTCGGTTAGGAAATGAATGAAATTATGCAAGTGCTTGCAGGGATGAGCAGGTTTGGAGTTGCCAAGTTTTTTTCATGAGCAAGTGGGGTGTGGAAGAGCATATGTGAGATTTTGGAGGTGTGGAAGATCAGGGAAGACACTAAACCCTGGAAAGAAGACCAAAAAGACCCTAAAACCCCTTAAAACAAGCCATTTTTTGAGTTCCGTACTTGTACGGTCAGACCGAGTTTTCTCACTTCATGAATATTTAAGTTCTTCCAAAAGGGTACTCAGATCACAAATGAGTTTGTCTAGGTCTTTGGAATTTTTTTGAATAAATCCACAAAAACTACAGAAGGACAACCCTAGGATTGATGGAATAAATTACAGAGTATGGAAGCTTCAGATGGAGACTTATCTGAGATGTCTTGGCAAAGAGATCTGGGAGATCACTGAGAAAGGATATACTCCTTATGATCCGGCATCTGGAAATCCTCCACTGACAGACTTGGATAAGAACATTGAAAATGACTACAGAGCTAGAGAAGCCTTTTTGAGTGCCCTTTCAGATCAACAAATAATGGGATTAACAGATAAATCATCTACAAAAGCTATATGGGATAAGTTTAAGACTTTGAATGAAGGTGATCCTAATATTAAACTTACAAAACTTGATGGTTACCGGGTGAGATATGAGAACCTGAGAATAGAGGAAGATGAAGGAATTGCTGCTTTTATGGAAAGAGTCAATGAAATTGTCTTGGGAATTCAATGTTGTGGTGGATCTCGGAGCGAAGATGAGATTGTTTCTAAAGTATTGAGATTTTTGCCACCGACATACAAAATGAAGGCTACTGCAATTAATGAACTGAGAACAATGTCTAACTCTTTGTCAATAGGGATATTTTGGTTGGAAAGTTATCTGCTTTTGAGCTTGAAGAATTTGATCCTCAAGAAGCTGCAAAGACAAAATATTCTTTCAATGCATCTACATCATCAACCGACAAGAATGATTCAAAAGCATTATATGCAAAGGATCTGGAGGATATGAAGAAAGAAGATGAAGAGCTTGAGCAACTTGAAGCTCTATTTTCTAGAAGGGTGCCTAAAGATCCGGTAGGAAGTAAGTATGAAGGAAAATTACCTTTCAAATGTTTTGCATGCAATTAGATAGGTCAATTTGCATCTATA
The DNA here is from genome assembly GCF_030272615.1 of Cryptomeria japonica. Lineage (NCBI taxonomy): Eukaryota > Viridiplantae > Streptophyta > Pinopsida > Cupressales > Cupressaceae > Cryptomeria > Cryptomeria japonica. Next base: position 355,862,767 of record NC_081413.1, read on the forward strand.
TGTCCTAAAAGGAATTCAAGGTTTGAGGAAAATGCTAGAAGATCTTTTAAGCCTAAGCATGAATATTAGAACAAGTATAAGTACAGGAGGTACAAAGATAAATCATGCTACTATACTGATGAGGAAGGTGTGACTGATTATTTTGATGATTAACCAACAAAAGGTTCAACTAGTGGATTCGGCAATGGAAAGGAATGGGTATTTTTAGCTATCAAGGAATATGTTTCAGAACATGTCATTCAAAATGAAGAGAAGGACCTTGCTGCTAAAGTTGAAGACAAGGATGAATGGGTGATAGATAGTGGATGTTCACATCACATGACTAGAGATAAAAGGAAGTTTCTATCTTTGCAAGAATTTGATGGAGGTCTGTCAGATTTGGAGATGATAAAGCATGCATGATCAGAGGAAGAGGAACTATATCATTGGATGGTAAGCATAGCATTGATAATGTCTATTATGTGTAAGGTTTAAGGCATAATATTTTGAGTGTAGAATAGTTGGTGGATAAGGGATTTCAATTACAGTTCAAGGATGGAAAATGCAAAATCATCAATAGATCTAGATTGGAGATTGCAACCAATACTCAGACTAGAGGTAACATCTTTTATTTGAACTCCGATGAGAGAAGACATGTTTGATTGCACATATTGATGAAAGTTGGCTATGGCATAAGAGGTCGTGTCATGTGAATTTTGATTGCATTGTAAATATGAGCTCAAATAAGGTAGTTAGAGATATACCTAAGATTGTGAAGCCTCATAATCTAGTATGTAAGGAATGCCAAATGGGTAAGCAAGTCAAAACTTCTTTTATGAGTATATAAGAAAAAACTAATGATGTTCTTGATCTTATTAATACTGATTTGTGTGGTCCGACTAGAATAAGAAGCTTTCAGGGTGATAGATATTTCATGCTAATCATTGATGATTATTCTTGAATGATGTGAGTTACTTTTCTAAAGGAGAAATATGAAGCCTTTGAAATTTAAAGATCTTTAAAGCTATGGTTGAGACAAAGATATGGATGAAGATCAAATGCTTAAGATCGGATCAAGGTGGCGAATTCACATCCGATGACTTTAACAGTTATTGTGAGAAACATGGCATAAGGAGATAGTTGTTTGCACCCCAGACACCTCAACAAAATGGTATTGTGGAAAGAAAGAACAAAACCATCTTGGATGCATCTATAACTATGATGATGGAAGCCAATTTGCCTCATATCTATTAGAGAGAAGTTGTGAGAACGACGATATACACATTCAAGAAAGTTCACATCAAAGGAGATACTAGTAAGACACCTTATGAGTTATGGTTTAATCATACACCTACTATTAAGTACAACAGAGTCTTTGGTAGTAAATGCTATATCAAAAGAGATGATTCCATTGTAAATTTTGATCCTAGATGTGATGAAGGGATATTTATTAGTTATTCAACTGAAAGCAAAGCATATAGATGTTATAATAAAAGATTGCAGAGAATTGTGGAGAGTGCTAATGTCAAGGTGGATGAGTAGTACATAGGTCAAATCAAAACTTATGAAAGAGAACCGAAAATTTAAATGATCATAACTGATCTAGTAATGCCTGCACCGGAATAGAATGCTGAACCAATTACCCCGATAATAGAAAAATATTCAATAGTAACTGAAGATCAAAGAAGAGAAATAGAAAGTCAAAAGACTCCCAGGTATGTAAGGGTGAATCATTCAGAAGATCCTATCATTGGAGTCAAGAGAAAAGGAGTGATGACAAGGAGAAGGTTGGTAGCTGAAGAGGTATGCCTAATTTCTCAAATTGAACCAGCATCAGTAGTTGAGGCATGTAAGGATGAATGTTGGATGAAAGTTATGGAAGAGGAATTGGATTAGATAGAAAAGAACAACACATGGACTTTAGTTCCCCGACCTAAAAATAAGAATGTTATTAGAACAAAATGGTTTTTAGGAATAAATTGAATGAAGATGGACAAGTTGTGAGAAACAAGGCTAGATTGGTCTGCAAAGGATATTCTCAGAAGGAAGGAATTGATTATGATGAAACTTTTGCTCTGGTAGCAAGGATTGAAGCTGTGAGATTATTTATTGCTTATTTTGCCCATAAGAACTACAAGGTTTATTAGATGGATGTTAAGTGTGCATTTATAAATGGAGATCTTGAAGTGGAAGTCTACATTGAGAAGCCTAATGGATTTTCTCTTTCAGATGAAAAAAAAATGGTTTTTAGATTGAGGAAAGCTTTATATGGATTGAAGCAAGCCCCTCGAGATTGGTATGCTAGATTCGACAAATATCTTTTGAACCTTGGTTTCACTAAAGATAATGCTAACAATAACTTGTATTATAAGATCACTAATGATGACATATTGATTATTGAGGTCTTTTTTGATGATATCATTTTTGGAGGTGAGGAAAAGTTATGTATGGAATTCTTTGATAATATGAAGAATGAATTTGAGTTTTCTATGATTGGAGAAATGATATTTTTCTTAGGTTTGCAGATTACTCAGACTAATAAAGGTATTTTCATCTGTCAAACTAAGTATGCTAGAGAGTTGTTGAAGAAATTTGGTATGGAAAATTCTAAACCGGTTGGTACTCCTATGGTTACAAGTGAGAAATTGACAAAGAAAGATGTATCAGCTCTAGTAAATCCTACAAGGTATAAATCTATGATTGGAGGTCTATTATATTTGACTTAGACTAGACTGGATATAATGAATGCAGTTTGTATTGTATCAAGATATCAGAGTGATCTAAGAGAGAATCATGAGAGTGCAGTAAAAAGGATTTTTCAAATATTTACAAGGAACAAATGAATATGGTTTGTGGTATCCTAAAGATGATGACTTTACACTATGTGCATATACAGATGCAGATTGGGTTGGAGATACAGATGAACAGAAAATAACAACCGTTGGAGCTTTCTTTCTTGGAAAGAAACTTGTTTCATGGATCAACAAGAAAAAGTCATGTACTTCTTTATCTACTGCTGAAGCTGAGTATGTTGTTGCTACTACTAATTGTACAAAAATTCTATGGATGAAGCAAATTTTGAAAGATATAAGGGTAGATTGTGATGAACTAGTAGTTATTCACTATGATAACTCTATTTCTATTGACATATCAAAGAATCTGGTATTTCATTCAAAGCCATAGCACATATCAATCAAGTATAAATTTTTGAAGGAAAAGGTAGAAGCAAATGAAGTCAGATTGGTTTATGTAAACACTAAAGAGAAATTTGAAGACATCTTCACTAAACCTTTTCCCAGGGAATTATTTGATTACTTTAGAGGTAGAATTGGGGGTCTCTTCCCCTCCGGTAGAGACTTAAGTGAGGGGTCTCTTCCCCTCCGGTAGAGACTTAAGTGATGCTGATTGGCATCAATACGATATGCATTATCAAAGCTATTATTCATTCTAGATTGATGAGATGGTGCTACTACTCAGGGGGAGTAGTTAGTTGTGTGGTTCAAAGGATCTATGGTTTTTCTTTGATGCTTATGTCAGATTTCTAGCATTGTTGTCAAAGGGGGAGAGATATACATGTGAAAAATAGAGCTTAACAAAGATATCAGTCAAAGGGGGAGTTTAGTTTAGGTCTATGGATGGATAATTGGTTCATAGCTTCATTTCTATATCATTTGTTCGATGTCTTCCATTGGGGGAGACTTGGTTGGCATTTCTTGGCACTTGGATGTTTTTCACATCTAGTGATGCCATCAATGCCATAGGGGGAGATTGTTGGCAATATGAAGGAATTGATTATGTGTTGCATTGATGTCAACACTAGCTTATTTGGTTGTCTATCGGGTTCCAGCAGAATGGTTGGATTGTGATGATGATTAGGAGATTGGTCTCCAGTATATGGTTTGGTTCAGTCGTTCATGTGCATATCACATTCAACTGGTTTGGGATTCGGTGATCCAGAAGATATCATATGTTCTAGTAAGCCTTTTGGTTATTGGTTAGGGTTTTACCAACAAAGATTTGTTGAAGATCTTTTGATGTATTTGATAAGTGGTGTTGGTGCGGCTTCTAAAAGATTCTCAGGATGTTGATGGCTATCTTGTTTGTGTTCCAGTTGATTGGTGGTGTTGCATTTGGCTTATGGCGATCTATTTTAGTTCCGGTGCTATTCTGTGTTATTGACTTCTAGCTTATGGACCAGTTTGTGTAACGTGTTGGTGGATGCTCCCGATGTGTTACCGGTTGGATTTATTGATTGGATAATGTTGTTTTGGCCTTAGGACAACTTGGGTTGCCGATTTATGTAATGGATTTATTGTATTATCTTTTAGGTGGCCGACCTAATTGTTTAGGTCCAGGGTTTGTATAAATATGATGTAAGATCTCTTTGTAGATCATAGGATGGTTATGGTTATGGGATTATCTGTGTGTGAATAAAGTTGTAATCATATGCAGAGGTTTTGGTCGATCATAGGTGATCGAATTGGGTTTGCGTAAGAGGTTTAAGACCTCCGGTATTGAGCTTAACCAGAATTGTACTCATGCATAGGAGATGCTATTCTTGTAGTTCAATCTTCTTTCCGGATTGTAGTCCAAAGATTTCTTGTAGTTAGTGAGGCTCCTTAGTGATGAGAAGTGTGCTCTAGGTAGTGTGCATTCCTACATATGCAGGCCCTTATTATAATCACATACTTACTGCAGAAGTATCATATGACTACAGGTAGGGTTTCCCATTGTGGTTTTTCCCTTTATTAGGTTTTCCACGTACAAATCTTGGTGTCATGTGTTGTGGATGTATGGTAAATGTTTTATGATTTATGTTTGTTCTTAATTGATATATCTTCTATTCTAGTAAAAGGTTTTAAGTGCTTAAAGTTTCATAATCTATTGACAATTGATTCATGCCCCCCTCTTAGTTGTCCACCGGTTATCCTAACACCCACAACAATAAAATTTTCACTGATTTTAACCTTAGCAATTTATCTCATCAACATGAAACAATGGAGAATAAATAAAAAAATAATCACTAGATAGACACCAAATTTTTTATATGTGGAAAACCCAAATGGGAAAAACTACAGAGAGGGTTAGCTCTCAAGATAATATAACTAGTTATATGGAGTTTACAAAAGGGTGGATCACTGGCTAATTGCAACATGACTCACTGCCAGAATGTAACACGACTTACTTTCTGAACACTTACTGCAATAGAAATAAGTGAACTGAAGAAAATTGCATCTCCAAATGCATGAGATCAGTTCCAAGATAAGATTAGATATCGAAACAACTTTCAACAGATCCGATGAGGGATCATCGTAATACTTTCTCCAACTTGTCAACACAACTGCTCGCGGTAGATCTAGTAAGGGATTACTGCAACACTGTTTGCACTTGCACCTTCCACACTTATACACACCTTTTCTCTTACACATATATTTCACGGACACTCGCTCTTCTTTCTCTTGTACACATGCCACACACACACTCACACACACCATCCATACATCCACATACATACATACAAACATACACACACACACACACATAGATATATACCGGTAAACACATACACCAATATAATATGTCGGCCAAGCACAAAGGTTTATACAAAAAATGCGTTGCTCGAATCAACATGCTACTCAAATATGCCTTAACCAAAATAGGGCAACTAAGTCAGTCTTCATTGATATTCTACACACTTCCTTTTTAATTACCAGAACACACACTTCAAATACAAAGGCAAAATAAAGGTCTATCAGACTCATATACACATACCCATAAACAAAAATTCCAAGCATAACGACTTCCACATTCAAGATATGAATATCACAGATTTTAGAGCATAAGATTCATAGATCATATTGTAATACTAACATCTGGGTAGCAATTCAACTATCACAACTAATACCAACAATTGATACAAAAGGAAAAGCTCAACTATGATTAGCAAAACACTAGATTATGAAGCAAAGGATCTTCTAGAAACTACTCCTGTAAACCACACACCCCTAATTGCTCAATCTCACATATATACCTGAATTCCACTTCTTCTTAACATTACATACATCTGGTCCTAACTAGATCACAAGGTTTGATATCAATGACAATATTCACACAAGTCTAACAAACCCCCCCTTCGTTATTGATGGCAAAATGTCTCAAAAAGAAAATTATTAAAAGAAAAACATGTCTACACAAAACTAAATATATCTCTCCCTTTCTACATTTCTACCTTTACCTTTCCCCCCTTTAACATCAAGGACAAAAGGTTCCTTCAATCAAGAACAAAAAAAAGGATATCAAAATTTTGTATCAACCAAACAAAATTCTTAACTGCTCTTCTTCTAAAAAATCTGCTTGTATTTCTCCTTAAGTTTCAGAAGGAGAACTTTCCAGGAATGCACTGCCAGTTTGATACTCACTAATATGCTTCTAGTTTCAACCAATAGATCAATAAAATGAGATAAGATTTTGGGAATAAACGGATTTTGTTCATATTCTTTTGCATCTATAAGAAGTCCTGAAAAATGTTCTATTTTGGCTTCAACAATTTCTTTCACTTTCCAGAAAATATTCACAATGTCTTCTTTTTGCCTTTGCAGAGATAATAACTCAGTTTGCAATGAATCTAACTTTTTCCTCTGACTACCATCTTTGTGATTCAGAAAATCAAATATTTTCCCAATAGAAATTAATTCAGTTTTAATTGATTCAACTTTTACCTTGAAATTTTCCATAGCATCCAACCATTGGAGACAATACCTGTATACTTTGTTGGCGCTATCAATACAGTCCTTGAATTCACTAATGCATTCAATCAAAGTCCTCTAATCATCACTCTATTTTTCCAACATATTATGCATATCATCTGCTTCATCATCTTGTTTTGGTGAGGATAACATATGCTATCTAATCTATTCAGATAAACCTTCCAGAAGGGCATCACCAACATCTTCAACTACAATGTTATTTCAGAGCAAATGATCTACTAGCACTCTTTCAATCTTGTCCTGCTCAACATACTCAAGCCACATCTCACCAATTTTCTTTATCCCATTTTCATTTTCAAGGAGTTTCAATAAATCTTTAGATCTATACGACTCATTCACATTTGAACTTGAAAAATATTCTCCTTGCTCTGCAACAACCTAATTCACTTTAGCCATAGAATATTTTGGATCATCTAATTCAATAATTTTTTTTCTTCTTCTTCTCAAGTTTAGGAGAACTAGACAACATAGTATCCTTCAGCTTGCTCTTTCCAGAGGCAAAAATTTCCTTAGAAAAACTGGTAATAGGGGATACCAGACCAATACTCCAAACCTCTTGAAATGTCTTAAAGTAACCTTCACATGCTTCATCTTTCTTCTCTAAACACTTTAGATATCGATAAATTTTCCCTACAATCAAAACTTGAGACTTCCATAACACATTTTCTTTCAACGACAAAGATCTCAGAAAATACATTGCTAAGCATACAAGCAAAGATCCAAACCAAAAGGGGTAGCCTTGATTCTTTGTTATGTTAATATTCTCTAACAACTGATTACTCAGTAATTCACACAAATCATAAACTGTATCTTCTATAACAATCTTATATGCAACAAATACTGCAATAACTGAGATAGAACCTTCTCTATTTCTAAATTAAATTTTGTAATTATGTATGCAACATACCTTACCACGAGATTAATAATTGTGTTAATCAACAATGTTCTTTGATCTCCCATCACTCCGGTTAGGGTTTTAACTTCCTTGTTCTTCACAATCTTCTTTACCAGAACAGTTCTTTTGTTGCATAGCCTAGTAATTATTGAAATGATGTCTTTAGAGATTGGATAGGGTTTGTCCAACACGATGCAATCATTTTGTACTCGACTCGGGATAAGATTGATGAAATCTTCATTTTCAAACTAGGAAAATTTGCTCTGTAGATCCAATCCTTTCTACCCTAATTCCTTAATCTTTTGTAATTCCGTATCACTCAATTTTCTTTCTATCTTCCTAATCTTATCATGATCAAATTCATCCAATCATACCTTTTCCAGATATTGAAATTCTTCGCTACTCGATTATCCAACGATCATCTTGGATTCCATAATGTGAACTCTTTCTCTTCTTCTGCTCTTCAACTACTTTTCTGCTCCTTAGACTTTTTTTCGCATATGTAGAAAATGATCTCAAAATTATATATTTATCTAGTCAATTACTTCTAGGGTTTACTCACCAAAAAGAGTGTCTTGTCAATGACATCAACATCTTTACCAAATTACCGGATTGCATATCCATCACAGTCATGCTGAACCCACAACATGAACTACTTTGGAGAGGGGGGGCAAATGATTTCCTTGAGAACTCCCCCTGAGCCAAAGCAACAAGCTCAGTTACCGAAGGAAGAAGTTCCTCCATTGGATTCTAGTACACCAGGTTTTCTTGCATTATTCACCTCCTTCTGTCTCCATACTATGACTTCCTTTTTCTTTGATTCACAATTCTTGACCGCATTCTTCTCCATAGACTTCTCCACAACAACCACATTTCTACACTTACTAGCATAATGTCTAGATTGATTTCACTTATAACATTTGATGCTCCTCTGCACCAAATTCACCGTGTGTATTCTAGATCTGCACTGATTAGATTTATGACCATAATATTTGAATAGATAACAATAGCCATGAAATGTCCTATAGCTATTCATTCCAACTGGGTGATAATTCTGATTCATAACATGATTCCTACAATAATTTTCTTTTTGACCAAACTTCTTGCAATTGAAACATTGAGTGTTCAGTTCCTTCATGCTTTTACATTTTATAGCCTTATGACCAAATTTATTGCATTGAAAATAATAACCATTAAATGAAGGGTACCTCTGTATATTCGGTTGAAAAATAGGTGGTCTTCTTGTAGTAGATTTATGATTCCAGATATTGCTTGCAACTTCTGGTTTCTTTTGTTCTTCTACCTTGACTTTCTTGCCTTTGTCTTTGTCTTTCTGATTTGAACAATCACAAGTTTAAACTCCTAGTCCAGTCTTGTCTTTATGAGGTTTTTGCATGTCAATCAAATCATCCAGTAGTTTGTTTCTTTCATGAACTTTAGTTTCTGCCTTGAGCTTCTTAACTTCTTATTCCAGCTTCTCACATTCTCCACTCTTTAGTTCAATGGAATCTTTCAGAGTTTCTTCCACTTTGTTCTTTTCCTCAAATTTTCAGCATTGGATCTTTAATGGTTTCATTCGCTCACTTTAACTGATTATTAACTTCGTCGTGTCTCAACTTGAACTTCCAGATCTATTCTCTTAGCTTCTGCACACATTAATTTTATATCTACACATTATCTTTCAATTCCTCATTCTCAGATTCCCCACTTTCCAAATCTTCAAGAGATGTCTTCAATTCTTCATCCAGATGATATTCTCCGATCACACACATTGGTTCCATGATTCAACCAATAAGGATCTCCCTCAAGTAGTTAAGATATTAGACAAGGGACCAAGCTCTAATACAAATTGTTGAATAGTTGAATGGATTAGAATATTGAGAGGGAGAGGTGAATCAGTATTCCCATACCAATAAAACTTTTCACTGATTTTAACCTTAGCAATTTATCTCATCAACATGAAACAACAAATGCAAAATAAATGAAAAACATAATCACATGATAGACACCTAAAGTTTTATACGTGGAAAACCCAAATAGGGTTAACTCTCAAGATAATATAACTAGTTAGATGAAGTTTACAAAAGGGTGGCTCACTACCTAATTACAACATGACTCATTGCGGAAATGCAACACGACTTACTATCAAAATTCTCATTGCAATAAAAATAAGTGAACTGAAGGAAATTGCATCTCCAAATGCATGAGATCAGTACCAAGATAAGATCAAATATCAAAATAGCTTACAACAAATCTAGTGAGGGATCTCCATAATACTTTCTCCAACCTGCCAACACAAATGCTTGCAGCTTATCTGGTAAGGTATTACTGCAACACTATCTTCAATCTGTGAATCGACCTCCTTGCAGCTGATCCGGTAAGGGATTACTACAACACTTCCTGCATTTACACCTTCCACACTTATACACACCTTCTCTCTTACACATATATCTCATGCAAACTCGATCTTCTTTCTCTTGTACATGTATACATACATACATAAATATATTTATATCGGTAAACACATACACGGAGATAATATGTCGATCAAGCACAAAAGGTTTATACAAAAAATGCAATGCTCAAATCAACATGCTACTCAAATATGCCTTGACCAAAACAGGGTAACCAAGTTGTCCTTCACTGATCTTCTACACACTTCCTTTTTAATTACTAGAACACACGCTTCAAATACTAAGGAAAAACAAAGGTCTACCAAACCCATAGACATGGACCCATAAACACAAATTCCAAGCATAATGACTTCCACCTTCAAGATATGAATGCCACATATTCCAGGGAATAAGATTCATAGATCATATTGCAATACTAACATCTAGGTAGCAATTCAACGGTCACAAATAATACCAACACTTGATACAAAAGGAAAAGATCAACTGTGATTAGAAAAACACTAAATTCCACAGCAAAGGATCTTCCGAAGACTACTCCTATAAACCATACATCCCTTGTTTCTCAATATCACATATATACCTAACTTCCACTGCTGCTCAATATTATATACATTCGGTCTTAACCGGATCATAGGGTTTGACATCAATGGTAACATTCACACAAGTCTAACAGATATATCAATGGTTGAGTTTGAATTCATCCCATAAGGGACGGACAATTGAGATTGTGTAGGATAAATTTTACCCAAGATAGGGAGATAGTGGGAAGATACTTGGAAGGAATCCAAAGGCAAGTGTCAAGGTAGGAATAAGGAGAAGGACAAGTGGCAAAGACTGTAAGAGAGTGGATAAGTGGAGAAAATGCTGAAAAGAATCAGAGGATAAGTGGTGATGACTGTAAGGTAGTGGAGAAGTGGAGGAAAAAGCGAGAAATAAATAATAAAATTATATAATTTCATGAGCAAGGGGTAATAGTAAATAGATATTTATCTTTTTATCTGGACTAAGTAGTGAAAAGATAAATGGATTTATTTATTTGACCATAGAGGAATAGTTAGTTTTTGATTAAGGAACAAACAAGTTTTGAAGGGACCATAAACCCTTTAACAAAAAATATTTAATTACGAAAGGACTTTTTTTACAAAAGGAATAGTTAGTGTAGCTAGAAAATTGGAAATCATCAAAGCATGTCAATATTAATAATAGCTCAATCACAAAAGCAGATTGCAATGATCAATCCTAACACACTCAATAGAGACATGAAAAGAAAAACATTCAAAACTAAAAACTAAGCAAACCAGATGCAGATTCGAATGTCTCCTTCATGCGGCTCCATTGTCCTTCTTTCTTCTCCAAATAGCCTTTGTTTGTGGATCTCACCTTCAAGTGCATAAACCTAATGTGAAAGCAAGATTGACATTGGCATAAGAGTACTCAAAGCGTGATTGATTCGACAAAGTGATTATTAGATCATATGATTATTAGATTGAGATTGAAGAAATTCATCCAATTTATAGACAAATTGGAGAAATGATCAAATTAGCATGATTCAATTCAAATGGAAATTGTAAATAAAAAATGTCAATTATGACAAATTTATGACAAATTATGCACTTTCTATGCAAAATTGATTGATTGTCAATTTATGACAAATTATGACAAATTTCTATGTCAAAATTGATTGATTGTCAATTATGACAAATTATGACAAATTGAAATGTCATTCCCATGAAATTAGGAGAGAAATAGGAGGAAATTGAATTAGAAATTAGAAAATTAGAAAATTAGAAAAAGAGGAAAATTAGGAATTAAGATAAATTAGGTGAATTAATTAATAATTTGTCATTTATTAATTAATTCACAAAAAGAGGAAATTAGAAAATTAGGAATTATGAGAAATTAGGTGAATTAATTAATAATTTTTCATTTATTAATCAATTCACAAAAAAAGGAATAATTAGTTAGCCAATTAAATTAAACATTTAATTGTGACACGAAGACCTAGGATAAATAAATAAATTATTTAACCTAGAGGGGAAATGACAAACAAGGTTAAATGATTAAATCACGAAACCCTAGAAGATGAATTAGCAATGCAAAGATGACAATTAGGTCTTGATGAAAGATAATTGACCCGATCATGACTCTGATTAACAAAGGACCAATGTGATAAAATGATTTGATTGATAAATGCGCCAATTGACGAGGAACAATGACTAATTGATCCAAATTGACATAATTGAGACAGATAATGATCGATGACAAATTAATCGCAAAATGACAAGATTGAAAAGAGGACAAGGATCGATGACAAAATAGATTGCAAGACGACAAGATTGAAAATGACCACGATCGATGACAAATCGATCGCAAAATGACAAGATCGAACATGACAACGATCGATGACAAATCAATTGCAAAACGACAAGATTGAAAATGATAAGGATTGATGACAAATCGATCACCAGATGATAAGATTGATAAGCGGACAAAGCCCTAATTAGGATTGACGATGTCCAAAATGATGACAAATGAGCACGCACATTGTGCGACAGGATAAAATCGATCAAAATCATGACTGGAGAGTGTTGTCGACAAGACCAAATTTGAGAGCGAGATGAATGAAGAATGCAGAAGAAAGACTCGATGCTCGCAAATAATAAAAACCAAGTGCCGGACATAGGAGAAATGTTAATGCGACGCAAAAACCTAAAATGAGGCAATGCGCAAATGTTAAAGTATGACTCCGCAAGCGTTGACCATTTTTAGGTGTCTACAGTTAGTTAATTAAATAATAAAAATTATTTAATTACAAAAGGACTTTTTTTTTAAAACTATGCTTGGTAAACTTTTTAATGTGACTGGTGATGCTAGCATGACATGCCCTCCAACTCCACATGAATGCCTTTGACCCAGATTTATGAACCGGTGAGGCCACAAATGGGGGACCTCATCCCCACATTTACCTGATCAAACTCGTGAGCCCAACGACCCAGCAAAAAAACAAGGCATGCAAGCACAATGGACCAACAAGGATTTGAACCTTGGTGGCTGCTTCACCAATGCAGTATTTTAACCATGACACTACATGTCCGAAGACAATTGCAAAAGGACTTTAGAAGAAAACGATGAGAATAATTAATTAATTATGAGATAAATGATAATTAATTAAATAATATAAAATTACTTAATTAATATGGAAAGGGGGGAACAATTATTAGGTTGATTAAATAATTATAAATTATTTAATTATGGACAAAGATCGATGATTAGAAGAATGTTAATTATTGGTGTCTACATCTTGCCTACATTTTGCCCCTCTTTCAGACGATACAATTTTGAGAATTCTGAAAGAAAAATAAGGATAATTAAGAGGAATATTTCCTAGCATGCCCTAGAGGATTGAGATAAGGAGGTTGGATGCCCCCTCAAGAGATTGGCTAAAAAAATAATATTTGAGGTTAATCTCTTGAAAGAAAAGAACATTATATGAAAAATAGAAGAATGATTAGCTTGATAACATGTATGGGTTTGATTGTATAGAAGAGATGGTTGGGTTGATTGGACTGATTGGGTTGGTTGGATTAATTGGATTGATTGGATTAAATAAATCCATTGGATTCATTGGATTCATTGGGCTGATTGGATTAATTGGATTGATTGAATTAATTGGATTTATTGGATTGATTGGATTGATTGATAAAGATCAAGTTTAGTTTCAGGAAGGACATATCTTGTATAAGGCAAAAGATAGATGATCAAATGGAAATGGTTGATAGGAAATATGAGCAAGTAGAAGAAGAGTTAGTAAGAATAGAAGAAGGTTAGGTTGGTTATGGGAAATGGATAAATCAAGGAGACATGAAGAATGGATTAGAAAAAAAAAGAAAATAGAATAATAGATGCAAAAGAGATGGGCGGATAGGGAAGATGAGGATTGTAAGCTTTCATTATAAAAGTGCTTATTTTCATCATTGGGCATTTTTGGATTTGATTTTCAAGGACTAGTCAGCAAGGAGATAATGCATTTCAAAAGTATATGTCACTATGTTTTGATCAAGATCAAGAGAAGGATTCAAATATGACAATGAAAGGATGTAAGTAGGATAAGAAAGATCAAGGTGGTAATGGATGATGGAAGGAATAAATGAACAAGATAAGTGATATGGACTGAAGGGTGTGGATAAGGTGAAGGAGATAGGATACATGATATTTTTGGAGACATTGGACTTGTCAAGATCAAAGGTGGAAAAGGGAAGAAGGATGTAGGTAGGATGATGGATAAGTGATGAGGGATAATGGTGGATGTAGTAGGTAGGATAAAATGGATGGATCTTGCCCCCAAGTGTATAATGCAAGAGGATTAAAAATTAATCATGACTCATGTTTTCTAGGTTTTCATCATGGTACTTGCCCAAGGTTCCACCAAAGTGGTTTTCACCCGAGGATGAATTATTTATCTTTACTTATTTTTTGGTCTTTTTTTTGGGATACTTTAGATGGACAGGGATAAGGATATGGATAAGTGGATTTGGAAGATAATGGAAACATGAAATGAGATGGAGGAAGGACTCAAGAATCAAGTCCCTTGAATGTCATGCTTGACATATGTACTAAAATGTACCAAGGATATTGAAGGTATGCTCAAAGATGTTGGTAGGAGATGATATGGATGAGGAGATGCAAAGGGGGACAAATTTATGCAAAGGATTGAGAGGGATGGAAGGTTGGAAAATAGGGGTTGGATAATAGATGGGGTGTTGGAAGAATTGTGTATGAGTGGATGGAAATGTCGGTAAGATCAACATTGCCACACACATTGAGGGGTGATGGAGAAAAAGTGAATTTTGGATTATGAAGTGTTGATGGAGGAGTGGATGTGGATTTTGGAACATAAGGACTCAAGATAAATGGACGAGGAGATGGATGATTTAAGATAGTACATTTATTAATGAAAGAAACTTTTGGAATGACAATTTTGGATGCCAACTTTGATTTTTCTTTGGGATGCAAAGCTTGTATGAGCAATTTGGGAACCCACATGGTTTTTTGTTTTTATTTTTTGTTGATGGGCCTTTGCGACCTTTTAAATTTTTCTTTTTCCTTTATGGGTCTTTATGGCCTTTTGGATTTTTATTTATTCTTTTAGATCATATTTTTCTTTATTTTTCCATGTCGTTTATATGAGACATTTTGATCATTGAATGTATGCGGATTTTTAGACTTAAGGATTTTATGCTTGGCATCCAAATTGCTTTCGAGAGAAATGGGGTTCATGGATGGATAGGAATGATGTGGAGCTGTTTTGGATGGATTGATAGGGGTAGATGGTTTGAACGATCTCAAATATGTGTTCCTTTGTTGATCTTGATTTATGACAGGGTAAGTGGATTACGAGCTAGGAGTGATATGGATAATGGATGGAGGGATATAAGGACCCAAGATGGATGGAAGGGATGAAGACTTAGATTTGGAGGATGTGGAATGTGTATCTTAGGGTTTAAATGGAGAGATATGGGATTTAGCAGGGATACCAACATCGCTAGAGTGAGATATGTAGCTAAGGCCATGATAATTGGGATTCACTTTAATATGAAGGGGTTCTAATATATCTTGTTCATAAATGCCTAACCCTTTTCCTTGATAATGCATGATTTGATAGATCTTTTTACCAAGGGGATATTGATTGCTTTTGAAACTATGTAAGTCTATTTTGAGGGGGATATGGTATGGAAGTAATAACAGGGTCATGGAGGAAGCCAGATCAAATGAAAGTGGAGGAACCAATTTGATAAGTAGGGTGTTCATGAATAGCTTGGGTAGAGGTGACTAGATCTTGAAGAGGATTAAGATCATGAGGGGAATTAGGAGGGATGTTGGGATCTTGAGGTGGATATGGAGGATTATAATATAGAGATGAAGGGACACTTTGATCTTCACATGGAAAAAGGGTCATTAGATGGAGTAGAAAGGGTGCTTTTCTCTTGATTTTGAATGGGATCATTAGATGGGATAGAAGGGATACCATTATATTTCTTAGGAAGTGGAATATGAAAAGAATTTTGTTGTACAATTTTCTCTTGAGATGGAATGGGATCATAGTGAATGGGATGGAAAGCGATGGTGGGATCATCATGAACTTCTGGGAAGATGGGATCTTGGTCAACAATTGGATGGAATAGGAAAGCTTTGGGATCTTGATCTTGATTCATTTTAGAAGTTGTTTCTATAAGGCATAAATTTAATTCCAACAATGGGGTATGTGTTTGGAAATTTATGGGGGATTCTTGAATGGAGAATTTTGGCATGAAAGGAATGGACTTTGAATATGACTCTCTAGAGTGGGTTTGATTGGAGTGTATGATGGAATTGGATCTAGAATTTCTGAATCATAGAGGGAATTGGTATCAAGAAAGGGATTTTGGAATGAGCCATTTATAGACATAGGTATATGATTTTGATCATGCTTGGAAATGGTGTCTTTCTCATTAGATGAATTATTTAGATGTTCTAAAATAGTAATGTCACCTTGATCAGTTACGTGCTAAATGAGGTTTTTCAATTTTATAGAATCAAGAGTTCTATGTCCTTTGGTCTTATGGTATTCACAAAATTTTGTATCTTGCCATCATGTTGGTTTGATATGAGATTCATAGTGAATAATTTTGGGTAATTTAATGATGTTTGTTTGGATCAATTTTTTGAGGAAAGATTTGATTGGTTATCCAAGATAAGTGTATTTTGTGTTGATGTTTGGAGAAGGTTTTCTATGGGTTTGTTCTCCATTTTTGTTTTTCTTTCTTCGAGACCAAGTGATGGGAAGCACAAAAGAGACTCTAAGACCTTAAAGATGAGATACAAGCTATATGAAATGTAAAGGCTATGCTTTTGGATTTTTGGAATGTTATGATTTTTTGGATTTTGGGTTTTTTCTAAATGTTTTTTCCATATATTTGAGGTTAAGAACATGCAAAAGAAAAGGCAACCTAGGATTATCAAAGGAATGTGTAGACCTTGGATAATGAAACTTGACGATGATTACTTAGTGAAACTTACACTAGACTGATGAGTGTAAGCCCAACAGATAGGAGGATATACTAGAATGGCCCAAGATGAAGGCCAAATCGATGATGAAAAGAAATTAAGGTTTTAAACAATAAAATATTAAACCAAGATTTTTATTAAAGAAAATTGATCTAGATGCAAGGGAAATGTGACTAGTTCTAAAGATGAAAGGCATATACAAGGAAATGAAAGGTGTGATCATACTAGTCTCAACTAAGTCTGAATTTGAGACCAATTTGGTCAACATTTTAAAAGATTTTGGAACAAACTGTTTTTGACGAAAGAAGACTTTTGACAAGCATTAGAAGACAAAGAGCCTATTTGACTTGAACTAAAAATAACTCTAGGATCCAAAGTTTGGAAGAGGGGCCTAAAGTGGCCCACAAATTCAACTGACTAGTAGTATAACACATCGAGCTTAACAAATGCACATAATCAAGTACTTTCCTACTCAAGGTGACATAGGATACTATTTGATAGGGCCCCTCCTGCAATAAAATATCCTTTCAAGGTGAACAACTAGAGGTTAGGTGTCACTTGCTCCAAGGCTAGAACCGACACACCTTTCCCCTTACCTCGAACGTCCAAGAACCTTGTAGCTGAGGGATTCCTATCTCACTATGAGGGGTACATGAGAGGTATCCAAGGGGTATGATCCACACTCCATGAACTATCAAGCATAGGGTAGGATTCTAAATCACAAAGGTTCTTAGTAAGGGCTCTAAGACCACCAATGCCTGAGACAATAACCATTGTGATCTAGTTTGATACCTTCACCACCAAAACTAGATCCTCACCCATGTGTGTCTTGCATCTATAGGGAACACAAGAAATGATCGACATGTCCTCATCGGCTTGACCTACAACTTTCACTCTCTGTGCATTCTATAGCCCAATAGAGTTGTGTGCTTGAGGTCAAACCCTAGGGTGTGATGGGGTCCCCAAGTAGGCCTCCTACTATAAGAAAAAGTAGGTGTTGTTGTAGTACCCCTACCCTAATCAATTTTTAATCTTAGTTTAATCTTGGTCAGTTTATCTTAATATAATGTTATAGTCAGATGTTTGATTTAATGCGTAGCTGTTGATGTGGTTTTCACACTAGTTGTATGCAAGTTGTTTAGTGTTCCTATTTTGTGGTATTAATATCGGGCTAACGCTTTCATTAAGTTTATATTTGTATGCATGTATGACTCTTGGTTGCAGGAGATTTCAGGTACAACGCCGCATGAGTGCGAGGTTCGTCTTCACCTGGATTTGCAGGTTTGAGTGTACCTCTTTAATCCTTAGAGTTGGATTAGGTGGCGTAAGACCCTAGTTGACCATAGTCATGCTCAAGTGAGCATCGTCAGTCATCGTCGGTTTTCCCTTTTTGGTTGGGTTTGCGAGTCGTCTATCTGATCGACTTTCTTGATTTGCGTGCTTGGTGTGTATGGTTAAATTGATTAATTAGTCCTTAGTAATAATTTGATTAAATATGTGTTTGTGCATTAAAGATTAACGAACTAAATTAATCGAGATTTTGTTATGTGATTATCGTTGATATTGGTTTGCTCGTCTTAAATTGGGAGTAAGTTCAATTAAATGGTTAAATTTTAATATTAAATTTGTTATGTTTATGCTGTTAAAAAGAAAGATTTAATTTTAATTGAAATAGAATTAATTTTATCTTCTTGGCATTTTTGATATAGAAAGGTTAAATTTCAGTTGAGTGAGAAAATCAATTTTAAATGGGAAAAGCAATTCAATATATTGATATAGTTAGAAAAGAATTATTTTTGGAAGATTATTTTAAATAAAAAAATTTTAATCCCAAAAATGGAAATTTGGTCAACTCTTCCTTATAACCTAAACTTTTGGAAAATTTTGAGGATGGATATTTTTGTTGGAAAATATATATTTTTTGGTCTGGATGAAAGTTTTGGGGGGTTTTTGGGAGGAAGAAGTTCTTCTGGATCTTGCAGGTTGGGCTCTCCTTCAAGCTATTCCAGGAATGCGTATGGAGGTAGGAATTACATTATTTGTCTTCCTTGTTGCCATGGAAATACTCTGTTGGTTGAAAGCAAAATGTTGGTTGTTAAAGATCCAATCTTTTAAAATTGAATTTTAGATTTGATTTTGGATTTATGGGTTAAGATCTATTGCTTGTGTTCTTCAAGAAAACAATTTGGTTGCATCATTGTGGTGAAAATAGCTCCTTTTGGTCCAATATGGATTTTGCTGGAAAATTGTTTTGGGGTTTTTTTTTGTTTTTCCTCAATTTTTCCTTGGGTGTTTGAAACCCATTGGTGTTTGGAGAGATGAAAACCCATCAAATATGTGATACCAAAACATAGTTCTTTTAAACCGAACTTATATTAAATCGAAATTTATAAACAAATTTTGGTGTGGCATTTTTTTTTGAGTTTCGAACTGTGCGTATAAAAATAAAACTTGTGTTTGGGGTTGGAGGGCGGGGAGCGGAGCTCCACCCGCCTCCTCCTCCCCTCGCCCGCTCACGTTCGCTACTCGCAGTGGCCGCGGGCTCACTGTGGTGGCCACAGGGCGTCGCGGAACCTGCGTGCACCACAGTGGCGCCGCCCGCAAGGTTTTCCCTGCGGCTGGGGTTTGGTCCACCCAACCCTCGCGTTGGGAGGTGGGCCCGGCCTTCGCCGCCCCCATTTAACATTGCTTTTTTTTGTTGTTGTGAGTTTTTAATAAATATTTTCTTTTTAATGTATTTTTTTTTATTATTCAAAAAAAAATAATACATACAATATTTTAATATTGTTTAATGTTAATTTTTAATTGAGTTTTTAATTATGATTAATGTGGCGTAAATCTTAAGTAATGATTAATTTGATATTAATTAATTGTATAAGGGAATTTATATGTTAAATTAATATTCGATTTCCTTTTATGATTAATGCAATTTTTTTTAATTAAATTCTAGAATTGCTAATTTCGCGATTGAATATTAACTGGTTATATTTTGATTAATCTTGGATTAATAAATATATACCTTGATTAATAATTATTTGAGTAATTTTCTTTTTTATGCTCAAGGAAACCATCTATTAATCTGGAAATGTTAGAAATGAATATTTAACCCTTGGACATTATGAATTAAAACGATGTGCTTTTGGAAATTTAATTAAGTACCATTTGGGAAAATTGTTTAGTTACTGATATTCTCATTTAGTAAAATGAATGGTTAATTTATATTTTTCCTCTGTTTGAGAAGTGGACAATGGTACTATTGCAAATTGTGATATTGTATTCACCTTGCAATGAGGATTTCCTGCTAGTGTATTTTTGGGAAACATAGATCATGTAGAAAGCTTGTTCGACTTTTTATGTTTAGATCAATTCAGAAAGATTGTATCTGCTGAATATTACCTATGCGAGTTTAATTTCTGTACTCGCTTTTGCTTATGTAATGGCAAGTCGTGCTTTGTTTGATAGGACCCTATTGTATGGATTGATTTGGGGTACCTGTATCAGTCCTCGGTTCCGAGTTGACTATTGTTTTGTGGTATTGTCGTATTTGGTCATATCCTTTGTGTGGGAGTCGAATGATGATTCGTGGTTGACCTTAGTCGGTCAGGTCTCTAGTTAGAGTACCATAGGTCAGTACACCTCGTATGAGGTCATGTTTGACCATATGGTGGATTCCTCCTTCTCAAACTCCATTCATCTGACCATGTGTATTCCTTGGTTTTTGAGTTCGTCTGAGTATAGTCTAGTGTCGTATGGGAAAGTGGCTTTCGATTGGGGGCCGCGCCCAAAGTGGCTGTTGGGTAACCCCTCAAAAGTGAGTCTAATAAGTGATAACCTATCAGTAGATTAGAATGTAATCTCTAAGTAAGATAAATGTGCCTCACACATGGGACGAGTGCTAACATAGACCCGACATGCTGTGAGAAGGCCTGAAATGGCAAACCATCATCCTTGTCTTCACGAGAGGATGTGTGGGTCCACATGAGGCTTGGATGGGACGGAGGCTCAGATTAGGTTGCCAGGGTAACCTAGTGTATGGGGGTTGGGACCTATGAAGACCTGCCATGGTAAGCATACCAGGTTGTGTGATGACACTTGTCCCTACGTTCGCTAGTATGTTGTCATTTTGTCCTGTTAGGAGTACCTTTGTGGGTCGCCCTATTGTTCTTGCCCTTGTGAGTATCGGTTTCATGATAGACCTTGGGTGGTGATGACTCAGTTTTGTGGATGCTCCAATGGACCTTTGTATTAGCTTTGATTTTGTTCAGCTGGATCCTTTCCTTTTCAAGGATCGTTTATGTATTAATTGACCGATGCGGTCGCTTGTATATTGTTTATGTTTCGCCTTGATGGCAAGATTGTTATGGTGTAACCTCTTATATTCTTAACTTTATTAATTATCAGAGGGGTCTTGCAGTTGAGTAGACCCGGAGATGTAGCCCTTTAGGGGTGAACTCCGAGATCATTATGGTGTTATGTGATGTTATTCTCTTATGTTTCCCTTATTCAACTTTATCATGTATGAATAGCTTATGTTAGAATGTATAAGTGGATAAGATGGAATTAACTTTAAATGCTTATATGCAGTCCTTCTTGAATGCCATTTTGATCGAATGCATAAGTGGTTTAGATGAGATGTATCGTAGATGCATGTATGTAATCGTCTTTTAAAATGCAATAAATTGGATTATGAAAGAATGTAACTTAGAGTAATGGAATATATTCAGTTGTTGTTAAGGAAATTAAGTATGCTTGAAAAGATCTCATATGTTTATGATGAAATTCTAGTGTGTTAGAATATTAGATGTATGGCTTGTATTTTTATGAAAAGCTTGAATGCAGATTATGAATAGATCTTAATGGATGAATCTTTGCTTGTGATTTATATTTCCATCTTCTGAAAGAAATTATCCTGATTAAGAGTTATCTCGTTATTAAGATAATCAGCTTATTGGATTAATTGTGTGAGTTAAGTGAATTGTGAAATTTAAGTAATCTCATTGGGAAACTCTTTAGGTGTTAGTTGTTGTCTTCCGCTATGTAATCTGAACCTTTGATATCTTGTTGTATCTTAATGTGGTGTAACTTTTAAAAAAATAAAAAATAAAAATTATTGCACTCTATTCTTGTGTTTTGGCTTTCCCTTCGGGGTTTCCTGGCGGGGCATTACATTTGGTATCAGAGCCAGGTTGCAAACATTGGGATCTCTGGTGTCGCGTGTGCCCTCTATTGGTGTGAGGTGTATCGACCTTATGTGTATGCTTGTCCTCCTTTTTGTATGTGAGTGATTGAGCAGACCTTAACTTGTGTGTAACGTGTGTGTTCACACCTTGTTTTCACCTTCTTGATGTTGGTGTTGAGTGTTTATATGTGCATTGTTTTCTTATTGATGTCTTGGTCTACGATTACTCATATTTTGAAAGAGAGTCGTATGAACCTTCCCTTATTGAGTGTTGTACTCTTTAGACTAATCCATTTGGGTTGGTCAGTGCTTGTTCAGAATCTAAGAGTGCGAATTGTGTTGTTTAAGAGTATGATCTAGCTTAGTGTTGTCCACTTGAAGGACTAGTATGGCAATTATTGAATGCTTATTTTGTAGAAAATTAAATGATCATCACCATTCCTCTCTCTCTCTCTCTAGAAATTAAAATGTTTGGGGATGTGTGTAATTATCTTTGATTTGAGTTTTCTGTATGTTGCAAGAGAAAGGGTGTGACTTCTTGAACCCTTAGGTGAGCCGTATGATGATTATGTGTTTTTAAATATTAAAAAAAAAAAAAAAGGCTATGGGTTTAAAAATTTATTTTGGTTATTGGGAGAAAACTGTATGTGTTCGTTTAAAGAATTCTCCATGTGTATTTTGTAGGAGTAGCATAATTAAATTCTATCTTAGTAAGGTGCATTACTATGCGAATAGTTGGATTTTGCGAAACTGCTTTGTTTGTAAAAGATGTATAAAGGGGAACATGTTATTATAGCTTCGAGAGAGTATTAATGTGTTCCCTGAAAGATTGTTTTATGTGTTTCATTAAACCAGTTTGATTGAAGATTTATTTTAACAAATGCTCCATTGAACTCGCTTTTGGGTATATGTAATTACCTTAATATGTTTAGAAAGTGCGAATGAAAAGCTTGTTTGATGTGCATGCATTAATATGTTTTATGTGGGTAATAGCGCCTTGCTTACTTTTTATCGTAAGGTGATTTCTATAATAGGTTGCAAATTATGACATGTGTCTGTATTGTATTAAGAATAAGAGAGTGTTCTCAAGAGGTCTTGAATTATCGAAAAGATTGCCTGTCTTGATCTCTGTTTTGTTTGGAAAACTAGAACCTCCTGTTGCAACCATAATTATTGGAAGTGTTTTGTTAGGCTGATTGTCATCCTTCTAAACGGTAGCGAAATGAAAACCGTGTAATTAAAATGATAGGCTTATAGTGAGAAATTTTATAATGTAGTGCGATCAGTTGATCTTGCGTCTTTGTAGGAAATAGTTTGGTTATCAAACTCTCTTTCCCTTCTCTTTGCCTAATCATAAGATTTTTAGAAATGGTATTAAAGAATGCATTGATTTAAATAGAATGTTTATAAAACATGTGAAATTGTACTATTGCATTTTGGCTTCATGGTGATAGATGAAAGTCCTCTTTGGGAAAAGAATTTGCATAGTTAGTAATTTAGTTATGAATGCTTAGTGAGATTCGAGAAAGCTATAAGAATGAGGTTATTTCCTTATGTAATTATGAATTGTTAATAATTTCAGTACTTGTATCTAGAGTAAACTTGATTCAGTTATTCATGCAGAAAGCATAATTAAAATCTTCCTTGTATAGATGTTAGCATACTGAAAAGTACTCCCCATAAATGTGACTAAACCAGTACTGGTGTAATTGTATGTATTGTAAGAAGCCAGTGCTTATTATATGTACCCATGGATTGGTGAAGTAATCAACCATGGAGGATATGTTGCTTATGAGTATGGGAAACCATACTGTTTATGTGATGTTGCTTATTTGTTTCCCTGCTGAGTACCAAACCTAGGGTTGTGGGTAACTTAGTATGTTAAGGGGTAGTATCCGAAGTAACCGTTCCTTGAATAGTATGGATTGGCGTATGAGTAATGTCGGCGCGAAGCGACTTTAGCTTCTCTACTTCGAGGAATGATATAGTTGTACTATTAAACTGTATCAAAGGTGTACTCAATACTTTCCCTTTTGATGAATCTATTTATAGGTTTATATGTTATAGCCTATTCCTCTCCTTTATTTGAGCTTTTCGATGGTGATTCTTGTGTATAGTGATGGTGTGTTTTGGAGGATCCTTTGCCTTGTCTTCATGAAAGGTAGGTTTATTCACATGTGCTGCCAATTAGTATGTGTTGGTGGGCATGTGGGTGGACCCTAGTCATGTATACCTCTGACTTATGGCGATTATCCTTCTAGATACATCGCTATGCGGGATGTGACCTGTGCGTGCTTGTTTCCACGAGGTACACTACCATGCGGGATACGCCATTGCGTGTTTTCTCCGCTTGGGGTATTGCCATGCCATGTGACAACGTGATGCGAGGTGATGTCGAGGTGCACACCGCCATGCCATGTGGGTAGTGTGACTATGTCGCACCACATGATGAGCTACTGCAATAGCTAGTTAGTTGTTCCTTCCTTCCTCGTTGGTGGATAGATGCTAGTCACATAGTGATGTTATGTGCAGATGTGATATTCTTATTATTTCTTTGGGGACCAGCAATTTATTTTACTTTGACTTTGAAGGTTTAGCCACGATCTTGTGATCTTTTGCACTCTTGATTTGGTGTTGCAATTCCGGATTATTTTCTTACCTTACTGTTGGAATTGATGATTTATTATCTTTATTCATCTGTACTTTGGTGGCTAAACTGGTTTATCCTTATTGTTTTCGGATGCTGGTCTTGTGTTGAAATGTGAAATTCCTCTCCAAAGACGTATGATACGGATTTGGTAGAGTGTGTGTGAGGAAGTAGATGTAGGGAACCTTGAGGATGGGGGTATGTGAGGCTGTGATGCAGCTAGGATCCACTACCTACCTATGTGTGGTGACTATCTCTTGGAGGCTAACCACCTTGCTCAACAAGGGATATTCACAAAGGTCTTGTATGGAAGGTAGCACTACTATGGTGTGCCTAGCACCATCGAGCCTTTGAGTGAGATATTGGATATTTATGGTCATATTATTGTTCTGAGATCAGGCATAGAGATGCTGATTGTGCATGTTATCTTTGACCGAGCATTAGACATGCTCACATGTGGCCTTTTGTGTTATGCATTCCAGTTAGGTGGATGGTTATTATTTGTATCATGGAGTAAATTGTGTTAACTTGTCGGACATAGTCTTTGGAAAGGTGTTCTTATGCCTGGCAAGTGTAACCAAATCAGTTATTTTGTTGCTCTTATTTATTGAAAGTTAATTTGGTTGTAGAAATTGATATTTAAGCTAGTTCTATTCAATAAAATTTTATGATAAAGATGGATTGGTAAAGGAAATTGATCTTGATGGCATGTTTTCTTGTCATGTTTGATAGATGATTATGGTAATTTTTGTTTACCTCTTTGTAATGCTTTAATTTGGTGTAATGAAAGGAAGAAAATTCTTGTTTCTCTGCTATGATTGTGGATAATTCCTAGAATATTTTAAGGAATGTATGGTTTTAGATGTATCTTGCCAATGGATAATGGCGTTTGTAAAGGATTTTGCAATAAATATTTCATTTATTTATGGAAAGATTTCTATGTGCAATTTGATCTTTGTTGAATGAGTTTCAGGGCTGATGCGTACGACATGTTCTCCATCTAGCCTTACGACTTCCAGGAGTAAGTCGAAACCTAGGGGGGAAGAATGTAGTACCCCTACCCTAATCAATTTTTAATCTTAGTTTAATCTTGGTCAGTTTATCTTAATATAATGTTATAGTCAGATGTTTGATTTAATGCATAGCTGTTGATGTGGTTTTCACACTAGTTGTATGCAAGTTGTTTAGTGTTCCTATTTCGTGGTATTAATATCGGGCTAACGCTTTCATTAAGTTTATATTTGTATGCATGTATGACTCTTGGTTGCAGAAGATTTCAGGTACAACGCCGCATGAGTGCGAGGTTCGTCTTCACTTGGATTTGCAGGTTTGAGTGTACCTCTTTAATCCTTAGAGTTGGATTAGGTGGTCGTAAGACCCTAGTTGACCATAGTCATGCACAAGTGAGCATCATCAGTCGTCGTCGGTTTTCCCTTTTTGGTTGGGTTTGCGAGTCGCCTGTCTGATCGACTTTCTTGATTTGCGTGCTTGGTGTGTATGGTTAAATTGATTAATTAGTCCTTAGTAGTAATTTGATTAAATATGTGTTTGTGCATTAAAGATTAACGAACTAAATTAATCGGGATTTCGTTATGCGATTATCGTTGATATTGGTTTGCTCATCTTAAATTGGGAGTAAGTTCAATTAAATGGTTAAATTTTAATATTAAATTTGTTATGTTTATACTGTTAAAAAGAAAGATTTAATTTTAATTGAAATAGAATTAATTTTATCTTCTTGGCATTTTTGATATAGAAAGGTTAAATTTCAGTTGAGTGAGAAAATCAATTTTAAATGGGAAAAGCAATTCAATATATTGATATAGTTAGAAAAGAATTATTTTTGGAAGATTATTTTAAATAAAAAAATTTTAATCCCAAAAATGGAAATTTGGTCAACTCTTCCTTATAACCTAAACTTTTGGAAAATTTTGAGGATGGATATTTTTGTTGGAAAATATATATTTTTTGGTCTGGATGAAAGTTTTGGGGGGGTTTTGGGAGGAAGAAGTTCTTCTGGATCTTGCAGGTTGGGCTCTCCTTCAAGCTATTCCAGGAATGCGTATGGAGGTAGGAATTACATTATTTGTCTTCCTTGTTGCCATGGAAATACTCTGTTGGTTGAAAGCAAAATGTTGGTTGTTAAAGATCCAATCTTTTAAAATTGAATTTTAGATTTGATTTTGGATTTATGGGTTAAGATCTATTGCTTGTGTTCTTCAAGAAAACAATTTGGTTGCATCATTGTGGTGAAAATAGCTCCTTTTGGTCCAATATGGATTTTGCTGGAAAATTGTTTTGGGGTTTTTTTTTGTTTTTCCTCAATTTTTCCTTGGGTGTTTGAAACCCATTGGTGTTTGGAGAGATGAAAACCCATCAAATATGTGATACCAAAACATAGTTCTTTTAAACCGAACTTATATTAAATCAAAATTTATAAACAAATTTTGGTGTGGCATTTTTTTTTGAGTTTCGAACTGTGCGTATAAAAATAAAAATTGTGTTTGGGGTTGGAGGGCAGGGAACGGAGCTCCACCCGCCTCCTCCTCCCCTCCCCCGCTCACGTTCGCTGCTCGCAGTGGCCGCAGGGCGTCGCGGAACCTGCGTGCACCACAGTGGCGCCGCCCGCAAGGTTTTCCCTGCGGCTGGGGTTTGGTCCGCCCAACCCCCACGTTGGGAGGTGGGCCCGGCCTTCGCCGCCCCCATTTAACATTGCTTTTTTTTGTTGTTGTGAGTTTTTAATAAATGTTTTTTTTTTAATGTATTTTTTTTTATTATTCAAAAAAAAATAATACATACAATATTTTAATATTGTTTAATGTTAATTTTTAATTGAGTTTTTAATTATGATTAATGTGGCGTAAATCTTAAGTAATGATTAATTTGATATTAATTAATTGTATAAGGGAATTTATACGTTAAATTAATATTCGATTTCATTTTATGATTAATGCAATTTTTTTTAATTAAATTCTAGAATTGCTAATTTCGTGATTGAATATTAACTGGTTATATTTTGATTAATCTTGGATTAATAAATATATACCTTGATTAATAATTATTTGAGTAATTTTCTTTTTTATGCTCAAGGAAACCATCTATTAATCTGGAAATGTTAGAAATGAATATTTAACCCTTGGACATTATGAATTAAAACGATGTGCTTTTGGAAATTTAATTAAGTACCATTTGGGAAAATTGTTTAGTTACTGATATTCTCATTTAGTAAAATGAATGGATAATTTATATTTTTCCTCTGTTTGAGAAGTAGACAATGGTACTATTGCAAATTGTGATATTGTATTCACCTTGCAATGAGGATTTCTTGCTAGTGTATTTTTGGGAAACATAGATCATGTAGAAAGCTTGTTCAACTTTTTATGTTTAGATCAATTCGGAAGGATTGTATCTGCTGAATATTACCTATGCGAGTTTAATTTCTGTATTCGCTTTTGCTTATGTAATGGAAAGTCGTGCTTTGTTTGATAGGACCCTATTGTATGGATTGATTTGGGGTACCTGTATCAGTCCTTGGTTCCGAGTTGACTATTGTTTTGTGGTAGTGTCGTATTTGGTCATATCCTTTGTGTGGGTGTCGAATGATGATTCGTGGTTGACCTTAGTCGGCCAGGTCTCTAGTTAGAGTACCGTAGGTCAGTACACCTCGTATGAGGTCATGTTTGACCATATGGTGGATTCCTCCTTCTCAAACTCCATTCGTCTGACCATGTGTATTCCTTGTTTTTTGAGTTCGTCTGAGTATAGTCTAGTGTCGTATGGGAAAGTGGCTTTCGATTGGGGGCCGCGCCCAAAGTGGCTGTTGGGTAACCCATCGAAAGTGAGTCTAATAAGTGATAACCTATCAGTAGATTAGAATGTAATCTCTAAGTAAGATAAATGTGCCTCACACATGGGACGAGTGCTAACATAGACCCGACATGCTGTGAGAAGGCCTGAAATGGCAAACCATCATTCTTGTCTTCACGAGAGGATGTGTGGGTCCACATGAGGCTTGGATGGGATGGAGGCTCAGATTAGGTTGCCAGGGTAACCCAGTGTATGGGGGCTAGGACCTATGAAGACCTGCCATGGTAACCATACCAGGTTGTGTGATGACACTTGTCCCTACGTTTGCTAGTATGTTGTCGTTTTGTCTTGTTAGGAGTACCTTTGTGGGTCGCCCTATTGTTCTTGCCCTTGTGAGTATCGGTTTCATGATAGACCTTGGGTGGTGATGACTCAGTTTTGTGGATGCTCCAATGGACCTTTGTATTAGCTTTGATTTTGTTCAGCTGGATCCTTTCCTTTTCAAGGATCGTTTATGTATTAATTGACCGATGCAGTCGCTTGTATATTGTTTATGTTTCGCCTTGATGGCAAGATTGTTATGGTGTAACCTATTGTATTCTTAACTTTATTAATTATTAGAGGGGTCTTGTAGTTGAGTAGACCCGGAGATGTAGCCCTTTAGGGGTGAACTCCGAGATCATTATGGTGTTATGTGATGTTATTCTCTTATGTTTCCCTTATTCAACTTTATCATGTATGAATAGCTTATGTTAGAATGTATAAGTGGATAAGATGGAATTAACTTTAAATTCTTATATGCATTCCTTCTTGAATGCCATTTTGATCGAATGCATAAGTGGTTTAGATGATATGTATCGTAGATGCATGTATGTAATCGTCTTTTAAAATGCAATAAATTGGATTATGAAAGAATGTAACTTAGAGTAATGGAATATATTCAGTTGTTGTTAAGGAAATTAAGTATGCTTGAAAAGATCTCATATGTTTATGATGAAATTCTAGTGTGTTAGAATATTAGATGTATGGCTTGTATTTTTATGAAAAGCTTGAATGCAGATTATGAATAGATCTTAATGGATGAATCTTTGCTTGTGATTTATATTTCCATCTTCTGAAAGAAATTATCCTGATTAAGAGTTATCTCGTTATTAAGATAATCAGCTTATTGGATTAATTGTGTGAGTTAAGTGAATTGTGAAATTTAAGTAATCTCGTTGGGAAACTCTTTAGGTGTTAGTTGTTGTCTTCCGCTATGTAATCTGAACCTTTGATATCTTGTTGTATCTTAATGTGGTGTAACTTTAAAAAAATAAAAATAAAAAAATTATTGCACTCTATTCTTGTTTTTTGGCTTTTCCTTCGGGGTTTCCTAGCGGGGCATTACAGTTGTTATGTGTTTCTTGTGCACTGCAAATTTGAAAAGGTAAGGGTAGATGATACACACATAACAATGGCTCCACCCTAGACAAAGGAACAGGTGTTCAAAACATGAAAGACAAGATTCATTTTAAAGGACCAATATAAAATGTTTTCTAATCTATGAAGCTAGAAAAAATAATAGAAAGTAATATAAGACCCCGCAATACCACACATTAGAAGTTTTTAGTAAGAACCCCTTTCTACACTTTGGTCTTGCAAGAAGATTGTTAGTAGTTTCAAGAGGAGTCTATGACTAAATAAATACAAGTTGAAAAACTAGTTAGGAGCCAAAAAAAATAGATCAAATGCATGAATTTCAGAGTCAAATTCTTGCATACCCTTTGATGGAGCAATCACAACTACAATAGTAAAATAGTGATAAATTTCTTGCTTCTAAATGAAATTTCAAACAGTAAAATGATTCAGAAAGTTACGAGTGAGATCTATAAATCCATGAAATATATTTTTTTCTAAATTTCTGCATGTAAAATTTTCTATGAATGAAAGAACAACATGGACTTGAAAGAAAATTTGCAATTTCAGTTGCAATAGTAAAATAGCGACAACTTTGTCAATTATTAACAAAATTTCAAACCGTAAAACGATTCAAAAACCTAAAAGTGAGATCTAAATATCCATGAAAACATTTGCCCAAATTTTTTACATGTCAAATTTCCTATGAATAAAAGAACAACATGGGTTTGAAAGAAAACATGTAAGATCTACTACCATAAATGTTGGATTGATGTTGGGTTCACCAAAATTTATAGCCTAAAATTCCACATGAATAAATCATCAAAGGAAAACTACCAGTGCCTAAAATATATGGTAAAATTAAACTATCCTATGAAGGGCATGAACATGAGAGTGCATAATGAAGATAAAAAAAATCAAAACAAAACACCATAAAACAAATAACCTCCTAATCTATTCATAGTTCTTTAGTCTCTTTCCAAATTGCAATGATAATGATCCTTAGAAATATGCAAGCATAAATAATTAGATAAGAAGAAAGCTGAAGAGTA
Organism: Cryptomeria japonica; assembly: GCF_030272615.1. NCBI lineage: Eukaryota > Viridiplantae > Streptophyta > Pinopsida > Cupressales > Cupressaceae > Cryptomeria > Cryptomeria japonica. The sequence goes on from NC_081413.1 coordinate 355,893,946, forward strand.
GTGGTTAAAAAGAAAATGGAAACAAAGATTCAAATTTATAGATTGGGAGATAGATAGATCAATGGTTGAGTTTGAATTCATCCCAGAAGGGATGAACGGTTAAGATCGTGTAAAAGAAATTTTGCCCAAGATAGGGAGATAGTGAGAAGATGCTTGGAAGAAATCCAAAGGAAAGAGGCATAGATAGAAGAAGAAGAAAGGACAAGTGGTAGAGATATTAAGAGAGTGGAGAAGTGGAGAATCTAGTGAAAGGAATCAGAGGACAAGTGGTGACGACTGCAAGATAGTGGAGAAGTGGAGGAAAAAGAGAATTAAATAATAAAATTATTTAATTTCATGAGTAAGGGATAACATTAAATTGATATTTATCTTTTTTACCTGGACTAAGGAGTGAAAGGATAAATGGATTTGTAATGCCCTGCCAAGAGACCCTAGAGGAATTGACTAACATTTCCCAAAAATTGTGAATTTTTTTTTTATTAAAACATTCAATTACATTGATAGGATAAGTTAAATAATAATGTACAAGTGACAGACTTCTACAAAATTTCCCCTAAGGTTTATCAATGTGATCACTTAAACTAACCATACATCACTAAAGGAAATTAATCTAACTAGAGATAAATTTAATACATACATGTACTTAAACAAAATAATCAACTAAAGCAATCCATTTAAACAAAGTATTGAATAATACATTTACATTTCATAATATAAATATTTCTAAAGCTACATTCATCATGAACACAATTTGTTGCATAAAATCAATGTTTCCATTAATTGTTATAAAATCCTACCATCTAAGTGTTGGAATCAATGAACATTGAGAGGGGGGGATCAGTGTTTCGGTATTTGCAAATTTGCTAATCTGATTCTTTATCCACCAGATGCACAAGTAAAAAATTGAAATGTAGAAACACAAAGCTAACAAGCACATAACCATAACACCAATATTTTTACGTGGAAACCTGAAAGGGAAAAACTACGGTGGGATTGAGTACCCACAATATTACTATGGCCAGTAGTAAAACAATATTACATAAATTGGAATGCACATGCATTCAGACACACTACATAGAGCTCACTGCTCAGTTACAAAAGGGATACAACCTGGAGGAAGGATCATTACCTTACAGGATAATACAAAATGATTACAATGAGTAATGAACTGAAGAAAAGCATCTGACTATGCCAAATAAAAGTTCCAGTTAGGCATAAAGTAATCCGCTATTGCTATTCTGATAAACTGCTCTGTTATTCTCTGCTATTGATTACAGGATCAACAAAAATCAAGGTGTGAACGTGAAATTGTGCTCAATCACTCCCAAAATCATCTCCCATCTCATATCCACATACAAAAGCATTAACCAAGTCGATCTTATATATCCACACTAACAAATTGATCTCCCATAAGTCGACTTCTCAAAATATCAAAATATGAAACATGTAGCTTAAAGTCGACTCAAATATTCACAAAACCATACTTCGGATCCAAAACATATGATCACATGTTTCCCATAAGTCAATCCCATTACCTCAGCCTTACCAACAACCACCGAAATTACCTCAAAGAATCTGGTCCACATGCTACACCATCAATAATGAAGATAACCTTGTTTTACTACTCTACCAGATACTGAACATTCTAACATGCATAGGAATCAACATCAGATGATAGTATTACATGATAATCTGCTTCACATACTCAATCAACTTAACTCAGATGACTAGAACCAAAAAACACATCACTGGATAAGAGAAATTCTCACCAACACTGTACACTGATTATCACCGACAGACTTATGCCAAAACTTACTCAAGACATACAGATATCCCAAAACTCCATACTGGATAAGATCAATAAGCCGAGTTTCCATCAATGACAACTCCTAAGAAATATCATGCACCTGACATCATCAATCTTGACTAGAGCATCACCTAAATAGTGTCTTATGCCAACAATCTCCCCCTTTGGCATTGATGGCAACATTGTGAAAAATGATAAGTGTTCAAAAACCCCAAAATCTGCAAGCAGTCTGACAATCTGAAATCTATACACTTAACTGACTCCCCCTAAGAATAAGCATCATTTTTCACTACTCTCTCCAACTCTCTCTCCCCCTTTGACATTAATGGAAAATGGTAGGAATCCACCAAAACTTATGTACAAATGAATGCAATAATTTACTTGAATTTAAAAATGTTTACATAGGTGACCTTCAAGGATTTCAAGTAATCATTCCATCCTCTTAGGAAATAATCTAAAACATTAATCAGAGTACTAAACATGTATGCATGAACTTCAACACCTTTGAGATTAGATGGCACCAGTTTATCTAAAGCATCGATTGCATCTTGTTGCGCTCCAGGTAATGTGTCCATTCGGGGAGTGATCAGACTTCTCAGTTCTCCCACTCTGCTTAGCATTTGCTCTTTTTCTTTATTCAAGCCCTTTATTTTGTCAGTAAGATCCATTATTTGGGCTTCAAGGGAACTTGGAAAAACTGAATGAGGGGCAAATGAATGACCAATACTTGCCAGTTTCCTTTCAAGATATCTTAATTGCTTATCAATATCTGCAGTAAACTTGGGAAAAAATAGACATGATTTGAATATATTGCTGCCTTACCTAATGAATCTTCTACACTTTTTACCGCAGACTTCAAAACTTCCCTATTAGCTTCAATTTTTTTCAAATAGGTTTGAAGCATCATCTCATTGAATTTATTCAAAACCTTTATATCTGTAGCTTTCTCTAATGATACAAAAACGGATTCTACTTTATTTAACATCTCCTTAAGCTTACCAGAGGGTGATTCATTTGTAATCTACTTAAGGTTAGGCCAAAATTTCTTCAAAACTATAGTTGCCAAAGATATTACCTCTTTCTCTTCTGAAGCAGACTTGAGTAAGTCCTGACTAGCCTTGATTTACGCAAGGGTGGCCAATTTTAGTGCTTGAAGAGGGGACAGGGTACTTAAGTCTACCAGACCATGAGAAAGATCATCCTCAACTATAATCTGCTTTCCTTTATCAGGAACAATATCTTTTGTCATGGTTATCGGAGGCACAATAGTTTTCACTTTAACCTTCTCCTTCACAACTTCTTCTATATTTACATCCTCTTGACCTCTCTCCTCATTCCCATCACCCTTTCCTACTTCACCCATCTCCTCAGCTATCATCTCTTCTATGATCTCAATCTTTGGAGGACCTTGAGTAGCTTCACTGGAGTTATCTACTGCTTGATTATCAAAGGCATCAACTGGAGCTTCCTGTCCAACCGGATCTACAGATGACTGATCTTGCTATCCACTGGGAACATCTGCAGGTATATCTAGGATAGATGAAGTATCCTTAGGCTCAAAGACTACTTCTTGTTCTTCCAGAACAAATTTTTCTTGAGAAGAGTCTACCAGATTCACATCAACTCTCTGATCAATCAAAAGTCTCAAAATTGTTTCAGTTTCCTTTATCACCTCATCTTTCTTTTCTATCTTAATCTTATTTACCCTTCTCTTTCTTTAGAATCTATCCTTGGAAAGTTTTAGTAACCGAGTGATTTCATCTCTAGAAATAACAGGATGTATATTTACTAGCACATATTCCTTTATTCTCTCATCCTCAACTGAAGTTGTATGTCTCCTTGCATCCAAAATGTTGTACAAGCTCTTGGGGATCATAGGTGATAATTCTATTAAGACCTTATTAAACATCCATATACTCTACAATTTCTTCTTTAACTGCTCGCAGGTCTTTATCCTCAAAATTCTCATAATATACAGAAATATTTTTCAAATTACCATTTTTCAAAATCTCGTCAATTAACTGTTGCAAAGTCAATGGGGGAACAATATCAAATGTACCTTCTATCTTACCATACTTAAGAGCTTGATACCTCATATTTCTTCTTCTTGTTGGGACTAGCCTTTTCGGATGACTCTCCTTGTAACTTAGCTTTCTTGGTAGGAGGAGCATCATCGGATCTGGGATTTTAGACTACCCTTGCATAGGTGGCAGTCTTCTCACTAGTACATTTGGCCTCAAATTTAGATGGTAGTTCATTGGTATTCCGACTGCAATTTGTCAGATTGCTGACGAGAAACGCCATCAAAAAATTGTAGTCGAGCATTCCGACGGTGCTCAAGATCGTCAGAATTTTGACGGCGTCGAAGACTCTTCCAATGATGACCATGAATGTGCTTAGCTGCCGGTAAAGAATGATAAGTCATCAGAATTCCAATGCCTGCAGGTAATGTTCCAATGGCTCAGGCGTAGAAATAAATTGGAATTCCGATGGCCCCCTCACTGCTTAGTTGTCAGTAAAACTCGATAAGTCGTCAAAATTCCAATGGCAACCAAGGCATCCACACTAATGAGGATGATGTATGTGCGAAGGTTTGGGCATTTGAATTTTGATGACCCTGTCACTATGTAGCCATCATAATTCCAACAACAACAAGGGCACTTGCACCGATGAGGATGTTGTATGTGCGACGTTTCGGGTGTTTGAATTCAGATGACCCCGTCATTGTTTAGCCGTCAGAAGTTTGACAACAATGAGGGCATCCCACCAATGAGAATGCTATATGTGCGACGGTTCGGGTATCGAAAAAACTCGATAAGTTGTCGAAATAAATTGGGTGGGTGTTGGAATTCCGATGCCCCCTCACTTCTCAGCCGTCGACAAATCTCGATAGTCGTCAGAATAAATTGGGTGGGTGTCAAAATTCAAACGCCCTCTCACTGCTTATCCGATGAGGATGCTGTCAGACATACAAAATCCTCATCGAATGCTTGGTGGATGGAAAGGTTTGCACTTATTGACCAATACGATAATACTAAAGATTCATTATTCTATATCAACCAACCAAATGACAAAAAACAATTTGACAATCTAATCATGCAACAGTTTGGGCGTCGAATGCTTGGTGGATGGAAAGATTTGAACTGATTAACTAATACGATAATACTAAAGATTCATTATTTTGTATCAACCAACCAAACGACAATAAAAATAATTTGAGAATCTAATCTTTCCACTCAAAGACTAGCCTCAAAAACCATGTTTGATTGAAGAATTGTGTCCCACGTTAAGTTCTTCAATCCGATCAATAGCCACCCAAAGGTGGCATACCATAAGCTGGCGTGGGAGGCATTCCCATTCCACTCATAATTGGTTGAAAGAAACCTCCCATGCTAGGCATTGGAGGTGCTGGCAAAGAAAAGGGGAAGAAGTTGAGCATACATATTCTGTAAACAAAGTAGGCACATATTTATTTATGCAAGAGATTTAAAATGTTTATTAAAGAGAAACTTAAAATATTCATAGAATCATCAGAGTATATCAAGAACCTGAAGTAGGTATGGAAACACAAAGTCAATCATATTATTCATCCAGGAAAGTTCCAAAGCCACATCTAGTCTAATCAAGTCATAGCATATGAACAAGCATAAAGCAAAGCATTCTTTCTTGCCCTGTAGTTCCAAATGCAAAAGTAAGCCCCATTTCAATGCCCCAATCCAAAATGAAAATTCAAAATATACTTTAGCCAGTGAGAGAGAACAACCAACTATATGTTTTACCAATTGTATACCTACTACACAAAATACACCAGCAATTCTTCTGCAAGTTCACGATCACCCAATTGAGAATTAGTTTCCATTGCATCCTTGTAAAGATTATCCTTTTTAGATAGTGCAATATGTTAGCACATAATTTTTTTATAATTTCTTGAAAAATGCTATTTTTCTATAATTTCCTTAATTATGCTCTTAAAAATGAGCATGCTATTTTCTATAATTTCCTTAATTATGCTCTTAAAATGCTATATTCTATAAATAAAATAGGCACATATTTATTTGAATTTTTAAAAACAGTCAATAGAGTAGAACAAGTGCTTCTTGAGGCTCAAATAAGCAAAATGCAGACCTGTTGAGCAACAAGATCTTTCTCTTCTTTCTCTTTGGATTTCTCTTCTTAGACAACCTCTAACTTGTTCCACAAAATACGCGTTCCACAAAATACACCAGTAATTCCTCTGCAAGTTCATGATCACCCGATTGAGAACTAGTTTCCATTCCATCCTTGTAAAGATTATCCTCTTTAGACAGTGCAATATGTTAGCACATAATTTTTTTATAATTTCCTGAAAAATGCTATTTTTCTATAATTTCCTTAATTATGCTCTTAAAAATGCGCATGCTATTTTCTATAATTTCCTTAATTATGCTCTTAAAAATGCGCATGCTATTTTCTATATTTTCCTTAATTATGCTCTTAAAATGCTATATTTTGTTAAAAAAAAAAGGCAGATATTTATTTGAATTTTTTAAAACCGTTAGTAGAGTAGAACAAGTGCTCCTTGAGGCTCAATTAAGAAAAATGCATACCTATTGAGCAACAAGATCTTTCTCTTCTTTCTCATTAGATTTCTCTTCTTGGACAACCTCTAACTTTTCCTTAACAAGCTCATCAACTTTTGTCGTGTATTCTCAAATGAACTGTGAATTTTTTTTTGTGAATATTACCTATTTAATTGTGTAGAAGATTTAAAATGTTTATTAAAGAGAAACTTAAAATATTCACAAAATGATCAGAGTATATCAAGAACTTAGAGTAGGTATGGAAACACAAAGTTAATCATATTATTCATCCAGGCAAGTTCCAAAGCCACATCTGGTCTGATCAAGTCATATCATATGAATAAGCATGAGGCAAAGCATTCTTTCTTGCCCTACAGTTCCAAATTACAAAAGTAAGCCCCATTTCAATGCCCCAATCCAAAATGAAACTTCAAAATATACTTTACCCTATGAGAGAGAACAACCAACTATATGTTTTACCAATTGTATACCTATTCCATAAAATACACCAACAATTCCTCTACAAGTTCATGATCACCTGATTGAGGTGAGGAGGCATCATGATACCATATATCGATGAGAGAGCATAGCAAGCTGGAGTTGTATTCATTGATAGAAGTTATACTGATCAAGGAGAAAAGTTGAGGATAATTGATGCATTGGCAAAAACTATAACTATATGACCCATCGACATAGTAAACACTAGCGGAAACAATGGAGAATTGTCTTGCCGATAGCCGATGAGGGTATCGGTAAGACTTATACCGATAAGAGTTGCAAAAATAAGAGTCCATCAGTATAGCCAAAGTGATCGGTATGTGTTACTTTGAGCCACCCTAACACCCGAAGAAATCATTGGTGAAACATATACCGATGGAACATACTCTATCGGGAAGACTTTGCTTATCAATATGTTTCATTTCGGATTGCCCCGATACTTGATGAAGGAGTAGACTGATTGAGCAGAGCGAAGACACTATTGAGAAGACTCATGGTGATGAAGCCAGTTGCATTGGTATAGCCAAAGTGATCTGTATGTGTTACTTTGAGCCACCCCGATGCTTGAAGAAATCATCGGTGAAACATATACCAATGAAACATACTCTATCAGGAAGAATTTTCTTATCAGTATATTTCATTTTGGATTACCCCGATACTCGATGAAGGAGCAGATTGATTGAGTGGAGTGAAGACACTATTGGGAAGACTCATGGAAATGAAGCCAATTGCATCGATATAGCCAAAGCGATTGGTATGTGTTACTTGAGCCACTCTGATGCCCAAAGAAATCATCGGTGAAACATATACCAATAGAACATACTCTATCAGGAAGACTTTGCTTATCAGTATGTTTCATTTTGGATTACTCTGATACTCGATTAAGGAGCGGATTGATTGAGCAAAGCAAAGACACTATCGGGAAGACTCATGGCAATCAAGCCGGTTGCATCGGGAAGATCTATGCCGATGGAGAAGCCCATCGGGGAAACAATGCCTAGCGCGATAATGCTAAATGAGCTCATCCAACGCCCGATGAGAATATCATTTTGAGATATATCATTGAGGAGGGAAAGGAGTCACCAGCTTAGGGTATCTCGAAAAGAGAAAGGAAGATGTCAAAGTAGATAAGGAAGATGTCAAAGTAGATAAAGGGCTATTCAGAGAGTGCCAAAAGGGAAATATTCATCAGGGAGACATATGCCGATGAGCCATTGTCATATCAGAATTCAAAACCAAAATTTTTAAAAGTCTTCTATTTAATACTTGCAGTAGATGCATCTATGGTTCGCACGAGGCAAATTTAATGAGAAGTTCATTATTGCAAAAGAATACAATGGAACTAGAAATTGCCTTGTCTAAATACTGTATTGGTGAAAGAAGAATACACAGATAGAACACATTACACCTTTAAAAAATAGAGCAGAGGATTGTAATTGCAGAAATGGAAGCTTCAAGTTCAACAGGAAAGAAGAGGGCATCCAAGAGCCCTGAATCTAAGGCGAAGAAAGGAAAAACTAAAGAGGTGCCCCCAGTCAGGAAGTTAAACCAAGACATGATAGACAAAATGTAGGCACCCAACCCAAAATATAGAAGTTCGAAGAAGTACATGCCAGGGAGAGACCAATTAGAATACAAGTACAAAGAGGTCAGAGATATCTAGACCAAGGTAAGGGGACATGAACTATTTATGTTCCACTATTTGAGAAGGAACAAGGAGATGCTGCTCTGCAATCCTTGGATGACAAATTTAGGTAAGCTAATAGTCCCTAATGTTTTTGTAAACATAAGATTGCTAGAGGTTTTGGTGAGGAATTATAATTTGGTGAAGAGGTGCATTCAACTCCCAAATGGAGAAGCATTTATTAGATTTTTTGCGGGTACCATAAATGAGGTTTTCAATTTAGACCCTAGTCCTGATAAGCCCTTGTCCTTTGGGGAGTTGGAGGAAGAATACCTTAGAATGGACACTACATATACTAGCTGGAAATTTTCCATTCACAAGAGGTAGGTAGGAAAATTAACAGAGGAAGACGGGCCACCATTCAACATTGATTTGTTCAAACACTACTTGCAGTACACATATATGTTGTGTGGGAAAGTAGTGTTGGCAACTGCACACTCCAATAAGATATTGTAGGTGATTGAAGGTTTTGTCATTGATGGCAACCTTGAAATCATATGATACGAACAAGACAATATACTGGAACCGACAATGATAGACTCTATACCGGCACACAGGAAACCGACAGACAAAGGAAGTATACTGACACCCTGGCCGATAGGAATTTTGTTTATAATGTATTTTGTAATTAATTGTAAAATCATTGTAAGCCGACATGGCGAGTTGTAATATGACTCATATATGTATGAGATCATTATAGAACATTTTGTAAGAGTGTGATAGGCAAAATAAGGTAGACCTAATATGTGAATTATAGGTTAAGGGTCTATGTATGAAGCAGAGCTAAAACTGGTACTGGATCTGGCATAGCAGATGCTAATTCAAAGTAGTACAAGACATTGGATTTGTATAATCTATTTTGTAAGTCAGTGTGACTTCTTATTTTGTATTTGAGTAGTGAGCTCTAGGAGCTTGGCCTTCCTACATGTGCAGGCCCCTATTGTAAGAGTAATATTCACTTATTGGCTAGTAAGCGAATATTGTGGGTCACAAATCCCACCAAGGTTTTTCCCACATTGGGTTTCCTCATTAAACTACTATGTTATGGTGTGCTTTTCATGTGGTTGTTGTTATCTTTATTAGCTGCATTATTCTTGGTTTACCGGTATACTGTAATGATATGTTTTACATGTTTTAAATCAAGTAAATTCCATAACCGGTTAGATACTGATTCACCCCTCCTCTCAGTATCTTTGGGAATCCTAACAATTGGTATCAGAGCCTGGTCCTCTATTTTCAGAAGCTTAACAACTTGAGGAAGATCTTGCAACCGGTAGAGATGGATAACTTGAAGAAATAATTGGAAACAACTCTTTTAGACTATGATACAAAAAAATTGAAGAATATCAAACTTGAAGATGATCTAAAAGCTGCTCAGGATATCATTCAAGCACTTCAAGAAAATTACACTATAGCAAGGAATAAAAGAAGAGAACTTTGTCAGAAGATGCAGAAAGAGGGAGATGAAAAGGAAACTCTTAATGATCTGGTAAATAAACTAAGATAAGAGATAAGTACAACACAGAATGAGATGCAGGATATGACTATGAGATTTTGCAAAGAAATTGAAGATAGGAAGAAAAATGAAGAAGATCTGACTAGAAGACTGAATGATGCTGCAAATAAAAATACAAGAGTTAGTTATGAAAATGATATATTGAAGACAGATCTGATGCACACACAAAATGACTCAAATGAACTTATGCAATAGAAAGAAATCCTGGAAAGAGAACTAGCTACTGCAAATCAGCACAAGGAGAAATTCAAGAAAAGCTCAGAAGAACTTGGTGACATGCTGAAGAATCAGAAACCAAATGGTGACACTAATGGCCTTGGCTTTGAAGCTGGTGAAAGCTCCGGTACTGCAAACACACATGATCATAGCAAACTGGTAAGACAACCTACTGCTTATAAATTTAATGGCAAATTCTTTAACTATAACAAGTATGGTCATAGAGAAAATCAATGTAGATCTAGAAATTATCAGAACACCAATACACCCACTGGTCAATGTTCTAAATGCATCAAAGATGGTCATAATTCAGAGAATTTCAGAATGAATGTAGGATATGTTTGTGGAAGATTTGGACACTTATCTAATCAATGCAAAACACACACCAGCATAGGATATGGGAAAGCAATTCAGAAAAACAATGTGACTTGTTATGCCTGTAACAAGATTGGACACATTGCTAAATTTTGTAGAAGCAAGTCCTCACCGACAAATAACAAAGGTCCTAGTTTGAAAGGTAAAGAAAAGGTTGAAGAGGTAAAACAAGAATTCTCAAAACAATGGATCAGAAAATTAGAATTGGATGTTGATGAGAATACTCCTCCATCGGCAGAATAGAGTAACACTCCACTGGCAGGAGACTCTTCATCTAATTGAAGGAAAATCCTTTTGAGGGTTTAGCAACGGAATGTAAAACATGCTATTATTCCCTTTGTTGATGGTGAGAAGTTGAGATTACTTCTTTACGGGAAGATAAGTTAAGTTGTGACTTAACCGACAAGCATTAAATGTGGCAGGTGAAGAAAATAACATTATAAAACAAGTGTTTTGGCTCCATTTTCATTTCATCAAGCATTCAAATCTTCGAGAGTGCAAAAATCCCAAGCAAAGGCATTCCAAGCAAAGAAGTGAAGAAATCTATCAAATCTCTCATCCCTAAGGTAGATTAAGGTATTTATAGCTATGGCATCCTCATCTACTCCTGAATTTATTGCAAACCCTACTATTGTTGAAGTTATTAAACGCCCTAGACCCGAATTCCAACTAGTTCCTGAAATTGCAAAGAAAGATGATAGTTTAGGTGCATTTTCTCAAATACCTAAAGGGGTAGTATATGTTGAAGACCCTAGAATGTATATACACTGTCATATTGATGAACTAGGTGATGAGGAAATTAAGAATATGTATGAATCTGTGATTTGTGATGAATTGGGAAATGTCAAACCTGAGCACAAGATAATAGAAACCCTAGGTTTTATAGAAATCCTTAGTATCCCAGATTTTCCCAAGGATATTGTAAGAATTGTGCTAAGAAGGGTTCATGGTGAATTCTTTTGGTTGGACTCTATTCACAAAATTACTAAAGAAGCAGTAAAGGTTGTGACAGGGTTACCCTCCACTGGCAACAGACCTGACAAAACTAAGAAGGTCTCAAATGACATTGTGTTAAACCTAACTGGTGCAACATTCAACAAAAGGTCTCTAAGGGTAAATGATGTAACGGATGTCAATGTCAAATTTATCAGTATGATCTTAGGTTACAAGACCACACATGCAAATAGGTTAAACTTAGTTTCTAGCCTATGCATTACAAGTGCCTATGATATGGTAAATGATAATGCAAGGATAGACATATGTGATTTGCTTAAAGATGAACTGATTGATAATTTGGGAAAGATAAAGAAAGACAAGAAAGGAACATTCAGATTTGGAAACCTACTTGTTTGTCTAATGCTATTGGCACCAAAGATTTTGGATATGATATACCGGTAGGAAAATAACTATCAGTATTACTGAACAACATGGGAGAGAACAAGGAAAAGAACTTAAATGAGTATTTTTAGGCATTAAAAGCTTGAATGAAAACAAGAGTAATGTTATCATAAGCTATTGTAGATAAGTACCAAAAGGAAATTTTTTTTGTAATAAAGAAAGATGAAATTTGGATGGAGGCAGTTGTTCCTAGAACCATCTGGGTCACTGAAATGGGGTATAAGACTGAAGACAACATAATAGAAACCTATGCAAAAGCCCTCCTAGAAGCTCCTAAGGAACCTAAAGAAGAAGTATTTGGCAATGTTGAAACTATAGAAAGTCAAATTCAATCAAAGAAAAGAGTTAAAAAGGTTGAGGCAACGGTTAGAAAAGGAACCCGACAGGCAAAAGCAGTGCAAGAAGACGTGTTAAAGCAAACCGGTATAACTGAAGGTGAACTAGAAGAAATCCAACCGGAAACACAGCTTTCACTGATAGGAACTTCCTCAGAAAGTGATATGCCTGCAGTATTCAAGAGAGTTGAGAGGAAGAGAAAACTTTCACCGACACCTTCTCCTACACCAAAAAGACAGAAGCAACAAGCAGTAAGGCCCTCAACAAAGAAATTAACTCCAAAGAAAAAGAAGTTGACTCCTAAGAAGAAGTCAAAAAAATCTATAACTCCTATTGATAAATTACTGGATGAAATAATTGAGGATGGCAAGTTGAAGAATATCAGCAAATTGTATAACACACTATTCACCGATGACAAGGAGAAAGTAGAGAATAGTGTAATATTACACTTAGATATTTTAAAGAAATTTTTGATGCAAGCTGTTGATGAAATACTGACAGATCTATACAACAAACTAGAAGCTAGAGGATTAGCTATTGTTGAGCTTGATAAGAAAATAAAGATTGAGAAATTACTTGCTATACATCCTGTTAACTCACCTGATGAGATAGATCAATTGATCTCCGAGGCTAACCGGTCAGTATTTTCAACTGCTCACCGGCATGTAGCCCTAATGGTAGGGAGAGTGAATCAGATAACAAAGGAAACAGTAGACGCATGGGATATATTCCTGGTAGAAAAATAAAAACAGGAAGAGTATCAAAAACCTAAAAACTTCAAGGTATACCAAATGGATAGGGACAAAGGAAAAGGCAAGGTTGGTGGACCTCCCAGTATAAAGATAACGGACAACTTACCCCCACCGACTCTAGATACTCCACCGGTAGACACTACTGACAATCAACCGGCAACAGAAAGTATGGACACACCACATGAGGATATAAATCCTGACTCTGAGGTGTTGTACACAATGAATATTGACATACATGAAGTCAACATTGTGGTTGATAAGGAAACAAGTGAGAAAAGAGATATGGCAACTGAGCCACTGATAGAAGACACAACAACTGAGACAAATGTTGAAGATACAGTTGGAGACATAGAAATTGGCAATGAGCAACAAACTAAATAGATAATGGATACAAGAAAAACTGATAGCATTGGTATTGAGCAATCGACATAAAACATTTTAGGGGCAAGCACAGAGAAACCGGTAGAAAATACAGAGTCACAAGCAGAGAAACCGGCAGTGGATACCACTGAAAAATCATCAGAGGCACCATCAAAGAAACCATCAGTAGAGAGCACAAAGAAATAGGAAGAACAACAGGTTCATTCTCAAGTACATTCAGAGACAGTGCCACCGGCTACAACTGAAAAACCTAAACCCTTGGTAGCTGAAATGGAGACACAAACTGATCCTCTAGTAAAAGAGGAAAGCAATGCTATTATCACCATAGGCAGATTACAAATTGTGAAGTCAGTTGGACAGACATCCAGAATCTCCATTTCTGAATTCAGACCAACAAATATGATAGAGGTACTACTAGATTCAATTAAGAAAATAATAGATTGTAATGTACTAGCATATAAGGCTATTGATGACACTATACCAATTTTGAAGATGATAGCTCCAAAGTGTAACATAGACAACAAAGATTCTTTTAACCAATTAGACACATTGTCTAAGTATATAACTGGTAATCTAATAACACTGGACAAAATAAATGAGGATACATTTAAGGAGAGACTGATAAAGGAAAAAGAAAAATTCTTTGAGGATATAGTTAAGAAGAACAAGGGTGAGATGGACACTCTTTTAATGGAACTCAATAAAATCATTTTTGACTTCAAGAAACTATATAGGGATACATGCAAAATGGATGTATTAACAGAAGATCTTGACAAAGAAATCAGAAAGACACAAAATAAGATTAATAATATTGTTGACAATCTGATTGGGACATCGGATTCATTTTTGAAATTAGAAACGAAAATTGCAAAGCAAGAAGAGAACATCAGGAAACTGGAAAATGAAAAACAAAGAATAAAGGACAAAGAAAAGAACTTAAAATGCCGACTTAGTCCAAGATTACAGTATCTTATTTCTTTAAGAAAAGAAATATCCAAGGCTCTGGTTCCCGGACTAAAGACACCGGAAGAGCAAATGCACATATTCACCGGTACAGTGTAGAGAACCCATGAGGCTATAAAAGACAGTAAAACATTCAGCAATGACATCATTTCAATTTTGACAGATGTTTTTCAGAGTTTAACCCACCAGTTACAAGAAACTAGGCAGGACTCCACTGACAGCGAATGACAACCTTTGTCATTGATGTCAAAGGAGGAGTAGAGGCTATGAGAAAAATGATTAGCAAATGGCTCACCAGCTCAGGGGGAGCTCATATTTTTTTTGTAAGACAATTCTGGCAGACTCATTTTTGGATGACACTTTTTGGATTTTTCTCATGAGTGTTGCCATCAATGCCAAAGGGGGAGATTGTTGGCAATGCACACTCCAATGAGATATTGTAGGTGATTGAAGGTTTTGTCATTGATGGCAACCTTGCAATCATATGATACCGGCAAGACAATATATCGACACCGGCAGCGACGGACTCTATATCGGCACACAAGACATCGACAGACAAAGGAAGGATACGGACACCTTGGCCGACAAGAATTTTGTTTATAATGCATTTTGTAATTAATTGTAAAATCATTGTAAGCTGACATGGCGAGTTGTAATATGACTCATATATGTATGAGATCATTATAGAACATTTTGTAAGAGTGTGATAGGCGAAATACGATAGACCTAATATGCGAATTATAGGTTAAGGGTTTATGTATGAAGCAGAGCTAAAACCGGTACTAGATCTGGCATAGAAGATACTAATTTGAAGCAGTACAAGACATTGGATTTGTATAATCCATTTTGTAAGTCAGTGTGACTTCTTATTTTGTATTTGAGTAGTGAGCTCTAGGCACTTGGCCTTCCTACATGTGCAGGCCCCTATTGTAAGAGTAATATTCACTTATTGGCTAGTAAGCGAATATTATGGGTCACAAATCCCAATGAGGTTTTTCCCACACCGGGTTTCCTCGTTAAACTAATGTGTTATTGTGTGTTATTCATGTGGTTGTTGTTATCTTTGTTAGTTGCATTATTCTTGGTTTACTGGTATACTGTATTGATATGTTTTACATGTTTTAAATCAAGTAAATTCCATAACCGGTTAGATACTGATTCACCCCCCCTCTAGTATCTTTGGGAATCCTAAAAAGTAGGAGGGGTGGAGGTGCCTGATCTGGAAAACACTGGGCCACTGGTGTTAGCCTTTGATATACAAATATATGAACCTAGGCCTTTTGACTATGCAATGTTAGGTCACTGAGGCAACTGAGAGGGGGGGGGGGGGGGGTGAATCAGTTGTCCAATAAATACAAACCAAAACTAACTTAACCAAACTTAATGCTTAATGTTGGAAAACCAAAATTTAATGCCGATAGACAGTTTAACAATTAATTGTAGTACCGGTAAAGTTTAATGCATGAAATAGAAAGACAAATAACATACACAACAGATAACACAGTTATTTGTACGTGAAAACCCTGTAAGGGGAAAAACCACGGTGGGAAACCTTACCCACAATCAAATGATCTACTGCAGATAGTATGTGTATACAATATGAAGTCTACACATGCAGAAAGGCCAACTGCCTAGAGCTCACTACTCAATCACAAAATGGGAGTCACACTGACTACAATTGGATGGTTAAATCCAATGATAATGTATTGCTCAAAATAACATCTTCATATGCTAGATTCAGTACCGGTTAATATCTGATTAGCCTTCTTCAAACCTTCCTTCAATATTGAATGATGTCTGCATGTATAGCTCTTCTTATATTCACATATACCTTATTACAATCCTTTTCACACTCCACCACCCAATCTCATAAATGAGATCTTACATATATACCAAAACCTAAGACCAAATGAGTAGGTCGGCTCACTAAGATATTACAATAAAATAAATTACAAATGAATCAATATACGACACATGATGTCAGCTCAATGCATTTACAATAACAATAAATCATCTTCATGATGTGCCATGCTAATCTGGAATAGATATGCTTGCCGATCCATAACCTAGACCTATTTGCCGGTAATAACAAATATGCAAACCCAACTAGACCAATGAACAAATCACCAGAACCAAGTTTCCAAACGATGTCTTCGACATTACCAAGTAATCTCCAAGTAATTCCAAGTGTTGGTGAATAGTATAACCTGCCGGTGAACCAGATATCAGTGACTATGCATAAGTCACTAATCATGCCGATGAACATAACCAAAGATCTCCAAGTGTTGATAAGTGTTGACAAGTGTTGACATCAATGACAAAACCATATCAACATATCCAAAATACCAACATGCAACATATCTAGTGGAGAGGTCACATGAAGGTTTTTTAAACCTTAGGGATGATACTCATCCCAATTTCAAATTTTAATCACTATTGATGCATCTACTGTTATTTTATGGATATGTAAAGGGTTTTTGGCCTGAGGGCCTAAAATTAAATACCAAGAATAGGGAAGGTGAGGAGCAGCCCATCTAATTGTGGACATCTCTTTGGGATTCTTGATATATGAGATCCAACTATATTAAGTTTGAAGAACTTATCATGATGCCATTGTACTGAATGTATGAGATTTCATGTGAAGGGTCTATCTCTGACAAGATCAAGAGGTTCCTAAGACCCAGGGATTATGATGAAAGACACATTGCTTTTCATAAATGGGGGGACTAGTTTGTGAATAAGGATTTTACATGTTTTAGAGTATATGGATTTGAGGGGAGCCCCTACATGCTGCCGAAACTAGTACCAACCAAAATAGCTTATCTAAAGATTGTGAGGCAATTGAGTGTGTTCAATGCTAAACATTTTGTAGATATGCGTAAGAAAACCTTCCTGCTTAGGACACCAATTTTTGGTGATTTCACCATAGTGTCAACCAAATCTTATGAAATAATTGATAAGAAGATGATAGAAGAATACAATTTGTATGAGCATTATGCCAGGAAAAACTATGATCCTGAAGGATACATTCAGTCTTGCAAGAAGAGCCAGAACTTGGGAGGTTATCTACATGTCAGTATTGAGGCTGGAGATATCTTCAGGAACATGGAGGATACATAGGCCAAAGAGGTAATTGATCAACTCAATAATGAATTGGCAGAAAAGAGATGGAGACTCGAGGAAATTGAAACCAAGGAGGAGGAGGTAGAAAGTGAATCTGATGAGAATGTAGTTGTCTCTAGATGGAAAGTGCTAGAGAAGGAAGAAGAGCCAAACATGCAGGGCCAAATAGAGACAACATTAGAAGTTCATGCCAACTCTCTGTTAGAGGAGTTTTATGCTTTTGTTGCCGATGATGTTTTTATTCACTCCAAAGAATTTAAAACATTCTTGTATAATTTTAAAGGGAAGAAATTGAGAGACTCTATTCCCAACATAATGCCTAATAATGAGGCTGAGTTGTTAAAGAAATTGAAAGAGGAAATTGATGCATAGATAACCACAATGACCCCTCAAAAGGGGAGGCGTTTTCTTACAGAGGCTGGGGTGATTGGTTTTCTTGGATGGGACCTTAGTGCTTCTTTTATCTTTGACAGTTTATTATATTCAGAAAAAAAGGAATTCAAATTGGATATACAAGGTGTAAATGATGTATTTATTGGTTTAATATTTGACCAGGATGAGGAATCTTTGAGGTTAGGGGCTCTATACCCTCCCCACAAGAGACCAAAGATCATTGATGTTGACAAGGCCTTTGGCCATATGATGAATTTAAAAGTTGGTGAAATTGATCCAATTATTTCTGCTGATATCAGAGTGGATATTTCAAAATTCAATAAAGAATAGATGGTCAGAGTAGTGAGGGAGAGGAACCAATACAAGGTGTTGTATGAAGAACCCTAAGGAGAAGTGGGCAACAGGTACCAATGTTTCTTACTTCGGATAGGTCTCAATGGAAGAAAAAATGCGAGGAGTTGCAACAAGAAAATAAAAGGATATTAAAATAGATGCAAAGTGTGAGGGTAGATACAACTAGTATATTACTAACTAAAAGATTTGAGGTTTTACAAGGCTTTCTGAAAGAATTCTGGATAGTGTTTCAAAAGAACATGGACAATGTAGTTTCACACAACAGAATTTTAAACAGATTGGGAACAAGGTTGTATGATAAAACAATGACCAAAGTGGAAGCAAAAGAAATTGAAAAAATAAAGAGGTTGCTGGCTAAATACAATAAATTTGATGAACAATTACAATTTGAATATGATGAATGCAAAGACGCTATTCAACATGGTTTCCCACAGTTAACTGATCAAAAGGGTGAGATAAAGGATGAAGATGTATGGATCTTAGAATGCCGTAGTCTTCTCAATGTCGCCCTTATTATTGCCCAAATTGATGGAATTGAATCAAAAGAGACTATGAAACAGATGGAAAACTTTGTCATGCTGGAAGTCATTGTCAGGGATATCATCCATGATGCAGACACATATAAGTCAGAGAAGTACTTGGAGCATATCTAGAATTGCGGCAAGATGCTGGGAGACCAGACCTGATGTCTAAGTTGGAGCCCAGAGTCATGTGTTTCTATGTTTTTATAATATGTTCATATTGTAAAGACAAGTTTTAGGAAGTTAGTTTTTGTTAGTTTTAGTTTTAATGAAAGGGCATGCCCTTTCACTTTCAAACTGAATCATCATCTATAAATGGAGGATCTTTTAGAACAAGTGGGGGAGAAACCTTAAGTTTTATGATTTTATCATGACAATTTTATACAACACTTATGCAGTTTGTTTTTTGGAAATATCAAAGTTGATGGATGATACATATTGAAATCAACTGGTTTGATTATCTATTTTCAATATAAATTTCAAGTGTTCTTAATTATGAATGGTATGCTTTTCAATTGATTGATTAGTTCCATGTGATAAATCTATTTGATTAGATTGTGTCAATGTGCTATCTTATGCTATTGTGATTGAGACTAATTTCTATTTTGAGCATTAGTTTGAAAGGTTGGTTGGCAAGCTTCAAATTATCTTATTGGTCTTTCAGAGAAGAGTTAAAATTCAATAAGACTAACTACATTTTATATTTCAGTTACAATCCATATAGATGCTTTTGATGTGATGGTCTTGTTTTGAAAACAAGTTATTAAAACTGTCTCCATGGTTATACGTAGGATCTTTAAATTTGAAATAGTATGAAATCAGTAAGGGATGAAGGCACTGGTCTGTTGTTGATCTGATATAATTAAATCAGGTATTTTTAGAAGCAATCTTCATCAAGGAATCATACTTTTAATTTATACAGGCACAACTTCATAAACATTTATAAGTAAGCATTTCATAATTTTCAGCAAGCAATAAATATAACCAAACATAATTCAATAATCATTTGCCTCCTCGAAAATTCGCTATAGAAGCCTTTAACTAGAATTCAAGAAGTTCATGTTTCTCAACCTAATTGAAATTCAAGATCATTAGAAAACTATTCAAATGCTAAATTACAGCCCACTTTAACTTAAATGAAATAACTAATAGAGAAGTTCCTCTCACCCTTTGAGCAAGCCCTATCTGATCAAAGTTATCGTGCATATCTATAGATTCTCGAAGCCTATCATAATCTTCCTCTTCTACATAAATTTTATTCAAAGCCTCACTAACAGAAGCTACATTGTTTCTCTTTACTACAATCATGTATGGCTTCACAAGAAAAAGATGTCCAACATGGATAACAAATACAACAGAACAAAAGATAGTCATGAATTTTTTCCAAACCAAACAACTGCTAAAGAGGACATCTAGAAAAACTTAATACCCAAGTGAAAGACATCTCGACAATCCTAAAAAATAGTAACAGAAAAAAAGAGTCTAGAGCCATACCTTACACATGATGTCAACCACTAGTGTGTGGTCTACCCTAAGGGCAAGGACATTTTAGAGGTCATTAATAAGATCTAGGTGCTCTTGCAAATAAAAGTGTACAACTTTGTAGTACAATTCAACCTTGGCCACTTTAACTACAACATCTTTGAATTGCATATGATCCCATGTCTTCGGAGAATGGTTCATGATAGTAGTGGCAACATTATCATATTCATCATCATGAATATATAAATATGTAAGTTCCTTCCAGTGCTGCTGCTCATCACAAACACAGATATGAGGTCATCAAAGTGACCCCTGTTTTGATAGTAATCACTGACCTCTTCCGAGTCATCCACCTGGAACAAAAAATAAATGTCAAAATCACAAAAATATAAAATTCTCACCTTTACACTTACACATAACACTGCAGATGAACCTTCCTAGATTATCATTAAAAAAAAAACTTAAAAAACAAACCACTTGTGGTGTTGTTGTTCATGTTGGCTCTGTTGGACCCTACAATTAAGATTCAATACACATTATTCAATAAGATTAACCGTGCAACATAATGAAATATTGAAAAGTGTTATCTTATTGAGCTTTTCTTGGTTTCGAGAATATTTTAATATTCTCTACTGAACAGGGCCAACCATGTGAAGGTGGAAGCTCATTTGGCCCCTCCCCCCACCCTAACATCACTCTAAATTCCCCGTTAACATCTAACATTCATTCATTGTTTCACCCATTAATAAAATATAATATTCATTCATTCTCACATAATGTTCAATAACACATAACATTCATTAACACTCATTAAATCACAACATTCATCAATATTAATTAACACATATCATTCATGAACATTCATTAGCACATAATTACATTCATTAACACATAAAAATCAGTCATTATCAAATAATGTATATTACAATCATTTATTATTATTATTTTTAAGCTATGAAAAGTCTAAGTGGACCATCGTTTTCTTTCATTACTTCCCCCCTCTTCAGTTGTTTTGCCCTCTGCTCGTGATCTTAATGTATTCCTAACCCTCTTCTGAGGACGAGGACACCGATGCAAAGGGGGGTCCTCTGCAATAACAAAGAAATGGGTTAAATTTAAAATCATTTTTTATTTTTGTTACAAGTATTTCATTAATTTAAAGAACATAACCATGGTGCTCTTTACTTGATGGGTCCACATCATCTTCAAAATCATTTTGTCTAGCCTCAACCTCAACATGTTGAACACCCTCTAGATCCTCTGGAGTTGAAATACGAAAGGTTACATTAATCAATACACCAATTGCAATTAAATATGTTTAAATGAATAACAATGGTCCTCTTTACTTGACTGGGGAACACCATGTTCCTGATGTTGTCTACCTGGATCATGCTCCACTTGGTCACTACCAACTACATGCTCTAAAATATTAATAAAAAAGGTTACATTAATTTCTACACCAATTACAATTTAAGATATTTATTTGTATTAATAATTGCAAAAAAAATTGAATAGAAAATGAATACCTCCACTACTGGGATGCACATCTGGACCTTCATGTGGAGGTTATGTTCCATGATTATCAGGCTACATTCCAATGCCATGAACATTGCTATCATTGATTGCTTAGTTAAAACAAATAAATTCACTTTATGTTGGAACTTAACATCAAATAGATTATTGGTAAGGTATTTAATTTAAAATTATTTTCATATAGCTTATTTACCTATGTGATAGATGCACCAGAATCTCCTATTTTTCCACTCAATTCTCGTAGCCATTCAGCCATGACTGTATAGCCTTGCTGGTAGGCAATTCTCTTGTCATCTTCTATGGGTGCTCTATTGAATTCAGAGCCCTGCATTTTTGCTTAGTATCATGAATTTTTCTTGTATTGTTTGATCAAAAAAATATTATTTGCAATTTATAAATATTTTGATGCGATATTTCTTTTACTGATTCTTACAATTAGTGCGGCAAGTTTTATATAACCTCCAGAGCCGAGTTTGTGTTTCCCGTGTTTTTCTTATCTTGCCTTGGTTTGCCTTTGACGTGTCACTCAGTCCATGAAAAGTTTGAAATATGTTAGATTATATAAATATAAAGAGTAATTAGTACATAATTATATTCTTAATAGTATCACATACCTTCTTCTGGTGTCTACTGGTCGATTTCCTTTTTTCTTTTCAATTCTCTCGTTCGCATCCAAAATCAGGTCCTTCCACTCCCTCTCTGGAATCATGGGGGGACAATCATACTCTACGTTCTTCTCTAAATGTGTCATGTACTGGTCCCTCACATACTTTAGATATGTGCCATCTTTTTCAAGGAGCTTGGTTTTGTCAAATGTGTCATTTTCGAATAGCTCAACCATATAGTTTGTGAGTTCATCTTTTAACCTATTTTCTTGGTCATTCCACCTTTTAAGCAAAAACAAACCTATTAGATTTAGAAATGAACTAAAGCTACCTTTAATATAGTTCAAGAAATGGACCAAAGGAAAACTATTCTAGAAATGATGTGAAATAAAAATAGTGGATTAGGGTTAGTTCACATATGATGTTCTACCTTTTACATATGGTGGGCCCAAACATCTGCAATGCAATGTTATTAAGATTTTTATAAAAAATACCATTTCCTGCAAAACAAATCATGGGATAATTAGTTCAAAATGAGTGACTAGTAAGTAAATTACAATTACACTATATATAATAATAATTTTAAAGTACCTGGAACCTTTTGTATCTTCAAGGGAATCAATTCTTCGTCGCTCACCACCAATGTGGTCTGCAACGTTCCCGTACTAGGAATATGGGAAGATCTAGGAAATGATGGTATGGTATCACTAGTATTCGCCTCTGGAACATCCTCATGTGCATCTCCTGTTGCAGAAAATGAATCCACTATGAAATGCCCCCAAGAAAGAACACTTCAAGGGAAATAAACACATAACAAAAGAGAGAGCAAAAGAGGGATCTACCAACAGTGGGTGGGTCAACATGACAAGCAGTAGAGGGCATCTACATGCTTCCTGTTGCTGACATTGCAGTCGGCAATAACCTCAAATGAGGTGGCCTTTCCACAAGAACATTGGTAGCACTTGAAGAATAATACATTAAATATATGAAAACTGCAAGAATTGTAAACAAGGATGAACCTTTATTAAGAGTTGTAAAGAAATATGAATCTTTATTAAGTGTTTGATACTAATCTTAATGATACAACAATATGAAGGAGAATAAGTAAGGTAGGTTTTGATGCAGGACAACGGTATGCAAATTTATGACAAGAGGGTAGTGTAAGTGATAAACTAGTATATTCCTTACAAAAGATAGTCCATGGAATCTATTTATTTAGATTGCTTCAATGTGCTATCTCATGTTGTTCAAATTCACGCTATCTTATTGGTCTTTTTAATGTTCCTACATTGAAATAAAATTTAATAATAGTAAATTAAAATAAAAGTGATCAGATTAGATCAAATGAGAACTTCTAATTGTGCAACTAAATACTTTATTAATAGTTTAATAAACTATTATTACAATCATATATACACACAAAACTTATTATTATTTATTATAAAGAGAGAGCAATAGTATAGATAGTGAAAGACGTGTAAATAACACTAGCATTAAAAAAGCAAGTTCACAAGTCCAAACAAGGAGTAGTTTTAATGTATAGAACATGGTCATCACCTACACTACCTGCAATACCCTAATCATGTCCACCAGGTTGATGATCACACATGAAATTCTATGAAAACAACATGTACACTTTTTAGTTAGTGACATAAAAGAGTATAAACTATAAACCATTATTGAACTTTTGTTATAATTAAAGCTTTCATTACTGCTTACTCGCATGTTTTCTGCTGCTTGCATCAATTGATTCAACCTATCTTTTATCTCACCAGTCTGAGAGGTCATGCATACCAAAACAACAATCTCTTTATCAATTTTTGTGATAGGCATTTTTATCACTTCTACAGGGTTTGTGGAAATTGCGTAGTCCTCATCGCTTAATACTGTGCTGAGGTGTTGATGTAAGGGAGGTTCCTTTCCCTTTCCCCAAACATCCATCTATGAAAAGAATATTATTAACACTATCAAAATTACTCCAAAACACTCAAGAAAATAACATAATAATGTAACAGTTTTCTTCTATCTAATTTGTATAATTACAATGAGGTTTACCTGCTCAGTAGAGGTGTCAGGACCTACATCTGTGTCTATGCTATGTGATGGATCCAGGTCGCCATGTGACAAAGAAAAAATATAAACATGTTAGTGAAATGAAACCAATAGACTTAGAAAAAAAACTTAATAATAAGATGGTATATTGGAGTCATTAATTGAGGAATTTTGTCTTCCAATATTTTATATCTTCTTTATGGATTTCTTTAGATGACAACCACCTAGAAGAGATTCAAGACACAAAAATATATAAACGAGACTTTAGAAAATAATATACAATATATTACATAACAAGTAAAACAAATTGCAAATATATTATCTATAAAACAAATTGAACAAAGATCACTACTTACCTCATGTATTTTCCAAGATCATATATGACTTGCTTGACGTTATTGTCAAAGTTGAGATAGAGGTATAACGTACTGCAACAATTATCAAATGATCTTTTCATTGTTTTCTAACATAATACAATGAAAATTAGATGCGTAGTATACAAATATTTAGTAAATTCACAAGAACATGAATTACCTTATTAAAGGTATGCCAATCATTTGTTTTCATCCCTGGCCCAAATTCACGCTTCTTTGATATGAGATTGTTTATGTTTGCAACAAATCCTATGGGAAATCGATTTTTTTGTATGACTTATTTTATAGCATTGCTTTGCTGGTCCGTTAATAACAAAGGAAGGGCACTTATATTAATCTGGTCTCCATTGCTATTTGATTGAATGACATTTTTTATTGCAATATTGGATTCTTGAATGTCACTACAAATTTTGACAATTTTTTCTTTGTCAGACCTTCCCTCCAATGTTTTCCATAATGTCTCTATTATATTCTTTACAATATGTATAGTATCAAACAAATGCACAATTTGTAGCTGCTCATAGTAGGGAAACCTACTAAATTGTCTCGGATAACTTTTTAGTCCCTTTCGAAGGTGGTCTTTAATGCCTTGACGACCTTCACGATCATTAATTACATCATCAATAAACAAAACACAATAGAAAAATACAAATTCCAAACATAAACCATTAGATGGAATGACATTACCTTGATGATTAATTCTATTATATTCCAACTTCCATAGGCAAGGTGTCATTCTTCATGGATTTGATGTAGTCTCTTCTTTCCCATTGAAAAGATCCTTTTCAGTATTTCGATACTTATGAATTCTGTGGAGGAAGTGCCTATACTCATCAAACACCTGCTTTCCTAGACTTTTTGATGACGAGATTTCATCTTTGGACCATAAACTAGACATGCAATTTTTCCCTTTGTTTGAAGACCAACAAGATAATGTATAATTGGATTAAATATGTTAATTTTTATAATTATAATTATAATGCGCAACTTGAACACTGTAACATACCACAAAAATGTGTTAGCCCTAGGGCATCATGTATTGTCCATACAAGCATTGCATGGAATTGAAATTGTCTTTGTCCTATTGGTTTAGGGACATCATACATAGTGACACCATTCCATAACTCTAGCAAATTGTCGATAAGAGGCTCAATATACACATTCATATCTTTAACTTGGTACTTACCTAGTTGAATGAACAAAAACATTACATAATTATTATGACCATTTTACTACAATATTTATAATTAAATGTAGATGACTATTAAATGATAAAATACCTAGAACAATCATCACCAACATTATGTGCTCCCTCTTTATTGACATCCATGGAGGAATTTTATTGTTGATGACAAAAATTGGCCACACCGAGTAAATAGATCTCATCTCTCCAAATGGATTGACACCGTCTGCTGCCAATGAAAGCTTGAGATTATGAGGTTCTTCTTTAAAGTGTCACCACTTTTCCTCTATGCCCATAAATGCTGAACCATTTGCAGACATTTGAATAATATCATCTCAACTTCTATTCCATGCATGGTAATCCATAAATTGTGCCAAGCTAGTGCACCTGAATAATCGTTGCATACGTGGAATAATGGGAATATAACAAAGAGCCTTGTGAGGCACCTTTTTTGTTATTTGATTTGTTTGATATCTGCTGATATGACATTCAGGGCATTCTGTTGCAAATTCATGTTATTTATGATATATATTATAATCATTGGGACAAGCATCTATTGCTTGATACTCCATTCCAATATCTTTCAGAATGGAAGATAATTCTCTGTATGAGCGAGGTAGAATATTTGATGGTGGTAACAAAAACTCACCTATCAATCTACAAAATATTAATTTGTTAATATAAAGAATATTAATGGTACATGATTCACCCTTTTTTAACTATAATGACATATACGACATACCTTAACATACATGAGATTGTTATGTTGGATAAACCATTCATAACCTTTAATTTCACCAACAACAATACAATAGAGAGAAGAGTTGTTTGGGAGCCTTCATAAAGGGGCTCGTATGCCTTCTCAAGTACAACTAAATCATGAACAGCATCAAAGTCATCTTGATCATCATGATCAACTCCGCCAATACTAAATGTGTCATGGATCAATGTATTTGTACCATCATCTTCAATTGTGTTTTTTGGCACATGATCATCATCTTCCATGGGATCATTATCTTCAGCTTTGATATTCACACCTCCATGTTCCTCCACTTCGAAAAACATATTCTCTGGGTTGTGTTGGTCCATATCATGTGCCCTGGGGAGCTTGACCTATATAAAAATGATCAACATAAATAAACCATTATCATGATCTCATCGTGAAGTGATTTCTTATGTATATAAATTGTTAAAATGATATAATGAACAACTTACCAATGGATGATAATCATGTCCCCCTTTAATGTGACCATGTTGCCTACAATGTTTCTTAGCTGTTTTGATTAGAAGTCTTCTAGTCTTTAAGACCTTACAAATTTTGTAGGGACAAAATTTTTTTCCATCACCTTTTCTTTTCAATTTAGACCACAATCTAGCAATTGTCTCCTTATTTTGTTCTTCATTGATATTTTCTGACATGGTCTTTCTTCACATGCAAAAAAGTCAGGCTATCAAAACTTTGGTGCATAACCTTCACAAACTATGCAAAAGGATATCGCAAGTACGAAAGTCTTTTTAGGACTAGTTATATAGAAGTTGAAATGTTACTTAAACTTAAACTCTCTTCAATTATGAAGACTATTTTATTTAGATAGTTTTCTTGGCTAAAAAAGAAGCTTGATTTTGGCAAGTTGATGAAAAATATTTGAGTTTTAAAACAAGAGAAACCTTTTCATTGTGTCATCTAATAGAATCAACTTAGGAATGATGAATTTATGAAGAAGTCAACATGAAACCAACTTCATATGAAAGAGAATTGAATTGACTATTAGAATCCAAAATATGAAGAAACTTGAGCGGTTACCTTAAGAGTTATAATCAATTCTTTTGTTGCAACCCTGTCAACAAGGGTTATTATGACAGTTTTGACAAAAACCATTAGAACTTTCTTTATAATCCATGGATGACCTTCAAAATTGTCTTGAATTAAAGATAACTCTTCATTCTAAAACCTCAAATAGGTTATTAGGGGCCGGATTCAATCCGAATCTTATTAGGAAAAACATCTAAAGCAACAAATAATCATGATTGTAAAAAACAACAGTTAAAAGTATTAAACAAAATATCAATTTTGTCATTGATTCTTCATCAAAAATATTTTCCAATACATACTTTATAGCAATACAATTCCTTCCTATTTATCCAACAAACAATTATATGTAAGTTTTACTTTCAAACTGATATACAACCATGTAACTGTCACAACCCTGCAGAATTAAGTGACAGTCAGAGGCTTTATTTGATCTATCCTTACAAGACTTTCCTCCAACTCTATCACACACACTTAATCCAAATAAATAATGGATTTTATAGCCTCTCATGGCTCTATAACTATTCCAACTGCCCTTAAGACCGAAATGTACAATTTAACAACATTTTATGCATTGTTGCGTTACAACTTTTTAGTGACACCTTGACAACTTTTGCCTTTTGACATGAATGACCACTAAACATTACTTAGATACTTTTAACACCTTATAATGGACTTAAAACAACATATTAAACCTTTATTACCCTTCCAAGGGCACATTTACATTATTTGAACATCAGGACCTGAATAGGACTATTTGACAACTTTTGACAAAATGACACAGTTAGCCTTACACATTGATTTCAAGCCTGACAAGCTTGTTTATTTCTCATTACTCATGATGACTATGTAGCTTCTTGATATTAGTACCATTTATTTCTCTATTTTTTTTAAGGAACAAGAGAGTATGGTTGTCTTTAAGTATGGATGTCTCGAAGTGGAAGAGAAATTGGAGAAGTCCATTAGAACTCCACAAGTCTGCAAATCAAACCATCGGTGTAGCCTACCCCGAAGAAAACACCCTAGAAAAGCCAAAGGTCATCAGGAAGTGATTAACTATCACTAAAAGGGGATAGGAGTTATCCCGATACCTGATAGGCACGTTGGGAGGATATACACCGACTGAGTCATTAACTAAAGTATGTGACTTTCACTATTGGAACATGTGAATTGATGTCCTACCGATAGCTGATAAGGCTATCGGTAAGAATTACACTGATATGGAGAGAAGACTTAGTCATCAATACAACTTAAAGAGATCGGGGTGTAACATTTCAAGCTATCTCAATGCTCGATGGAAATAATAGAGCAGGAGATTCATCAGGGAAAAAGTAACTATCGACAGAGACTATTCAAGGTTATGCCGATACCCGATGGAGGGCTTGGGAAGACACACATCGATAAAAAACAAAGCAACTTAAGGAATAAAATATTGCTGATGATGCTAAGGGAGTAATTCATTGGGAAAGCATATACCAATGAGCCGTTACAACTAAAATTCAAAATTGAAACCAAAGCAACCTGTATTTAATGCGTGCAATTGAGTAGATTGATGGCTCACACGAGGCAAATTAAGAACCAAATGTAGGTTGCGTCTTAGTAAAAAACACACAAGGTGAAAATTATTGCTCACAATTAATCACGTATCATGGAGGCTACAAGTTCATTAGAAAGAAAGAGGAGTGCTAAGGGCTCCAAATCCACGTCTAAAAAATACAAAATAACAAAAGTCCCTCCTAGATAGAAACTGAATAAAGATATCATTGATCAATTGCAGTCCCTAGGCCCAAAATCAAGGAGGTTGAAACAACATTTGCCCAGAAAAGACCAGCTTGAGGATAGGTGAGAGGTTATGAACTCTTCCTATTTCAATTTTCTGAGAAAGGACAAAGAAGTGCCAATTTGTAATCCATGGATAACCAACTTAGGTAAACTAGTTATTCCAAATGTTTTCCTAAATATTAGATTGATGGAAGTCTTGGTCAAAAATTACAATTCTGTGAAGAGATGCATTCAGTTTCCAAATGGCAAAGTGTTTATCAGATTTAGCCGTGGCACCATAGATGAAGTTTTTAGCTTAGACCCTAACCCTGATGTACCCTTGTCATTTGAAGAACTAGAGGAGGAATTTGTTAAAATGGATACTACTTATAAAGGGTGGAACTTAGGTTTCCACAGGCTTCAGAAGGGCATTCTAATTGAAGAGGATGGTCCCCCATTCAACATGGAAATTTTCAGACACTACTTATAGTACACCTATATGTGATGTGGATAGGTTGGATGTCCCTAATGTAGCTAATATTGAGCCACTGGTGTTAGCAACAAATGTACATATGTATGAGCCAAGACCTTTTGATTATGCTACTTATGTTCTAGAAAAATTACATGAAGGTTTCTTGAACCTCAGAGATAAAAGGGAGCCCACTTTCAAGTTTTACTCATTGTTAATGCATTTGATTTGATTTTATGGAAGATTAAGGTATGTGGCCAATGAATTTAAAATTGAACACAGTGGACAAAGCAGGTAAAGAACAACTAGTACAAATGTGGACATCAGTTTGGGATTCACAATATGTGAAATCAAACTGTAGACACCTAAAATTAATATTTAATTAATTTAAGCCTATCAACATAATTAATTGACTTTAATTGTGTTATCCTTATTCCTCTCAGAATCAATTAAATCTAATTTAATTAATCTTGTCACTGTTGTCCAATAAAATATATCAAATAGCTTAATTATTCCCCTATTCCTCTAAAGTACCCTCCAATAATTATTTCCTCTAAACCCACTCAGTTGATTAATTCTAATTAATTAACCTAGTCATGTGATTCCTACAAATCACTTTTCCTAATCTCATTAGCCTAATTAATCCTTCTAGAATCTCTCATAATCCCACTTATCATTATCCTTGAATTTTTAATTCCCACTCATGTCACATCAACATTGAGTCTCTCAAATAAATTCAAATCTCTTTGAATCCCTCAATGCATCCTTATTTTGGAATTTTTAATTCCTCATATTTGAAATTCAAATTTCTCCCCCCTTTTTTCCAAGGAATTTTATATTCCTATTTATTTTCCCAAGGCACCCTTGATCCATGCCTTCTATCTAAAATCAATCTCAACCTTTCATGATCAAATCAATCTTGGCCCTCCATTGGCCTCATCCAATCTATAAATTGGAGCCTATTCTCCTCACAAACGATCCACTTCTCATGCATTGTCATGCTGCTCTTTTCTCCTTTCTCTCTTCATAATCCTCTACCAAATCCATCTATCTTTAATCCATCACTCAAATCCAGTCCTATCAAATCCACTTACCTTGTTGAGCATTTGGAGAGCATTCCACATCCATCAAGAAGGAGCCCATCCAATCAAGTTGAAGAGAGGCGCTATTCAACTTCACCGAAGGCTCAATCCGAGGGAGAAGGTAAAGGTTTGCAAGGTATAAGCATTATCTTCATGTTTTTATGTGGTTGTATTCATGTTCCATTTTTAATATATTTTAGTGTTTTGTTTGTGCACTAACCACCTGGATCCACCTTCCACTCTTTTCCCCTCTTCATTCTGGCACGTTCGATGGGACCCACGTCCCTAAAAACTAATGTTTTTTGAGTTTTTATGAATTTGTAAGATGTAGGTATCAGAACAATGTGAGAGACTACAAATCAGCGCGAGCAATTTGGGTTCAGCACGACAGACAAATTCATTCAATACATGCGCAGGCACAACAGCGCAATTGCAAACACATCAGTGCGACAATTTACAAAATTTTAAAAAAATTTCCCGCTCTGTTTAAATTTAAAAATTTTACTCTCTGTCTGTCTGTTTGACGCATGCGTAGGTGCATCAGTGCGGGCGGATGCATTTCAGCATGAGCGAATTCTATCTAGCGTGACCATTTTTCAAAAAGTCCCACCCTCAACAAAAAATTGGTTAAAATTTTGAATTTCAAAATTTAACCTGCTAACTTGTTGTCTTTGTTTTCAGCATTTTAGCGTGGGTGTAGGCATTTCAACGTGACTGATCTAGATCAGCGTGACTGAGAGGTATAAAACCCCAGTTCGGTCTGTGTTATGTTATTATTTTTTGTTGTTTTTATTATCTACAGTGCGTATGTAGGCATTTTGGTGCCTGCACAGGCGCTTCAGCGCGTGCGCTGTATGTGCAGGCCAATGAGTACTAATTCTTTTTTTTTTTTAGTGCTGCATCTTTTTCTCGATCGTTCAAGACCTAGAAAATAGAAAAAACTACTAATCTGAACTATTTTGCAGGTTGCCTAGGAGTTCCAACCAAATATTGTGTCTTCTTTTTTAACTAGGCACCTAGATTTAATTAAAGGGTAAATGAACTATTGTCTTGTGTGTTTTGTGAAAAGCATAAAGGTAGGAGAGTATGCTCTCTTCTAGCTAGACGATCAGAAATCCAGACCCTCCAAGTTTTTCACGTTTGTTGCATGCTTACCCTTAGCGGGCCTGCCCTCCCAACTTGCTCTTTGACAAGGTAAGAGGGGAACGACCCAAGTGAGTACACCCGGACCTGGGGTCCCCAACTTACTATAATAAATAGGCCATTGATGATGAAAGGGTCAATGGTTGGGGCTATATGAGAGTTCACTCTCACATTGGGTGCTTAGTAGGATCCTAGAGATCTCAATCATGCTTGCGTGACTACTAAGTTCTTGGTGCTTTGTTGGGCTATAGGCCTCAATTGCACTTGCGCAACTGCGAAGGGTAGCTCCTAACGGGAAGCCATATTAAACACCTTGTGCATAGTGGCCAAAAACCTTCTAGTCATTGGTGCAGGAGGTCGGACCTCCAAAGCCGCCCATATTTTTACGGCCCTTAGTAGAGACACAAAGTTTGCCATGAGGAGTTTTCATGGGAATTGATGCTTGGCTGCCCTGAAGAAGTGAGTGTTGTGGAGGGGAGCTAGTGGGGTCAAGCATCTAAGTGTCCGCTTTGGGTAAGCGTAGCTAGGAAACCAATTGGGATCCATTGACTATTTTCTTTTCTCACAATAGGATATGTTGTGAATGCGCATGAGTGTCTTTTGAGTCTAACTTCTCTTGACCATTGTGTTTTATTTACTTAAAATCTCTTTCCAAGTCCATCCCCCACAACCAATCAATCCTCCCTCTTTCCAAATTCTATCTTGTCATCATCAAATCTTTAATCGATTTCTATCTATCCAAGAAATTCTCCAATCCCCAATCCACTTTCAGCCATTCAAACAATCATCCTTCCTCAACTAATATTCATTCTTCCTCTAGTCCAATCAAATCTCCAAAATTCCAATCAATCAAATCCATCCATCTTCCTAATCTGGTTATCCAATTCGACCAATCTAATCTAATCCAAATCCAATCAAGTCCTAATCCAAGGTCCAATCAAATCCAACCCAATCTAATTCAATTCAATCCAATCCAATCCAATCCAATCCAATTCAATCCAATTCAATCCAATCTAATCCAATTCAATCCAATCCATTCAATCAATCAACCAATCCAATCAAATCAAGTCCTAATCCAAGGACCAATCAAATCAAGTCCTAATCAAAGGACCAATCCAATCATGTCCTAATCAAAGGACCAATCCGATCAAGTCCTAATCCAAGGACCAATCCAATCAAACCAAGTCCTAATCCAAGGACCAATCAAATCAAGTCCTAATCAAAGGACCAATCCAATCATGTCCTAATCAAAGGACCAATCCGATCAAGTCCTAATCCAAGGACCAATCCAATCAAACCAAGTCCTAATCCAAGGACCAATCCAATCGAACCAATTCCAATCCAAATCAAATCCAATCCAAACCTAATCAAATCTAATCCATCATCATTCCAAGCCAAATCCTAATCCTCATCTTCATTTAACATCATCTTCATAATATTTCCCCTCTAAAACATTCTCATCCAATTCCAATCTAATCCTTCACTCTCAACATGACTACCCAAAATTTCAAAGCTTGGTATGAGAAGATGCTAATGGAAGTTCATGAATTTGCCTACCAAGTTAATCACATAATCTCCCACTTACTTATCATACCTTCATCCATCCCATCTCAACACATTACACCCAATCCCAATCTATACCATATCTCTTATCCTTCCTCTACCTTCTACAAGGGAAATCCATCTTATTCCCCATCCATATCTCCATATTATCCCTCATTCACATATTCCTCTAATGCAATATGTATACCTCCATCTCCCCCCCATCTACATCCCAATCCCCATCCTTCTACAATGCATTCATTACATCTACTCCCCATCCAAATCCTTTAATCCATAGTCCTCCAATAATTAATCCTAATTCCCAAATCCATTATCCTAATCCTCCATCAAATTCCAATCCCAATTCTAATCCTCCATCCAATTCCAATCCCAATCCTAATTCTCCATCCAATCCCAATCCTCCATCTAATCCTAATCCTCCAAAATCGATATTGTCCATGTCCTCCAAATCCATCATCCATAATCTTATCCAAGACATGCTAGCAAAGGAGACAAAACCCTCACCTCAAAGCAAAGTGGCCAAGTCTCCTCAAGTCCTCCATCCACCCCAATCACCTCCACCTCAAAACAAATCCCAATCCTCCGCACTTCATTATACCATAATTCCTCCATCCACCCAAGTTGAAGCTTCCATACCCTCCTCCATCACACAATCCCCATAACTCCAAACATGCCAAAAGATTGTTCCAAAACACACTAGCATAGAAACCTCTCCATCTCATGATGCATCTCCCTCCGCTCCATATAATGATCTCATCCCCTCCACTTCCTCTCATGATCATATGATTCCTCTATCATTGCATGATCCTCTTCCATCTCATGATCCATTCACTCCTCCCACTCCATCTCATGATACCCTCCCTAGTCAAATCCAAAGTATCCTTTCATCTCCATGTCATGATCCCAATCCATCTAAAGATCCTAATCTTCCTTCCACATCTCATCTCCCTCAAAATGGACTCGAATCTTATTTAAAAAATTATAAGGGTCCTCAAGATAATGCTCAAGATGTTGGTACATCCTCGATTCCTCCTAAATCCAAATTTACCTCATACAAATCAAAATCCCATTATCCCTCATCTTTCGCATCCATTTTGCGACCCTATGTTCCAAAGTTAAACCCTTCATTCCTTCCATCCATTTTGGGCCCCTATGTTCCAATGCTCAATCCTCCATCTCTTCCATCCATATTGGGTCCTTACATACCTCCATCCACCACTCCATCACCTCAAATAATCCCTAAGCAAGATCAACAAAGGCACACATCCTTGGATGCCTCCCAAAACTCTCTTTCCACCATCTCATCCATAAAATCCATCAATCCTTCATCCTCATGCACCCATCCCATTGGTATTGGAAGCAATTTGGATGACCAATCTAAAAAGAATAAAGCTCAAAATCAACAAAATTCAAAGGATCAACATGTCTCCTCAAAATGACATGCTCAAAAGAAAAATGTGATCCGAAAGAAAGAAAAATAAAAAAGGCCACAAAGGCCCCAAAATAAAAAATCAAAAACTATGTGGATTCCCAAAGAAGCAATGCATTCCAAAGCAAAATCAAAATTGGCATCCAAAATTTCTAATCCAAAAGCTCCATCCATTCATAAGTCCTCCAATCCTCCATCTAACACTCCTCCATCTTCAAAATCCATTTTGGGTCCTTATGTCCCAAAATCCACCATCCCAACTCCATCATCCCCTTCTTCTATTTTGGGTCATCATTTCCCAAAATCAACACTCTATCCCCCATCTAATTCAAAACATTCTCCCCCACTACTCCATCACCCTTCAAGGTGTGTGCCAATGTTGATCTTCCATAAATTCTTCAAAACCCCATCCATTATCCACTATCCATTTTTCACAATCTCATTCCTTTAGTCCAATCCTTTCAAAATCCTTATCTTCCATCCCCTACCCATTTCATCTCCCCAAGTATTGTTACCAACATCTATGAGCATACCTCTAGTTCAAAGAAATACTAAGGGATACCATCTATAGAACTATATGCTTGAGTCCTCCCTTCCTCTTTCATACATCCACTATCTCCCACATCTACTCATCCTCATCCTTATCCATCCAAACTTCCAAAAAATTCAAAAATCAAAAAAATAAAAAAAAATCAAGTAATACAAAAAAAACAACAACATAAAAAAGTAAAGAAAAATCAATTCATCCAATGGTGAAAACCGCTTCTTGTGGCACCTTGGGTAAGTACCATGATGAAAACTTGGCAAACAAGCGTCATGTGTAATCCCCTCACCCTCTTTCACTCTACACTTGGGGGCAAGCTTCATTCACACAATCCTCCCATCCATCTGCATCATATCTAAGTCCATTCTCCTTTCCTATCTTTGATCTTGACTATCTTATCCATATCCTCCATCTCATATCCCTCCTCCTATAAAAATGAACCCTCGATTCCTATCTTTCGTCTTGATCATATAGAAGAAAAATAATGTATATGCATACATGCTTTGGAGCATTCAAGCCTTAATCCTCTACCATCCATTACATATTATCTTTCAAACTCATACATCTTTATCCACTATCCTTGCATCCTTAATTCCACTACCCTCTAGTATGGGGCATTTCACTCCTTTGCAGCATAGTCCTTGGGTCTCCATCACCCTTCCCTCCAGTTCTCCACATCCTATACATATCCATCCACTCCATCCATCTGTCTCCTATCTAAACAATAACCTCCTCCTTCCATTCATCCATCCTCTTACCAATCCTTGGTTCTCCCTTGTCATTGGTTCCATTCAATAGCATCCTATCCACCAATCCACCCCATCCTATCCAATTTCTAATCCAATCTTATATCATCCAATCATATTCTCCATCTCTTCCAATTCAAATCACATCCTATCCACCAATCCACCCCATCCTATCCAATTTCTAATCCAATCCTATCTCATCCAATCGTATTCTCCATCTCTTCCAATTTAATCAATAACCCCAACCCCAATCCAATCCCACTCAATCATCCATCCCCCTTTTTCATCCTATCTAATCATTTACCCTTCTTCTAATCCTATCCAATCCATTAAACTGAGCTTTTCCCATCTACCTGAGCTCGCACTGACTTGTGCCCAATCCAAGCACCCATCCATACTACGCTAATCAAATCCAAGTGGCAATCCTCTCACCTCCAGATCTTGCACATCCAACTTGTCTTTTGTCATGCACCAATCAATCCATCACCTGCCCATCGGGATGTATCCTTCCCTAGTCCGACAGTTTATCCAAATTCATGTCCTACTCTTGGCAAGAGATGTCAGTTGGTCATGTGCATATTGTTTGCATACTTGAGCTTTTCGATTTGTTTTCATCTTGTGTCCTAGGATTATACTTGTTCGAGACTGCCTTGATCATCCTATATCTTGGTATGTCTTGGCTGGTGTATAATGGGGCATAATTTTCATGGCATGGTGTGTTTGAAGGTCTTCCTTGTACGAACTGACAACCCTGCATTAGTGTTTATCAACACTTGCATGATTGTGTGAAGGCATTCCTATTTGACTGAGCATCAGTCCATGCCTTAGATTTTCAGATCATCCTGGTTCTTATAATCAGTGGTGTACACTATCCATGCCAATATCAAATCTAGGTTTTCTCTCTATACTTTCTCAACAAGAAATCCTATCCATGTATCATTTCTTTGTCTCATTTCATTCACAACACTCCAACCCATCCTAGTTCCCTCTTTCATTATCTTCATCCTTTCATCACTTATTCTTCTAATTCCTTTGGAGAGTACACCCGTTTTCTTCGAACCCGCATGTCCTCTCGAGGGGGCATACCACAGGTTCCTTGTCATCCTTACTCCTCATCATTCTTCCTCATCTCATGACTGGGGCATCGTGCTACTAGTCCTTATCCTTTTCTTCATCTTGTGACTGGGGCATCGTGCTACTAGTCCTTATCCTTTTCTTCATCTTGTGATTGGGGCATCTTGCTACTAGTCCTTATCCTTTTCTTCATCTCATAATTGGGGCATCATGCTACTAGTTCTTATCCTTTTCTTCCACTATGTTTTATTCTTCTTTGATATAACATCATTTCACGACTCTATATCAAAGAGGGGAAAAATGTAGACACCTAAAACTAATATTTAATTAATTTAGGCCTATCAACATAATTAATTGACTTTAATTGTGTTATCCTTATTCCTCTCAGAATTAATTAAATCTAATTTAATTAATCTTGTCACTATTGTCCAATAATTAATTTATCAAATAAATTAATTATTCCCCTATTCCTCTAAATTCCCCTCCAATAATTATTTCCTCTAAACCCACTTAGTTGATTAATTCTAATTAATTAACCTAGTCATGTGATTCCTACAAATCACTTTTCCTAATCTCATTAGCCTAATTAATCCTTCTAGAATCTCTCATAATCCCACTTATCATTATCCTTCAGTTTTTAATTCCCACTCATGTCACATCAACATTGAGTCTCTCAAATAAATTCAAATTTCTTTGAATCCCTCAATGCATCCTTATTTTGGAATTTTTAATTCCTCATATTTGAAATTTGAATTTCTCCCCCCTTTTTTCCAAGGATATTTATATTCCTATTTATTTTCTCAAGGCACCCTTGATCCATGCTTTCTATCTAAAATCAATCTCAACCCTTCATGATCAAATCAATCTTGGCCCTCCATTGGCCTCATCCAATCTATAAATTGGAGCCTATTCTCCTCACAAATGATCCACTTCTCATGCATTGTCATGCTGCTCTTTTCTCCTCTCTCTCTTCATAATCCTCTACCAAATCCATCCATATTTAATCCATCACTCAAATCCAATCCTATCAAATCCACTTACCTTGTTGAGCATTTGGAGAGCATTCCACATCCATCAAGAAGGAGCCCATCCAATCAAGTTGAAGAGAGGCGCTATTCAACTTCACCGAAGGCTCAATCCGAGGGAGAAGGTAAAGGTTTGCAAGGTATAAGAATTATCTTCATGTTTTTATGTGGTTGTATTCATGTTCCATATTTTAATATCGTTTAGTGTTTTGTTTGTGCACTAACCACCTGAATCCACCTTGCTTGCTTTTCCCGTCTTCACAAACTACATCAAGTTTGAAGTGATAATAGTAAAGCCATTATACCAGATGTATGGTGTCCCGTGTGAAGGATCTATTTCCATTGAAGTTAAAAGATTTCTTAGACCTGTTGTTTTTGATGAAAGAGGTATTGTCAATCACAACTGGGGCAATTGGTTTGTTCACAAGGATTTTACTTGCTACAGGATTTATGGTTTCTAAGGAACCCCATATCTATTGCCAAAACTTGTACCAGACATAATTGCTTATCTGAAGATTGTGAGACAGTTAAGTGTTTCGAATGCAAAACATTTTGGAGGTATAATTAAGTAGACTTTCCTGCCTAGGACTCTTATTTTTGGGGATTTTACCATTGTATCAACAAAGGCTTATGAAGCCATTGATAGGAAACTGATTGAAGAATACAATTTGTTCAAATATGTTGCTAGGGTCAAATATGACCCTGAGGGATATATTCACAATTGTGAGAAAAGTCAAAATCTGGGAGATTATATTCATGTTTACTTGGAAGCAGAGGACATTTTTAGAAACATGGAGGAGGAAGAGGCCCAGACGAACATTGATGAATTAAACAAGAAATTGGAAGAAAAGAAAAAGAGATTGCAAGAAATGGAAACTGAAGAAGAAGAGAATGAAGGCGAGTCCGAAGAAGTTGAGGTGGTATCTAGGCATCAAGCACAAAACATAGCAGAAGAGCAAGACTTGCAAGAGCAAATTTTTGCCAGGATGAACATCCATAGTGATGCAAGATATGATGAGTATTTTGCCTTTGTGTCTGATGATGTTTTTATTAAGTCAAAAGAATTTAAATCCTTTTTATATAATTTCAAAGGGAAAAAACTGAGAGACTATCCCAAATGTAACCCCTGAAAAAAATCAGAATTGTTGGGGAAACTAAAGGAAGAAATTAGTTTAGAATTGACCACTATAACCCCTCAAAGGGGAAGACAACTTCTTAGTGAAGTAGACATCATCATCTTTCTAGGATGGGACATGAGTGCATCATTTATTTTTGATAACATGTTACATTCTTAGAATAAGGATTTTAAATTGGATATTCAGGGGGTAAATGATGTGTATGTCAGCTCTAGATTTGACTAGAATGAAGAGGCTTTTCTTTTATGGGCTCTTTACCCTCCAAATAAGAGGCCAAAATCATTGATGTGGATAAAGCTTTTGGTCACATGATGAAATTGAAAGTTGGTAAAGTAGATCCCATTGTTACTACTGATATGGGTATTGATATTTCAAAATTTAATAAAGCACAATTGGTCAAAGTGATCAAAGAAAGAGATTAGTACAAGGGATTATATGAAGAATTGCTAAAAAGAGGAGGACAACTTGTGCCATAAATCCATGATGGGTCTCAATGGAAAAAGAAATATGAGGAAGAGCAACTAGAAAATAAAAAGTTGAAAAGGCAAATGCAGAGTGTGAGGGCTGACACAACCTTTGTTTTATTGACTAAGAGATTTGAAAAATTGCAGGGTTTCCTTGAAGATTTCTGGGCTGTTTATAAAAAAAATATAGATAATGCAATATCTCACGACTGGATTTATAATAGAATAGGAACTCTATTACATGATAAGATAATGGCCGATATAGATGCTAAATTCATTAAAGGAATACAAAAGTTGTTGAAAAAGAATGAAGACTTTGACACAAAATTGCAAAATGAATTTAATGAATGTAAGGAAATAGTACAACATGGTTTTCCAGAAATTGAAGATCAGAATGGATAAATTAAGGATAAAAATAAATAGATTGTGGAGTGCCAAATTCTTCTCAGTGCTTCCCTTAACATTGTTCAATCTGATGTACTTGACATGACAGACACAATCGAGCAGATGGAAAACTTCATCACTTTGGTGATTGTCGTCAGAGATATTATCTATGATGAAGATACCTACAAATCAGAGGGATATTTGAAGCACATTTAGAAGTACGATTAGATTCTTGGAGACCAGCCATAGATATCAAAAGATGTTTAAAGATGTGACTTTGTATTTTATAGTTTTAGTTTGTTAGGGTAGTTTTTAGGTAGTTAGTTTCTAGTTAGTTTTTTGTTAATTTTAGTTTAATGAAAGGGTATGCCCTTTCATTTTTCAAACCGAATCCTCATCTATATGTGGAGGATCTTTTAGTTGAGACAAATATCACAAGTTTATAGTTTTTTTAATCAAGACAATCTCTATGCATTTTCTTATGAACTCATTATCTGGAAGTACCAAATTGATGGAGGATATGCACTGAAATCAACTGGTTTAAGTATTTTATTTTCAATATAAAGATTCAAGTGTTTCTCATTCATGATGGTATCTATCTTTTCAATGGATTGATCAGTTCCTTGGATAAATCTATTTACATAGATTCTTTCATTGTGCAATCTTATGTTGTTGTAACTAAGATTGATTTTTAGTTTGAATATCAGTTTGAAGGATTGGTTGGCAAACTTCAAATTTTCTTATTGTTCTTTCAAAGTAAAGTTAAATTCAGTAAGACTAACTGGATGCCACATTTTAATTGCAATTCATATGGAAGCATTCGAGATGATGGTCGTGTTACATTAACAAGCTATTAAAACTATCTCTAAGGTTGAACATAGGATTTTTCATTTGAAATGATATGAAACCAGTAAGGAATCAAGACACTGGTATTTTATTGATTTTATATATTTGAATCAAGTATTTACAAAGCAAGTTTCATTAAGGAATCATATTTCTAATTCATACAATCACTACTTTATAACCATTCATTTACAAGCAAGCAGATGGAAAACATTCATTTAGAAGAAAGCAAGAAGATTCATTCTGGTATAGTAAATAGGGTTTACTTAATTTTTAATTTTTAATTTTTATACAATACTTTTAGCCTTTATCTAACATAATTGATAATTGGAAGACTTTTCAATAAATAGGGATGGAAAACATTCATTTACAAGAAAGCGAGCAGATTGATTCTGGTATAGTAAATAAGGTTTACTTATTTTTTTATTTTTATACAATACTTTAGCCTTTTTCTAACATAATCGATAATTGGAAGACTTTTCAATAACTAGGAACTGCAACATTAGGAAAGTAAAGAAAAATAGATAAATGAGAACATACCAGTAGGATGACAAGCTCAAATTTATCAGACACACACTCTGAAATGAACTTGTCTGCAACCAACTTTACATGATTCAAACACACAACCTGCAACTCCACATGAATTTAATGACATGCAAAAATCTATAGGAATTTCACCATCTCCAATAGTTCGATACCCTCCAAACTACAGAATCAATCCTTCATTTTCACCTGCTAGACAACCTAATTTGTAGAGGTAGAGGCAGAGTAAGAGGCTGACGCAAAAGAGGCAATGGAAACGTCGAGCCCGATTTGCGAAGGTAGAGGTAGAGGAAGAGGCAAAAGAAACAAAGGAATTTTCAG
Source organism: Cryptomeria japonica (assembly GCF_030272615.1). NCBI lineage: Eukaryota > Viridiplantae > Streptophyta > Pinopsida > Cupressales > Cupressaceae > Cryptomeria > Cryptomeria japonica. The sequence goes on from NC_081413.1 coordinate 355,936,388, forward strand.
AGGTAGAGGAAGTCGAGAGTTAATTCAATCTATCACGCGTGGTTTTCAAATGAACCCACACTTTTTTTTTTAATAATGCCTTTGGTCATCGGAATTCTGACTAACACGGGCTTCATTAGAAAACGTCGTCGACATTTCGAGGTTATTGGGCATTTAAAAAAAAAATTACATTTGATCACAAAAAGCCTTGTCTGTCAGAAACCTCTGTTGGAATTTGAGGCCAAATTTATTAGTGTCTTTACTTCCCTCACCTCTTCATCTGACTCTGTTTCCTCTTTTTCTGCAACACATTGTCTTGAATATTTCTCCTTCTTCATATTCTTGGCTCCACCGATAGATACTTCTGGTTTAGGCTTGGGTGGAGGTACCAGCTTATGCACACAAAAGGTAGGTGCAGATTTGCTAGGCTTTGCCTTGGACTGCTTAGGAGGAGCTTGTTTAGCTTGTGGCTTCACCACATCTTCCTCCTTTAGAATGTTTTTCTCCCTTTCTTTCTGCATGACCTCTCTAGTAATACCAATTTTTTCAACAAGTTCCTCGACCTCTTTCCTCACCTTCCTTTTCCTTGTGGGCCCAGTGAACTTATGCAAGTCTAGGTCCTTTTCCTAAAAACTTCCAAACCTTTCTTCCTTTTGATCTATCGGTTGACCCAATATGTGTTGAGCATATGCATCAACCATGATAAAGTCAACCTCATACCCCATGGGCATGATCTAGACTATTATAGGCTCAACAACCTTTATATGGTATTGATCCTTATCAACCATAAAACAAATGGTCTTCTCATATTTCTCTACCATCTCTCTGGGAATTCTCTCTCTGGATTTCATAGTAGCTTGGAAGTTCTTTAAATAGTCTCATAAGGTAGATATTCTCATCACATTGTTACCAATACCCAACAACCCTTCCTTAATTTGCACAACCACCTATTTGTCATAAGCCCATTGGACTTTTCCTATACTGGGGTTCTCATTCATGAAGTATAATGCTAAACAGACAAGAAGAGATCCAAACTTGAAGGTATGCTTCTTATCTTGCTTTATTTTCTTCAAGTTTCTCAATAATTCACTTAAAAGTATTGAACATAGATCACACCATTTATCCTCCTTGATAATCTGATATGCAGTGAATATAGCAGTACTAGAGACCGAGTTCTGCCTTCTTGATTAATACATCTTGTAGCCCACCAAAATTGAGGAAAATCTTACGCCATGCTGAATAATGTCATTGATTATCATCAACCGATTGTCATATTGGGAATAGGTAATATCTGCCATAGTTGTGTTTCCTGTACTTTTGTCAAACTCAGAATCTCACCGGTTGCACTCAAACACGTGACTGCCTGAATGGCCTGCTTTGTAGTCTTGTGTGGTTTGTCCAGCCAGATGAACTGATCATGAACCTTGCTGAGAATGTACCGGACCCATTCCACTTCATCAAATACTGAGAAATGGATAAACTGTGCAAAACCCATGTCAAGAAGAATCTTATATTCCAGCTTCATATTTTCAAGAATGTCCACCATGTTCTTGTTATAGAGGGTAAGCATGTCCGCATTGCCAAGTTCTTCATCATCACTATAAATGTATGCCTTGATATCTTTATTATGAATAACATCGTATAAAACTAAAGAAAACTCTCCTTCCAAATCATCTTCAATAGATTTGAAAGGATGCCTTTTAAAAATGAGCCTTGCCCTCTCTGAAATCTCAACTACCAGAGGGGTAGCAATACTAGATGCAAATTGCATGAAAAATTTATGGTTTAAAAGATAGCTTGTGAATGGATAAAAACCTCTTGATTCACAACCAAGTTCAAGGAATCTTTGAATGATTGCTTCAATCTTAGTTTATGCTATTGAATCTCTTTCACTCATTTGCTCTGCTATTTTCTCTTGATCACATTATGAGGAATAATCTTCTGAAATGCCTTTTTAACCTAATTTGGAGTTGTAATAAATGCTCAACCTTAAAGCTTTTGGTTATCTTACTTTTTATGAAATTGCCTATCGGAATCTCAAATCTTCATGAAATCTTCTAGATATCATCTTCATGCTTGATCTAGATTTTTTGCAACCTTCTAGAACTGGATATAGATCTTCAAAGAGGGGGTTCTACTAATTTGCATGAAAAACTCCCCCTAAGGCCAGAAAGCCCTACTTACCGGATGAGGTTCCATCACCGGATTCAGGTGTGGAGCCATTCTGCACATTCTGATCTTCTTTCTTTACCCACATCTTATTATGCTGATCTCTGATTTCATATACCTTTGCTTTTCCTTTCTCATCAAATTTGTTCTTGTTCACCAGACCATTGTGCCTGCTTCTGCAATATTTTGCAATATGACCTAGTTTGTTGCTATTGACAATATGAAGGAATTGATTATGTTTTGCATTGATGTTTTGTCATTGATGTCAACACTACCTATTATGATTGGTTACTGACAGACAAATTTTGGTTACCGGTAGAAGAACTAGTGTTATCGACAAAAGGGACTATCAGTTGGATACTACCAACATGTTTGGATCAATGGAATATGTTTGGTTTAATGTGTTTCATGTTTCTAGAGTATGTTTTGGTCAGTTGGTATTGACTTGATGATCGGATGCTATCATACACTCTAGTAAGCCTATACCAGTAAGGGTTTAGGGTTTTACCAGCAGAGCTTTTACTAAGAATCTTTGACAGGATGCATAAGTGGTGTTGGTGCGGCTTCTAGATGGAATTCATGATGAAGAAGGTGATATTTGTTCATGCCTCGATTGATTGGTGACATCGCTTTGGCGTGGTAAATCTATTTGGGTCTAGGTTATGGAGCGGTATCATATAATGTGCTATTAAGTGTTCTCTACACGTTACTGGGATGATTTATGGATTGGTTAATGTTATTTTGATCTAAAGCCGACATGGTATATCATTTTAATATGGATGTATGTAATGATCTTATTGTAATAGCTTTTAGGTGGTTGACCTAATTGGTTTAGGCCTTAGGGTTTGTATAAATTGTTGTAATATCTTTTTGTAGATCATGTCATGGAATGAAATGTGCGAATAATAAAAATATCATATGTGAAGGAGATTTGGTTGACCATAGGTGATCAGATTGGGTTTATGTAAGAGGTCAAAGGCCTCCGGTATTAAGCTTAACCAAGGTTGTAATAGGGCATGGTAGATGCTATCATTGACAGTTCATTCTTCTAGATTGTTGTCCAATTATATTGAGGTGGTTATAACCTCTCTATAGTCAGTGAGAATCCTTTGTAATGAGCAATACGCTCTAGGTAGTGTACCTTCCTGCATGTGTAGGCCCCTTATTATCACATACTTTCTGCAGAAGTATTATCTGACTATGGGTAGGCTTCCCACCATGTTTTTTCCCTTTACCAGTTTTTCCACATACAAATCATGGTGTTATGTGGTATGGTTGTATTGTGTTGATTCACTGTTTCATACTTAAGTTTTATTGCTTACTGGTATCTATTTTTCTATTCTGGTATTTAATGTTTATGTGTTTCAGTTAAAGGTTATAAAGTAGTGTGATTAATATAATTTGTTGACAACTCATTTACCCCCCTCCCCTCTCAGTTTTCCACTAGTTATTCTAACAATTGGTATTAGAGCTTTGGTCCTCTTTTGCAAAAGCTTAACCGCTTGAGGTAGATCCTATGGCAACTAATAATTCAAATCCATCGTCAACTATTTTCAGAAGAGAAATCCCTAAGCTTGATGGAACAAACTATGGGATATGGAAAATCTGAATGGAGACTCATCTTAGATGTCTTGGGAAGGATATTTGGGAGATCACTGAGAAAGGATATACACCTTATGATCTGACATCTGACAATCCTGCTCCAACAAACTTGGATAAAAATATTGAAATTGATTGTAGAACAAGAGAAGCCCTCTTGTGTGCACTCACTGATCAACAAATCATAGGATTGACTGATAAATCATTTGCAAAGGTTATGTGGGATAAATTGCAAAGTCTGAATGAAGGTGACCCTACTGTCAAAATGGCTAAACTTGATGGTCACCGGGTAAGATACAAGAACTTGAAGATGGAAGATAATGAAAGAATTGCTACATTTATGGAAAGAGTAATTGAGATTGTGTAGTACCCCTGCCCTAATCAATTCCTAATCTCGGTTTAATCTTGTTCAGTTTATCTTAATATTATGTTATAGTTAGATGTTTGATTTAATGCACAGCTGTTGATGTGGTTTTCACACTAGTTGTATGCAAGTTGTTCAGTGTTCCTATTTCGTGGTATTAATATCGGGCTAACGCTTTCATTAAATTTTATATATGTATGCATGTATGACTCTTGGTTGCAGGAGATTTCAGGTACAACGCCGCATGAGTGCGAGGTTCGTCTTCACCTGGATTTGCAGGTTTGAGTGTACCTCTTTAATCCTTAGAGTTGGATTAGGTGATCGTAAGACCCTAGTTGACCTTAGTTGTGCTCAAGTGAGCATCGTCAGTCGTCGTCGGTAATCCCTTTTTGTTCGGGTTTGCGAGTCGTCTGTTTGGTTGACCTTCTTGGTTTGCGTGCTTGGTGTGTTTGGTTAAATTGATTAATTAGTCCTTAGTATTTTATTTGACTAAATATGTGTTCGTGCATTAAAGATTAATGGACTAGATTAATCGGGATTTCGTTATGCGATTTTCGTTGATATTGGATTGCTCGTTTTAAATTGGGAGTAAGTTCAATTAAATAGTTGATTTTGAATATTAAATGCATTTTGTATATGCTGTTGAAAAAGAAAGTTTTGTATTTAATTGCAATAGATTTAATTGTATTCTGTTGGCTTTTTAAATTAGAAAGGTTAAATTGAATTTAATGAGGAAATCAATTTGGAATTGAAAAAAAAACAATTTAATTTGTTGATATAGTTAGAAAAGAATTAATTTTGAGAATTATTTTTAAATAAAAATTTTAATTCCAAAAATGGAATTTTGGTCAACTCTTCCTTATAACCTAATATTTTGGGAAATTTTGAGGAGGGGATATTTTTGTTGGAAAATATATTTTTGGGGGGGATTTTTGCAAAAGAAAGGAATTTTCTTGGAGCTTGCAGGTTGGGCTCTCCTCTGATCGTGCCAGGATTGCTGAATCAGGTAGGCCTCTGGTTATTTCTGGATTCTTGCTTAAAGAAAATCATTTTGGTGTTTATGAAGAAATCTGGTTGAAGATTAAAAAAAAAATCTTATGCTTTTGGGGAAATAGAGAAATTGTAGTTTGAATCTTTGGATCTTATATTCTCCTTGCTTCCTTTCCAAATCTCAAGATGGCAATTTTGATTGTATAAATGGATTCTCAAAAAAAATAGAAAATTAAATTAAAACCAAATTTGGGGTTTGGCTGTTCTTGAGAAAGATCTCCCTAAAACTCCATTGAATCTCCCTTATATTAGTTGAAGAATGAAATTTAGATTGGGGGTTTGGCAAATTTGATGTTATATTGTGTAAATCCATCTCATTTTGCCTGAAGGGTATTGTGTTGGAAAGATTTCCCCTTCCAAATTTGGGTATTTGGAAAATGAAAAAAAAAAAAAATTATTTTTTTAAAGGTCTCTGGATTGTATCTTTTTCTTACTGTGCATTTTTTTTTTTTTGACAGTAAAATTTAAAAAAAATAAAAAATAAAAATAAAATTAACATGGGAAACCCCAACCACGTGGGAGAGTACCCCACCACGTGGAGGGGTGCTGCGTGCCCATTGGGCAGCAGTGCTTCCCATGGGAAGCTGCGTGCTCCCTTTGGGAACATCAGCGCTCCCATGGGGGCTGCGTGCTCCCAATGGGATGCAGCGTGTGCTCCCAAGGGGGGGGCCCACGTGGGGGTCCACGTGGGTACCCTCCCCCATGCTTGTGTGTTTTAGTATAAAAAAAAAAAAAAAGAGAAATGTTCTTTTTTAATATTTAAAAAAATAAAAATAAAATATTATAGTTTAATATTATTAAATTTAATTTTAAATTAAGTTTTTAATTATATTGAATATTTTAATTAAGTTTTTTTTTTTTTTTTATGATTAAATATTGGCATTAATTAATAATTCAAGTATAATTTGTTATTAATTGATTGTATAAGGTTAAATATACAATAATTGATATTCAAATCTTATCTTATTATTAATGCATATTTTTTTGTAATTAAATACTTAATTGGTTAATTTCGTTATTAATTATTAATTTGTTATATTTAATTAATCGTGGATTATTAAATATATTCATTAATTAATAGTTAATTTTAGTAATTTTCTTTATATGCTCATGGAAACAATTTGTTAATTTGGGAATGGGTTTTCTTTATTTGGCTTCCCTAAATATGTATATTTCCTTGATCTGTATAGTGTAAATTGGTTCTGGAAAAGACAAATGTGTAGGATTTATTTTGAACCAGTATGTCAATGATGTTTTAGTTGGAGATTAAATATCTTATTTAATTGATTAATGGTTGCCTGAGTTTTATTAATATGAATTTGGTTTAAGAACTCATTATGGCTTAATATGTCTGTTCGATGCTTTGAACCTTAGAGAGTTAGAAAACCAAGAACAACCTATACCTAGATGAGGTAGATAACTGCAATATAATATAGATCATGTAGAAAACTTGATCGACTTTTAATGTTTAGATCAATTCGGAAAGATTGTATCTGCTGATTATTGCCTTTGCGAGTTTAATTTCTGTATTCGCTTTTAAATTATGAAATGGCAAGAGTGCTTTGTTTGATAGGTCCCTGTCGTATGGAATGATTTGGGGTACCTGTTTCAGTGCTCGGTTCCAAGTTGACTGTTGTTTTGTGGTAGTGTCGTATTTGGTCATATCCTTTGTGTGGGTGTCGAATGATGATTCGTGTTTGACCAGATGGTTGTTCTCTCCTCCTTGAACTCCGTTCGTTCGACCATGTGTATTCCTTGGTTTTTGAGTTCGTCTGAGTATAGTCTAGTGTCGTATGGGAAAGTGGCTTTTGATTGGGGGCCGCGCCCAAAGTGGCTGCTGGGTAACCCGTTGAAAGTGAGTCTAATAAGTGATAACCTATCAGTAGATTAGAATGTAATCTCTAAGTAAGATAAATGTGCCTCACACATGGTACGAGTGCTATCATAGACTCGACATGCTGTGAGAAGGCCTGAAATGGCAATCCATCGTCTTTGTCTTCATGAGAGGATGTGTGGGTCCACATGAGGCTTGGATGGGCTGGAGGCTCGGATTAGGTCGCCAGGGTAACCCAGTGTATGGGGTCGGGACCTATGAAAACCTGCCATGGTAACCATACTGGGTTGTGTGATGACACTTGTCCCTACGTTCGCTAATGTGTTGTCATTTGTCCTTTTAGGAGTACCTTTGTGGGTCGTCCTTTTGTCTCTGCCCTTGTGAGTATCGGTTTCATGTTAGACCTTGGGTGGTGATGACTCAGTTTTGTGAATGCTCTCCAATGGACCTTTGTATTAGCTTAATTATGTTCAGCTGGATCCTTTTCTTTTCAGGGATCGTTTATGTATTTATTGACCAATGCGGTCGTTTGTATATTGTATATGTTTCGCCTTGATGGCAGGATTGTAATGGTGTAACCTCTTGTATTCTTAACTTTGTTATTTATCAGAGGGGTCTTGCAGTTGAGCAGACCCGGAGATGTAGCCCTTTAGGGGTGAACTCCGAGATCAGTATGGTGTTATGTGATGTTATTCTCTTATGTTTCTTTTATTCAGCTTTATCATGTATGATTAGCTTATGTTAGAATGTATAAGTGGGTAAGATGGAATTAACTTTAAATGTTTATATGCAGTTCTTTCTTGAATGCCATTTTGATCGAATGCATAAGTGGTTTAGATGAGATTTATCGTAGATGCATGTATTCAGTCGTCTTTTAAATGCAATAGATTGGAATATGAAAGAATTTAACTTAGAGTAATGGAATATATTCAGTTGTTGTTAAGGAAATTAAGTATGTTTGAAAAGATCTCATATGTTTATGATGAAATTCTAGTGCGTTAGAATATTAGATGTATGGCTTGTATTTTTATGAAAAGCTTGAATGAAGATTATGAATAGATCTTAATGGATGAATCTTTGCTTGTGATTTATATTTCCATCTTTTGAAAGAAATTATCCTAATTAAGAATTATCTCGTTATAAAAATAATCTACTTATTGGATTAATTGTGTGAGTTAAGTGAATTGTGAAATTTAAGTAATCTCGTTGGGAAACTCTTTAGGTGTTAGTTGATGTCTTCCGCTATGTAATCTGAATCTTTGTTATCTTGTTGTATCTTAATGTGGTGTACTTTAAAAGAAAAAAATTATTGCACTCTATTCTTGTGTTTTGGCTTATCCCTTCGGGGTTTCCTGGCGGGGCATTACAGATTGTCGTGGGGATTCAATGTTGTGGAGGATCTCTAAGTGAAGATAAAATAGTTTCTAAAGTTTTAGGAGCCCTAGCACTGACTTACAAGATGAAGGCTACTGCAATTAATGAATTGAGAACAATGGCAAACACTTCAGTTAATAGAGACATTCTATTTGCAAAATTATCTGCTTTTGAGCTTGAAGAATTTGGACCCTCTGGAGCTGCAAAAACAAAACCTGCTTTTCTTGCATCATCATCTACCAACAAAAGTGATTGGAAAGTCCTATATGTAAAAGAATTGGAAGATGTGAGGAAAGAGGATGAAGAATTTGAGCAACTTGAAGCCTTATTTTCTAGAAGAGTACCCAAAGGACCGACAGGAAGTAAGTATGAAGGAAAAATACCTTTTAAATGTTTTGCATGTAATAAGATTGGTCATTTTGCATCTAGATGTCCTGAAAGGAATGCAAGATTTGAAGAAAGAGTTAAGAAATCATTTAAGCCTAATCAGAACAAATATAGATTCAAGAAAAATAAACTATGCTACGTAGTGGATGAGGAAGGAGTAAGTGATGAATCAGATGATGAACCGACAAGAGACTCTGCTAGTGGATCCGACAATGGAAAGGAATGGGTGTTCTATGCTATAAAGGAAGATGAACCGGAACTGGTTATCAAGAATGAAGAAAAGGCCCTGGCAGCACAACATGAAGAAAAGGATTAATGGGTAATTGATAGTGGATGCTCACATCATATGACTGGAGATAAAAGAAAATTTATGTCCCTACAAGAATACAATGGCGGTCAAGTCAAATTTGGGGATGGAAAAGCATGTATGATCAAAGGTAGAGGTATTGTTTCTCTGGATGGTAAGCATAATACTGATAATGTCTACTATGTAGAAGGTTTGGAGAATAATCTTTTAAGTGTTGGTCAATTGGTGGATACGAGATTCCAACTTCAGTTCAAAGATAGAAAATGCAAAATCATTAACATAATTGGTTTGGAGATTGCAACCGGTACTCAAACTAGAGATAATATATTTCACTTGAACATCGGTGATAAGACATGTTTGGTTGATCATATTGATGAGAGTTGGTTATGGCATAAGAGGTTGTGTCATGTTAATTTTGATTTGATTGTTAAGATTAGTTCAGCAAAGTCAGTTAGAGATATACTTAAGATTATAAAGCCTCAAAATCTGGTATGTAAGGAATTTCAATTGGGAAAGCGAGTTCAAACTTCTTTTAAGAGCATACATGATAATATAATGATGTACTTGATTTGATTCATATTGGTTTATGTGGTCCAAAAAGGACCATAAGCGTTCAAGGTGATAGGTACTTCATGCAAATAATTGATGATTATTCTAGAATGACATGGGTGACTTTTCTAAGACAGAAGTCTGAAGCTTTTGAGAAATTCAAGATATTTAAAGCAATGGTGGAAACATAAACTCGATTGAAAATCAAATGTCTGAGATCAGATCAAGGCTATGAGTTCACATCTCATGAATTTAATAGTTATTGTGAGATAAATGGAATTAGGAGATAGTTATTTGCACCCTAGACTCCTCAACAGAATGGAGTAGTGGAAAGGAAGAATAGAACCATTTTGGGTGCAACAAGAACCATGTTGTGATGAATAATGATGAATAGTAAATACCCAACATATACTGAGAAGGGGGGGTGAATCAGTATAGACAAAAACTTTCTTCAACAACTCAAACAACAAAGACTGCACTAACCAGTAAACAACATCACCGATCTAAATCAAGGCAATACTAGTAAAATACAGTGACTGTGAAAGTCATAAGCCGATAACACTTAGATCTTCACAAAACCTAATATCTCATTTCCACTTCACCCATATGTTTAAACAAGTAATACATCAAAAATATAATGACCATTGGATCAACATGCATTACCGCTTAACAGAAAATACTAAAACATCATAGGAAAAAGCATCACACATGACACACTTATTTTTCACGTGGAAACCCAATTGGGAAAAACCATAGTGGGGATGAATACCCACAAGTTGTTCTTGAACTCTTTTGAAGTCCGCTCTGTTAGGAGACTAGTTCGGTTAAAGACCTTACAACAGGTTCTGCTAGGAACTGATCCTGCTAGGGATCACCCGGTTAAGGGATGGCTAAATACTCAGTTAGAGGTTAAAACCCTGTTAAAGGTTACCTTGTCAGAGGATTTAAAGAACTCAATGATTTTGAGTCACCCTGTTAAAGGATTTACAAAAAGCCTATTAAAGCTACTCGGTAAAGGGATTTTCCAACTGCTGAAATATTTAGAAGTCAATAGGTAATACACTAATCTGATAACAACACTCAATGCCAAGGCAGGTCCACTTTAGTTCCTATACATCTACAATCACACCTTGCAGATCTCTACTCACTGCATTGGTTTGATAAGAATCAATTATCTCTTCACTTGGATACATACACAACATTTGCCAACAACTTCATAATGCAAATCATCATCGACCTTATAGACAACAATTAGGTTGGTAGCCAAAACCTAAAACCTTAAGCATCTAGGTTATCAATATAGTTAGTCCAATCCTGACTGTTTAATCACATTGCATAGAGTAAAACAATCTTGAACAAATCTCAAGATGTTCTACATCGTTCATTCTTCACCGCTTCTGGAAACTGATAACCCATCACGCGCTCTCCACCATTTGCTAATATTTTGCACATTCCCAAGGTGGATAGAATCAATCTTCTTCATGCAAGATCCTCAAGAAGATTCTTCACGCACACAAGGCTAACGTGGCAACATGATCTCATCTTCATTTCAATGCTAACTCATCATAGGATGTCATTGGTCGAATCACACAGAATTGGAATGTATGAACCATAAACCCTGAAGCCGAGACTACCAACTAGTAGTCATACCCCGATACAAACTTTGCATATACTGGTTCACATTTCAACATACTGGTTCACCTTTTTGCATATACCAATTCATATCATCATACTGGTTCACTTGCCAGTTTGCTTACTTCAATATACCGGTTCATACTTTAGCATATTGACATCAATTACAACATACACCATCATGTCATCAAACTCTGCACATATGCCAACAATCTCCCCCTTTGGCATTGATGGCAATATACAAAGATATCTCTACATCTTCACATCTTCTCCCCAATCTCTTCCTACTGCAGATATCTTTTCTGCTTCACATCTTCTCCCCCTTTGACAATAATGCCAAAGTGGAGGAACAAACATCCATGATCTACTATGCTGCTCCCCCTGAGGAGTAGCATCTTTCAACACACCAATCCTGAAAAGATTTGACAATGCAATACCTGACTGATGTGGAGCAGATACCTTTAGTTCACCACTTGAAGGGGAAGCACCCCTAATTCACCTCTTAAATAGGTAAATGTAGCCTTCGGTAGAGGCTTGGTGAATATATCTACTAACTACTCCTTACTGGAAACATGTTCCAATACAACCTATTTGTTCTGAACTTTCTCCCTCAAGAAATGATACTTGAGATCGAAGTACTTGGTTATAGCATGCAATACCGGATTCTTGGAAATATTAATTGCACTTGTGTTATCATAAAATATACTCATGGTTCAGATATAGGGAATTTGAAACTACTTAATACATGCTTCATCCAAATTGTCTGAGTGCAGTTCATAAATGCTGCTACAAATTCTACATCTGCTGTAGACAAAGAGATACAACTCTGCTTTTTGCTCATCCATGAGACTAATCTACCACCGAGGAAGAATGCACCACTGGTTGTGCTCTTCCGGTCATCCACATTATCAGCCCAATCGACATCAGTAAACACTTTGAGATTGAAATCATTACTATCTAGATACCACAATCCATAATCAATAGTTCCCTTCAGATATCTAAGAATCCGCTTGACTGCTACCAAGTGGGATTCTCTTGGACTTTTCTAAAAATGTGCAGCAACGCCCACTACATGTGCTATGTCCGGTCTACTGTGTACTACATAGTGCAACTTACCAATCATTGACTTGTATTCTTTCTCATTAACTAACACTGAGTCATCTTCTTTTGACAATCTACAACCGGTTATCATCGGTGTACCAACTGGTTTGCTGTCTTCCATGCCAAAGGTCTTCAACACCTCTTTGACATACTTGGACTGAGTGATGAAGATACCATCTTTCATTTGTTGAATCTATAGTCTAATGAAGAACTAAATCTCTCTGATTAGTGACATCTCAAATTCCTTCTTCATCTCATCTCCAAATGCATGACTCATCTTGTCATCTCCACCAAAAATTATGTCATCAACAAACACTTCACAGATCAGAATCTGATCTCCTTCTGACTTCAGATAGATATTGCTATCTTCACTTGTTCTTTCAAATCCAATCTTCACAAGATGTGAGTGTAAACATTCATACCATGCTCTAGGTGCTTGCTTCATCCATACAAGGCTTTATGTAGCCTACATACCATATCACTGTCTTCTGATAGGGCAAACCCATCTAGTTTCTCTATATACACTTCCTCTTCAAGTATTCTATTCAGAAATACAAATTTTACATCCATCTGATATACTTTGAATCTCTTGAAGGCTGCATATGCACGTAGCATTTGAACTCCTTCCAATCTAGCTACTGGAGCAAAGGTTTCTCCATAGTCTTCTCCTTCTTCTTGAGCATATCGCTTACATACCAGTCTTGCTTTGTTTCTTACCACTGTCCCATCTTAATTCAGCTTGTTTCTAAAAACCCATTTGGTTCCAATAACATTTTTATACTCTGGTCTAGGTACCAAAGACCATGTACCATTCTTTTCTATCTGTTCAAGTTCCTCTTCCATAGCCTTAATCCAATCTTCATCTTTGTGTGCTTCTTTAAATGTTTTAGACTCAAATTCAGAAATCATGCAAGAATTTTCTTTGACCTTTCTTCTTGTAAGAATTCTTGCATCCTTATCTCCTATGATTTGCTTTGGATCATGATGTAGCTTTACATACCTAGGAATGATCTTAACTAATTCCTCTTGCTTTTCTTCTTCATCCTCATCTTCATCTTCATCTACATTAGCATCTATTGGTGTAGGAGCACTATTACTTGTACTTGGTTGTTTTGCAGCCGGTTCCCAGAAGGTTACAACTGATTCATATACCGCTTGCTCACTACCGATTTCCTTAGGTTTCTTAGAGGTTTCATCAACTCTAACATTGATACTTTCAACAATTCTCTGAGTCCTATTGTTAAGACTTGAGAGCTTTGCTCTTGGTGGAATACCCTAGGAATATTCCCTCATCACATTTTGCATCAAACTTGCTCTGGTGTTCACTCCTCTTGATATAACACTTGCTACCAAACACTCTAAAGTAGCTTGCTACAGGGGTATTACCAGTCCAATACTCATAACGAGTTTTAGCCTTACCTTTCTTGATGAGTATCCAGTTCATAGTGTAGACTACAGTGCTCACCGCTTCTCTCCAAAAGGTGTGAGCAACCTTCCCTTGAATCAACATTGTTCTGGCTGCTTCAACTATAGTCCGGTTGTTCCTTTCTGCTAGACCATTCTATTGTGGAGTCCGGGGGGTAGACAGTTGCCTCTTGATGCCATTCTCTTCATAGTACTTGTTGAATTCTCCAGAAGTGAACTCTCCTCCTTGGTTGGTTTTAAGGCATTTAATCCTCTTATCGCTTTCCTTTTCAACTAGTGCTCTGAAGGCTTTAAACTTTCCAAAATCTTTAGACTTGTCTTTCAAGAAAGTGACCCACACCATTCTTGAGCAATCATCAGTAAGAATCATAAAGTACCTATCTCCCTGAACACTCCTAGTTTTCATAGGACTGCACAAATCAGTATGCACAAGATCAAGTAAATTATCTGCTGTGAAAGATTTACCTTTGAAGGTTGAGGAAGACATTTTCCCTAGTTGACATTCTCTGCACAAAGGATTCTCTGGTTTGTTCAGCACAGACAATCCTCTAACTACCTTGATCTTACTGGACTTCACAATGTTATTAAAATTCACATGGTAGAGTCTCCTATGCCATATCCAACTGCCATTAAACTTAGCCATTAGACATTGATTGATATTTGTATCTAACTAAAATAAGTTACCTTTGGTCTGCATACCGGTGGCCATCAGTTCACCAGTCTTTCCTTTTATTTTGCATACTCCATCTTTGAATTCCAGAGTGAGTCCTTTATCATTTAGCTGAGCAACACTCAAAAGGTTATGCCTAGGACCTTCTACCCAATACACATTATCAACACTGCTTTTTCCATTTAGAGAGATGGACCTTTTGCCTTTTACCATACAAGGTGCATCATTACCAAATTGGACTACACCTCCATCATACTCTTCCAGAGACAGAAACTTTCTCCGATCACCAGTCATGTGGTGAGAACAACCACTGTCAATAATCCACTCATTGGAATTATCAAAGCGGGAGACAAGAGCCTTCTTGTCTGACACATCTTCCTTAGCAGCTACAAATACTATGTCTTCTCTTTCTTCATCTTCTGATTCATCATCTGTGACACCTTCATCAACTGCAATGAGACAGTTTCTCCTATTTCCTCCTTTGAACTTTTTGAACTTCTCCGGTTTGTCCTTATTATCACTATTGGGACAGTTGACAACAATGTGTCCCATCCTATTGCAAGAAAAGTATTTCAAAGGGAGCTTACCTCTGTATTTTCCAGTTCCCTTAGGAAGTCTCTTGGCAAGAAGAGCTTCAAATTCGATCATGATCTCCTCATCATCCATATCTTTTCTTTGTCTAGGCTCACAACTGGTACTAGCTTCTTTACCCTTTCTAGATAGTGCAGTAGATTCTCTAAAGGTTGAATTAGTCTTCTGAACACTACCATCATAACTATTTAGCTCATATGTGGTCAACTTAGCAATAATAGAATCAAGGGATACCTTTGTCTTGTCAATAGATCTCAACTTCTGAATAGCGACAACCCTTATTGCATAGACCGGTAATAAGGTTCTCAAAACTTTGCTAACAACGGTGGAATCATCCATTGTACCTCCTGCACTCTTGATGTCTCCAACAATAGTCTTAATCCTTATCCCATATTGTTGAATGGTCTCTCCTTCAACCATCCACATGTCTTGAAACTTTCCTCTAAGGCTTTCTTCCTTAGCTTGCTTCACATGCTCATCACTGCCATAGATGGACTCTAGAGTATCCCATAAATCTTTGGGATTGTCATTTTCTTGAACATCTATAAACTCAATATCAGATAGACTGCTGATAAGAGCTTCCATGACTTGCCCATTCTCCTGAATTTGTCTTCTTTGATCATCGGTGAGAATACCGGTAGGGACAACATAAGTATTCTCAACATAGTTCCAGTGTTGAGCACCCATGCTTTTAATATATATCTTCATTCTGTCCTTCCATATCTTAAAGTTATCTCTGTTAAACTTCGGACCTTCCCTCTTCATCATTGAATAGGATCTTTTCCTCAAGCGGCTAAGCTTACAACACAGAGGACCTGGAGGACTTCTCTGATACCAATTGATGAATAATGATGAATAGTAAATACCCAACCGATACTTAGAGGGGGGGGGGCGGTGAATCAGTATAGACAAAAACTTTCTTCAACAACTCAAACAACAAAGACTGCACTAACCGGTAAACAACATCACCAATCTAAATCAAGGGAATATCGATAAAATACAGTGACTATGAAAGTCATAAACTAGTAACACTTAGATCTTCACAAAACCTAATATCTCATTTCCACTTCCCACATATTCTTAAACAAGTAATACATTAGAAATATAATGACCACTGGATCAACATGCATTATCGCTTAACAAAAAATACTAAAACATCACACATGACACACTTATTTTTCACGTGGAAACCCAAATGGGAAAAACCATGATGGGGATGAATACCCACAAGTTGTTCTTGAACTCTTCTAAAATCCACTTTGTTAGGAGCCTAGTCCGGTTAAAGATTTTACAACAGGTTCTACTAGGAACCGATCCTGCTAGTGATCACCCGGTTAAGGGATGGCTAAATACCCGGTTAGAGGTTAAAACCCTGTTAAAGATTACCTTGTCAGAGGATTTAAAGAACTCAATGATTTTGAGTCACCCTGTTAAAGGATTTACAAAAAGCCTGTTAAAGCTACCCGATAAAGGGCTTTTCCAACTGCTGAAATGGTTAGAAGTCAACATGTAACACACTGATCTAATAACAATACTCAATGCCAAGGCAAATCCACTTTAGTTCCTATACATCTACAATCACACTCTACAGATCTCTACTCACTGCACTGGTCTGGCAAGAATCAAGTATCTCTTCACTTGGATACATACACAACATTTGCCAACAACTTCACAATGCAAATCATCATCGACCTTACAGACAACAATTAGGTTGGTAGCCAAAACCTAAAACCCTAAGCATCTAGGTTATCAATATAGTCTGTCCAATCCTGATTGTTTAATCACATTGCATAGAGTAAAACAATCTTAAACAAATCTCAAGACAATCTCCATCGTTCGTTCTTCACCGCTTCTGGAAGATGATAACCCATCACAAGCTCTCCACCGTTTGCTAAGATTTTGCACATTCCCGAGGTGGATAGAATCAATCTTCTTCATGCAAGATCCTCAAGAAGATTCTTCATGCACACAAGGCTAACATGGAAACATGATATCATCTTCATTTCAATGCTAACTCATCACAGGATGTCATTGGTGGAATCACAAAGACTTGGAATGCATCAACCAGAAACCTTGAAGCTGAAACTACCAACTGGTAGTCATACCCTGATACAAACTTTGCATATACCATTTCACATTTCAACATACCGCTTCACCTTTTCACATATACTGGTTCATATCATCATACCGGCTCACTTGCCAGTTTGCTTACTTCAATATATCGGTTCATACTTTAGCATATTGACATCAATGACAACATACACCATCATGTCATCAAACTCTGCACATATGCCAACATGATGATGGAAGACAAATTTCCTCACATCTACTGGAGAGAAGCAGTGAGTACATCAGTCTACACATTCAACATAGTTCATATCAAAGGTGAAAACAGTAAGACTGCTTATGAATTATGGTTTGGACATACACCTACTCTTAAATATTTCTGAATTTTTGGAAGTAAATGTTATATCAAAAGGAATGATTCAATTGGGAAGTTTGATCCTAGATGTGATGAAGGGATATTTCTTGGATATTCAATTTAGAGAAAAGCATATAGATGTTATAACAAAATATTGCAAAAAATTATGGAGAGCACAAATGTGAAAGTGGATGAGCAATATAGAGATAAATCTATATCAAATGATAGAGAACCGCTAGTGGAAGTGATCATAACTAATCTGATAATGCCTCAACCAGTACATGAAACTGAGATAGTTACACTAGTACAATTAAAAAATTCAACTGTGACTAATGATCAGAACAGAGAACCTGAAGTTCAGAAGACACCAAGGTATGTAAGATTCAACTGTTCTCTGGTTAAAGGTTATAAAGTGGTTTGATTAATATAATTTGTTGATAACTAATTCACCCCCCCTCTCAGTTGTCCACCGATTATTCTAATAGTTGCATGTATGATAGACAACATTTTTCTGCATAGGCCTAAAGTTCATTAGATTTTGTGTCATCCTACTTTGGTTAGATATATGTCCAAGCATCCCACATGCAAAATATCTCTTATTATGGAAATTGATCATCATTCTACACATATTTGATTTATGTCCAATATTGTTGCATTTCAAACATTGACTGGTAAAGGTAGGACCATTGTTCATCACATTATTCATCCTACTTCTGCATTGGTTTTCCATATGACTGAATTTATTGCAAGTAAAACATATACCATTGAATTTATAAGCATTAGGGTGTCTTACTGAAGATTTCTTCTTCTTTTTCTAATGAATGCTTTGACCAGAACTGAAAGATTCTCCTTTCTCAAATCCAAGTCCTCGCATTTCTTTTCCATGTCTCTGAAATTCTAGCATCTCATCCAACTGAGCTGAACTAGATTTGAACTTCTCTTTGTATTCATTAGCAGTAGCTATCTCATCTCTTAGAATTATGATTTTCCTTTCAAGTTCTTTCCGATAATTCTTTGTTTGCATCAACTCAAGCTTCAAGTGGTCATTCTCATAGGTTAGTCTGCTACATTCATCTGAACTTTCCTTCAAATATTGAGTAAAGATTTCTTCATTCTTCTTCTGTTCTTCAATTTCCTTGGTCAGTTTCATCACAATAGATTGCATTTCATTCTTCAAAACTACATTCTCCCTAGCCAGCTTCTCACATTCATCACTCTTGTCTTGATTTTCAATGCTTTTCTCTTCTTTCTCCTCCAGGTTGTCCATCAGCTCCATTCTCTTTCCCCAAGAGGTGTTCAATTGATCTTTCCAGGCTTTAATGAAGTCTTCAGTAGCATTCAAATTTCATTTCAAGCTGTCTTTTCCTTCATTGCTGCATCAAGATCTTCAAGTACCACACTAAGCTGTCTCTGCAAACCGGAGTCCATTGGTCTAAGCTTCTAGATCTTCCTCAATTTGTTAGACTTCCTCAGAGGAAATAGGTGTTGGCATTTGGCATAACTGATGTAGAATGAGATGATGCAGGTGATGTTGTTGAAGATGAATGACTGAACTGGTAGAGGATAGAAGACTGAGATTTTGTGATTAGATGACTTGATAAGCTATTTATGTTTTCATTAATGGAAACTGATGTCAAATGATGATTAATGATATTCCCAATGTTTTGTTTTGTCATCTAAGTGATTTGGTTTACCGACAAAAAATAAAAGATTGTGAATTAGGACTTTAACTGGTAAAGAAGATATGTTTTGGTTGAATTGGATGATCGACGATGATTGGTGTTTTGTGGTTTGCAATGTGAGCTTGTATCATGGAAAGGAGTATTTGACCAAAACCAAAACTTGTGATGACTACCGAAAAGCTTATTTCTAATTTCTGATGAAGTTTTGCTAGGGTTTTAGTAGGGTTTAAGGACTAGTGAATAAATCTTCAAACCGGTAATAATTTTTGTTATGGCGATGATCAATAATGAGTCTACATGAAGGTGGTAACATGGTGAAATGTTTGATTGCTGTTTTGGCACGATTCAAGGAAGAATTTATTGGGAAAAAATGAAATGCTGTGGAGTGTTTGGAGGTTTTGACTTTGGTACAAACCAGATTTTTGTGATGAGTTTCGATCAACCAACGGTTAATATTGCGTTGTAATTTGATGTAATGATTTGTATATTGATTTGAGATAATCTCTTATGATTTGTATTGTAATTTCATGATGTAATTAGGGTTTAGTCCCCGACCTAGTTGAGATGGCTATTTAGGAAGGCACAGTTGATGTTTATTGTGTTGGTGGTCTTAAGAGAATGTGTTGAGCCATCTAAGAGTAGTGTGAGTTTCCTAAGAGTTGTAGAGTGTTGAGAATAACTAGATCTGATCTAGCAAGCTGAGAAGTGCAAGTAACAAATCACCTTTTCATTGTTGTTCCCTAACAGTTGCAACATGTTAAATCCCTTAACCGGGTAGATCCTAACAAACCTTAAACCTTTAATTCCCCTAATAGGGAAGCTCTAAAAAAGAGTGGTAAATCCTCTCATGAGGTTGATCCTAACAGATCATCAAGATCCTAACCAGGCTGCTAGGCAAATCCTTTAACCAAATGACTCCTAATAGGGTCTGCTCCTAATAGGGAGCTCCTAACATGACATACTTAAAAAAAGTACAAATATTTGTGGGTAGCAACTCCCATCGTGGTTTTTCCCTATTTGGGTTTCCACGTCAAAAATTATGGTGTTCATGTGTGGAATTATTTTCATGTGGTGTTCTTGTTTATGTTACATTTCATGCACTATTTTTGAGTACACTAGTTATGATGTTTTATCGGAGGTTTATCAAAGGTTACTGATACTGATAAGAGTTGGTAGAGAAAGTGTTTGATCTAATAGATGAGGATAATGAGTTGGTAAAGATCAAATTTATATGATTGCTTAAGTGGTGAAATAATTGATAGATGTAGTAAATAATTTGATTAATGTTTTAGCAAATCTGATAAAGAGGTTGTTAGATCTAATAAAAGAAGTTGAGATATTTGATAAATGATTTTAGATATGATATAAGTTTGATTTTGACTTAATCTTGTAAATTGGTATTAATACTGATTCATCCCTGCCTAAGTATTAACTGGATCCTCATAGGATTAACAATTGGTATCAGAGCTTTGGTCCTCTATGTGCAGAAAGCCTAACCGCTTGAGGGAAAGATTCTCAGGAAGTCAAGATGATGAAATGAGAGGGTCCTCAGTTCAACAAGGATAACTACAAGATCTGGAAAGGAAGAATGAAGATCTACATCAAAGGTCTTGGTGCACAATATTGGAAGCAAGTTGAAACAAAATATGTTGCTCCTACTACTACTCCCTTGACACAGGATGAACTCAAATAGAAACAAGATAACATGCAAGCCTTAGAAGCTATTGTTAGTGTAATTAGGGGTAAATTAAGTGTAAATTGCATAATCATATATCAAAGAGCGAACCGCAACTCTAATCTAATCAATATTACTCCTAAATGACAATAGAATAATGCAACATCAATTGAATTGAAAGAATGATCTATTTAAAACTCCCTCAATTGAAATAGCAAGGCTTCCATTTCTCTTCTCCATTGTCGATGATGTAGGTGGCTCTCAAGTATTGCACTTGATTTCCTACATAAGATGAACAACAATTTTGAAGACTATGATTATGTGATTCTAGCTTGAATTGAGAAAATGATGATGTTTATATAGCTTATCGACACAAAGGGGGTGAGAAATAGAACTCAAGTGTTGATTGATAGATAAATGAAATTGATTATTTTGTTAACTCATTTGATTGATCTGTTAATAGGATTGATTGGAGAGTGAACTCAATAGATTGGCTAGTAAACTCATTTGATTGATTAGTAAACTGAATAGACTAGGGAGATGACTGAACTGATGGATTAGTCATAAAAAGTTGATTTTAAGTTAGAAAAGATGATTGATGAGTTAACCGAGTTAATTGATTAGACAACTGATTTGATCAATCGGTTCTGATTTTAGCATGTGTTGTAGGAATTTGAAATTAAATTTGATTTTCATTTTCAATTTGGATTGGAATTTGGTCATTTGAATGCTGAAATGCACATGAAATTAAAAGAAATTCAGATTTACTAAAATGTGAATTTGGAAATGTGAAATTAGATGAAATTAGGGGAAATTCAAATTTGGGGAAAAATGAAATGAAACTAGTTGGAATTAATTAGAATTATAATTTGGGTAATTGGAGGAATTTAATTAATTAATTTAAATAATTTAAATGAAATTATTTAAACTTAGGAGATTGAATTAATTCAATAATAAAGATTATTTAACTAAGGAATAAATCATAATTAATTAAATAATTAATATTTAATTAATAATTGAGATAGGGTTAATTGATTAAATGATAGAAATTTGATAGTTAGGAGTGTTGAATGGTGATGATGAGAAGAAATAGTTAGTTTAATCAAATAGTTAAAGAATTACTTAATTAAATAGACAAATAATTAGTGTAGAATTAATGAGACAATTTTAGGTGTCTACATTTGCCCCTCTTTGACACAATGTTGGAATGAGGTTGTTTCAAAGAAAATGGAAAAAGTTTGCGCCAATATGCCATAGTAACACTGGGGTATAATGCCCCCTCGAGAGATTGTTCGTGCATTGAAGGCATGAATGATCTCTCGACAAAAAATGAATGTTAAATGAGAGATGGAAGAATGGTTAACTTGGTGACACAAATGAGTTTGATTATAGAAAAGAAATGGTTAGAAGTGATTTTTATATTGATTGAATGATAAGATTGATAGGATTGATTTGTTAAAGGTTAGGTTTGATTTTAGGAAGGACACATCATGTATAAGACAAAAGTGATCAAAACATCTAGTTTCAAGAAGGATACATCCTGTATAAGACAAAGATATATGATCGCGTCTGGTTTCAGGAAGGATAAATGCTATATAAGAAAAATATACATAAAAAACGTCTAGTTTCAGGAAGGATACATCCTGTATAAGACAAAGATAGATCAAAAAAATCTGGTTTCAGGAAGGATACATCCTTTATAAGACGAAGATAGATGATCAAAATATGATGAATAATGCAGAATAATTGATTGATAGTTAGAATAGTTGAAATGAGAAAACGATAGAATCATAGATGAGAAGATTGGAATTAAATGATGAGAGAGATCAAGTTAGATGAAAGAATGATTGGAAAGAACTGAAAAGGTTGACTCAAGAAGAAAAATTCTTGATGAGAGAATGATCTTGATTAAAACAATCAACATGAAAAACAATCAACATGATGAGATTAGAAAAATGAAATGATATGATGATGATGAATAGTCTTCTTGGCTTTATTCATAGTGAAACACATTATCATCATTAATCCTTATTATGTAACAATGAAGCTTAGTACACCAGGGCATAAGGAACCAAGATGTATAGATATCTCATTGCAAAGAAACAAACATGTAGCAGACAAGGAGTGAACCCTCCATTCTAGGAATAACAACAGGGGTCGAGGTATGTGCGATAGTCACAACATAGTTATCATTCTTGGGATACTTGCCAAATGAATGTACCAATCACAGACACCTACTGGAACTATTTCCCCAGAACTTCATTGGTTCACACCAAAAAACAACAAACAAAGAAAAGGATCATGCCCATCATGGCTCCTCTAGTTACTTGTTGGACATCCTTGAGTAGCTAAAAGCAATGATCTTTGCCAATTTGATAAAAAGATAAAACCAACTAGAACAAAAATGCAACAGTCATATTGATTTGTCTTTGCTTTGATATGTTTGATGTGATTTTGATAATGTCTGGTTTCAGAAGTTTTGGACCCCATTTAAGACTGACCTAACTAGTTTCGAGTGTACTGATTCTATTCAAGACAAGATGTTGATCACATTGATAGTTTGATAGTGATTTGATAGATTAGACAGTTGATCAGCTTGATTGTAGACATTTTGACAAGATAGTTGTATCCTTTGTTTAACTTCATGCGAAGTGTTTGTTGGATATTTGCTAGGGTGTTGGATTCTTGCGAGACAATTTATTGCAAGTTTTTGATGTTTTTGGATTTTTAGTTTGTTCTTGAAGAGCTTTTCGATGTTTATGGTTTTTTGGCATTTTCTCAATGTTTTTGTGTTTTTTTGAGGATCGTATTTGAATGTTTTTGTTGTGATTTTGATTTTTTTTTATTTTTATTTTTTTAGGACTTTTTTGATTGTTTTGGTATTTTTTATGGTTTTTAAATGTTTATGGTATTGATGAAACATGACCTGCCATTAATTGATAAAGATAAGACTAACTTGGACAAAATCCAGCAGTCATACTAATCTAGGCCATTGTTTTGATTTGTGTGATCATTGACAGGAATCTCTGGTTTCAAAGAGTGAGTACCCTGTATAAGACCGATCTATCTGGTTTTGAGTGTACCCTTCCTTTTATAAGACATGTTGATGTTTGATAGTGTTTGATTGATTAACAAGACATGTGGTCAATTTGATTGTAAACTTTGAGAGTTTGCTTGTTGTTGATTTTGATTTGATTGATGGCCCATGCTTTCTTACTTTGATTTTTTTATTTTTTATTATTTTTTCATGACATTTTGTGATTTTATGATTTTTTTAGTTATGCCCCCAGTATGCAGACCTATGATGACATCATGATTTAGGTGATGCATATGGGGACAATGAATTTTTTGTTGAGTTATGCTAATGTAGGATGCATGAAAAAAATGTAGATCGTATTCGAACAAGGATGAGTGTGTGTGCCTTTCATTCTGAAATGCATTAATTGGATTAAAGGTGGGAAATGTTTTAGAGATAGGAGTTCAATCAATTCTCAAAATACTTAGAACATCCAACCTAACACATTATGTAACCAAGATTTATGAATGGAGGCATGGAAAAATTCTCCATCAATTCTTAAAATTTTGATCTTATTTTGCCCATGTGTGTGCAATTGAGTTCATTCCAACTTTTATAACCATCAAAGACCCTTGGAATCCTATGTGGCTAGCTACGCAAGTTATTCTGACTTCAAAAGAAACCTAGACAGATCCTCATTGCCAGTAAGCTTTTAGGGCTCTGGTGAGGTTATGCACCATAATCTCTCAAACATTGCTCCATTGCTAGCAGACGTCCATAGCTCTGATGGAGTTACTTGCATGTTCACATAGTCAATCTTTTTTTGTCGCACTTGTATGCGTGATATTTCAGTAATACATCTTTTTTTTGTTTTTCCTTAAGATTGATATAACACTTTTTTTTTTATTTTCTTGTCTTGACTTGTAAGTAATGAAACCTACTTGGGTATGACAATTACAATGGCACTAAAGCAGAATATTAGATTGTTCACTAGCCACATGACCAACTAGGTGTCTATAATGACTTAGAGCTTTTGATTAATGTGTGAGATATAGAAATTGATAGATTTTGGGTAACAAGACTTGATATTGAAACTTCTACCCAATGATGGATAAAGCTTAATCACAAAGTGATGTTGAAGATAAATGACTAAAGACCTCCTAAAGACTTGATAAACAAGTATCTAGGAAATGAGACAACCTTCGTTCCTTTTAGTGTAGACAGGTGAATAACTTAGACAATCATCATGTTTTATTGATGCAACTATATGAGAAAGAAATAATGATATACAACTATATATTGTGCAATGGTGATATGCAAGTAACTATGATGCACTCTGAAATGGAGATATGCAATGCAGTAAAGAAATATGCAAATGTAGTACTGAAAAATTGAAATGAACCCACCCTTAGATGTAATATCTTGTTAGGTGCATTTTGTTATTGAGTTGGTATGAACTTTGTGTAGATAACTCATTGGTCTTTTTCAATAGGATATTCAGCTAGGAGCCTTTCATGTACAATTTTTGTTATAGCCTCCTTATTTTCAAACCAATTCAGCTGTGGTAAATCTTCTTGCCCCTAGTCTTTCAAGTTTGGGTGTATGAGAGAAAGATTTTGGTTTCGAAGTTGTGACATGAGAGGGTGCTATGTTTGTGTTTATTGATGCAGTTGAAGAGTGATGAAGCCAACCAGGGGTTGATAGCATTAGCTACTGTTATACTTGTTTTTGTCACCACATTTACATTTGATGATGGCACACATACAATTGTTGACAAGTTTCTTTGTGTAGTATGTTCTGGATTGGTAATTTCATTGATAAGGGGTTCATGAATAACTTGTGTAGAGGCTTTGAGATCATGAGGGAGACAAGGAGATATGGTAGATTCATTGGAGAGGGAATCTTGTGAGAGAAATGGATGATTATGACATGGAAATGATGAGATGGAGGGATCTTGATAAGGATCTGGATAAATAATGGGATCTTGTTTAGAACATGAAGGTAAAGGTATGCTTTGATCTTGGCTTGGAAAGGGATTATTAGGAAGGATAGAAGGGCTATCCTGATCTTTCTTACGAGGTGGATGTTGGATGGAACTTGAAAGAACATCTTTCTCTTGAGAAACAAGGGTGTTATGATGAGTGGAATAGAAAAGAAAGAGGGGATCATCATAATATTCTTGATAGGTGGATTCTTCATAAAAAAATGGGTAGGATGAAAGGGTTTGTTCTTGATCTTGATTTATTTCATGACTAATTCCTCTGATTTTGGATTGTTCTCTTGACATGGAGAAGGAGTTTGCATGGGATATTTTTGGAAGGTCCCAACACTTTGGCATGATGAGGAAGGATTTTGAATGACTCTTTGAATCATGACTTGGATTAGAATGGATTTGTACGATGGATATCCCTTGGGAGATTGTGTTATTGGATAGAGATGGTATGGATTGGGCTTGTGTGACTGTAGGGGATGATGAAATGGTGGATAGATATAGTTGATTTGGATTTTGGTTTAAAGGGATTTGATTTTGGTAGAAAGAGGTTTTGTTTTGGTTGAAAGAGGTACTTTGAATGTTGGGTTGATATGAATTTTGATTTGGACTTTGATTGAATGGGGTTTGATTTTGGTTGAAAGAGGTACTTTGAATGTTGGGTCGATATGATTGGTATGATTGACATGTTGGGTTAAAAGAAGGTTGACATGACTCTAATATTGGTTGAACTGAGGTAGGAATGATTTTGTTGAAGAATAAAAGTTGGCATGTTTGAATGATCTCACAGGAAGAAGGTTGTCTTGATAATGATTCCCTCGTGGTTATCACCTCCCTCATCATATTTTCTAACCAAGCCCTATGGTTGCTAGGACTAGTCATGTCTCTCATTTGTTGTTGTAAAGTATTGATTTGTTGAGCTAAGGTTTCCATGGATGGTGATGGAATAGGAATAGAAGGGATGAATTCTTCACTTTCCCTACAAAATTCATAACGCCAATCCATGATGCTTGCTTGATTGGTTTGCACCTAGGATCATATGTAAGATGTTTTCTGCATTTCTTGAATGTTGCAAAAGTTTGATCTGATGTTTGATGTTGATGTTGAAACTTGACCTTGTTTAGGGTGTTTGATCTTGTTGATGTTGAAACTTGACTTTGTTGAGGGATTTGATTTGTTTCTTACAATGTTTGAATTTGGTGAAGTGTAGAAAATGACACAACAGTCACATCAAAAGAATAAAACCATGAAAAGAACAATTGTTTAAGGAATTTTTTCAAATTTCCATGAATGTTGGGATCCTTCTCAAGATCTCATTTTGTTTTTGATATATTGGGGCAATTCGATATCACATTAGGCAGACTCTCCTATGGTCAAAAGGTTACAAGTATTACCACAACGCACATATTGATACACTGTTAGCTCAAACAACCCTATCACACCCTAGGGTGCGCCCATTTTTTTGCCTTTTTCTGGAAATTAGACCAAAGAAGATTGCTCCTCAATTGTTCTGTTATCCTAGGAAATATATGGTGAGTGTCTTGGGGGTGAATTCTTCCCCACCCTTGTCTGGTTATTGACTCAGTTGGGCTTCTAATTTCTATGGTGTTTAGAAAGGGTTGCATTCGAGTGGTCACAATCAGCAATGTTTTACACTCCGTTGAGGGAGGTCTCCCATGTTGGGATTGTATGAAGATTGCATTGGAGATGTATAGTGTTGTCATTGATGTCAATTGCAACCAGTAATGAAGCAATAAAGCAACTGGTAATGAAGCAGTAAAACAACTGGTAATGAAGTAGTAAAGTAGTCGATAATGATGTAGTGAAGATCAACCAATAACTCTAACCAATGGAGCTTGGAGATCGGTTGTGATGATCTATGACTGAATGATGATCAGTGATAAAGATGCCATGTAAGCATGGTGCACGTGATGAGTTTCAAAATGGTTTTGGTGCATAAAGATAAATTTTTATCTTGGGAATAATCAAATGCATAGTATGAAGTAAAAAATGTGTGATGTGTTACAAGATTCCGAGTGCAGGGATCCAGGAGCGGTTGTAGATGCCTAGAAGAATGTAAAGTCGATTGCATGTAATATAATGGTCAAGATTGAACCGATATGTTTATAATATCTATGAGAACTGTAGGGTTTGTGTTGTGTTACTGACTTAATGTATTTTCTTATAAGGTCAATGATTTGATTCAATGAGTTATTAGAAAATTTGGTTAAGTGTGTAAGTGATTGTTGCCGAACCAAGAGGTGTATCTGCAGAATTATGTGAAGGTAGATAGGAGTAATGAAGGATCTGATTTAGCAAGGAAGTGCTATTTTCAGATCAGTCAAGAACCTGTTGTTCTCTAACCATTACAATAGTAAAATCCCTTAATCGGGTAAGCTTTAACAGGCTTGTTGTTAAAATCCTCTAACCAGGTGATCCATTAGCTTGGATTTGAAATCCTCCACCGAGGTTACCTTTAACAGGGTATTACCTTTAATAGGGTATTTATAGTCAATCCCTTAACCGGGTGGTCCTTAACTAGATATGTTCCTAATAGGACATTATTGTATAAGCTTTTAATAAGGCTTGGCTCCTAACAGGGAAAACTTCAGAAGAGTTCAAAATACTTGTGGGTATTCATCCCCACCGTGGTTTTTCCCATTTGGGTTTCCACGTGAAAAATCATTTTGTCAAGTGGTGAATAATTTTGTGGATGTGTTTCTGGCATGATTGATACAAATGATTGGTAAATCTGCATAGATATATTTACATGATTGAAAATAATTTGAAATATGTTATTATTGGTATTAGTGAAGTGGTTTAAGGTTTTAGTCTAAGGGTATCTAAGTTTCAAATCTTTTTCATTGTATCACTGAAGTATTTGGTCAATTGGTAAGGTTTAGCAGTGCTGCTGCAATTTTGGTTAAAGTGTTTAAACCGGTAAACTTTGTGAGTTGTTTTTGTGTTGGAAATAAGTTTTGTGAAAGCCCAGTTAATTTTCTATCTACTGATTCATCCCCCCTCTCAGTAGTTGACTAGATCTTTATAGTTTTATCATATTATCATCCAGTCTATAGAGGTTACGCTCTACATATTTTAACATACCGTATATTCACAAAGGGAGGCATAACGTCATTGTGACAACATGCAACACTCATTGCATATGATTTTCATCACATACACATTTATTTATAGTGGCTTGGATTACTTGGCTTTAGCCGTTGCCACTTAGGTCGTTCCCCTCTCATCAGCCTTAATGGCACCGTAAGGGCAACTCGAGAGGGCAGGCCTTCTAAAGGATTTAATTGGAAAAAATAAATGAAAGAATGAAAGAAGAGAGTCTGGATTTTTGATCACCCATTGAAGGGGAGAGCATAATACCTATCCCTTCAAAGACATGAAAAATAAGGGTTCTTTTTAACCTTTTATCACAATGATTTTATTATCTATTCGGAGATGTTGCTCCAAAAAAGTATGGGGTTTAATTTTAACTTTCATTGCAATTGTGAAAAAGAAGACAAGTTTATTTGTGGTTTATTTAATTAGCACCAAATTGCAGTGTTTCTAAGCTATCCTTATAGAAAATGATGCTAGTAAGCAAATGGTGGGCTATCCAGCCTAATTTTCCAATTATAGAGCTTTGTCTTTTTATAGACAGAAATAAATTCTGATAAAAACCAGAACTGAACTAGGATAGAAAGAGAAAAATCTAATCTAACAATTGCAACTTACCTATAGAGTAAATGTGAATTGATGTCAGATCAACCGTGAATTGATATATCATCAATTGTGAATTACTGTTTAAACAATTGCAATGTGATGACTGATCAATTGCGAATTGATATAAGATCAATTGCTGATCAGTAAATTTTATTTTTTTTGAAGTTTTAAGAAACAAAAGAAAAAGATAGAAGATAGAAGGATTATTCTACAATGATATTATCCCACACCACTCGAGCCATCACATCAATGTCATCGTAAAATTTGTACTTGGCTAAGATATGGTGGATATTTATGTGATATTGAGCAATCTCCTCTTTTTCTTCGATTTCACGGAGCACCCTTTTTGCCTTTAAGAGCATTTGATACACCCTTTGTTGTCTCCTATGCTGTTTTGCCTTCCTTGCACCTAAAATTATGAAAGTTAGCTTTCCCACCATTGAATTAGATACATTTTATATGCAAAAATTGAAATTTCCAGAATTTGATGAAATTTATGGGTTAGGTGCGCAAGACCAAATAATGACAAAACGACATAAGACAAATTAATTTTGTAAATTCCTAAGGAAATTGCGAACTTTTTTTGCAATTGCGGTGTAGGGACTGATCAGTTGTGGTAGAATATGCTATTAATTGCGGTGTGATATTTGCAAATGCAAATTTTTGCATAAACAATTGCAGTATGAGGATCTCCTTTTGAGTACGAACCCGCAAAATCAATTTAAATAGACAATTAAAGTTAGCATGCTTTCACGTCGGATTCACCAAATGTACTTAGGGGTAAATTAAGTGTAAATTGCATAATTAGATATCAAAGAGTGAATCACAACTCTAATCTAATCAATATTACTCCTAAATGACAATAGAATAATGCAACATCAAGTGAATTGAAAGAATGATCTATTTAAAACTCCCTCAATCAAAATAGCAAGGCTTCCATTGCTCTTCTCCATTATTGATGTTGAAGGTGGCTCTCAGGTATTGCACTTGATTTCCTACATAAGATGAACAATAATTTTGAAGACTATGATTCTATGATTCTAGCTTGAATTAAGAAAATGATGTTGTTTATATAGATTTTCAACACAAAGGGGGTGAGAAAGAGAACTCAAGTTTTGATTGATAGATAACTGAAATTGATTGATCAGTGAACTAGTTATGATTGATTTGTTAACTCATTTGATTGATCTTTAACAGGATTGATTGGATAGATTGGCTAGGAAACTCATTTGATTGATCAGTAAACTGAATAGACTAGGGAGATGACTGAATTGATGGATTAGTCATAAAAAGTTGATTTTGAGTTAGAAAAGATGATTGATGAGTTAACT
This sequence comes from Cryptomeria japonica, assembly GCF_030272615.1. Classification (NCBI taxonomy): domain Eukaryota; kingdom Viridiplantae; phylum Streptophyta; class Pinopsida; order Cupressales; family Cupressaceae; genus Cryptomeria; species Cryptomeria japonica. The sequence continues at coordinate 355,967,255 of NC_081413.1, forward strand.
CATTAGACAACTGATTTGATCAATGAGTTCTAATTTTAGCATGTGTTGCAGGAATTTGAAATTGAATTTGATTTTTATTTTCAATTTAGATTTGAATTTGATCATTCGAACACTGAAATGCACATGAAATTAACTAAAATTCAGATTTGGTGAAATGTGAATTTGGAAATGTGAAATTAGGTGAAATTCAAATTTGGGGAAAAATGAAATGAAATTAGTTGGAATTAATTGGAATTATAATTTGGGGAATTGGAGGAATTTAATTAATTAATTTAAATAATTTAAATGAAATTATTTAAACTTAGGAGATTGAATTAATTAAATAATAAAAAATATTTAACTAAGGAGTAAATAATAATTAATTAATAATTGAGATCGGGTTAATTGATTAAATGATAGAAATTCTATAGTTAGGAGTGTTGAAGGGTGATGATTAGAAGAAATAGTTAGTTTAATCAAATAATTAAAGAATTACTTAATTAAATAGACGAATAATTAGTGTATAATTAATGAGATAATTTTAGGTGTCTACATTTGCCCCTCTTTGACACAATGTCAGAACGGCGTTGTTTCAAAGAAAATGAAATTTTTTGCCCTAGTATGCCCTAGTAACACTGGGGTATAATGCCCCCTCAAGAGATTGTTTGTACATTGAAGGCATGAATGATCTCGTGATAGAACATGAATTTTAAATGAGAGATGGAAGAATGATTAACTTGGTGACATGAATGAGTTTGATTATAGAAAATAAATGGTTACCGGTTCATCTGCTAGAAAAGGAAAAGATATATGTCAATCATGAGTGCAAGTCAAGTCATTGAAGTTACTGGGGAAATGAAGACAATGAATATCAAGTGATGGAACTTGAGGCACTATGGGCAAAAAGATTTCCAAGAGGCACCGGTAAGTATAAAGGAAAGCTACCTTTGAAGTGTTTCTCTTGTAGTAAAATTGGTCATATTGCTGCTAATTGTCCTAATGTTGACAAGAAAGAGAAATTTAGAAAATATAGAGGAAAGGGTAAAAAACAATGTTGTGTTGCATTAGATGAAGGTGTGACCGATGAGGAGTTTGAAGATGAAGATGAAAATGAGGAAATTGTGTTTATAGCCGTGAAGGAGGAACTGATAGATGAAAAGGCACTGGTATCTCATATGGAGAATAGTGATGAATGGATTATAGATAGTGGTTGCTCACACCACATGACCAGAGATAAAAGTATGTTCATAACTCTTGATGAATTTAATGATGGTGTTGTTAGATTTGGAAATAACGCTCCCTGCATGGTGAAAGGTAAAAGTTCAATTTCTCTAAATGGGAAGAGTAATTCTGATGATGTGTTTTGGGTTGATGGTCTAAAGAAAAATCTTTTAAGTGTTGGTCAGCTCAATGATAAAGGTTATTTGCTTGAGTTTAAAAGTGGAGTCTACATAATTCTTGGAGGTAATAGTGAACATATTGCTATCGGGAAGCAAACTAGAGGTAACTTATTCTATTTGAATAGTAATATTAATAATTGTCTGGTTGCAAGAATGGAAGACAATTGGTTGTGGCATAAAAGATTGTTTTTTTTTTTTTTGGTAAGGTGGCAATGCCACTTGATATATTTTATTAACAATATATAATTTTTACAATATATTTAAAAACTGGTTCAAACTGAGCTCCCAAAGAAAAGAACCAACAAGAAAAACTCTAGTCATTGCTCATCAACATGACTATAGAAGAGAAGTAGTGAACAATCCTCTAGCCGGAGCTAGTTACAAAATAGAGATCAGCAAAGGAGCATGCAGGCTCATTTACACATAGGAGCATGCAAGCTCATTTTATAGAATAGGAGCATGCAAGCTTATTTACAAAATAAGTTCCTGGGATATCTGGAAGGCCCTGTAACAAATAACTCCTACAACCAAAATTGACATGCCCCTGCACCAAAAAACAACAAAAACCAAAAAATATATATACTACAGAATGTAGAGAATTTACAAGAAACACAAGGTTCCAAAACGTGACTGACACCGATGACATGAGATCTACGGTCCGCCATTTTTAGATAAATGCCAAAGGAGAAGAGGTGAATGTGGAAATGCTAGAGAGAAATGAAGCCCAAAATTTTTATGCCGTAAATGAAAAGAAAGAGGAGATATATCATAAAAAAAATGACAAACCACAAGAAGTGGCGTACAGAGATAATCATGAAAACAACGCTACGCCAAAATTTAAATGGCATATGAAGGATGGATTTCCAATGTGAAAATAAATATCTCTAGATTTCGCACCAGAATAGAGTACCGAACACACGAACAACATCAATAACAACCAACTCATCATTAATGAATGCCAAGTGATGATCAAGTAAAGCAAAGTACCTCAAATCAAAATGAAATGGAATTATGAAAAGAAATACCTCACCAAGAGAAGATAATATCAACTCGTATAAATGAGCAATCATATAATAAGAAAGATTAAATCCTCAACTCTCTACAGGCTATAATTAATAGGTTTTGGAAGCTCATCAAATCACCCCCCAATCAAGAGGAATCAATAACAGTTTTATCACAACCCATATTAGCAAGGCAATCAACCAATGCATTACCTTCATGATAAACATGTGAGATGTTGAGGTGCTCAAACGTATTAAGAAGAGTCCATATTTGTTCAAGAATATACCAAAAATGCCAATTATCAACTTTTCTTGCCTTGCAAGCATTAATGATAATAGCTGAATCACCTTCAATATGAAGGTATTTGAAATTAAAATCCTTAGCCATAACAAGACCTTCTAAAAGAGCACAAGCCTCGGCCATATTATTTGTACCAGGAGAAATTGGCACTGCTTTTAATGCTAATAAAGAACCCAAATGATCACAAAAAACTATCCCTATTCTTGAATCGCCAAGATTTCCACGGGAGGATTCATCAAAATTCAATTTACAAAAAGGGGCATTAGGAGGATGCCATTTTATGGAATTTCTGTCTACAGGTGTTTTTCGAATCCTTGGAAAGGCGAGTGATATAGGAATAATGATACTTTTCCAAGAAGAGATCATAAAATTGTCCCAAGAAGAGAACTCTGAATTCATATTAAAATATTTCTGGACATGAGCATTAACTTGCTCAATAATACTTCTTTCCAAAATCCCATGAACAACCGATAAAACCGATGAGTCACATCTAAAAATGCGCTTGTTTCTTTCCCACCAAATGGCCCATATGACTGAAGAGGGAATTATAAACCACAAACAAGCAAATAGAGAAGATGAATACAAAACTGGCCAAGACTGAAACATGTCCCATAAAGATAAAGGTAAAGGGAATGAAAGAGATAACTTTTGGAGGACAAAATCCCAACAACTACTCGCAAACTCACAATGAAGAAAAAAATGATTGACATCTTCAAGAGCTTTACCACATAAGACACAAGAAAAGGAGGCTGCAATATTAAATTTGACTAAACGATCACTAGTCAAAATTCTATTTTGCAGTGTGAGCCAGGAAAAAACACCAGCTTTAGGTAATACTGAATTATTCCAATAGAACAAAAAGGCACGATGAGGAGCATTTTGATTGGCCATTTGTTGAACAACAAAATATCCTTCTTTAACAGAGTAGTTTCCTGATTTAGAAGGGCACCAAATAAGTTCATCTTTGATGTTAAAAAGGAAAGCCACTTGGTCTTGCAAAATAGATTTAAAATTTTGAATTTCCTGCAAGGACAATGGCAGAGTAGAGGGATCCTTCCATGAGACCTTGTGAGAAAACAGATCAACACTATCTACATAATCAACCAATCTAACTCCCCATGATTGAGAAAGAACATCTGAAACAGAAGCAAGAGAATCATGCTGCGAAAGAGGGGGAAAGCCATTCCAGGAGTCTTTCCAAAAAAGAATATCCTCCCTCGAATGGACCTGCTAGGAGAGAAAATTAGAGACCACTTCCCTACACGAGATCATAAAGTTCCAAATAGCAGACCCCTGTGGAGGATTAGAAATTTTGAAGATCCTAGCAGGATTTTGGGAATCCAAATACTTAGCCTGCATAATTTGGCACCACAAAGATTGGGGATTAGTATACATAAACCAAACTAGTTTGCCCCCAAAATCCCTATTTCTTTTAGATAAGTCCTAAATCCCAACACCACCAACTTGCTTGGAAAGAGACATCTTGGTCAAAGAAATCAGTGGAATCTTTTTATCTTTTGTCATCTTATTTTTCCAAAGAAAATATCGAATAATCTTTTTAATTTGGGAGATGACTGATCTAGGAGCTTGAAGAACTGAGATATAGTAATTGGGAATGGTAGATAGGACCATTTTAATGAGAAGTATCCTACCTGAAAGAGACAATCACCTAGCCTTCCAAGCAGAAATACGAGATTTAAGTCTCTTAATAACCGAATTCCAAAAAGAAGACTTAGCAGATCCCATAAAGAAAGGAATCCCCAAATAGGTACAAGGAAGAGAGTCTACTGGGAAACCTAAGATATTCACAATTCTATCAGCTACCAACTGAGGAGTATTAAAAATGAAGATCTCGGATTTATGGGGGCAAATCCGTTGGCCAGATCCAACAGTATAAGTATCCAGAATAAATTTAATATGAGTAGCCTCTTGAATAGAAGAAGACCCAAATAAAAGTTTATCATCGAAAAAAAGTTTATGAGTGATTGAAATATCAGAGTTAGGAATTAATTCCCCTTTCCAAAAGCCTAGATCCCTTTGCTTAATAAACAATCGACTAAAAGTTTATGCCATAATGATAAATAAGAAAGGAGATAAAGGATCTCCTTGTCTAACACCCTGGGTTGAAGAAAAGTATCCAGAGGGAGCTCCATTAATGATGACAAAATATGAAGCAGTAGAAATACAACTCTTGATTCATTTACACCAGCTTTTAGAGAAACCAAATTTTCTCAAAACTTTGAGCAAAAAAGGCCAGCAAACTTTATCATAAGCCTTTATCATATCAAGTTTGACCACAAAACCTGGGATATTGGACAAATTTAAGGAATGTAAAGTTTCATGAGAAACAATTGCTCCCTCATGAGTTTCCCGACCCAGAGCAAAACCTCCTTGTTGAGGAGAGATGACATGAGGAAGGAGAGTTTTAAGTCTTAAATAAATAGACTTGGTGAAGATTTTGTAAATAGAGTTGCACAAAGAAATGGGTCTAAATTCATTAAAAGTTTGGGGATTCTTAGATTTTAGGATAAGGGCAATATAAGTGAGGTTAATTTTTTTAAGGATTTACCCACCCCTCCTAGACTCTTCTAAAGCCATTAATAAGTCAAAACTAATAAAATCCCAACATTTCTGAAAGAACAAGATAGTAAACCCATCAGGACTCGAAGCTTTGTTAGGGGCCATGGAAAAAAGAACAGAATGAAGCTCATCTAAAGAAAAAGGCCTCATAAAAAAGTCATTATCCTCATGAGAAACAAGGGAGGGGATAGAATCTAAAAGAAAATCCACATGATGATCCATAGAGGAAGAAGAAAAAGAAGGACATAACAATTCCTTAAAAAAAGACACCCCCTCCTCTCTAATCTGCTGATTTGAATTAAGGACATAACCAGACTTAGAATCCTTAATACTAAAAATTGTAGAAGCAGCTCTTTTAAGCTTGGATACAGCTTGAAAGAAGGCAGTATTCTTGTCACCTTCTTTAAGCCAAACCTCACGAGACTTTTGTTGCCAATAGATTTCAACTTGGGAGAAAAGGATCTCCCACTAAGCTTGCAATTTCTTTTGAGCATCATTAGTGGAGGAATTAGTGCCATGTCTAATAATCTCCTCATTAACAACCTTGAAATCACTGGCAACTGCCTCTTTTTCATGAAAAATATTCTTAAAGACCAATTTATTCCAAGCCATAATTTGAGATTTGACAAATTTTAGTTTGGAATAAAATTGAAACATCTTGGTACCTTTGCAAAACGGAGCACTTATCCACCATTGCTTTAATAAAGAAATAAAATGAGGATGAGTGAACCATATTTTCTCAAACTTAAAAGAAGGTCTAATAGAGGGAACATGATCTAATTTATCGAAACAAAATTGGGAAATGGTCATAATCTAAGGAGGTAAGAATCTCAGAAGAAAAGGAAAAGTTGCTCAAACGTAGGTTTAGGGAAATAAGAAATCTGTCAAGGTGAGAGGTAATCTAGCATTTAGATCTCCTATTAGTCCAAGTGAAAGAACCATTAGAAGGGAAAATATCGAATAACACACTGTTTTGTACAAAGGAAGAAAATTCATCAATAACCTTCTGAGTTGTAGGATTACCCCCTCTTTTTTCATTTGAGGAAAGGAGAGCATTAAAATCACCCCCAAGCACAATAAAAAAATCATCATATCATAAAAACAATTCAGATAAGGAATCCCATAAGTTAGTTTTATCTGAAGGAGAAGTCAGACCATAAATATTAAACATAACAAAAGAGACTTCAAACCAGTCAACCTTTAACAACTACCAATGAGAAGCAAAAGATAACATCTCAACTTTGACTGATTTAGGATTCCATAAAGTTATAAGACCACCAAAAGCACCCAAAGAAGGAACATGAACAACTTTCCAAAGGGACCATTTGGAAATTATGTTATCAAAAGAATCCTGAGAAAGTTTAGACTCTTGCAATAAGATGATATCCACTTTTGAAGAATAAAAAAATTTCTTGATCCTTCCCCTTTTGTCACAGGCATTTAAGGCCTTGACATTCCAAGATAAAATCCTCATTTATCATAAGGAGAGCAACATGCCCTCCTTGTTTTGACTTGGGAAGAAAATTTCTCTACAATAGTGGATTGAATACCAGCCGCAATCTCCTCCTTGATTTTAGCCAATTTTGGTTTCCAACCCCTCTTCTTAGGAGTTTTAATAATAGGGGGGGAAACAAAAGGAGATTGCTCCAAGGATAACTTCTGAGAGAAATCAAATCCATGCACATTAGAAACAGTTGAAGAAGGACTATCAATAAGATTCACACCCACACCTTCAACTGAATTTGGTCGAGAAGAGGAGACATGACAACCATCATGGACAGGCCTCGAAGAGGCAGATGTAGAAGAAAAAGAAAATTCAGGAAATTCCTTTGCAACAATCTCATCAAATAGATCAGAAGAAACTAAAAATAAAATATTTGAAGCAATAAGTTGAATCTTCTCTTTAGAAATGGAAAGAGAAGAAGGAGAACTTGGAATGGGCAAAAAAGAATCACTATCAAAAATCAAACCATGAACAATTTTGGTATGATCCGCCAGACCCACAAAAGAAGAACGAGAAGAGGAATCAACAGAGCAATGATTTGTACAACCATTCGAAGGTAACAACAATTTTGGAAATGAAACCAAAGGACAAGAAATTTGAAAAAAACTCACAGAGGAGAACAGAAAAGGTTCAAAATGAAATTCAGAAGACCAATAATCCTTGAAAGGACTAGGAAGAAACTTAACCGAGTTTGAAGAAAAAGAACAAAACCGATGAATGGCAGACAAAATAAAGAAGAACATGGCTAGAGAGAAGAGAAAAGTAAAATCCATTAGAGGCACATCACATACTGTATATCTAGAAAAAGGAATGAGAGATGTAACAAAAAGAGTTAAAGGAGCAGAATCCTTAACATTATGATCCTTTAAAGACTGGCGATCCTTACTTTTAAAAAGGGAACATTGGTGAAAATTAGATGAAAAATCTGAACAAACTTGTAAAGGTGCAGTAGAATCACCACAACATTGAGAGGTGAAATGGCCAAGTAACATAGCACAAGAATGAATAGCGATCGAATCTTGAATCACCATAGGCTGCATCCACACACCACATTTGGAGAAAATAATAATTTCAGAGGGAATGGGTTTAGACAAATTTAACAACAAAAAAACCCTAACCGGAAGATGAGGTCATTCGAAAGGAACTAAATCATGCTTAATAAAAATTCCCAATTTGTTTGCTAGGATTTCAACCATATAAATATCACGATACTCCAAAGGAAGACCCGCGAAAGTTACCTAGAAGGGCATAAATTGTGGCTTTGCCGATTGAATATCAAAATGAGGAGACCAAGCATAGGTAAAAATTCATATCCCAAAACCACCCTTTAAATCTATGCACACAATCCCTATACTTTTTCAGAATTGAAAATCACAGTGAAATATAGAGAATCTTTATCAAACAAAAATAAATTCTTCATACCATCCCAATTAGACTTTGCCCATGTTAACAATTTACCAAAAGAAACTGGAGAAATAAGCTTACCAATGAGGGTAGTAGAATGCAATAACTTCACAGAGTCCTAAATCATGTAATCGGGGAATATAACCTTATACTGCACAGAAGAATGCAGATTACCCCTTATTGAATTGGAAAATGTAGAGGGAGAGTTATGGGAAGTGGATTTGGATGGAAGGGAGCTCGTTTAGCAACATGAATGTCATTCGGGGAAGAAAGGAAGTGAGGTTTCAAAACCAAAGTGTTATTTGGCTAGGTGACATAAGATGGGAGGGAAGGATTACAATCCTGGGAGGGAGATCCAGAAGAAGCTAATGAGAAAAAACCATTAGAATGCGGGGAGCCATCACAGATGTCGAATGGCGGTTGAGGCGAAACATATCTATGCTTCATAGGTTTTTCAGAACCAAAAAAGGAATGAAAATGCTTAAAAGGAGCCTTTGGGTGATCAACAGGATGAGGACCCAAAATGCCCTGAAATATTAATGCCTTGGGAACAAAAGATTTATAATAAGAATGCAGAGGTTTTGGAACAAAATTACCTGTAAATTTGCAAAAATATGATGAAGTCGACATGAATTTTTCATAAGCCAAGTCACGCCAGTGACCATCCTTAACAACCCATTGAGGAGAATGATTAGAAGTTTGTAATTGAGCCAAATCATGATCGTCAAATGGCATATCTGCCCATCGAATCTGCATGTTCGCCATTCCTAGGGGTTTCTTCAAATATCCCTAGATGCCATCACCATCCGCCATCCTCTGTGTGTCCTTGTGATCTGTATTGGTTGCCTAGTTTCCATTGCTTAAACAATCCATGGCCATTCTAAAGCCTTTTATTTGAGGCATTCTGTCAAACAGTTCATGTGTCTTGTCTATTCTTCCACATTTTTCATAACCCAATTCTAATGCTTCCACTTTGGCTTAGGTTGGGAGACGCTGGCAAGGTGTCGTGTATCGGGAAAGTGAAGATGAAAAAATGGGCCCTCGAGGCAAAGCAAAGATGGAGGAGGTCTCAAGATCGACCTCGACTGCTGTCACAAACCAGGCCCCTTTTAACTCGTTGCAACCCTAAATTTTCCCAGAACGAATATAATATTGTGAAATCATTTTCTAAAAACCAAGTGGTTTTATTTCCCCGGTAAAAAGGCAGTTTTAACTCACAAGGCTGGTATGCCGGTAGCTGAAGTGGTAGAAAATAATTTATAAGCACCGAGAAGCCCAATCCAGTGGTGCTTCCGCCGGGGAAATTTTCATCTTCTGCGAAGCCTGTTATTAGGTAAACACACTGATTACCAAAATAAAAATTAATACTTTAATATTTTTAGTAAGAAAAGAAACTACAAACAAATTAAGCATAATAGAAGAAGTGTTTGTAGATGACATAATTTTTTGTGGACATGATGATGTGTGTATGGATTTTGTTGATATAATGAAAAAGGAATTTGAAATGTCTCTAATCGGTGGAAAAAAGTTTTTTATTTGCTTACAGGTCCACCAACTAGATGGTGGTATTTTTATTTGTCAGACAAAGTATATCAAAGAGGTGCTGAAGACTTCTGGTATGGAAGACTACAAACTGGTAGGAACACCGATGGTAATAGGCTACAAGTTATCAAAGCAAGATGATTCCCCTGCTGTTGGTGAAAAAGAGTACAAATCTATGATTGGAAAGCTACACTATGTTGTTCATAGCAGACCGGACATTTCTCATGATGTTGGATTAGTGACTAGATTTCAAGAAGAGCCTAAAGAGAGTCACATGGTGGCTGCGAAGAGAATTTTTTGGTATCCCAAAGGCACAGTAGAATATGGTTTATGGTATCCCTATAAAGGAGATTTTACTTTGGATGTCTTTACTAATGCTGATTGGGCAGGTAATGTGCATGATCAGAAAATCACAACTGGTGGAGCTTTTCTACTTGGTGGAAGATTAGTGGTATGGATGAGCAAGAAACAAACATGTGTTTCTCAATCTACAACTAAAGAAGAGTATGTAGCTGTATCCATGAATTGCACGCAAGCAATATGGATGAGACATGTGCTAGAAGGATTCAAGATATATATGTCTGAATTGGTGACTATTTATTTTGATAATACAAGTGCAATAACAATTTCTAATAATCCTATACTTCATGCTAGAACCAAGCACATTGAATTGAAGTATCATTTCCTAAGGGAAAGAGTTCAAGAAAAACAAGTGAAAATGGAATATATGAAGAGTAAAGATCAGTTAGCTGATATCTTTACTAAGCCCTTACCGAAAGCTACCTTTGAGTTTCTTAGAGGTAAAGTAGGGGTGGAACCCCTACACTGGAAGAAGTAGAATGATAGAGATGATGATGTTACTCTAATTGTATATCAAGTTGGATATCGACAAGCAAGTTGCAGATGATGATGTCACTCTAATTGTATATCTGATTGGTATTTCCATCAATGCAAAAGGGGGAGAATGGTGGCATTTGGCATAATTGATGTAGAATGAGATGATGCAGGTGATGCAGTTGAAGATGAATGACTGAATCGGTAGAGGAAAAAAGACTGAGATTTTGTGATTAGATGACTTGATCAGTTATTTGTGTTGTAATTGATGGCAAATAATGTCAAATGATGATTACTGATGTCCCTAATGTTTTGTTTTGTCATCTAGGTGATTTGGTTTACCGAAAGATAGGGTTTATTGGCAAAGAACAAAAGATTGTGAATTAGGACTTTAACCAGTAAAGCAGAGATGTTTCGGTTGAATTGGACAATCGGTAATGATTGGTGTTTTGTGGTTTGGAATGTGAGCTTTTATCATGGAAATGAGTATCTGACTGGAACCAAAACTTGTGATGACTACCAGAAGGCTTGTTTCTAATTTCTGCTGAAGTTTTGCTAAGGTTTTAGTAGGGTTTAAGGATCGGTGAAGAAATCTTCAAACAGGTAATGATTTTTGTTATGATGGTGATTAACGATGATTCTACATGAAGGTGGTAACATGAAACAACCCATATGAAATGTTTGATTTTTGTTTTGGCACAATTCAAGGAAGAATTTCTTGGGAAACAACAAAACGCTTAGTGGAGTGTTTTGAGGTTTTGACTTTGGTACAAATCGGATTTTCATGATGGGCTTCGATCAACCAACAGTTGATATTGCATTGTAATTTGATGTAATGATTTGTATATTGATCTAAGATGATCTCTTATGATTTGTATTATAATTTCATGTTGTCATTAGGGTTTAGTGGCTGACCTAGTTGAGATGGATATTTAGGATGACACAGTTGATGTTTATTGTGTGGATGGTCTTAAGAGAATGTGTTGAGCCGCCCAAGACTAGTGTGAGATTTTTTTGAGAGTTTCCAAGTGTTGAACATAATTGGATCCGATCTAGCAAGCTGAGAAGTGCAAGTAACACATCACTTTTTCACTATTGTTCCCTAACAATTGTAGCGGGTTAAACCCCTTATTCGGGTAGGTCCTAACATGCCTTAAACATTTAAGCCCTCTAACAGGGCAACTCTCAAAAAGAGTGGTAAATCCTCTCATGAGGTTGATCCTAACAGATCATCAAGCTCCTAACTGGGCTGCTAGTCAAATTCCTTAACCAAGTGACTCCTAACAAGGTGTATTGTAAGCTCCTAACAGGGCTAAGATCCTAACCGGGCGTACTCCAAAAGAGTGTAAATATTTGTGGGTACCAACTCCCACCATGGTTTTTTCCTATCTGGGTGTCCATGTCAAAAATTATGGTGCTATGTGTGGAATGCTTTTCATTTGATGTGCTTGTTTATGTTACATTTCGTACACTATTTCTAAGTACACCGGTTATGATGTTTTATGAGAGGTTTATAAAAGGTTACTGGTACTGATAAGAGTTGGTAGAGAAACTATTTGATTTGATAGATGAGGATAATGAGTTGGTAAATGATCAAATTTATATTACTACTTAAGTGGTGAAAGAATTAAGAGATGTGGTAAATGATTTGATTAATGTGCTAGCAAATCTGATAAAGAGGTTGTTAGATCTAATAAAAGAAGTTGAGATATTTGATAAATGATTTTAGATCTGATATAAGTTTGATTTTGGCTTAATCTTGTAAATTGGTATTAATACCGATTCACCCCCCTCTTAGTATTAACCGGATTATCATCTGATTAACACTAGGATCTAATACCAATAGTTGGAATCAATGAACACTGAGATGGGGGGGTGAATCATTGTTCTGGTATTTACAAATTTTCTAATCTGATTCTTTATCCACCAGATGCACAAGTAAAAAACTGAAATGTAGAAACACAAAGCTAACAAGCACATAACCATAGCACCAATATTTTTACGTGGAAACTCAGAAATGGAAAAACTATGGTGGGATTGATTACCCACAATACTATTATACTATGAGTAGGAGTAAAACAATATTACATAAGTTGGAATGCACATGCATTTAGACACATTGCTTAGTTACAAAAGGGCTACAACTCGGAGGAAGGCTCACTGCCTTATAGGTAATACCAAATGATTACAATGAGTAATGAACTGAAGAAAATCATTTGATTATGCCAAATAAAATTTTTGGTTAGGCACAAAGTGATCCGTTGTTGTTGTTCTCATAAATTGCTCTATTCTGCTCTACTACTGATTACCAGATCAACAAAAATCAAGGTGTGCACGTGAAACTGCTCTCAATTGCTCCCAAAATCAACTCCCATCTCATATCAACATGCAAAAGCATTAACCAAGTTGATCTTATATATTCGCACTAACAAAATTGATCTCCCACAAGTCGGCTTCTCAAAATATCATTGAAATATAAAATGTGTAGCTTAAATTCGGCTCAAATATTAAGAATACCATATTCCGCATCCAAAACATATGATCACACGCTTCCCATAAGTCAATCCAATTACCTTGGACTTATCAACAACCACTAGAATTACCTCAAAGAATCCAATCCACACATTACACCATCAATAATGAAGATAACCCTATTTTACTGCTCTACCAGATACTAAACCTTCTAACATGCATGGGAATCAATACCAGATGATAGTATTGCATGATAATCTGCTTCACATACTCAATCAACTTAGCTCAGATGTCTGGAACCAAAAAAGACATCACCAGATAAGAGAAATCCTCACCAACACTATACACTGATTATCTCCGATAGACATGCCAAAACTTACTCAAAACATTTGAATATCCCAAAACTCCATACTAGATAAGATCAATAATCCGAGTTTCCATCAATGACAACTGCTAAGAAATCTCATGCACCAGACATCATCAATCGTCACCAGAGGATCACCTGAATAGTGTCTTATGCCAACACTAAGTCTCATTTTATATACATCAATTTTACCTCATAAGTACATCATACTTACACCATGATTACATCATTACCATGAAGGCATGTATATACATAGCTACATCTGATAAACATGAGTGCAACATAGAAAATGCATAAAACTCCATTTGACTTACTGTGTTAGCCAATTTCAAGAGTAGCAATCTAGAATAGGAACAAAGCCAATCCATGTACACACATGAGAAAAATCCCCGATGGAAGAAGGAAAATTCCACCCGACCATGTGGAACCAAAAGGTCCACCCCCCACGCTAGGAGATAGACATAAGGCCCTCAAAAAAAAAACAAAGGATTACAACACATGAACCAAACACACTTCCACCGAGTAAATCATAAGCAAGATACACATAAACAAAAATCTAAATAGGAGTACTACAAAGGCTGCACATATAGAGGCAGAACACTAGTGCTCACAAGGGGAGAGTGTCATCGCATAGATTGCTATGGGTTATCCTTTTAGGTCTCTGTAGGCCTCGACTCCAAACCTAGGTTATCCTGGGAGCCTCTCTCGACCCCTGTCCCCCATACAAGTTTCATGCAAAACCAACATACCTTTCATGAGGATGGGGTAGTTGATATGCCATTCCAGGCCTTCCATGCCTCATCTTGAGCCTAAACAAGCACTCATGCTATGAGTGGGGCATCCATTATCTTATTTAATGTTTTTAAAACCTAACCCCCCAGTTTATTAATTAGGTTATTAGTTATTAAGGAAACTTCCAATGGGCTATCCTGGCAGCCACTTTGGGCCCCGACCCCCACTTGGAGGCCACTCCCCCTCATGACACAACAAACCATCATCAAAAGAATTATCATAAAATTATCTCATAAGTCTCATTAAAAGATCGAAAGCACCATAAACCATATAATGAGTTCCAAACAAGTCTGGAATCATATCGCATCTCAACCACATATCATCAAATACAAAAATCTTCCATCAAAGAGATCAATCCCAAAAGGAGAGTAACAATATAATACCATGAGACTGATAAGCCATCATAAAATTCCATAATTAAATCCCCAACATAAACTTGAGCATAATAACACTGACATATAAAATTGAGCTCAAAGACCAACCTCTGGAGTCCCCAAAAGAGATACGGGCCAAAACAACACCAAAAGACACAAACCCCTAACACTAGTTGGTTTAGGTTGCTATAACACAAAAGGCCAAAGGTTTGGTTTAATTAAAACATCGAAACAATTCCAAGGACAACAATAGTCACATAATAGGAACATAGATCACATTCAGATAACAACCATGAGAAACCATTTTAAGTATAAAGAACAATTATTATCAAACTATACATGAGGTTTTCGATTATACTTGGACATATATACATGATAGAGCAACAAAAGTAGTGTAAAGCCCATTTCAAAAAAATATTTATTCAAGATAATTAAAATAATCCAATCAATCCTATTATTGCACATTATTTGTTTTTAAGGTATTCAAGATAAATTATTTATCAGCTGAATAAATCACAATTCTACATTAAAAATACCTTTTAATATATTATTAATAAAATAAAATACTATTTAATATACTTCATTGTCAGAGACACTAAATATTCACCACACAAAGTAATTTATAATACAGATTTAATAGTTTACTCGCAAGAAAATAATCTTAATAGTAATTTAATAATATTGTTATCACAACAAATTGTATTTAAAAATATTGCATTATTAAAATGTAGGGAAAATTAAATATTGCAGGGCCGATTAATTGTAGGTCGTTATTTTAAAAAATAGAGAAAATAAATTAATTTAAGGTGGGGCCACCCACATCCACGTGGTGAGAGGAGCCACCAAGGGGTGGGTGGTTTCCCCTTCCCCCATGTTGTGGGGGGAAGGTCCACCCACCATGGTGTGGGATTCCCATGCCATGGTGCAAAGGACCTCCCCATGGCATGGTTGTGGTGGAGGTTCCACTTATAGCGCACCCTCCCACCATGCCACACTAATATACAATGCCCAAAACAAATATAAAAAAAGAATCACAAATTTAATTTAAAATAATATTTAATCAAATTAATATATGAATATTAATTGCAGCAATAAAAATAGAAACACACAAATTCTAGTCAGCAGAAAACAATAAGAAAGAAATGAATAAATACATATATTTTATTCTGAGACCAAAGAACATATATTATATATATTTTTAATTCAAAGATTTAATCCATCAATCCCAAGAAAATTATATATATTAAATGGATAAAATTGCACATGAAACCAACAGTTTAATAAACAGAGATCTCAAAAAAACAAGATTAATAATATTTCAAACAAATTTCACATTATGCATACATAATTGATTGGAAAAGTTCTCATCAACTCAATCGGATTATTGAATGAATCCAAGCATGTGACTTCACAAGATGGGTTCATTAGATAATCTGATTACAAATAGATTTCGCAGAGATAAATTCATTTTCGAAAACCAATTAATGGCAAATGAAACCCTACCTCGAAATCGCTACTAGAAAATTACAGATTGAGGGTGTACAAAAATCCAATTGAAAGCACCAGATTCACACTGAATTTGCCCAAAACCTGAGAACACCTTGGTATGCACAAACCACATTCAAGACCCCACAAGAAAATTTTCTCCCAAAATCCAATTCCCATTTCCTCTATAAAATTGTTTTCCCACAAAACCCCCAAAAAAACATGTCCCAAAAGAAAAAATCCCCTTTTGTGCCCATTTTCCCGACAAATCAAAGTTTCCTCCAAATTCCTCTTTTCTAGAAAAACAACCTACTTTACCAATTATTACTTGAATTAATTAACTTCCAATTTAAATTTCCATTTAATTAATAACTTTTCAGTATTATTTAATTATTAATTTATGTCCACCATTATAATTATTTAATAACTTAACCATTTCATCTTTTAAATAATAAATTAATTTATTAGACATTCAAACTTATATTATAATTTAATTATTTAAACATTAATATTAATTTGTTAATTAATAACAAAGCACTATTATGCAAACATATATATTTCTTTTATTTAACACACACAAGTAAATAAATTTAAATAAACTCAACTCAAAGTTTAATAAAACCTTAAGATAAACTAATAATTAAAAACTATCGGAATGATAAGATAATAAACCCACCCATGACATCTACAACAAATTAAACCCTAATACATCACAAACACATACTCACACACAACATAGCCATGGTTATCGAATGGTTACCTATATTGCATTCCAAATAGGTTGACACTAGACAGTAGGCATTTCTCTAACACTAAGTAAAGACTAGGGTTTAAGAAACAGACGTACCTTATGCTATCTCCCACGACTTCCATTGAGATTATGTAGGTATGCTTAGACCCAAAAAACTAGGTGGAGCCGACGCCTTGTACCCGCAACCCCGCATCATCAAGAAAAGAATACATACGTATATTCAAAAACTATAGGCACACTGATGAAGGGGAGTCGTGACATTCCCTGCCTCTCCGAAGTGAGTGACAAAAGATCACCCCCTCACACCCCATATAGAATGAAACACATACATAAAATCGAACACATGATACATCTCATACATAAAGTAAGTATGACAGTCCATGATCAGTACACAAGAATACAATCTAACATCTATTCATCCATAATCAATACTCATATATAAAATCTAACATCTAATCACCCTTAAAGACAAAGTGAGTAACCAACATATATCAAATCAAAACATCGTAAAATATCTTAATATAGAGGAATTCAATTATCAATAAGGAAATCAAAAGCACACATGAGATTCATTAGCATCTAACATAACTATCATAAAAATGATTCCTAGAGGGGCATTACATTCTCCCCCCTAGGGTTCGACTTACTCTTGGAAGTCGCAAGGCTAAGATGGCAAAACAAGAACATGTTAATCATAATACTTATATTAAATAATACTAATTCTTAACTTTTCTTTCTGGAAATGCAATCCAGAATAATCAATCTTCTAATGAACAGGTATCACCTATCTTCAAATAATTATTTCTTTCTTTCTCTAACTCAAGTAGTATTCAACAAATTTTCCCTTCGCATTCCTCAATTACTTGGAAATTAATGCACTACATAAGGGTCACAACATGATACTTCATCTTTCAGTACCTAGGTTAAGCATTCTAATTCTCTCATTCACCTATTAGAAACCATCATTCCAACAAGCATTCTTGCGGGTCATAAATTTTCTACCGATGTCATTATCCAAAAGTAGATATATCATAACATATAAAACATCATAACTTACATTTTTCAAACATGAAAACACTTCCTTAACATCTATATGAACCATTAAGATGATAAATATACATGTTCTAACGCAACATCCTACACATACACTCCTTTCTACATTACCAGGGCAAACACAACATACTCTTAGATTAGGTTCTCAAATTCAACCATAAGTAATACATCATGCATCATCTAAGATCCATAATTCATACACATTATATAAATAATGGGTTCATGGTATATAAATCATAACAATATTAACACTAAAAGACCAATCATAAAGCATAATACTATAGTGTCATAAAATTGTGACCCTTGCAATTTTTGACCACATTAGGGTCCTCACATTGATGAATCAAATCCCCAAGCCTGATCGGAGACCCGAGACTTTCTCATCCCTGAAAATCGCACATTTTTCTTCCCTTCGCATGGCCTAAACCCTTCTTTCTGTCCTAGATAAGGGAAGGACAGGGGCGTGGTGCCCCTGTCCTCCTAAGATAGGGGCATGGCGCCCCTATCCCTGCCCTATTTTAGGGTCCCTCCATTCAAACTGTGCATTGAACTTTGCAATTGTAGGGGGAAACTTTTCCTGTCGGCCTTTGATGAATATATATGTCGCATTTTCCCTCCCATTTGTATAAGTTGGATAAGGCGAAGAAGTGCATAAGTTTGAATACATGAGATTGCGCATTCAAGCATTCCTTTCAAGCATTGAGCATTCTCAAGTCTCCCTTCAAGGCTAGGTGTTGCATTCAAGTCAAGGATTCAACAATTGAAGATCAGAGATCCCTTTCAATATTCAATTCCATACAAGCAAATATACCTACATTTCTATCACAACCTCCCTTGAGGTGAATTATATTTCAATCTTTCATTTACATTTACTTACAAGTACTTTCTTTCATCATTTGGTCAATTCCAAAACTGGGGTTTGACCTGAAGCCAAACCCCCAATCCCAACCCCTTTTCCTTTCTTTTCTATGTCTAGGTTGCAGGTGCACAACTATATTTGCAGATTTGGACTCCATTTGCAAAGGCAAAAAACCCTTTTCATTTCATGGACTTTTTAGAGGACTGCGTGCACTTTCAACACGGTCCTGACAACTTTTCCTCAAATTCACAGGGTGACTTTGTCTCGACATATTATAAGCAGATATAGGTGCACAACTTCATCCCATGCTTCTATCTCGAGTTATAATCAGTTCTTTGCTAATTTTACACTTAGTCCCAAAATACATAATTCAACCATTACTCATTCTAAAAGAGGGGTTAACTTGTCATTTCACACCATTATCAATTCCTTTAATATTCAATCTCTCTCCTCAGAGATTGGATCTAGTGAATTATCCCCCCTCTTTTAAATGTAATGTGCGTGAGGTGATTGAAGGGAAATCCGCAGTGAAACTTTCATCTCTCTTTGGAGGGAGGAAAATATTTCCTCTTGATCTCTCCATCATTCACTTTTCACCCCATTACAAATATAATCTCAATCTAAGAGAGGAAGTGAATATTATTACATGCAACAACCACCTAATGTCAACTTAACTCAAATAGAATCTATGCAAGCATCCCCATACACTCATCAAAACAATAAGTTTGTAGACCATTAATATTTATCTAATGCATATCACACAATCCACTTAATCCAATTCACACTTCCTCCAAAATATCTTATAATCCAAATTTTTATAAATGAATTCCATCATGGAAAATACACTTTTATTTCCTTATGCTGATATCAATACTATTTGATTACCCAATATGCCTAGATCCACTCTCCGCGGTGTTCTCCCTTAATACACTATTAGAGGTTCAAGCGAACATGATAGAAACAACACTAAACACATAACTAGGGCCAGCTAAATCAAACATTCAAAATGACCACCGGAAGATTCAAAAGAAAATAATCCAATAAGTAAAATTGTCAAGATCAACATCAAATAATGAAAAATGTCAGCAATTTCGACAACCAACAATACCAAAAACATGACAAATGTCATAAATTAAATGAAAATAAACGAGAATTTAGTAGTCATTCCTTTCATAAGAAATTTCAAAAAGACAATGCTAGCCCTATTATCACAAATCACAATTCATAAGAAAGTCAAAACAAGCAGTATCTCAACAAAAATCTCAAAACGAGGTGACCATTTTCAGCCACATCATAGGGAGTAACCACTATACAACACCCAAGACCACACGTCCTGAGTGCATTAGAGAATGAATAATAGACACCTTAGGCTATTAGACTAACTACATTTCTTTTAATATCATGTAATCTTGTACACACATGAAAGTTCATATAATTATCCTTTACGTAAGAAGACATATGTAAGTGTAATGCTGGAAAAATGGTGAATGATAGATCAAGAAGGAAATTACCCTTTCCCTTAAAGAGAGATGAGAGTTTCACTATCAATTACCATAAAAGAACTTTTAACCATGATACATTAGAAAGAGGAGAGGATAATTCACTAGATTCAGTCTCTCCACACAAAGATGGTAGATTCAATTCTGAATGAATTGGGAATGTTAAGTTGATCCCCTCTTCCTTGTTGGAAATGGAAAGGAAATTGATTGGATTATGTAGTGCAAAAGTGACAAATAATTGATTATAACTTGAGATCGGAATATGGGATGAAGCTGTGCACCTCGATCTGGTAGTAAAATGTCGAGATGAAGTCTCCCTATGAATTGGAGGAAAAGTTGTCTGGACCATGGCAGAAACGTACACGGTCCTTCGAAAAATCTGCGAAATGAAAAGGGTTTTTCCGCCTCTGCAAATGAAGCATGAATCCAAAAGTACAGCTGTGCACCTGTAACCTACACACAAAAAAGAGAGTAAAATGGGTAGGGATTGGGGGTTTGCCTTTAGGTCAAACCCCAGTTTTGGAATTAACCAAGTAATGAAAGAAAGTACTTGCAAGTAGATGTAAATGAAAGACTGAATTGTAAATCACCTCAAGGGAGGTTTTAGTAGCAATGTTGATAGAAATTCTTGTGTGGAATTGAATGTTGGAATAAATCTCCTCTTCAATGGTTGAATCCTTGACTTGAATGCAACACCTATCCTTGAAGGGAGACTTGAGAATGCTCAATGCTGGAAAAGAATGCTTGAAAGCTCTTGAATGCTTGATCGCTTATGCAACTTGACACACTCCAATCTTATCCAACTTTAACTTATTAAACTTATGCAAATGAGAGGATGAATGCCCCTTAAATACATGTTAGTGGATTTGATTTTCATCATGGGCCAACACCAGGGGAGTTTCCCGCTCAAGGCACAACCAACAATGCATGCTCAAGAAAGGTCCTACCCCAAAATAGGGTAGGGATAGGGGCACCACATCCCTGTCCTACCCCTTTCTCTAGGAAAGAGTGGAGATGGGGTGATGCATAGGCCAAGGAAGATTTTGTTTCCACAAGCTGAGCAATCTCTGGTCTCCGATCAGGCTAGAGGATTTGAACTCGCATGCATGAGGACCCTAATGCAGTTGAAAATTGCTAGGGTCACAATTTTATGACACTATATTTAGCCCCCACTTTAGCAGGAGTATAAGCGTACGCCAATATTGTTGGTAAAGTACAAGGAAACAAGATTGAAATATTTTTACAATGTCAAGGAGGCAAGATGCGCCAAGCCCCCAATAGACTTAAGGTTTTATGACTTTGATTGACAAAGTAAAAGGGAAGATCAAGAATGGGAGAACCATGAATGCAAGTAGCAAAGTTTCCTTCACAATGAGTCATGAAATCAAGGATAAAAAAGATTATGGATCAAAACAAAGTTCACTAAGTAATTCCAAGTATCACAAGAAGGAAAATATGAGTGGATTTTATGCCCCCATATTAAAGCGATTGCATGCACCTTATCAGAGGTGATTTATTTAAGGTAGGATACACCCAAGAGAGAGAGAAGAAAGGGAGCACGTTATCACAAGGATTTAGCCCCCAATCAAGGAATAAACCCAAGGATAATGACCACAAAACATGAGGTAGTATCGCTTTCCTTGGGGTGAGTATGATGTATGATAAGTCATGTATATGATGTATGTATATGCATATAATAATCTTCATTCCCCAAAGAAGGACTCTACCTTAGAAGAAAGGGAATAGAGGATGTCTTTTGAGTCAACATGAAAGGCACCTAGAATAGATCTCAATGCTTTGCATTGTCCGCAAGTATACATTAAGGGAACAATAGAAGAATAGGGATACACATAGAAGAATGGTCACAAAAGAGAAATAAAGAAGAGGGAGAAAGATCTACAATGCTAATATTGCTAATCTAGCACGACATCCACCTCCCGATCTCGCTGATCACTATTTTGGGAAGGTGAGCAACACGCCATAGGAGCGATATCGAGCATAATAGATGGAGCTATCACAAGATCCAAACAAGGACTATGCTCATGTTGTAAGTCACTTTGTTCTATTCTAGGAGCTAGGATTAGGGTTTGTGAAAACTCATTCGATAAATGCTTGTCTATGTCAACATATTCATACTCACTATCAGAAGCATTAGGAGTTGTATTTCCATTATGAATAACATTTTCACCCATTTCTTCATCAAAGTTTACAAAAAGAGGATCAAGTACATGAATAGGAGTAAAACCATCACATGTTTTATGCAACTTATGAATTGGAGATGTAGGTTGATCATATTGCTTAGGAGAAAAGGGAATCATGTCAACTGTTGGAGTTTGAGGAGACTGAGTATTTTGAGGGATAGTTTCATGAGCTCGAACACAATGTCTTCGTTGGTGTTCTCTCACACAATGATTTCATTGAGTCTTAGTGGAAGGTTGAGAAAGAGGAGGAACAATTGAAAAAGTAGGAGTGTTTCTCTTCTTGATAGTGGAAGGTTTAGGTTGAGGTCTTTTTGGTTGAACAATAGGAGAAGTAGGTCTGTTCTTGCAATAAGAGGAAGGAGGTGAAATTGTGCCATAGAAATGAGAAATATTAGGTGTAGGAAGGAGACCAAGTCCATCATGAGGAGGAGGTATAGGTCTAACCTTAGGAAGAATATTGTTGTTCCCCTTAAGAGAAGGTAAAGTCACATCCATAGGAAAAGGTTGATGATCTTCCTTAGGAGGGAGATTAGTTCTATCTAAGAGGGGAAGAACCTCATCTCGAAGAATAATAGGAATGACAAGTATTGGTGATCTAGGTTGACTTAAGGATAAGATCATATCATTATTCCATTTTTGATAAGATTGAAAAAGAGCATCGCTCCTTGATGGAAGAGATTGAAATTATTTAGGCCAAAAGAGATCAATAGGAACACCAGGGCTTCTTTTGGATGGAAAAAACAAGCTATGGTTCATGGTTATGATTTCTCCATTGTGAGGAAATTTCAAACACTTGTGGATTGGAGAAGCAGTAGACTTCATGGAAGATAGCCAAGGATAGCCCAACTTCACATAGAATTACTCAGAATAAGGTATGATAACAAAGTCAACATCCATGGATTTAGCATGAACCTCAACAAGAAGGGTGATAGAACCAATGGTAGGACAAGAGAAGCCATCAAATAACTTCACAAACACATTAGAAGCATCATATATTAGTTTATGCAATTGTAAAGAAAAGATACTCTATAGTTATGACATTAACCATGCGAGAGGGATCAATTAGGGCACCATGGCAAGAGACATCCTTAACCTTTGCAACTATGTATAAAGGGCCATCGGGTGCTCTAATGGTCTCACGAGGGTCAAATGTAATACATGGATCCTTAGGAAAATCTTTTGTTTCTACCATATTAACCAATTTTGGAGCCATAGAAGTGAATTATTCAGAAGAGAGAATTAGGCACAATCTCAATAACGTTAGAGGTATTAGATGGAAAGGGATCAGTAGAAATCTTAAGATTTTGATTAGGAGGAGCTATTGATTTATTCCCTTTATCATTCACACCTACCAGAGATATAATATTATTATCAATCAAGTCTTATATCTTATTTTTCAATTCAAAATATTTCTCAGTATCATGACCAGGTTGATGATGAAATTGGCAAAAGGAATTGTTATCAAAATAAGGAGATGCAAGTTTGGAAGGATCAATTTGTTTTATAGGAGGAAGTTTGATAACTTTTATGTGCAACAACTGAGACATAATACTATGTAAAGATTCATTCAAAGGAGTAAATTGTCTTTCTCTTTGGAAATTTAGAAATAGAAGGCACACTTGTTGTAGCATTCAGATGGTTGTTGTTGATTTGATCATTGAATTTGATGAATCTTTTGTTGGTTTGAACTTCGCAAATGGTTTTTGAACACTCTCCCACTTATCACTCGAAGCCATAGGAGTGGATTGCTCCATTTGAATCATAACCAGTTGCTAGTTGTGGAGTGTTACGCACAACTGCAGAAAGGAAGTAAACTCGGACAAAAGAAGCTTTTCCCTAATATATTTTTGTAAACTAGAGATGAAAATTCTTTGAATATCATTATCAAGGACATGAAAATAAATTTGAGCACACAAATGCTTATATCTACCAATGAAATCAGTCAGTTTTTCTTTAACACCTGGTTTACAATGCATTAAATCAGTCAATAATTTTAGGACCAATGTTGTTTTGAAATTGTTCGATGAAAGCATTTGCTAGTTGTTGAAAGGAAGTGATAGAATAAGAAGGCAGAGAGAAATACCATTGTAAGACCTTATCTCATAGTGTTATTGTAAACAGTTTTGCAAGCAATTGTTGATCATAAGCAAAATCAGTACACAAGGTTTGAAATGTTTTGACATGTGTAAGAGGATCACCTTTTCCATTATAGAGTTCCAATTGAGGGATCTCAACATGTTTAGGTGGCATGGATTTAAAAATATCAAGAGAAAGTGGGCTCACAACATCAAAGGTGGGCACACTAAACTTGGAATGACTCTTGGAAGCAATTTGTTGTTGTAAAGAAGATACAATTTGAGCAAGATTGTTGATTGTCATTTTGGTAGAAGAATTGATGTTAGACATAGGTGATTGAGAAGGTGGTGTTATGTTATTGAAAGAAGGAATGGATTGAGAATAAGGTGGTGGGACATTATTATAAGTTGGCATTGGTGATTGAGAAGGTGGTGTTAAGTTATTGAAAGGCATAGATTGAGAATAAGGTGGTGGGACATTATGATAAGTAGGCATTTGTGATGATTGGGTAGGAAAAGGGACACTTAAACAAGGAATAAAGTTGTTGAAGTAATTGCCCGCTTGTGTCGCACTAATTGGTTGAGGAATAGTAGGAATATTCATGGAAGTCATAGGTAACGATGGAGGATTAAATGAAGAAGAGGGATTGGTCCCATGACCTATGGTTGTAGGGATGACATTTTGAGTTGATGTAGCCATGATGTTGGATGTGAAAGTAGGAGTAACCTAGGGTTTTGGCACAACTCTTGATAGGCATGACAATAGAATCAACAATATGTGCAATGCCATGCAATATATCAATTCCGTTCTTATCACTTTGAAGCATGCACTTAATACCTTCAATTAATGGAAGAGCTTCACTATTAGGGTACTCTTGGGACATCCATTATTGAAAGTTATCAAATTGATCATCCAATGTGGAAAGTTGATCTAAAGAAACCCTAGTTAAAGCTTCTTATTCATCATGGGATCCATCAATGGGGTGAATAGGCACATGATTAGGATGAGAATAATTAGCATGATCCTCATTAAAGAAGTTACCTAAATTAGGCTCCATCTCCTCGGTAATTAAAGCTTGGTAAGCCTTTGTACGTTAGGAAATAGGAAATCATCACAAGCAAGATAAACGTAATAGCTCAATCACAAAAGCATTCATTGCAATGATCTATCCTAAACAACACTCAATAGAGACATAAAATAAAAGCATTCAAAACTAGAAATTAAGCAAACCATAGGTACGATTTGAATGCTCCTTCATGCGGCTCCATTGTTCTTCTTTCCTCCTCAAATGGTTTGGTTGTGGATCTCACCTACAAGTGCACACACACAATTGAAAGCAAATAGACAAGATTTTTGATCAAGAGTACTAGAAGCATAAATTCGATAGTCTGATTACCAATTATTAGCTTTGATTGATGAAAATCATCCAATTTATAGAAGAATTGGAGAGATGACAAGATTAGCATGATTCAATTCAAATGGAAATTGCAAATCAATTATGTCAATTATGACAAATTATGACAAATTTCTATGTCATTTCCATGAATTTAGGAGAGAAATAGGAGGAAAATTGAATTAGAAATTAGGAAATTAAGAAATTAGAAAATGAGGAATTTAGGAATTAAGAAATTGATGAAAATTAGAAATTAGGTAAATTAATTAATAATTTGTCATTTATTAATTAATTCACAAAGAGGAATAATTAGCCAATTAAATGAACATTTAATTGGAATGAGAAGACTTAGGATAAATAAACAATTTATTAATCCTAAAGGAGGAAATGACAAACCAGGTTAAATGATTAAATCACAAAACCCTAGAAGATGAATTAGGTCTTGATGAAAGATAATTGACTCGATCATGATTCTGATTAACAAAGGACCAATGTGATAAATCATTTAATTGATAAATGCGCCAATTGACGAGGAAAAATAACTAATTGATCCAAATTGACATGATTGAAGAGGACAAGGATCGATGACAAATCGATCGTAAAACAACGAGATTGACAAGTTGATAAGAGATTGACAAGATCGACCAAAATCATGATTAAAGATTCTTATCGACAAGACCAAATTTGAAAGTGAGACAAATGAAGAAGAAGGACTCGATGCTCACAAATGATAAAGACCAAGTGCGTGACATAGGAGAAATGTTAATGCGACGCAAAAACCTAAAATGAGGCAATGCGCAAATGTTAAAGTATGATCCCGCAAGCGTTGACCATTTTTAGGTGTCTACAGCCTTAATTATAATACTTTGTCTAACGAGGATAGAATAGGTAGGACTAATAGTGGTAAAACTCATGCACTAGAGGGAAAATTGAAATTTTGAATTGTAGAACAAAGCTTACAAAATTGAGTAATGCAAAATTCAAGAAAAGAGTGATTACACAATTTGAACTTTGTTGGAAGAAGGGGATGACACAATTTCCAAAAATGAAAGGAAATTGAAATTTTTAAATTAGGGCCAAGGGAATACCACTCAATTTTAAAATCAGGGCAGACTATAATTAACCTCTTAATTCTAAAAATTTTCTTAAAATTTGAAATGTTGAATTTTGAAAGCATTTCCAATTCTAGAGGGATCAAAAATTGATAAAATCAGCCAATCTTCCAGATTTAGACTATTAAATACAATCATAACAATCTCCCGAAATTTCAGGAAAAAAGTCGAGGACCGTGGCAGGAACGCACATGGTCCGACCAACTTTTTTCAAAATTTTCAGGGATGGATATTACGATGACTTTAAAGCTAACCCCAAAAAATTGGCAAATTTTATGATCTCTGGATGGGCGAAATGAAGATGCAAATGTGAAAATAGGACCCTATTAAGGTTAAGAAAAATAGGGATTGAATTGCAATTCTGAAAAGGGTCAAACCTAATGGATAGGGACACCTTGGAAAATGTTTAAAAATCTGAATGTAAATGAAATTGACTTGAAATTCACACAAAATCCAATTAATTTTTAAAATTAGGGTTTGATGACCTAACCGCTTAATTTTGAAATTTGAATTTTGGGAAAAAGGAAGGAAATTAAAAATTTGAATTGTAAGATTTAAAACAAATCTGAGAACAATAAAAAATCTAAAAATTAAATGGAAATCCAATTTTTCCACAAGTTGAAGATGATTTTTGAAAATTAGGGTTTTAACAAGTAACCTCTTAATTTTGTAAATTTTAATTGCAAATTGAACAAGACAATGACGAAATTGAATTTGACAACCAAAACAATTTTCAGATCTAAGATAACTACAAGCAATTTTTACAAATCACAAGTTCAATTTTGATTTTAAAAACTAGGGTTTTTAATGATTTAACTACTAAGTTTGCAGAAAGTTGAAACTAGTAAATGAAAAATATGCAATTTAAGGAAAGAATGCAAGATGTCGAGTTCACCAAGATGTAATGGTGGAAAAATGGTGAATGATATATCAAGAAGGAAACTACCCTTTCCCTCAAAGATAGATGAGAGTTTCGCTATTGATTACCAGTCAAGCATTTTTCACCATGTTACATTAGGAAGAGGAGAGGATAATTCATTAGATTCAATCTCTCTAGATGAAGATGGTAGATTGAATTCCAAATGAATTGGGAATGTTAAGTTGATCCCCTCTTCCTTGTTAGAAATGGAAAGGAAATTGATTGGATTATGTAGTACAAAAGTGATAAAGAATTAATTATAACTTGAGATCAGAATATGGGATGAATCTGGGCACCTGGATCTTGCAGTAAAATGTCAACACGAAGTTACCCTATGAATTTGAGGAAAATTTGCATGGACCGTGGCAGGAATATACACGGTCCTCCAAAAAATTTGCAAAACGAAAAGGGTTTTTCCACCTCTACAAATGAAACCCGAATCCAAAAGTACAACTGTACATCTGCAACCTAGACATATAAAAGAGAGGAAAATGGGTTGGTATTGGGGGTTCACCTTTAGGTCAAACCCCAGTTTTGTAATTAACCAAGTAATGAAAGAAAGTACTTGCAAGTAGATGTAAATGAAATACTGAATTGTAAATTACCTCAAGGGAGGTTGTAGTAGCAATGTTGATAGAAATTCTTGTATGGAGTTGAATGTTGGAATCAATCTCCTCTTCAATGGTTGAATCCTTGACTTGAATGCAACACCTAGCCTTGAAGAGAGACTTGAGAATGCTTGAATGCTCTTGAATGCTTGATCACTTATGCAACTTGACACACTCCAATCATATCCAACTTAAACTTATTGAACTTATGCAAATGAGTGAAGGAATGTCCCTTAAATACATGTTAGTAGATTTTATTTTCGTCACGGGCCAACATCGGGGGAGTTTCCTGCTCGAGGAACAACCAACAATGCATGCTCAGGAAAGATCTTGCCCAAAATAGGGTAGGGATAGGGGTAACACACCCCTATCCTGGGAGGACAAGGGTGCCATGACCCTATCCAAGGGGGGACAGTGGCATCACATTACTATCCTACCCCTTTGTCTAGGGCAGAGTGCAAACGGGGTGATGTAGAGGCCAAGGAAGAAGTTGTTTCCGTGAGCTGAGCAATGTTCGATCTCCAATCAGGCTAGAGGATTTAAACTCGCATGCGTGAGGACCCTAATGCAGTAAAAAAATGCTAGGGTCACAATTTTAAGACACTACTGATAGTTCTGATACTTAATATAAGTACAGATCTAATAGCCAACAAGATGAGAAGGGGGGGGGGGTGAATCATACAAACTTAATCTTCCATAAAAACATCAGATTCAACCTCGGTAACATATATTTCAATAATATAACCAAAACTGTTAAACATGCAAACTCAAAAGCATATAAACATCATAAACCTCATAACACCAGATTTAATGTGGAAACCCAAATAGGGAAAAACCACTGTGGGATTTCAGACCCACTAAGAAATATACTCTTCTAGAGTATGCTTGGTTAAAAACAAATCCTGTTAAAGATTACAAACACAATGCTAGATGTGACCCAGTTAAGGGATTTCCCTAAGATCTGTTAGGATCTTCACCTTGTTAGAAGTGACCTTGTTAAAGGATTTCAAACATTCAATCAGAATGTCACCTTGCTAGAGGGTTTTACAAATAAGACTGTTAAGTCCACTCGGTTAAGAGATTTTTTGTCACTTTCACAAAATAACAGTAATAAAATCTATCTGCAACTTCACATCTAAAATGCTGAAGCGGATTCTTATTTGTTCAATACAATCTAGACATAGAACTAATCTTGTCTATCTGCTGGGCTTCTATACTCTGTTATTCAAACATGTCTTCAAGCTTCTGTGCTCGGTAATCACTATGTAGCATCCCCGTGCATACACTTGCCCGCATACATTGTTTATCAATAGTTTCCTATTTATAAACAATTAGGTAACCGCTTAATCTCCTTGATCACATTTCCCATGATCAATCATAGCCATCAGATCTTCGATCTTGTCTAGGTTCAATGTATCTTTCGATCTGAAAACATTTTACCCCACCTAGGAACTTGCATATATTCCTTGGAACTTGTGCCAAGGTATTGTAGTTCAATCTGCACTGTAGATCTTCATGCCAACTTTCTATTGCCTTAGATTCATTCAAACTATATTAACGGCATACCAATCATTCAATCAGTTCTAGCTCATCAGCTTCCTTCATTAAATAATGCATGCAAACATTTAATGCATTCTGTTATAGCTCAGTTACAACTCGGTAACAACTCAGTAAATACTAAACTTCACTCGGTAGACATTTCGCCTTCATTAACCGATAGCGATAATCTTAGGGTTTACCGACTAGGTTCTTTGCTCGATAACATAGTATAGTATTAACCTTTACAATTTACAACATATGTATGATGTTAAAACAATCTAAACATCATGATCTCATCATTGTCTGACTCAGTAATAGTTTCCCATTGAATACCTTATTCATCCCTTCATTTCCTGTGTCTTTTACCGACATCTTTATATCCTTCAAATCATACTTCTCAAGATATGGCAACATCATACTGAATTGGAAAATCAATTTCTTGACATCAATGACAAAATAATAATATCAAGATAGTAAACATCCTTAATCAGTTATATCCATAATCATCAACAACCTTCTCAATATCCTTATGAAATGCCAACAATCTTTCATTGTCTATTATAATGCAATATTGCCAACAATCTCCCCCTTTGGCATTGATGGCAAAACCAATTGATTTGACCTTAAAAGATTTGGATTGCTGTGATTCTGAAATCTAAAATGCTCTCCCCCATACATTAGACTTCTCCTATTTTCTTCAGTCTTCTTTCCAATCTGTAGTCTTCTCAGTTTTCTTTTAGTCGTCTCCCCCTTTGACAACAATGCCAAAAAGTAAAGAACTAAAACATAATTTCTATTTGTATGAAGTGATTTCTTGCTATTGTGTATCAATTCAGTCTTGGTCAGAGCATTTTGTCTTCAATTCCTGTTCCCTGTAATATTTCCTATAATAATTCCTGTACACCTTTAGAAAACATCCTAAAGTGTATAAATCAACATCAACTCCCAAAAGATATTCGATAGAGTCATCAGATTGATGCTTTCACCGAACTCGGTCAATGAGTAGAAGATAGGGGTAGGACCCCTAACTTACTTCTGAGATATTCAAAAGTGTCCCTTGGTAGTGGCTTGGTGAAGATATCTGCTATTTGTTCCTTTGTGCTAACATGCTCCAACACCACTTTCTTCTCTTGAGCTTCTTCTCTAAGATAATGATATTTGATAGAGATGTGCTTTGTCTTAGAGTGCATAACAGGATTCTTTGAAATATTAATGGCACTAGTATTGTCACAAAATATAGTTACTGGCTCGGTAACTTTCTCATTTATACCTTCCAACAATTGTTTGATCCATGCAATATTGGTACAATTCAATGCTGCAGCAAGGTATTCAGCTTCTGCTGTTGACTGTGAAACACATCCTTGTTTCTTGCTAAGCCAACTTGCTAGTCTTTCTCCTAAAAAGAAAGCTCCTCCACTTGTGCTTTTTCTATCATCAATGTTGCCTGCCCAATCAGCATCAGTATAAAATTTTAAATCAAAACCATTTCCTTTCTGATATACTAAGCCATAATCCTCAGTGCCTTTCAAGTATCTAAAGATTCTTTTGATTGTTGTCATGTGTGTTTCCTTTGGATCTGCAGAGAATATTGCAACTATACCTACTGCATGTGCTATGTCTGGTCTGCTGTGAACAACATATTGAAGTTTTCCAATCATGGATCAGTAAAGTGTCTCATCAATAGATGCAGATTCATCAGTCTTTGATAATTTACAGTTGGTAGTCATAGGAGTACTTACTAGTTTTGAATCCTCCATTCCAAATTTCTTCGAGATTTCCTTTATGTACTTGGATTGAGTAATGAAAATCTCATTTTTCATTTGCAGTATCTGTAAACCTATAAAATACTTTATCTCACCGATTAATGACATCTCAAATTCTTTGCTCATTTCATTTCCAAAGTTCTTGCATAAAGAGTCATTTCCACAAAATATAATATCATCAACAAATATGGTTGAGATCAGTATTCCATTTTCATCATTCTTCATGTACATATTGCTGTTCTCACTTGTCCTTATAAAACCAATCTTAATCAAATAAGAGTGCAATCTTTCATACCATGCTCTAGGTGCTTGTTTCAAACGGTTGTTCAATAAAAATTTCTTCTTCTAATATTCCATTCAGAAATGTAGATTTGACATCCATTTGATATACCTTGAAAATTTTGAAAGCAGCATATGCCAACAATGTTCTTACTCCTTCAAGTCTAGCAACAGGCGTAAAAGTTTCACCATAATCAATTCCTTCTTCTTGAGCATAACCTTTGCAAACTAGTCTTGCTTTGTTTTGAATGACCTCTCCTTTTTCATTTAGCTTGTTTATGAAAATCCACTTTGTACCGATTACATTTTTTTCCTTTGGTCTTGGGATTAGTGTCCATGTGTCATTCTTCTTGATTTGATCAATCTCTTCTGTCATAGCATTTATCCAATCTTCACTGTTAAATGCCTGTTTCACTATTCTCAGTTCAAATTCAGATATCAAACATGTGTTTTGTCTTAGTTTGTTCCTTGTCATCACTGGGTCATCCTTATCTCCTATAATCTGACTTGGTGCATGATGTCTTCTGACATACTTGGCTAATACAGGCTCGGTAGGCTCTATATGATCTTCTTCATCACTCGGTAACTGGATATTCTCTTCATTTTCTTCAACAGTCTTCTCGGTAAGACTTCTTGGTTGAACATAGACAAATTCATCATAGTCTTCTGGTTCCTTGGAATTTCCTTCATCATTTCTTTCTGCAAATTCATCAATTTTCACATTTGCACTTTCTACTATTTTGTTAGATGATTTGATCAGACATTTAAATGCTTTGCTTCTAGAAGAATAACCTAGAAATGTTCATATATACATGAGAGAGCAACAAAAGTAGTTTAAAGTCCATTTCAAATAAAATTTTTATTCAAGACAATTAAAATAATCCTATCATTCCAATTATTCCATGTTATTTGCTTTTAAGGTATTCAAGATTAATTATTTATCACCTGAATAAATCACAATTCTACATTAAAAATACCCTTTAATATATTATTAACAAAATAAAGTATATAAATAAAATACCATTTAATATACTTCATTGTCAGACACACTAAATATTCACTAGACAAAGTAATTTAATAATATAGATTTAATACTTTACTCGCAGGAAAATAATCTTAATAGTAATTTAATAATATTGTTATCACAACAAATTATATTTAAAAATATTGCATTATAAAAACGTTGGGCAAATTAAATATTGTAGGGCCGATTAATTGTAGGCCGTTATTTTAAAAAATGGAGCAAAGCAATTAATTTAAGGCGGGGCCACCCACAGCCACCATGGGGATACCCATGCCATGGTGGGGAGGACCTCCCCACGACGTGGTTGTGGTGGAGGTGGCACACAAACCACACCCTCCCACCACACCATGCTAATATACAATGCACAAAAGAAATATAAAAAAAGAATCATAGATTTAATTTAAAACAAATTTTAATCAAATTGATATATGAATATTAATTGCAGCAATAAAAATAGAAACACACAAATTCTAATCAGCAAAAACAATAAGAAAGAAATGAATAAATAAATATATTTTATTCTAAGACCAAAGAACATATATTATATATATTTTTAATTCAAAGATTTAATCTGTCAATCCCAAGAAATTTATATAAATTAAATGGATAAAATTGCACATGAAACCAGAGGTTTAATAATCAGAGATCTCAAAATAACAAGATTAATAACATTTCAAATAAATTTCACATTATGCAGACATAATTGATTGGAAAAATTCTCATCAACTCAATAAGATCTTGAATGAATCCATGCACGCAACTTTGCAAGATGGGTTCATTTGATAATCTTATTACAAATAGATTTTGCAGAGATAAATTCATTTTCAAAAACAAAATAATGGCAAATGAAACCCTACCTTGAAATTGCTACCAGAAAATTGCAGATTGGGGATGTATAAAAATCCAATTGAAAGCACCAGATTCACACTGAATTCACGTAGAACCTAGCAGCACCTTGGTATGCACAAACCACATTCAAAATCCCACAACCAAAATTCCTTCCAAAATCCAATTCCCATTTCCTCTGTAAAAATTTTTTTCCACAAACCTCCCCCAAAAAAATATGTCCCAAAAGAAAAAATCCCCTTCTCTACCCATTTTCCCAACAAATCAAAGTTTCCTCCAAATTCCTCTTTTCCATAAAAGCAACTTGCTTTTCCAATTATTACTTCAAGTAATTATTCCAATTTAAATTTCCATTTAATTAATAACTTTCCAATATTATTTAATTTTTTATTTATGTCCACCATTATAATTATTTAATAACTTAACCATTTCATCTTTTAAATAATAAATCAATTTATTAGATATTCAAGCTTATATTAAAATTTAATTAGTTAAACATTAATATTAATATGTTAATTAAATAACAACGCACTATTATGCAAACATATACATTTATTTTATGTAACACACACAAGTAAATAAATTTAAATAAACCCAACTCAAATTTTAATAAAACTTTAAGATAAATTAATAATTAAAAACTACCAAAACGATAAGACAATAAACCCACACACAACACATACAACAAATTAAACCCTAATACATCACAAACACATACACATAACATACCCAGGGTTATCGAATTGTTGCCTATGTGGCATTCCAAATAGGTTGACACTAGACAGTAAGCATTTCTCTAACACCGAGCAAAGACTAGTGTTTGAGAAATGGATGAGCCTTATGCTATCTCCCACAACTTCCATTGGGATTATGTAGGCATGCTCAGACCTGAGAAACTAGGTGGAGTTGATGCCTTGTACCTGCAACCCTGCATCAACGAGAAAATAATACATACATATATTCAACAACTACAAGCACATCGATGAAAGAGAGTCGTGACATTCTGTGTCTCTTCGAAGTGAGTGATGAAAGATCATCCCCTTGCATCCCATATAGAATCAAACACATGATACATCTCATACATAAAACAAGTATCTCAGTCCATGGTCAGTACACAAGAATAAAATTTAACATCTATTCATCCATAATCAATACTCATAAATAAAGTCTAACATCTAATCACCCATAAAGATAAAGTGAATAAGCAACATATATCAAATCAAAATATCATAAAATATCTCAATCAAGAGGAATTCAATTATCAGTAATGAAATCAAAAGCACACATGAGATTCATTAGCATCTAACATAACTATCATAAGAATGATTCTTGGAGGGGCATTACAAGATTTATTTATTCAACCATAGAGGATTAGTTAGTAAATTAAATAATAAAAAATATTTAATTACAAAAGGACTTTAGAAGAAAATGTTAGGAATAATTAATTAATTAAAAGTTAGCCAGTTATGGGATAAAATATAATTAATTAAATAATATAAAATTACTTCAATTTAATATTGAGAGGGAGGAAGTTCGCATGGGAAGGTGAGTTGGCTTGGGCCATGGGTTTTCTCCCCATGGGTCTTGGGTTCGACTCCCTCCCCAGATTTAAGAGGGGGGATTGCTTGTGGGTTGTGGATCCTCCCTGCAAGGGATTAGTCTCACCTCAACTCGCCCCTTCCTAAACCCCAACTTGGCAATGTGTAAGACCAAGGTAAGGCAAGTTGGACATTGGGATGGGTCACGAGGATACCCCTGTCGTAGCGAAAAAAAATGGTGAGGGAGGAACGAATAGTAGGTTGATTAAATAATTAAAATTTATTTAATTATGGACGAAGATCAATGATTTGAAGAATATTAATTTTTGGTGTCTCATTTTTCCCCTTTTTGAGATAGTATGATTTTGAGCATTCTCAAAGAAAAATAAGGATAATTTGAAGGAATATTTCCAAGTGTGCCCTAGAGGATTGAGACGAGGAGGTAGAAGGCACCTCGAGGGATTAGCTGAAAAATAAAATTTAAGGTTAATCTCTCAAAAGAAAAGAATGTTATATGAAAAATAGAAGAATGATTAGCTTGATGACATGCATGGGTTTGATTGGATAGAATGTTGACATTGTGTTGTCATTGATGTCAACCGGTATAGCATAAAGCAGGACAACTGGTATGGGAGAATAGTTGATATGTTGTTAGTGCTATCAATCGGTAGTGTGGATAGTGAAGTCGTTAGGTAAGAATGTGGGAGTAACTAGTTTGCATGTCAGTATTGGGAAGAAGGAACTAGTTTGTGAGTATGCATGTTGATGCTAAACAAGCATGATAGAGAAGTGACTGGTGAGTGATATGACTTAAAAAGCTTATGACAGGTAAAGTTTTTCTCAGTATGAACTAATAAAGGGTTAGCAGTGCAACCAGTATGCTAGTATGTTGTCAACTAGCAGGACTCCCACCGAGAAAGAGAAGGTTGATAGAGTGTGTGCTGCTTCAGTGAGGAAAGATGACATATGGAAAAGCTACCAGGACATATGTCAAGTTGAAGAGGTATCCTCTCCTCAGTCAAGTCACATTATTACTGGCAGGTGACATAGATCTTCCTCCACCGATCTTTGGTGGCTGAAGTGTTGTTATCTATTCTTCCCCCTGGTAAGTGGTAATACCTTTCTTATCCCACAATTTACTTGGCATACATCATGACTCTCAAGGATAAGACAGTCAGAGTAAGAAAAGGTAGGTGATTGGATGCATAGACTATATAACTATCTCCTGAGGTTAAGATCAAAGATGTGCACTGGATCAACATGTGAAGACATGATGTGCTACCAAGGCAGAGAAGGAAGAGTTAAGATGGTGGGTTTCCCTCCTTGGAAAACCAATTGAGAAGAGAATTAGTCAAATGAAGATAAGGCTCTACAGTTGCACACATGAAGTTATTGATATGCAAATGGAAAGTGGTGTTGCCACAGATGCATAACAGTTGGAGATGGATGGCATGAAGATATCATGCACATTACCGGTATGAAGGAAGAAACTTGTCAATTGATAAACAAGGTGGATATTGACATACAACAAAGTGAAGAAAGAGACAAAAAGTGAAGTGCTCTTAATCTGATGAAGATGCACTTGATGAGTCATCCTAGATTGCTACTGAGGACTGACAAGATCCAGCAACACAATGAAGGAGAAGGCAAGAAGGTTAACCGGTAAGGGAAGATATACCAGTTGGGTTAGAGAACTGGTAGGCAAAGAGGGACCGCTGGAATGATGCACACACCAGTTGTGTGTAATTTGTCGGGGACCAAGTCAGACCAACTTGGTCAGCTAAGGTGGATGCTGAGAAAGGTGCCATGTGGATTCAAGGTGGTGGACATGCATGCAGAGGTAGATGTTGTGTGCACCGACAAGGTTGTTACAGTGTCGGTCAATATTAATTGCAGACCTCGTAAATCATGGGAGTGCTGGCATGTTTGGCATAACTGATGGAGATGATGATGGATGACTATATCGGTAGAGAAAAGATGACATCATCATTTATTTGTGTTGAAATTGATGGAAACCAAGGTCAACTGATGTTTAATGATGTTTACAGTTGGTTTTTGGTGATTGACTTATTGGCTAAGTGATTTGGTCTACCGGAGTAAGAGTTTGGCTTTTTGACAATGTTTAGTGGCAAGACTACGAATTAGGACCTTAATCGGTAAAGCAAATAAATTTTGATGGAATCAGGTGATTGGTGATGTTTGGTGACTTGTGGTTTGAAACATAATCTTTTATGATGGATTTGAGTATGTAACTAGAACCGCATTCTATGATGGTTACTGGAAGACATGTTTTGAATTTCTGATGAAGTTTTGCCAGGGTTTAAGAAGGGTTTAAGGACCGGTAAAGAATTCTCTTAACTGATAATGATTTTTGGTTTAGCGGTAATCTACATCAAGTTCACATGTTGATGATAATGCGACACAAACCATGTGATGAGTTTGAAAGATGTTTTAGTGCATTTGGAGAACGAATTTCTTGGGAATATGCAAATGCTTAGTGAAATGTGCTAAGTGTTTGACTTTGTATCAGATTGACTTGCTATGACGATTTATGATCATTCAACGACTGATATTGATTTGTAATTTGAATGTAATAATCCATATGATGATCTGTAATGAGTTGTAAAGATCTGTGATGATCTATATAGTAAGTCTTAGGGTTTTGATGCCAACCTAGTTGAAAAAGTTATGTATATCTATAAGGTTGATGTTTAAAAGGTGTCGGTGATTTTGAGAAGTGTAAGAAGCCAAACTAGTGTGTGTGAGAAGATCTGCCAGTGAGATGCAAACTGAGAACTTAATGATCTGATCAAGAAAATAGTTGAGTTTTATACACCAATCATTCATTGTTGTTCTCTAACAATTACAACAGCTAAAATCCCTTAACCGAGTAGGTCCTAATAGGCCTCATATTGTAAAATCCCCTAATAGGGTGATTCAATATCTAAGCTCTAAATCCTAAAAAATCAAAGCTTCTAATAGGGCTGAGGTAAA
Source organism: Cryptomeria japonica (assembly GCF_030272615.1). Taxonomy (NCBI): domain Eukaryota; kingdom Viridiplantae; phylum Streptophyta; class Pinopsida; order Cupressales; family Cupressaceae; genus Cryptomeria; species Cryptomeria japonica. The sequence continues at coordinate 356,005,741 of NC_081413.1, forward strand.
TCCCTTAACCGGGTGACTCCTAATAGGGTTTGTTCCTAACAGAGCATCATTGTAAGCATCTAATCGAGCTTGGTTCCTAACAGAGCGCATTCTAAAAGAGTGCAAAATATTTGTGGGTACCAATTCCCATCGTAGTTTTTCCCTATTTGGATTTCCACATGAAAATCATGGTGTTCATGTGTGGAATACTTTTCTTGTGATGTTCATGTTTATTTCTGATAACTGGTTAAGACAGTTTATGTTTGTTTATCAGAGACCTTTAAGTGAATATCGACATTGATTATTATATGACTGATGAAGCATTCTGATTGGTAAATAAGTTGATGATAGTGTTTGTTGATCTGATATTGTATTGATGGCTGATCTCATTAATAAGCTTACATAAGAGGAAATTATTATCTAAAACAAACAAACACACAACTACAACTACAAATGCGAAATAAAATTTAAAATAAATCAGAGACATGGAATGATTTTCTTCGTTTATTGAAATATGGAAATGAAATTATAAAACAAACTATAAATTTTGAAAGAAACAACTAATTACGAACTATGACAATCTACACCCCTTCTATGCATATAAATTGGCATGATAATATCTAGAAGCAAGCCATATTCTTGAGGTCTCTTTGTCATTGGCATGAAATTATTATGAGAATATCTTAAACTACATTTTGATAGGGTAGTTTTTGGTATCCATTGTCATTATAATGAAATTTGTCTATTTATGACATTTCCCATTTACTTTCAATACTTAAAAAAATAAAATCAAGTCTTCATATATATTTAAGACCCATGGAATTAATTTTGAATCTTTAATCAACTAACTTTACTTCAATGTGTCACATGCCTTTCAAGTGGCCCTTCCAAATTACTTATTATTAACTATATTAGTGCTTATGTTGCATTTAAAATGTCACATACGAACTAGTAGGAATAAAGGAAGGAACATCATGAATTATCTTAAATTATTTTAGTATTTGATGAAGGATATGCATTTTATTAATATTGAGGATATTACTACTTGTACTATGTTTTATGTATGAATGATTTACTATCAAATTATCACAATGATAATCTATAGATAGAGGATAAAATATCTACCTATGAAATATAAAGGCTATTAAATATGCATACGTAAATTTAAAAATTTCTCATTAGCATTTTATTTTGATATCCAAGTGATTTGTTATTCTATTCTATATTTGATCCATTTTTTTTTCAATCATACTATTTATAATGGGTGGCTATCGCCCTTATAAACTGTTTGGGGAGCAAACCTAGAAAGGATAGCTCACCCATTGCCTAAATTTTTATGGATCATTACTATATGTAGTAGCATGTCTATTTTTGTATTTTTATCAAGACAACAAATTATTTCTCATGAAAATATATGTTGATCTCCTTTCTACCAATCATTGGACTATATTTTTATAAGGAATATTATATGATCTTTTGAAAATGACAAAAAATAATATTATGTTCTTTCTTTGCACCAAAAATGAAGTTGATTACTATGTTACTAACTATATTGTTTCTTATATGGTGAGGTTATGCCTTCAAAACATATGGTGCAAGTGCTATTACATGGATGCTGCAATACTTTAATAAGAAGACTATCTTCTATGTGTCTTTGAATCAAATGGACAAAATATGAATGTAGCTCTTGAAGAATCCATATAGCCTTGAAGATTTATTGAAGAATTCCATTTGGATACATATGAAAGTACTATATTACTTGAAGTTACTTTACTCTTTCTAGAGAATATCATTTCTAAAGATCAAAATAAACATTGAATATCATGGGCACCTCACTCAAGTGAAAGCATTCTATAATAAAGGCACCTTGAAGATCATGGGCACCTCACTCAAGTGAAATCATTATATAATAAAGGCACCTTGAAGATCACGGGCACCTCACTCAAGTGAAAGCATTTTATAATAAAGACACTTTGAAGATCATAAGCACATACTATATATTATATTTTTAGCCATCGCTTTGAAATCCTCTATGCAGTGATTGGCTTTTAGGTGATGCCATTAAGGGGGAGTGTACATGACACCACCTAGTGGCTAAATCCTAGTTTTAAGACCTAATAGGCATTATATGCTCCAAATTCAAATAATGCTTGGCCTTAGGTGATGCCATTGAGGGGGAGTGTGCATGTCAATGACACCACCTAGTGGCTAAATCCTTTATTTTTTAAGTTCTACGGGCACAGTATCGTAAGACCTACGGGCAAAATTTTTTTTTTTAAGTCCTACGGGCATAGTATCGTAAGACCTACGGGCAGATTTTTTTAAGTCCTACGGGCATATTGTAAATTCTTCTCCTTGTAAAACTTCCACTTGTAAAAGCATTGTATTAAGACCTATGGGCACTATGTAATGAACCTGGGGAGAGGATAATTTGAGGGTACCGCGGCTCCAATATAATTTTTTAAGACCTCACAACATCATCTTTAAAACACTGGGATTATAAATTATGACAAGATGACTTTCATGTAGTCCGGAATGCATGATCTTCATGTTGGCATATATTTGTGTCTCTGTTTATCACTGTCAAAGAAGACCTACGTTATTGGGGTGCTTCATTTTTTCTTCTATGGAAATTGACATGTGATCCCCTATTAACATTAAGGAGGAGTGTTAGAACATAATGTTATTAGGGATCACATCCTTATAACATTTATATATAATGTTCTAATATAAGGTTATAAAACCTTATATATTATATGCTTTATAAGCATATCCCATTTGAAATAATTATAATCTAATAACTATTAGATTATTAATTATTTATGAGTGGGGGTTATTGAAAAGGTGTGACTAGTGAAGTCACCCTTCCTCCTATATTTAAGGAGGTTCTCTCTCATTTGAGAGGTGAGTGAATTTGGAGCTTTATTGTGATTTGTATCACTATGCATATGAGGTATTATTGGCCATGTGGAAGTATTGGAGGAGTGTCCCCTGGTTAATGTCTATTTTATGATAGACTATATTTGTAAGTGTTTTAATTAAATGATGCTTTATGGGGTTTTTTTACCTGAAAGGGTTTTCCCCATGCATATCTTGTGTAATGTGTATATTTTGCATGTATGTTTCATATTTCATTTACTTTATAATCTTGTTTATAATGATTAGTATCCTAAGATCCTAATTTCTAACAAGATCTGATAAGGAAATCTGTTATGGAGAATTGGTTTGACTATTGAATGTTTTCAGATCTAAGATAAGTCTATTTGGGTATTGGAAGTTTCAGTTTTTGTTGATACTGATTCACCCCCCCTCTCAGTATTAACCAAATCCTCTAGGGTCATCAATTGGTATCAGAGCGTTGGTCTTCTGTGTGAAGAAAGTCTAACAACTTAAGGGAAAGATTCTTTGAAGGATGATGAAGAAGGAGGGTCCCAAGTTCACCAAGGACAACTATTGGATATGGAGTGGAAGATATACATTAAAGGAATGGCTTCACAAAACTAGAATCATGTGATAACTAAGTATGTTGCTCCTACTACCAGTCCCTTGACACCAGATGAACTCAAAGAACAATAGGAAAACATTCAAGCTCTTGAAGCAATTGTAAGTACTTTGTCTAACTCTGATTATATTGATGTTCATGGATTAGAAACTGCTAATGAGGTATGTGACAAAATTAAATTTAATCTATGGAGGAGATGAACATGTACAAAGGGAAAAGGAAGAGAGTTTGAGAGGAAAATTTGTTGATATGAAAATGGTTGATAATGAGAACATAACTCAATATGGACAAACGATTAAGGAATTTGTAGGTGGAATAAAGAGTACCAGAGGTAAGATTGAAGATGATACTATTGTTAGAAAAATTCTTAGAACTCTTTTACCACAATATTATATCAAAGTGTCTTCTATTCAAGAACTGAGATCCATTTCAAAAGATAAAGTTATTGTTGATTCTTTAATTGGAAATTTAACTACATTTGAACTTAACAGTTTTGATAATAATGTTTCTAAACCTTCTAAATCTACATTTAAGGCTTCTGTAACCGATACATCAACAAGGAAAGGAAAATATGTTTGTCATGATCATGACTATAGGTCTAGTCATGGTGGTAGTAGAGGTGATGGTGATGATGAAGATCATCTTATGGAACTTGAGGCATTACTGGCTAGAAGATTCCCCAGAGGAACAGGTAAATATAAAGGTAAATTACCTTTGAAATATTTCTCTTATAGTAAGATTGGACACATAGTTGCTAACTGCCCTAACACTGATAAGAAAGATAAGTTTAGGAGATTCAAGGGAAAAAGCAAGAAACAGTGTTATGTTGCAGTGGATGAAGGTGTGACCAATGATGAATCAGAAGAAGATGACAATGAGGAGATAGTATTTGTTGTTGTGAAGGAGGATCTGACCGATGAGAAGGCTTCGGTGTCTCATATGGATAACAATGATGAATGGATAATAAGATAGTGGTTTCTCACACCACATGATTGGTGACAAAAGTAAGTTCCTATCCCTTGAAGAGTTTGATGGAGGTGTTGTAAGATTTGCTAATAACTCTCCCTGCATGGTTAAAGGTAAAGGATCAATTTCATTAAATGGGAAGAGTAATGCAGATGATGTCTTTTGGGTTGAAGGACTAAAATATAACCTCTTGAGTGCTGGACAACTTAATAATAAGGGATATCTACTTGAATTCAAAAGAAGAGTGTGCAGGATTCTTGGAAATAATGGAGAATTGATTGCTACTGGGAAGTAAACTAGAGGTAATTTATTTCATCTAAATACTAATGTAAATGATTGTTTGGTGGTGAAGATTGAAGACAACTGGATGTGGCACAAGAGATTTTGTCATGTCAATTTTGACAATTTGATTAAAGTTAGTAAGTGAGGTTTGCCCCAGCTTGTGAAACTGGACAATGTGTTATGCAAGGATTGTGAGATGGGTAAGATGACCTTTGTATCCTTTAAGAGTAAGTATTTCTCTTCAGAGAATACTCTTGATTTGGTTCATACTGATCTTTGTGGTCCTATGAGGACTAAGAGCTATTTTGGTGATAAGTATTTGATGATCTTTACTGATAATTATTCCAAAATGATGTGGGTAACTTTTCTGAGAGAAAAGTCTGAGGCTTTTAGTAAGTTTAAAGCATTCAAATCTCTTGTTGAGAAAGATACCGGGAAGAATCTAAAATGTTTGAGATTTGACTGGGGAGGTGAATTTAATTTTGATGAGTTTGTGAAGTTCTGTGATGAACAAGGAATTAAGAGGCAGATGCCAACTCCTAGAACTCCACAACAAAATGGGATAACCGAGAGAATGAATAGAACAATTGTTGAAGCTTCTAAAACCATGTTGATTCAAGGTGAAGTACCGAAGATGTTTTGGAGAGCAACATTCAACACTATTGTCTATACTTTGAACCAGGTACTTGTCAAAAAAGGTAATAACAAAACACCTTATGAATTATGGCATGGAAAGACTCCTAGTGTAAGTTATTTCAAAAATGTTGGAAGTAAATGTTATATTAAGAGAGATGATTACACTAAAAAGTTTGATGCTAAGTGTGATGAAGGCATTTTTTTTGGTTACTCTACAAAGAGTAAGGCATGTAAATGTTATAACAAGAGAACTAAGAAGATCATTGAGAGTGCTAATTGAATATAGATGAACTCCTTGAGAAATCTTGTGAGTCTTGCAGATCTGAGCCTGAGAAAGATGAAGAAATACTAGTGTTTATAGAACTAGAAGTGCAGAAGACTGATGAGAAAAATGTTGTAGAAATAGGTGCTCAACCAGTAAATACATAGAGCGATGAAGAAGATGAAGAACATGAAGCAGGAAGTACAACACTGGAACCAGTTATTCCAAGGTATGTCAGCTTAAATCACTCAGAAGAACAAATAATTGAAGATAAACATGCTGGAGTACAAACAAGGAGGAAAATCAGAGAAAATTCCTATCTGAATTCTACTGCTGAGCCAAAAATTGTAAGAGATGCATTAAAGGATGATGAATGAATTAGTGCAATGAATGAAGAGTTGGATCAGATAGAGAAGAACAAGACATGGACACTTGTTCCCAGACCGAAAGATAAAAATGTGATCGGAACTAAATGGGTCTTTAGAAATAAGTTAAATGAAGAAGGCAAGGTTGTGAGAAATAAAGCAAGATTGGTTTGCAAAGGCTATACACAAGAAGAAGGAGAATATTATGGTGAAACCTTTGCACCTATGGAAAGATTGGAAGTAGTAAGAATGCTACTTGATTATGCTACATTTAAAGGATTTTAAGTCTATTAGATGGATATTAAATCAACTTTTCTCAATGGCATCCTTGAAGAAGTATACATAGAACAACCAGATATGGTTTGCAAATTACACAAAGCACTATATGGATTGAAGCAAGCAAAAAGAACATGGTTTGAAAGGTTGCATGCTCACCTGATCAAGATAGGATTCTAGTGTTCCAGTGAGGATAGTACCATATATCTAAAGATTGATGGAGAGAAAGTATTGATAGCTGAAGTATTTATGGATGACATTATCTTTGGTGGTAATGATGACTTATGCGTGGATTTTGCTAAGGAGATGAAAAAGGAATTTGAGATGTCTCTTATTGGATAGATTAAATTTTTATTGGGTTGCAGGTCTAGTAGTTGGATGGTGGAATTTTTATCTGTTAGAGTAAGTATGTCAAAGAGGTGTTGAAAACATTTGGCATGGAGGATTGTAAACCGGTTGGTACTCCGATGGTGACAGGCTACAAGTTGTCTAAGCAAGATGAATCACCATCTGTGGATGAGAAAGAATACATGTCTATGATTGGTAAATTGCATTATGCCATTCATAGTAGACCAGATATTGCACATGTTGTTGGATTAGCTGCTAGATTTCAAAAGGATCCCAAGGAGACTCACTTGGTAGCGGTGAAAATAATATTCCGGTACCTGAAAGGAACAATAGATTATGATTTGTGGTATCCTTATAAAGGAAAATTTTCTTTGGATGTGTTTACTAATGTAGATTGGGCAGGCAATGTAGATGACTAGAAAAGCACTACCAGTGGAGCTTTTCTTCTTGGAGGCAGATTGTTTGCTTGGACAAGTAAGAAGAAAACTTGTATTTCTTAGTCAACAATAGAGGCAAAGTATGTTGTCAACATCAATGAATTACACATAGGATATATGGATGAGACATGTGCTTGAAGGATTCAAATTTGATATGTTTGAACCAGTAACTATTTGCTGTGATAATACTAGTGCAATTAATATTTCAAAAAATCTTGTGTTACATATAAGAACAAAGCACATAGAATTGGAATATCATTTTCTAAGGGAATGTTTATAGGATAAACAAGTACGCATGGAGTATGTGACAAGCAAAGAGAAGCTAGCAAAAATTTTCACAAAACCATTGTCGAAGACAACCTTTGAGTATCTTAGAGGTAAATTAGGGGTCAAACACCTACTCAGACAAAACTAAAATGCAGGATGCATCAATCTAGTGGGCATCATGACTATTCTTCACTTTGGATTGATGAGATGCAATCTACTTCATAGGGGGAGCAGTTTAAATGAGTTTATAGACACGTTGAAGCCAACAACTGCAAAAGACTTGATGATTTATGATGCTTATGCACCTTTGGCATTGTTGTCAAAGGGGGAGAAGAAATATGATTAAGAGAAGACATATGATCAGTAGGAGAAGATAAAGTGTAACTGGCAGATGAGGTGCAACAAAGAAGAGAAGAGTTGCAGAAAAGGTCCAAAACAAAGCGAAACAGTATGAGTTGAGTATGTTGATATTTAGTATTGTCATCAATGCCAAAGGGGGAGATTGTTGGCATGTTTGGCATAACTGATGGAGATGATGATGGATGACTGTACTGGTAGAGGAACGATGACATGATTAGTTATATGTGTTTTCATTGATGAAAACCAGGGTCAACTAATGTTTAATGATGTTTATAGTTGGCCTTCAGTGATTGACTTATTGGCTAAGTGATTTGGTTTACCGGAGTAAGAGTTTGACAGAGTTTATCGGCAAGACCACAAATTAGGACCTTAATCGGTAAAGCAGATAAGTTATGATGGAATCGGGTGATTGGCGATGTTTGGTGACTTATAGTTTGAAACATAAGATTTTGTGATGGATTTGAGTTTGTAATCGGAACTATATCCTATGATGGTTACTGGAAGTCATGTTTTGAATTTCTGATGAAATTTTGCTAGGGTTTAATAAGGGTTTTTAAGAACCGGTAAAGAATTCTCTTGACTGGTAATGATTTTTGGTTTGGCGGTGATCTACATCAAGTTCACATGTTGATGACAACGTAGAACAAACCACGTGATAAGTTTGAAAGATGTTTTGGTGTATTTGCAGAATGAATTTCTTGGGAATGTGCAAAGTGCTTAACAAAATGTGCTAAGTGTTTGACTTTGTATCAAATCAGCTTGTTGCAATGATTTATGATTATTCAACGGTCGATATTGATTTGTAATTTGAATCTAATAATCCATATGATGATCTGTAATGAGTTGTAAAGATCTGTGATGATCTATGTAGTAAGACTTAGGGTTTTGATGTTGACCTAGTTGAAAAAATATTTATGTCGGCAAGGTTGATGTTTTAAAAGTGTTGGTGATTTTGAGAAGTGTGTGTGAGAATATTTGCTAGTGAGATGCAGACTTAAAACTTAATTGGATCTGATCAAGCAAGAAGCTAAGTGCTATACATAGATCATTCACTGTTGTTCTCTAACAATTACAATAGCTAAAATCCCTTAATCAGGTAGGTCCTAACAGGCCTCATATTGTAAAATCCCCGAACAGGGTGACTCAATATTTGAGTTCTAAATCCTCTTGTGAGGTTGATCCTAATAGATCAAATCCTCTAATAGGACTAAGGTAAATCCCTTAACTGGGTGACTCCTAACAGGGTCTTCTCCTAACAGGGCATCATTGTAAGCTTCTTACCGGGCTTGGCTCCTAACAGGGCGCATTCCAAAAGAGTGAAAAATATTTGTGGGTACCAATTCCCACCATGGTTTATCCCTATTTGGGTTTCCACATGAAAACCATGGTGTTCATGTGTGGAATTCTTTTCTTGTGATATTCATTTTTATTTCTGATAACCGGTTAAGATAGTTTATGTTTGTTTATCAGAGATCTTTAAGTGGATATCGTTATTGATGATTATATGACTTATGAAGCATTTTGATAAGTAAATAAGATGATGATAGTGTTTGTTGATCTGATATTGTATTGATGGTTGATATGATTAATAATCTTACATACGAGGAAATGATTATCTAGATCTGATAAGGAAATTTGTTATGAAGAATTGGTTTAAGTATTGAATGTTTTCAGATCTAAGATAAGTCTATTTTTGTATTGAAAGTTTTAGTTTTTGTTGATACTAATTCACCCTCCTTCTTAGTATTAACTAGATCCTCTAGGATTATCAGGGAGGTGTTGTAGAGGTGTGCGGCTAGAGGAAGGTCGAACAGAGGTGATCGATGGGATACATTGATCGATGCAGAGTGTCTAGGTGTAGAATGAGGTTGGTGATGCAATCTGCTGAACCATTTATGGTGATTGATCATGTGCCTTATCAATGGACTATCCATGTTTGCTAAAGTTTAGCAAACGTGCATTGGAAGAAAGAAGATATGGTAGGTGATGCCTGATTGCTTGCAGGTTGTTAATCTTCATGCATAATGAGATGTGATTGGATCTTATTGACCTCATGATCAGTGGAAGAAACCCTTGCATGCCAATAGTTTGAAGTCATGTTTTGGCGGTAAAGCTGAGTAATAAGAATGGAGGTAGAAGACCGAGTTCAAGGATGATGGTTGGTGAAGGAGATTGATGCTGAGCAGAGAAGAGAGTAAATAAGACTGAAAAGAGTCAAGGAACTTAGCATCTAAAGAAAAGAGCTAGCAGGGAAGGTTAAACAAGTGAGAGGGTTTAACAGTGGCTTAACCAACAAGATTAGAAAAACCAGCATACTACAAAGTGAGTTGAAGAGGTAGGAACCGATAGTTTTCAAGCCAACTTGAAGGTAGTGGAGAGTGAAGCAGCTACATGTGTGTATGGGAGAGAACATCCGACATGTAGTGAGCAAATAAAGGATAAACTGGTGAGCAGAGTGAGTGGCAGCAGGTGTATATTCTGACTAATCATCCAATAGGCAGAGGTAGAACTGGTGTGTTAGCAGCACCAAGTGAAGGTGAGAAGAGAGATTGAGAGAAGATAGAAGGAAGAGTAGAAGTCAACTAGTGAGGCAGAGGAGGTGAAAAAATGATAGGGTAAAGTGTATGCAGTGGTTACAAGATTCACTTGTAATCAGACTATTACTTTTGTAATTGATTATGTACCTGATAGATCACTAAGTTGGAGCTCGATGCAGGGGTTAGTACTCCTTGGGTTGGTTCCCTAAAATCAGGGATTAGTGCCCTAAAGAAGGAGTGGTACTCCTTGGGTTGGTGCCCTAAATGTTTTAACCGAAGGTTTTGATTGTGAGGCTGGATTGGAGCAGTAGACTCCAGCAACACTTCTCACTGAGGTTTTTCCCATCTTGGGTTTTCCTCCTATATATTTGTATCATGTGATTTGCATTTGTGTGATTTTATTGAGAAGTCTTGCATTATCTCACCGGTAGGTTTACTTGTGTTTGTTTTACTAATCGGTACTCTCTTAGTATGAAAAGGTTTAAGAGTTTTGGAAACCACTGATTCACCCCCCTCAGTGGTACATTGTGTCAACAATTAGTATCAGAGCCTAGGTTCTCGATTGATAAGCTTTCTCCAGCTTGGGTAGATTCTGGTATTTAAAGACAATGGTCTATTTAGTGTCACCCTCTACTCTAGTGTTTGATGGTTCAAACTTTTCTGTTTGGAGTTGTAGGATGGAAGTCTACCTATCCTCACTTGGGTTTGATGTATGGATGTCATTATTAAATGGTTTCCCTAGTAAAGTCAGTTCTCCCACCGGTCTTGAAGAAGAAAGGATAATAAAATGTAATGATGAAGCTATGGAGGCCATACTCAGTGGGCTATCCAGTGATGTCTCCTCACAGGTGGAAGACACTTTATAGCAATGAACCTTGCACTGTAGAACCGGTTTGTGGAAACAAGAAAAGAAATGAAGCACATGTGTTTGCAGATGATGAAGGAAGATCTGTTAGCAACAACAGAAATGATGAAGATGAAACTCACCTCTTTATGGCTCAAGAACCAAAATATGAGAGGCACACATCAAAGAATAATCATGCCGATTACTCCTACTGGCAAGATGTATTCAGGAATTATAATGAAGATGAAGCCAAAGTTGATCTTGAATGTGAAATGGTAAGTGCACTAGAAGAGATGCAAAATGTTAGAAATGAATTTAAGAGGTACAAAGATTTAGTTCATGAAGAATGCAGTCAGTTAAGAACATGCCTTGAAGAATCAAATTATAATATATGCATATTGACATCTCAACTAGAAGAGGCAAAAGGATTGACTAGTGAATTGAAATCAGTCTTTGATGCTAAGGAGAGAAGATGTGAGGAATTGTAGCTAGGAGTGGAGACAAAGGACAAAGAATGTTAGGACCTAAAAGGAGAAATAGAGAGCATCAAGAAAGACCTTGAGAAGTGTCAAAATGAGCTCAAGGTAAGGATCCGGTATGATGGCAACACTGAGGCCTTGGACAAAATGTTGAGTAAGCAAAAATACTCCAAGGATACCAGAGGATTAGGATATGTTGTCAGTGAATTCTCCACAAGTGAGGATATCTCTCACAAGGACATTTAGTTTGTCTCCTCTAATGGAGATAACAAGGATCAAACCTTCACAGTCCGAAGTGCACCAAGAAAGAAGGTTGACCTAGCTACAACCGGTGAGGACTTGAGGCTAAAAATGAAGATCGATACAACAAGAAGAAATAATGGAGATCCTAAAGGAAAAAGAAAGCTGAGAGACGATAGGTTCACTAGAAACAAGAATGCAAGAAGATAGCCTAAGAGATTCCCTACCGGTTGAAGAAAAAGAGATGTTGCGCACTAGAGAAGTAGAGGTGAAGAAGACAAACCGGTAAGATCACCACATGTTTGGCAGAATAAATTTGTAAGTAATAAGTCTCCATTCTCCAGTTACTATTTTTCTTGTAAAGGATATTAATATAGGGCAAAGGAATGCAAAATGATGTCTAGGAATAGAAAAGATGTTTTTCCTAGGAATAACATTTCAGTTTGTAAAAGAATCAATGCATTTGGGCATAGAACATCAAAATGTAGAATGTTGGAAACCAATAACACTGAGAGGGGGGGTGAATAAGATTTAGTAGATCTGGTATACCAAAACATGAATACACCAACTGGTATACCGGTACATACAGAATTGAAATAAGTAAAGAAACCAATAAGACAATCACATAAATGAGAACCATAAAACACAAATTTATGCGTGGAAAACCTCAAAGAGGAAAAACCACGGTGGGATCTGTGACCCACAATATCAATCCACTGGCCATATGAAGAGATATTACAAAATATGAGGGGCCTGCACTTGCAGGAAGGCTTACAGCCAAGAGCACACTGCTCAATCACAAAAGGAGCCTTAGTGACTACATAAAATTCTAGACTACAATCAATTAAGTGTGAACTGCTAATATAGCATCTTCTATGCTAGTTTACAGTTCCAGTTTAAGCTCTGTTTGCTCTGGTCTGAAACCCTAAACCCTTTACCGGAATAACCCTTACATGAGTTTCTTTACATACATGATCTCTCTGATATATTTCGCATCATATTACATTCACATATCCATAATCTCCTATCATATGTCTCTTCTATCTCTATTTCTATATTAAAAATGATCTATCAAACTGTCATATATAACCTATACAACTTTACATGCTTTATGTTGGCTTACAAATATATTTACAATATCAAATTACATGTCGACCAGATAACATAAATGCATAAACATTAAAATTAATTGCCAATGCCAGATCCAAGATATGTCGACCTCCAATAATGATAAAATTTACTAAACCATGTCGGCCTGTGTTGCCAGTGACCAAAGAAATCCTTCTGTCCTGCCGGTGTCGGTGTCGGTGTTGGTGTCAGTGTCGGTGTCGGTGAAGTATCCGTGAAGTTCTTGCCGGTACACCATAGAACCAAAACATGAAGCTGAAACACAATACCATGTTGCCAACAATAATGACACAGTGAAACCAACTAATGGACTATCAATTGCCATCAATCTCGCCCTTTAGCATTGATGGAAACACTCATGTGAAAAATGGTTAAGGTTTCATCTGTCAGTTTCATCCTGCCCTGCTCCCCCTAAGCTGAATATGCAAAATACTCCATATCTCCACAACTCCATGACTCCATAACTCTCCCTAATGTATACAACTATTTTTATTCTTTTTCACATCTATACTAAAGGAATGTCAAAGAATAAGAATTGTACAATGAATATTCCCAAAAATGTCTTATTGGAGCTCGACAAATTTCAAAATTTATGGATAAGCCTTCTCCAGTAGCTCCACATAAGTATCTCAGCCGGTTTTGAATGTGTCAGAAATAGATACAAGTCCACTCAATAAATGTGCAAAAGACTCTTTCTCATTTACCTTTGTTGGTGTGGGCTTTCCCCCCATATCCATGCATTCTTTCTTGTGTACACAGAGTGAATCCAACCGGGGACTCACTAAGCCTCTCAAACTTCTGGCTCTTCTAATTATTTTGTCTCCTTCCTTCTCAAGAACATAAATTTGGTTCTCCAAAATCAAAATTTGACCATCAATTGATGTACTCAATGAAATCAATCCGTCAAAAGAGTTAGCTATATTTGCAATTTTCTCTTGAATCTCTTTTATCTTTTTATCCACATTGCTGTAAGTATTTCAGTGTTACAACATACCCTATATATATTTGTACATTATTTCAAAGAGTTCTCTATTAGGATCAACTTTTCCTCCATCTTTTTCTTTTCAGTTCCAATTACTTGATCAAATGAAGCTCTCTTAGCTTGAGTAAACCTTTCTAGTGCTTTTCGGTTTGAGATTGTAAGGATTGAAAGTCATTTGAAATATGCTTAGTGATTACCTTAAGCTTGTTGGATGGGCTCGCTTCATTTTCAATCTTACACTCTGGGACCAATCTATGTAAAATAGTGATTGATTGATCTATAATCCCTTTATCTGTGGATCCCTCCTTCATCAATTTTGTGTTGCCATCATTATCAGTTCAGTGGGACTCATTTCTGTGATGTTTTTCTTTTCTACCTGTGAAGTGTCAATTGACAATAATAATGGACCAGCAATCGGTTCCTTGTCGGATTCGCCTACCTTCTCTTCTGAAGGTTTATCCTTAATAACCTCCTCACTTTCACCGGTGGATTCGCCACTTGCTGCAGTCTGTGTAACTATTGGTACCTCTATAGGAATAGTAACCTCAACCTATACATTTATATCCAGAGGACTATTATCCTCAATATTAGTATCATGTACAATATTAGCTGGTTCACTCTCAGTATTAACCGGTATCTCAATATTTTTCTGTACATCTGTATTTATCGGGGGCTGAATTTCCACTATCTTAATATTTTTTAAAACTGAGGGTGAACTACCCATAATCCCCTTTCCTTTTCCTTCAACCAGGGTATCTACAGTGTGTGTCTTGGTTTCTGGTGAAGTAAACAATCCCCTGTTTTCTCCAAGAAATTTAACCCATGCTTTTTAAGTCTCTTTTATTATTTCATTTACTCTTCCTATCATCAGACTAGTTATCCTATGTTTTCTATTGAAAATTTTTATGTCTGCCACTTCAAGTGTCTCTTCCATTTCACCAAGAGCAAGAGTAACACACATAGATAATAGCTCTTGAATTTTAATGTGTTTATCCTCTTGCATAGCTGACAGACTTCTAGCATCTAACATGTTATACAATTCAGCTAGTATTTGATTTTCTATTTCTATTAAGGCTTTCTTATGAATATCCAAGTATAATAAGACTACTTCCTCTACTTCGCTTTGTTCATCCTCCTCTAAGTGATCATAGTAAAATTGAACATTCTTCAACATGCCATCTTTAGTGATTTCATCTACTAATTTTGCACAGGTTTTAGGTGGAACCTTACCAAAATCAGTGTCATCCTTTGTCTTCCTCTTTGTTGTACCAGATGCAGTTGTAGGTGTAGCTTTAGGTGCTTTCTTTTGTGCCGGTATTTTGATTGTAACATTCCTAACCGGTTGCTTCTTAGCTTCTGCCTTTGTTTCCTCTGGTTTCTTCCTAACAACCCTCTTAAATGCCAATGGTGTGTCATCCTTAGAATTTGATTCTACAGTAATAGGCTCAATATGAAATTAAGGATCCTTCCTCTTTCTTCCTTTCTCTGGGACAACATCAATTAGTGCTTTAATGTCCTTTGAGACCTTCTCCACAAATTTGTTTGTTTTCCCTTCCTACTTCTCTCTTTTCTTCTAGTTGAACTCTGTTTCAACCTCTTGAGTTTTCTATTATGTAGTACCACAAGGCTTCTCTGCCTCATCTATTGATGCATCTATCAACATTTTTGCATGGGCATCAAGAATCTATGCATCCACCTCATAGGCCATTTCTTCAATCCAAATATTTTGGGGCTTAAGTGCTTCCATGTGTGTCTCATCCTTCTTTACCATAAAGCATATGTCAGTAAAATATTTTTCTACAATATGCTCAGGTACCCTTGCCCTAGAACTCATATATTTTTTGAATACTTTAAAATACCCCCATACCTTATCATCTCTCTGGCTTCCTAAAGCGATAATTAACCATTTCAATTGTCTCCCTACCAGGATGTCAAAAGCCAATTGCCTCTTACCAAAACTGGGTGTATCATTTAGGAAATATAACATCAGGAAAACTATCAAGTTACCATATCAAAATCTACCCTTATTTTCACTATTAATCTTCCCTATATTTATCAACAACTAATCAAGCATCCAACCACATAGATCTAATTTTACATTCTCTCATTATTTTGTATGCATCCAAAATCTACCCTTATTCTCTCATTATTTTGAGACCTTCTTGTCTGGATGTTGCCCAATTGATGGTAAACCAGTGATTGCCTAAATGGCTTCCTTGGTGATTTTGTAAGGTTTGTTTAACCATATAAATTCCCCATATACTCTTCTCAGAATGTATATAATTATCTCATCCTCAAACTCCAGAATATCCAAAATGTCAGTAAACCCTAGGTCTTCAATATGCTTGAATGCCGATTTGATTTTTCTTGATTCTCCCATTAGCTCACTAATATACATGCCCTTAATTTTTTAAGTTCCCAAGTCCTCGATGTGATAGTGAATATATGCCCTAATATCCTCTACATAGACAACTCCCTCCGGAACGCAATAAAATGCTCCAACCGAATCTTCCAGGGTAGCCACATGTTGATACCACTTGAAAATTGGCCTGGAGCGGCCCTTGAACTCTACTACAGTCAGGTTTGTAACAAAAATAGGAATAAATGATGATCATGCTTCCATGTTAAAGATAAATACCTTTTGATCTCTCTTGGTGAAAACCTCCAACAAATTCTTCCAAACGCTGGTGAGATCGCTCAAGAAGAAATTTGATTGCTCTGAATTGCCTTTGATCGCACTTAGTCACTCGTAATCACTCTAAAATCGCTTTGAATGCAAGGTGATTAATAATGAAGTGTATTCAACCTTTTAACCTTCAAGAAAAAACCTAATCTTCCATTGACGTAAATGACTGCCGGTGAAAGATATTGGATCTTGCTTAGAACATATCCATGTTGAATAATCTCCAATATGTGGAACAACTTCTAGAACCTCTTCTTGGGGCATATGCAGCATCTTCATGAATTTTTCCTACCCCTAAGGCATTTGCCTCAGTTACCGAATGAGCTACCTGCCGGTGCGGGAGCAACCTCTTTTTTCGGATAAGTAACCGGGACATTCCCATCTGATGATTGTTAATCAGTCTTTCTAACCCATCTTTGAGTATGATCTTGCTATATTTCACTAACCTTCTCTTTTCGATTCTCATTTGATCCTCAATTACTAACCGATGGATTTCTTCTTCTGTAGAACTTAGCAATATGTCCAACCTCATTACATGCATAACATGTAACATTGTTCTTTTGAATTTCTTTTGTAAAACCAGTGAAATTGCTTGACCTGCACTGATTACCCATATGTCCAAATTTTCCACATGCATAGCATTTAACATTCATTCTACAATATTTTGTCTTCTGACCAAACTTATTGCATTTAAAACATTTTTTGGGAGCATAATCAGGGTTCGGATTAGCTCTGTTTCTACATTGCCTAGCCATGTGACCAAATCTATTGCAAACAAAAAATTTACCATTGAATTTATAAGCATTAAATTGCCCTACCGGTGCCTTATGGTTTTGATCTTCATTAACAATACTGGAACTCTGTCCTTACTCAAATCCAAGTCCACTGGAATCTCCAATCTACCTTTGTCTCTTCAATAACTCATCAAGTTGTACTGAGCTGATTTTGAATTTTTCTTTGTATTCACTTGCAGTAGTTAAATATTCTCTTAGAATTATCATTTATCTCTCAATCTCTTGTTCATTACTCTGGGATTGTACCAAATTAGTTCTCAACATATCATTTTCATGAACCAACCTACCACACTCTTCAAAAAATTTCTTCAGGGATACAACAAGATTTTCTTCCTTCTTCTTTCTGTCCTCAATCTCCTTAGACATCCTCATAGTTATAACTTGCATTTCATTTTTTATAACCATGTTCTCCTGACTCAGTTTTTGGCATTGTTCCTTAAGTGCATCTTTTTCTTCATCATCCTGACTTTGCAAAAGTTGCTTCCTCCTAGCTTGAACAGATGATAGCCTCTCTTGTAGGACAAGAATGAATTCCTTAGCAGAATTCAATTCATCTTGTAGCTTTAAGTTCTTCAACCTTTCAGCATCATAATTTTCAAGTTCCATCTCAAGTTTCTTTTCCAAACCTATATTTATGGATTCCAAATTCAGGATCTCCCTCAAGCTGTTAAACTTCCTCTGAGGTACAAGGCTCTAATACCAATTGTTGGAATCCAAGAACACTAAGAGGGGGGGGGGGGTGAATCAGTGTTCTACTAGTATGATCAATTTTAACCTTATTAAAACATGCCTACACCAACCGGTATACCGGTACATAAAGAATAGAAAGAAGTAAAGTAACCAATAAGCCAATCACATAAATGAAAACCATAACACACAAAATTATATGTGAAAAACCTCAAAGAGGAAAAACTATGGTGGGATTTGTGATCCACAATATCAATCCACTGGCCATATGAAGAGATATTACAAAATATAGGGGACTGCACTTGCAGGAAGGCTTATAGCCCAGAGCACATTGCTCAATCACAAAAGGAGCCTCACTGACTACATATAAATCCAGACTACAATCCGGAGAAGTGTTGATTTGCAAAAGATAGCATCTCCTATGTCTGAATACAGTTTCAGTTAAGCTCTATTTGTTCCTGTCTGAGACCCTAAACCCTTTACCAGAATAACCCTTACATAGATATATTTCACATTTCCTTCCTAATACATATTCACATGATATCACATCCACTTCTATACAATTACAACATCAAAATGATCTAATCCAACTGACCTATATAACCTATACAATTTATCATTGCTTATGTCGTCTTACAAAGATAATTACAATATCAATATACATGTTGGCTAGATAACATAAATACAGGAATATCAAAAACAATTGTCGATGCTGGATCCAAGAGATGTCGACCTCCAATACCGATAACCTTTTTTCTAAACCATGTCGGCCTACATTGTTTATAACCAAATAAATCCTTCTATCTTGGCAGTGTCAGTGCCGGTGTCGGTGTCGGTGTAGTGTCTGTGAAGTGCTTGTCGGTACACAACTGACCCAAAATATGAAGCCGAAACAAGATACCATGTTGCCATCAATGACAAAATAGTGAAACCAACCAATTGAGTGTTAATTGCCAACAATATCCCCCTTTGGCATTGATGGCAACACTCATGTGAAAAATGATCATGGTTTCATCTGTCGGTTTCATCCTGCCTGCTCCCCCTGAGTTGAATATTCATCAATATATAATACTCCATACTCCCATAGATTTCCACATTTCCCCCTAATGTATAAAACTCCTTTTTCTTTTTCTCATCTGTATCACTCCCCCTTTGACATAAATGCCATCAAAAATTCCAAAAAGAATACCAAAAATCCAAAACTGTACAATGAGTATCCCAAAAATACATTACAGGAGCTTAACAAATTTGAAAATTTTCGGATATGCCTTCTCCAATAGCTCAAGATAAGTATCCCAACTAGTTTTGAAAGTGTCAAAAATAGATACAAGTCCATTTAGTATATGATCAAATGACTCTTTCTCAGTTAGCTCTGTCAGTGTGGGCTTACTAGCCATATCCATACACTCCTTATGTACACTGAGTGAATCCAATCGGGGACTCACCAAGCCTCTAAGACTTATGGCTATTCTTATGATTTTGTCTTTTTCTTTCTCAAGAACAAAACTTTGGGCTTCCAGAACCAAAATTCGACCATCAATGGATGTAGTTAATGAATTCAATCCATCAAAAGAATTAGCTATACTTGCAATTTTCTCCTGAAATTCCTTAATCTTCTTATCCATATTAACTGTAAGTACATTTGTGTTACAACATACCCTGTAAGTATTTATACACTACTTTAAAGAACTGTCTATCAGTTTCAGCTTTTCATCAATCTTCTTCCTCTCAGACTCAATTACTTGATCAAATGTAGCTCTTTTTGCTTGTGTGAACCTCTCCAGTGCTTTCATGTTTGAAATCTGCTGGAAGGATTGAAAATCCTTTGAAATATGCTCTGTAATTTTCTTAAGCTTGTCTAATGGGATCGCTTCTCTATCAATCTCGCAATCCGAGCCTATTCTATGTAAAACAGTGATAAACTGATTAATAGTCCCTTTATCCATAGATCCCTCCATCATCAATTTATGTGCATCCATCATCATGAGTTCAGTAGGACCCATCTCGGTTATGTTTTTCTTTTCAAATTGAGAGGAGTCAATTGACAACAATGATATACCTACTATTGATTCCCTATCGAATTCCTCTTTCTTCTCCTCTAATGATTTATCCTTTGTAGCTTCCTCACTTGCATCAGTGGCTTCGCCACTTGGTGCAGTCTCTGTAATTGTCGGTTCCTCCCTAGGAACTGTAACCTTATCCCGTACGTTTGTATCCGGAGGACTGTTGTCCTCAACATTAGTATTTTTTACATTATCAACCTTTACACTCTCTATATTTATTGGTATCTCAACATTTGTATCTATCGGGGGCTTAATTTCTACTATCTTAATGTTTTTCAAAATTGAGGGTCAAGTACCCATAAAACACTTTCCTTTTCCTTCAACCAAGACGTCTACAGTGTCTGTCTTTGATTTTGGTGAAGTAAAGAATCCTCGATTCTCTTCAAAGAACTTAACCTATGCCTTGTGGGTCTCCTTCATTTTCTCATTTACCCTTCCTAGCATAAGATTGGTTATTCTATGTTTGTTGTTAAAGATTTTTTTATCTGCCACCTCAACTGTCCTATCCATTTCTTCTAGAGTAATAGAAACACAAACATATAACAACTCTTGAATTTTTATGTGCTTGTCTTCTTGCATTTCTAGTAGTCTCCTAGCATCTAGAATATCATACAATTCTATTAGTATTTGGTCTTCAATTTCTATCAAGGCTTTCTTATGTATATCCAAATATAACAATAATGCTTCCTCTATTTCTCTTTGTTCATCATCCTCTAAATTCTCATAATAAAACTATACATTCTTTAACATACCATCCTTAGTAATCTCATCAACTAGTTCTACAAAATTTTTAGGTGGAATGATAGTTACATTACCAGATTCAATTTCCAGATCAATGTTTGCCTTCTTCTTCCTTCTACCAGTACCGGATGGAGTTGAAGGTGTTACTTTTGGTGCTTGCTTCTGTGCCGGTAACTTGAATGTAACTTTCCTAACCAATTGCTTTTTAGCTTCTACCTTGGTTTCCTCTATTTTATTCCTTATAACCCTTTTGAAAGCCAAGGGTGTGTCATCTTCAGATGTAGACTCTACTATAATAGACTCAATGAACACTTCTGGTTCTTTTCTCTTCCTACCTTTCTCTGGGAATGCATCAATTAAGGACTTGATGTCTTGTGAGACCTTCTCAACAAACTTACTTGCATTTCCTTCCTTCTTCTCTCTCCTTTTCCAGTTGAAACATGTTTCAACCTCTTGTGTCTTCTATTTTGCAATACCATGAGGCTTCTCAACTTCATCAATAGAAGCATCAATCAACATTTTTGCATAAGCACCTAAAATCTATCCATCAACTTCATAGCCCATTTCCTCTATCCAAGTCTTTTGTGGCTTGACCGCTTCCATGAGTGTTTAATCTTTCTTTACCATGAAGCATATGTCAATTGAGTAGTTCTCAATAATATGCTTAGGAACCCTTTCTCTAGATTTCATAGCCTTCTGGGATGCTTAAAAATGTCCCCATACTTTGTCATCTCTCTGACTACCTAATGTAGCAATTGACTGTTTTAATTGGCTCCCTACCAAGATGTCAAATTCCCATTGCCTTTTCCAAAAATTGGGAGTCTCATTCATGAAAAATAACATTAAACAGACAATTAAGTTTCCATACCAGAAAGTCTCTTTCTTTTCACCTTTAATCTTTCTTCTGTTTATCAATAATTCATCCAACATCCAACCACATAGATCCAATTTCTCATTTTCTCTCATCATTTTGTAAGATGTAAAAATGCAGGAGTTAGAAATAGAATTCGGTCGGTTTGATTAAGTTACATTATAACTGATGACCATGCTACCGAATCTGATGTCTATTTCGGTAATAGTGCTTGTTCTCATAGATCTCCTTTCTGATGTTGCGCCAGTGATTTTATTTACATAATCATTAGAAACCTTCTTATCTGGATGTTGCCCAACCTGTGGTAAACTGGTGAGTTCCCTGATGGCTTCCTTGGTGATCTTGTAAGGTCTATCCAACCAGGTAAACTCTCCATGTACTCTACTCAAAACATACCTAATGATTTCATCTTCAAATTTTAGAATGTCCAGAATGCTGGTAAAACCTAAGTCTTCAATGTGCTTGTATTTCGGTTTGATCTTTCCAGAATCTCCCATTAGCTCACTCATGTACATGCCCTTTATGTCAGATGTCCCCAAATCCTCAATGTGACAGTGTATGTATGCCCTAACATCTTTGACATACACAACTCCTTCTAAAACATGGGAAAATGCTTCAATCAAATCTTCCAGGGTAGCCACATGCAGATACCACTTGAAAATTGGCCTGGGACGGTCCTTGACCTCAACAAAAATCGGGTTTGCAAAAAAGATAGGAACATATGATGATCCCACTTCCATGATTAAAGATAAATACCTGTTAATCGCTTCCGGTGAAAAACCCTAAAGACTTCTTCCAATCGCTGGTGAAATTGCTCAAGAAGATATCTGATCGCATTGAATTGTCTTTAATCACACTGAATCACTCTGAATGCAAGGTGATAAAAAATGAATTAGATTCAACCTTTTATCCTCCAAGTAAACCCTAGTCTTTTGTTGATGTCAATAAATTCCAGTGAAAGATATTGGATCTCAAACAAAATATATCCATGCCGGATAAGCATCTCCAATATCTGGAACATCTTCCAGAACCTCTTCCCAGGGCATATGCAACATCTAAATGAATTTTGCCTAGCCCTAAGACATCTGCCTTAGTTACCAGATGAGCTTCCTACCACTGCAAGAGAAACCTTTAATGCCAAATAAGTAACTGGTGCATTCCCATCTACTGATTGATCTCCAATCTTCCTGACCCATCTCTGGGTATGATCTTGTTGGATTTCATTAACCTTTTCTTTCCCTTTCTCATTTGATCCTCCATTACCAACCGGTGGATTTTTTCTTCTACAAAATTTAGCAATATGTCCAACCTCATTACATGCATAACATGTAACATTGTTCATTTGAATTGCTTTGCTAAAATTGGTATAATTGTTTGACCTGCACTAAATAGCCATATGTCCAAATTTTCCACATACATAACATTTAACATTCATTTTGCAATCTTTTGTCTTATGACCATACTTATTACATTTAGAACATTGATCGGGAGCAGAATCAGTATTCTGATTTGCTTTATTTCTACATTGCCTAGCCATGTGACAAAATTTATTACAAAAAAAACATTTACCATTAAATTTATAAGCATTAAACTGCCTTACCGGTACCTTATGGTTTTGATCTTCATTAGTAGTATTGGAACTTTGTCCTTGCTCAAATCCAACTCCACTGGAATCTCCATTCTGCCTTTGTCCCTTCAACAACTCATCTAGTTGTGTTGAACTAATCTTGAATTTTTCTTTATACTCACTTGAAGTAGTTAGATCATCTCTTAGAATTATCATTTGTCTCTCAAGCTCATGTTCATTACTTTGGGATTGTACTAAATCAGTTCTCAACATATCATTCTCATGAGCCAACCTACCACATTCTTCAAATTTATTCTTCAAAGATACAACAAGATTTTCTTCCTTTTTCTTCCGGTCCTCAATCTCTTTAGACATTCTCATAGTTATAGCTTGCATTTCATTTCTCATAACCATGTTCTCCTGACTCAACTTCTAACATTGTTGCTTAAGTGCATCTTTCTCTTCATCATCTTGATTTTGCAAAAGTTCCTTCCTCCTAGCTTGAACACATGACAACCTCTCATGTAGGACAAGAATGAATTCCTTAGTATAATTCCTTTCATCTTGTAGCTTTAAGTTCTTCAACCTTTCAACATCATAATCTTCAAGTGCCATCTCAAGTTTCTTTTCCAAACCTATATCCATGGATTCCAGATTCAAGATCTCCCTCAAGCTGTTAAACTTCCTTTGAGGCACAAGGCTTTGATACCAATTAATGGAATCCAGGAACACTTAGAGGGGGGCTGAATCAGTGTTCTATTGGTATGATCAATTTTAACCTTATTAAAACATGCATAGACCAATTGGTATACCAGTACATAAAGAATTGAAAGAAGTAAAGCAACCAATAAGCCAATCACATAAATGAGAACCATAACACACAAAATTATACATGGAAAATCTCAAAGAGGAAAAATCATAGTGGGATTTGTGACCCACAATATCAATCCATTGGCCATATGAAGAGATATTACAAAATATAGGGGCCTGCACTTGTCGGAAGGTTTACAGCCTAGAGCACACTACTAAATCATTAAAGGAGCCTCACTGAATACGTATAAATCTAGACTACAATCTGGAGAAGTGTCGAACTACAAAAGATAGCATTTCCTATGCTTGAATACAGTTTCGGTTAAGCTCTGTCTATTCCAGTCTGAGACCCTAAACCCTTTACTAAAATATCCCTTACATAGATACATTTCACATCTCCTTCCTAATACATTTTCACATGATATAACATCCACTTATATACAATTAAAACATAAAAAATGATCTAATCCAACTAACCTATATACCCTATACAATTTATCATGCCTTATGTTGGCTTACAAAGATAATTTTAATATCAATATACATGTCGCCTAGATAACATAAATACATGAATATCAAAAACAATTTTTGATGCCGGATCTAAGAGATGTCATACCGATAACCTTATTCTAAACCATGTTGGCTTGCATTGCTAGTAACCAAAGAAATCCTTCTATCCCATCGATGCTAGTGCCAGTGCCGATGTAGTGTCTATGAAGTGCCTGCCGGTACACAACTGACCCAAAATATGAAGCCAAAACAAGATATCATGTTTCCATCAATGACAACATAGTGAAACCAACCAATTGAGTGTCAATTTCCAACAATAACTACAATGGATCTAGCGATAGAAGTAATGAGTGTAGGAAGAAGATGATTCATGAACATGGCAACCAACATAACAGTTATGCCCAAAGGAGAATTGCACCTACAAAATCAAGAAGTCAGTTGAAACAGGTAGTTGGCTGCAATGGCATAATAAAAAAAGAAAGCGGAAACCGATATGTTAGAAGATCCCCCAATAATTTGATTGGCATGAATGTCATATGCTACTACAACAATGTATCCAGTCATATTGCAGAACTTGGTAAAATAAAGACCTATCAATAGAAGAAGATGAGACCTACTCTAATGGATACAAATGTGAAGAGGAGGGAGTCCAAGCAGGTATGGAGGAAGAAGGAAGAAAACATGACCATGGATCAACACTGTGCATTCAATGCACAGGTGATATCTCCTAAAGTTTAAAGGAGATGGAGATTCATAGGGGGAGCTACATGTTGATCAGATCATTCACCCCCAAATGCTAAGAAGAACAAAGATTAAGGATGGGTAGTCACCAACATGATGAAGAAGCCAAGATGAAAGAATGTGTGAAATTGATATCTTGGCTACACATTCACATGGGCGAGATGGATCACTACTGTAAGTGTTAAAGTGGGATGTGACACCAGTATGAAGGAATAAACTTGTCAATCGGTAAACAAGGTGGATACTGACATACAACCAATTGAACAAAGAGACAAAAGTGAAGTTCTCTTAGTCTGATGAAGATGCACATGATGATTCATCCTAGATTTTTGTTGAGGATCGACATGGTTGATGATCAGGCTGACAAGATCCACTGGCACAAGGAAGGAGAAGTCAAGAAGATTAACTGGTAAGGGAAGACATACCAGCAGGGTCAGAGAACTAGTAGGAAAAGAGAGACTGGTGGTGTGATGCACACACCATTTGTGTGTAATTTTTCGGTGACCAAGTTAGACCGACTTGGTGAGCTAAGGTAGATGCTAGCAAAGGTGCCACACAGAGTCAAGGTGGCGGACATGCATGCAGTGGTAGATAGAGTGTGCACTAACGAGGTTGTTATAGAGTCGGTCGACATTAATTGAAAACCTTGTAAATCATGGGAGGTGCTATAGAGGTGTGCAGCTTGAGGAAGGTCAAGCAAAGGTGATCGATGGGATGTGTTATCACTATTTAAAAAAATGGGTTTTCCTTTCCCATAATTGGCTAGGTTTTTGAAATTTTGAGTTAAACACACTATCAATTGCTTCAGCTCTGTGTTAGGTCCTAGGGGCTTAGGGTTTTAATTTTAAATCATTCAATGTTTTATCAAAAAACCCTCTTGCTTCTATTCCTTTGTTACTTTATCCACTTAAGTAATGGGTCTTGGGGTCGTAGGAGGTGTCCCCCCTTGTCATTTGCCTAGGCGGTTGTTGAATTAATCGTAAAATTTTATGCCTTATGTCTTTTCTTCTTAATGTTGCCGGGCCCAGTAAGTTGTGTGCAGTTCTCAGGTGGATCTATGGTTTTCACTATTTCGTTAGGCGAAGTTGTGCGTGGTTTAAGACTCGTGAAATGGCGAAAGGGAAATGCGGTCTAAATGGCGCATTTGGCCTGGTTTAAAATGGCTTCATCTCATCCAAGATCCAACGGCTGGCATTATTTCGCAGCCTGAACTTGCAAGTGAAATACCTTTTGCGAAATGGCGAAAGCATCTAGTGGGACCTTCTAGCGAAGACTTTCTAAACGACTAAAAGGTGATCAAGTCTAATCTGATCTGACAGTTCACGCTATTTTGTAGGATGAAGATGCTCGACAGTTAGCTTTCGCAAAGTAGCGAAATGACATGGCACTCCAAGCAGATGGTCCAACTAGTCGAGAGGGTGAGTAAGATGATGGCACGTGCCAGAGGCCACAATAGTCAGTAAGGCGGGTCTAAGGGTTAAAAGGTGGGTCCCAGAGGTGAGTCATGCCGCAGGATAAGAAGTGACGTGGCAGATATAGGTGGTAAGGATGAGGTGGAACCCAGTGTTTTCTCTCAGCAAATGAAAGGTTGACATGTCAGTTTAAAAGTGACTAGATGCCAGGTGGATGAAGTTGGGTCAGAGGGCCCACGTCTACCGGATTCAGTTAAGATTGTTAAGCATCGAGCAAGTCAAATATAATCTAACGGCCCGCGTGAGTTCTTAATGGTAAAGTGCTCATGTTTTATGCCCTACGAAATGGCGAAAAGGTTTTTCGACCCCAAAGACAGATAAAGCATGAGGTTAAAAGAGGATCAACTCTGTTTTGATCCAAGGGCTCATGTTGTTTCGCGGTTGTGAACCAACCGAAGGATATGCTTCACAAAATAGCAAAAAGAAGAGAAGGTATCTAGGTGTCATGCTAGATGGTGATGTGTCCATGGACACATGGTTTTAGAAGAAGTTGAGGGTCCGCCAAGGTGTAACCGGCAGTTATAAGGGAAGGACACGTGGCTGACGTTGAACTAAATGCAAAGAGTTTTCCAAAGCCAATGGTTGAATGCCATGTGGTAGTCAGTAACCAATGAAAAGGTGACGTAAGTAAAGAAAGCATAAAGCTCTCCCTTAAAGGATGGTCATCTCCAAATTGATCCAACACTTCGCGTTGTTTCTTGGCCCGAAGTTGAAAGTTGTTTAAGCTTCGCGAAATAGCGAAAGACCGCTAGCAGTCAAGGTAAAGGCACGGTTAATGAAGAAGTCGATGGTTTCAGTAAGAGTTAAATGCTGAGCAGTTAGAGTTCCATCTAACATCTGGTGTGGCTTCACGAAGGATAAGTGCTCGAAGGATAAAGCTCACGAAATGGACAAAAGGAGGTAGGGCCCAGCGCGAAGGTAAGGTTGTTAAGTCTGTGTAAAGGCCGATTAGGTTTCCTTTGATCGGACGGTTGGCGTGATTTCATTTAATGAAATTTCTCGAATTTTATGCTTTGCAAAACAATGAAAGAGCGAAAGGAAAGAATGTGCAGGAATGTTGTGACCCGTTGGAGAGAAAAATTTGAATTCTCTCATGAATTCAATTCTGAAGGGACGACCGAAGCATGCAGTATCAATGTCGCAGTCTAGAGCCTGGGTACCATATATAATATCCTATCAACCGGATGAAGGTATCATTCTAAAGAATTGTTGTAGAGGAGCAGATACAGAGAAAGTCAATTTAGTTGCAGAGCGGATTCCTTCGAGCTAAAAATAGGTTTTCTTGTACTCTTGTGTGGCAATTTCTTTGTGGTGTGTTTTAATTAAGGTCTTGATTTGTCACAGAACCAGTTGGGGGTAGTATTTTAATTGCTTGCATATCTTAAAATGACACCTAAGAGAGAATTTTTTGGGAAAGTTAATTATCAGGAAAGGGCCATTTGTGATGATTTTCTCAAATAGCTGACGTTGTCAACTAATCAGGCATCGAAAGTAAAAGAATTAGTGCCTAGAGCTCCTCGCTTGAAGATAGGAGAAGGGTTGTATGACAAGGGTAATTGGTTGAGAGATCCACAGGTTGGGTTGTCTGGGTTGGGGTTATTCAAAGTTGGATTTGGCATGAGAAACTCCCCAGCCCTGCAGAATAGCATCTGGGAGTTAGATGTAGGGAAATTGGTAGTTCCAGGAGTATTCATGGATATGGATCTATTGACTCAAATTGCACATAATTATGATCCAGTCACAAGGAGCATTAGGGATATAAATGGGAAAGCCCTCATTGAAATCAATAATGAGGAATTCAGAAGTGCTTTTGGGCTTAATGAGTTTACCAATTTTTTGGAACCCATTAACTTCAAAACATTAGCTCAAGTATACAGTGTACAGAGGAACCACCTTAGAAATGGGCCTCTTAAGGAATTTTTTGTGAAGATAGGTGGTTTGACAGTTGTAGGACCCAACACTGAAGAGCCCTTCTCATTGAATCTATTCACCCTTAGAGCTAAGGGAATGTATTGGTCACTTTGCCAGATTTTGGGAGAGGATGCTGAGGCAAATATGTCTAATCATTACATGCTATGATTGCTCAGATTTTGAATCCTTCTCTTGCAGTAACCTTTGATTATGATTCTTTTATTACTAATGCTATTCATGGAGGATTGATAGGAATAAAGAGTGGGAAGGTGGATAGGCCTTTTGGATGGTATTCACTCCTCATGCATCTGTTTTTGTTCAAAGGTGGTGATTATTTTGCAAGTGGAATGGACCTTATAAAAGAGAAGGATGGAGAAAAGATGCCAGTGCAATTGTGGAGTACTATGTTGTCATGGGACAGAGATGATGCCAATTTCTTAAAATTTGATAAATACTTTGCATCAAAGATTAGAACTCTCCTCTGTTCAGAAAACCCAAGAATCCCCAAGGTTCTTTTGGAATTTGTTAGACCAAAAGAATTTGCAGAAAGTATAAAGATTGTTCATAATTGGGGTGATATTTACTTATACCCTATATCCACAGTATTCAGAGTTTTTGGTTTTAGAGGCACTCCATTCTTATTGCCCTATCAAGTCCCTCTCAAAGTGGGAATTGCAGAAGTCCTTAGCCAAATTGGTAGTGTACAAGAGGCAAAGCTGACAGGCAGGGGTAAAGGGACTATTTTCCCTACAGTTACCATAGCCCATCAATTTGTAATAACCAAGGGAGGTTGGAATTGTTTTAAGGATTTCCTCAAACCTTATCATTTGTCAACTGCAAAATCTAGGTGTGCCGATCCAGAAGGCTTCTTCAATGACATGTTTAGAAAGAGAGCAGTATGCAGAGGTAGACCCCATCAATTTCATTTTCCTGAAGACCTCATTAGAAATGAGTTTGATCTAGATGAGCAGGAGCTGAGGAAGAAAAAATGGGTGGCTTATAAGAAAGCCTTAGATTTTGTACATCAGTTTGATGCTAGCTATGACCCATTGTCTAGCTTTTTCCCTTTTGAGGAGAAAATAAAGTTCCTAAATTTTTGCTTTGAGGATGTAATGCAGACTCTGAAAGAAAAGAGGGAGGCTGTGATTAAAAGAAACCCTGAAAAGGCAAGAATGGTTCTAATTAGGTCTACTTCCACCAGAGCAATCCCTCCTGGTGACTATACATTGCACAAGAAATCTAATTATAGTGTGTTGATGCCTACAATAGGGGAGCCCTCTACCTCCAAAGGAAAGAGGAAGATACAAGATGTCATTGACATCCAAGAGAGCTGAAAGAAGCAGAGAGTAGGAAAAGAAGTACATTCTGATACACCCTTGTACTCTCCATCCCAATCCTCTATTCACATAGGAGATGAACAGGCAACAGTTGAACAACTGATACAGTTAGGTAGTCTGGGGGAAATAGCCTACACATATGATGAAGTAGAAGAGGGAATGCCAGAAGAGCCCCTTGCTACTGAGATGAACATCACTACCAATGAGTTCAAGGGTCGGGAGTGGGATTCTGAGATCAAGCAGGCTAGTGATGACTTCTTGGCTGACAACAATTTTGCTACATCAGGAGCATTTATGTAGTTTGTATGGAAGCAAAATATAGACAAATACAATGCAAGATGTTAGAAGAGAAAAGGTGAGAAACCTCACAAAGATCCAGCTCTGGTGGAGGAGGAAACAAAGCAAGAAATGATGGATGAGTTTAAGACCATCACTCCTGAGCAAGGAAGAGATATGGTGGCACTAGCTGGAGTGCTCATTCTCCCTAAGTGGGACATAGCAGATGCCTTGGTACTGGAGGCAGTGAGAAAAGAAACCAAGCCCATGGAGGGAATCACTTTTAGAAAAGATAGTGTTGCACTTGTCATGTGGTCTCTCAAGAGAGATGAGAATAAGAGAAGTAAGGACACCCCAGGGTCAAGCTACCTTGGTGGAATGATAGTGAAGAGAGTGCAGAACACAGGGGTGGTGGAAGTTGCTAGCACTGTGTTGGAAATTGCAAAATTTAGTGTTGTAGTAGAAGAAAGGGAGGCTAAGGAAAAAGTAGACCTCCAAGTCAAGTTGGAGACAATTTTGAAGGCTTACAACAGTGCTAAGAAAGAGGTAAGAGGTAAGGATAACATCATTGCTAAGTTGCAGAGCCAGTTGACAGGACAATACCATCAAGGTGAGTCTTCAACACTGATGATCTCCTCTTCTCCTGCAAGACCTCCACCTACCAGCCCCATCATTGAGTTCCCACCATCTCCAACACCTTCTAGGTCCCAAATGGTTGAGATTACTCCTCAAGAGTTAGAGAATTTAAAACAGGCTCAGGCCTTGTATGCAAAGAAGTATGAGGAAAGAGTAAGGGCTACCATTTCAAGTTTTTTAGATACAATGAGTGCCTCACTGTTATATAATAACATAAGCAAGATTTTGGATATGTGGAATGAGCTTAATGGAGATAAGGCCATTTTGACACCTATTTTTGACAAGTGGAAGCCTAGAGAGAAGGGCTTGGAGCTCATTTGTGTATCTTATGATGAAGCAGGGGCTGATACTATCATCAAATCCACTTGTGACACCACCAAGGACTTAGTAAAATTGGTAGAAGGGGTGGATAATGCTGACAGGAAAATCAACTTGTACAAGAGGGAGTACACTGATCAGGTTTTTGAATTGCTCCCAGGAATTTTTGTCAGCCCAGATCATCCGAAGGACAAACAAGTGTGGCTTAAGGAATTAGAGGCCAAACTGTCAGCCAAAATAAAAGGAATTGTTGACTTAGATGATGCTTCCTTTTTTGTTGTAACAATTCAAGAGATAGAGAAAATTAAATCTCATTATGGTTTTCTCAATTCAAAGGTCAACAAGATGAGAAATTTCTGGAAGAGGTTAACCAAGGCAAAGGCAAAAGTGATTAATTTTTCATGGCCAACTGATGATGTGTACAATGAGTGGACTAGAAAATATGCCATCTAGGATGTAGAGCAATTAGAGGGCACTCCTGAACAGTTAGAAGAGGTTGCAACCAGACAACAAGTAGAAGAAGCTGCAGAGGTCGAAAAGGACTTGTAACGATTTTTGTAAAAGGCTTTGTAACTTCTTCTAGAAAAGAAATGATTGTAACAAATTCTCCTAGGAAAGTCCGAAGCTATGTGCATCCATATTGTTATAAATGGATACCAGAACTAATAGAAAAAAAGGATCGCAAAGAATTGTAAGAAAACGTTGCAGAAATTTATCTGAGCTTTTCTAAGTTTAATGGAGAATATTCGAAAGTTTTTGTAATACTTTCTTGAAGATAATATCAATATACAGACCATCAGTTTTGAGTAAAAACTTTGCGTCATTTTCAAATGTGTTTGCAATTGTTTACTATTTCATTCTAAATAATCCAGGGTTATTTTGTTTGAATAGGGTTGTAAGGCAACTTTCAGTAGATATATTTCTTAGCTTTTCTCTTCAGGAGGGGAATTAAATATGCAAGAATTATTTCTACCAGTAAATTCTCTGTAGGATACTTTGAATCTTGATGAGCATAGTTTAATTTGGTATGCATAAATTCTTATGTGTGTCAGGCATATATAGGGATCAACAGAAGCCAAGCCAATGGGATGTGTAAAGATATTTTGTTTGGGGAGTATTGTTTGAATTTAGATGACTCTGTGACCTTGGATAAGGTACTGGTATAGATTGAGGTTGTCTATTACATGTTTTGTAGGTCAAATACTGAATATGAGTATAATTTTCATTCCTTTGTTTCAGTTAGTTTCAAGGTGATCAGATCCATTGGTTTTCTGGACTGGTTTGCTATGGATTTATCTTTTGAAAGTGTGAATTTAGTTCACAAAGGTATACCTGCCTGGACTCTAAGTAGGTCCGAAGTGTAGAAGGTTAAATCAAACCTTGTCATATGTTGTCCTAAGAGTTTCCTTCCCTTTAATATCTCTTTTGCACAGAGTTTAATCTTTTTATTATAAGGATGTTGAAGTGAATCAGATTTTGAAGACAACAGGATGCATCAATTGGTGTAGAGTGTCCAAGTGTAGAATGAGGTTGGTGATGCAATCTGCTAAACCATTTATGGTGATTGATCATGTGCCTTGCTGACAGACTATCCATGTCTGCTAAAGTTTAGCAAATGTACCTTGGCAGAAAGAAGATATGGTAGGTGATGCTTGGTTTCTTGTAGGTTGTTCATCTTCATATAGAATGAGATCTGATTGGATCTTATTGACCTCGTGATCAATGGAAGAAACCCTTGCACATCAATTGTTTGAAGTTGTGTTTTGGCAGGAAAGCTCAGTAATAAGAATGGAGATAGAAGACTAGATTCAAGGATGTTGGTTGGTGAAGGAGAGTGATCCTGAGCAGAGAAGAGAGTAGATAAGACTAAATAGAGTCAAGAAACTTAGCATCTAAAGAAAAGAGCTAGTAGGGAAGGTTAAACTGGTGAGAGGGTTTAACAATGGCTTAACTGGAAAGATCAGACAAACCAACATACTACAAAGTGAGTTGCAAAGGTAGGAACCAATAGTGTTCAAGCCAATTAGAAGGTAGTGGAGCGTGAAGTAGCTGCAGGTGTGTATGGGAGAGAAGATCCGATAGGTAGTGAGTAGAGAAATGATAAAATGGTGAGCAGAGTAACTGGCAGCAGGTGTATGTTTTGACTGATCATCCAACAGGAAGAGGTAGAACCAGTGTGTTAGCAATAGCAAGTGAAGGTGAGCAGAGAGATTGAGAGAGAGATATAAGGAAGAGTAGAAGTCAATCGATGAGGCAGAGGAGGTGAGAAACTGACAGGGTAAAGTGTATGCAGTGGTTACAAGATTCACTTGTAATAAGACTATTACTTTTGTAATTGATTATGTACCTGATAGATGACTGAGTTGGAGCTCGGTACAGGGGTTGGTGCTCCTTGGGTTAGTGCCCTAAATGTTGTAACTGAAGGTTTTCATTGTGAGGCTAGATTGGAGCAGTAGACTCCAACAACACTTCTCACCGAGGTTTTTCCCATCTTGGGTTTTCCTCATATATATCGGTGTCATGTGATGTGCATTTGTGTGATTGCATTGAGAAGTCTTGTATTATCTCACTGGTAGGTTTACCTGTGTTTATTTTACTAACCGGTACTCTCTCTTAGTATGAAAAGATTTAAGAGTTTTGGAAACCACTAATTCACCCCCCTCTTAGTGGTACATTGTGTTCAACATAGAAGAGATGGTTGGGTTGATTAGATTGATTGAATTGACTATATATATTGGATTGATTAGGCTGATTGGGTTAATTGGATTGATTGGATCGATTGAATTGATTGGATTGATTGGGCAAATTGGATTGATTAAATTGATCAATAAAGATCAAGTCTAGTTTTAGGAAGGACACCTCCTATATAAGATAAAAGATAGACGATCAAATGGAAATGGTTGATAGGAAATATCAGCAAGTCTAAGAAGAGTTAAGATTAGATGGAAGTTTAAATAGGGTTAGGGTTTAAATAGTGAAATGGTTAACATTAGATGTGAGTTTAAATAGGGTTAAGGTTCAATTAGGGAGAACCTTCAAGTTAGGGTTAGGATCAGGGTTAAATTAGTGTTAGGATTTATTTATTTTATAGTTAGAATTGGGGTTTCAATTGGAATTAGGGTTAACATTAGAAATAGGATTATGAATACTATTATAATTATAGTTAGATTTAAATTTAAAAATTATAGTTATGGTTAGGAATAAAGTTGAATAGAGTCAGGGTAAGGGTTCAATAAGTTAAGGGTAAAGTTTTAAGATTAAATTAAGGTAAGTGTTAAATTTGGTTTTGCTTGTATTTTTAATATAAAAGTTAAAAAATTTAATTTTAATAATTTTAATAATCTTATAATAATTTTTTTAATATCAAATTTATGTTTTAATTATATAATATAATACATAATAAGAAATATATTACAAAACATTAATAAATAATATTATTAAAATTTCCATGTATAATACATATTAGAATACTTTTTTATAATATATACTAGAATAATTTAAAATTAATTTTTTGTTGATGTTTTTCATTTTTTTTTCTTTGTGCTCTTGTAAAAAATATGATTGAAGTTGCATAATATTTTATACGGTTTTATATATATAGATTTGCGAAATATTTTTTTAAATAAAAAATATCTTAATTTTTTATATAATTAGTGTTAGTTATAATAATATAAATATCTAATATATTAAGATAAATGATATAAATTTAATATTAAATTAAGGAATAAAAAATTAATATAAGTTATGAACATAACATTTACTTAACTTTAATATTTTATATCAAATGTATGTAAATACTATATATATTAATAGTATATAGTGAATATATAAATATTAAATATTAAATATATAGAAATATCAAATATGTACTGATATATGTATATGTATTAATATGTAAGAGTAAATATATATCATTCTATCCATCTATCTATCCCTCTCCATCTCTCTATATTTATCTCTTCCTCTCCCTCTCTACCCATCTCTCTCCTCCCCCCTTCTCTCTCTCTCTACCTCTCCTCTCTCTATCTCCTTATATCTCTATCTCTCTATCATAGTGTCACATATATCTCTATTTGTCCCTCTTCCTCTCCCTCTATATCTATCTATCTCTTCCTTTCTAAGTGTATATACATATATCTCTACCTCTACCTCTTCCTCTCTATTTGTATATATCTTTATCTCAATGTCTCTATTTTTTATCACTCCCTCTATCTCTCTATCTATTTCTCCTCCTCTTCCTCCACCCCTCTATCTTCATCTCCACTTTTATCTACTCTAAACTAAGCACACTATTGGTAGGAACTTGACACATTCTATCTCTTGTTATCTAAAAGAGGAACCATCTTATATAAGCCTATTTCTCATATTTAATAGTTGTGAAATTGGTCTAGACCCTATATCTTCGTATCTCTAACTTTATCCTTTGTTTTAATTAAGATAATTTTTAAAAAAAATTGGGTGTCAAAAGGTAACCTCATGACCCAACCTGATGCCCATTTTTTAGGCGGTCTAAGGTGAGACTAATCCATTGGGGTATGGGTAAGGGCCTGTGCATTGCACACACCATTTAAAAAACGGGTTTAGAGAGTCAAACTTGAGACAAATGAAGAGAAAACCCACTGCCCAAGCCAACTCTCCTACTCGTCACAGACTAAGATAATACTTAAATTTATCAAAGAAGTAAACTTCTGATATACTATATCCAAACATGAATTATAGAAAATGATACCTTAGAGTGCCATATTTAATTTGAGCAAGCATTCTAAATAAAACCATTCATTCCAAGGATTATTGACCTCGCATAATTTTGGAGAAATGCAAAACATCAACTTCCTCTTTAAGTATATTTTAAATGTGTTTAATAATTCAAACAATATGAGATTATCTAAGTTTTATGGAACAAATCAATTAAATAGATACTTTATTTAAATACTGAAGTAATGGTTGGCATTATGACTTAATGGCATGGTAGGCTTAGACTTGTTCGCGATGCAATCATTTCTTTTGATAACTCAATGATGAACGATGAGTACCAAACCGGTACTGAGAGAAGGGGGGGTGAATCAGTATAGGCACATCAACTTTTTCCTAACTGGTTTGATGGCAAATAGTGAACTTGACTGGCAATCACTAACACCAGTTAGAACCAGATTACTACCAGTTAAACACGATGCTACTGGGAAAGGCATAAACTGGAAACACTTAGCTTTCCATACAACCTACTCCCTTGTTTCAACTTTATCCTTATGCATAAATAGATAATCTATCATCAGAGATACAATAATTTACTAGCATAACATGATTCACCACTTGACAGAAAATAACAAAGCATCACACATGAAACACATATTTTTCATGTGGAAACCCAACTGGGAAAAACCACGGTGGGGATGAATACCCACAAGTTGTTTTTGAACTCTTTAGAAGTCCGCTCTGTTAGAAGCCTCGTCCGGTTAAAGAGTGTTACAACAGGTTATGTTAGGAACCAATTCTATTAGGGATCACCGAGTTAAGGGTTAAACCCTATTAGAGGTTACCTTGTTAAAGGATTTTATGAACTCAATGGCTTTGAGTCACCCTATTAAAGGATTTACAGCAAGCTAGTTAAAGCTACCCAGTTAAGGGATTTCCAATTGTTGAAGTAGTTAAAGATCAACAGGTATTACAATGATCTGGTAATAGCAGTCAATGCCAATGCAGATCCGCTTTAGTTCCTTCCTTCTGCACACACACTATGCAGGTATCAATCCACTTATCAGGTCTGGCAAGAATCATGTATCTCTGCACTTAGATACACACACAACATTTTCCAACAACCTCAACATGAAACACGACATCGACCTTATAGAACACAAATAGGTTGGCAGCATAAACCCTAAGCCCTACACACTTAGGTTGAGTAATTGATCGGTTCAATCCTGACCATTGAGCACTTTGCATTTGAATACAATGATCTTGAATAGATCTCAAGACATTCTCCATTTTTTGTTCTTCACCACTTCATGGAGGCGATAACCCATCACGCGTTTTCCACCATTTGCAAAGACTTAGCACATTCCTGAGGTAGATAGGATCAATCTCCTTCATGCAAGATCCTTCACGTACACGAGGCTGACATGGAAACACGATCTGATCTCCATTACAATGCTAACTCATCACACAATGTCATCGGTTGAATCACACAGGCTTGGAAAACTTCAACCGGAAACCCTGAAGCTAAGACTACCAACCAATAGTCCTACCATATTCTATGTACTGGTTCTCATTCTGACATACCAGTTCTGGTTCACAACATCATACCGGTTCACTTGGACAAGCATACCACTTCACTTATTGCACATATACCGGTTCTCTTTGCTAGTTGCTTAACTTCAATATACCAGTTCACTTCTCAACATATTGACATCAATGACAATATACAATATCATCATGTCATCATACTCTTGCACATATGCCAACAATCTCCCACTTTGGCATTGATGGCAATATACAAATATATCACTCAACATCACATCTTCTCCCTATTGCTGCATATATCTTCCCCGCTTCACATCTTCTCCCCCTTTGACAACAATGCCAAAGTGGAGGCACAAGCTTCCCTATTCCACTATGTTGCTCCCCCTGAGGAGTATCATTCTTCAACACATCAAACCTAAGAAAGATTGGACACTGCAATACC
The DNA here is from genome assembly GCF_030272615.1 of Cryptomeria japonica. Classification (NCBI taxonomy): domain Eukaryota; kingdom Viridiplantae; phylum Streptophyta; class Pinopsida; order Cupressales; family Cupressaceae; genus Cryptomeria; species Cryptomeria japonica. The sequence continues at coordinate 356,043,727 of NC_081413.1, forward strand.
TGACTGATGTGGAGCACATACTTTTAGCTCACCTCTTGAAGGGGCAACACCCCTAATTCACCTCTCAAATAGGTAAATGAAGCCTTTGGTAGAGGCTTGGTGAATATATCTACTAACTGCTCCTTACTAGAAACATGTTCCAATACAACCTCTTTGTTTTGAACCTTTTCCCTTAAGAAATGATACTTGAGTTCAAAGTGCTTGGTTCTAGTATGTAAAACCAGATTCTTGGACATGTTAATTGCACTTATATTGTCACAGAATATACTTACCAGTTCAGATACAAGAACTTTTAAGCCATTCAATACATGCTTCATCCAAATAGTCTGGGTACAGTTCATAAAAGCTACAACATACTCTACTTCTACTATAGACTGAGAGATACAACTCTACCTTTTACTCATCCATGAGACCAGTCTACCACCGAGAAAGAATGCACCACCGGTTGTGCTCTTCCGGTCATCTACATTACCAGCCCAATCAGCATCTATGAACACTTTCAGGTTGAACTCATTATTGTATGGATACCATAACCCATAGTCAATAGTTCCCTTCAAATATCTAAGAATCTGCTTGACTGCTACCAAGTGGGATTCTCTTGGGCTTTGCTGAAACCGAGCGGTAATACCCACTACATGTGCAATGTCTGGTCTACTATGCACTACATAATGCAACTTACCAATCATTGATCAGTATTCCTTCTCATTTACTAGTACTGAGTCATCTTCTTTTGATAGTTTACAACCAATCACAATTGGTGTACCAACCGGTTTACTGTCTTCCATGCCAAAGGTCTTCAACACCTCTTTGACATACTTGGACTGAGTAATAAAGATTCCATCTTTCATTTGTTGAATCTGTAGTCCAATGAAGAACTTAATCTCCCCTATAAATGACATCTCCAATTCCTTCTTCATCTCATCTGCAAAATCATGACTCATCTTGTCATCTCCTCCAAAGATGATGTCATCAACAAATACTTCATAGATCAGAATTTGATCTCCTTCTGATTTCAAGTAGATATTGCTATCTTCACTTGTTCTTCCAAATCCAATATTCACAAGATGGGAGTGCAAGCATTCATACCATGCTCTAGGTGCCTTCTTTAGTCCATACAAGGCTTTATGTAGCCTACACACCATGTCACTATCTTTTGATAGGGCAAACCCATCTGGTTGCTCTATATACACCTCCTCTTCAAGTGTTCCATTTAGGAATGCAGATTTTACATCCATTTGGTATACCTTGAATCCTTTAAAAGATGCATATGCAAGAAGCATACAAACTCCTTCCAATCTGGCTACTAGAGCAAAGGTTTCTCCATAGTCTTCCCCTTCTCCTTGAGCATACCCCTTACACACTAGTCTGGCTTTGTTTCTTATCACTATCCCATCTTCATTCAGCTTATTTCTGAAAACCCATTTGGTACCAATGACATTTTTATGGTTCGGTCTGGGTACCAAGGACCATGTACCATTCTTTTCTGTTTGATCAAGTTCCTCTTCCATTGCCTTGATCCAATCTTCATCTTTATGTGCCTCTTTGAATGATTTAGTCTCAAATTCAGAGATCATACATGAGTTTTCTCTGACCTTTCTTCTTGTAAGGATTCCTGCATCCTTGTCTCCTATGATTTGCTTTGGATCATGATTGAGTTTGACATACCTAGGTATGTTCTTAATAGATTCCTCTTGCTTTTCTTCTTCATCCTCATCTTCATCAGCATCAACATCCACCGGTGTAGGAGCACAATTACTGGTACTGGGCTGATTTGCAACCGGTTCCTAGAAGGTTACTACCGGTTCATCTCCTATTTGCTCACTGTCAGTTTCCTCAAGTTTCCCAGAGTTTTCATCAACCCTAACATTGATGCTTTCAACAATTCTCTAAGTCCTATTGTTGAAACATTTGAGATTTTTTCTCTTAGTGGAGTACCCTAGGAATATTCCCTCATCACATTTAGCATCAAACTTGCTCTGATGTTCACTCCTCTTGATGTAACATTTACTACCAAACACTCTAAAGTAGCTTACCACTGGTGTCTTACTAGTCCAGTACTCATAAGGAGTCTTATCCTTTCCCTTTTTGATGAGTACCCGGTTCATTGTGTAGACTAATGTGCTCACCACTTCTCTCCAAAAGGTGTGAGCAACCTTTCCTTGGATCAACATAGTTCTAGCCACTTCAACCACAGTCTGGTTCTTTCTCTCTGCTAGGCCATTCTGCTGTGGAGTCCGGGGGGCAGACAGTTGCCTCATGATGCCATTCTCTTCACAATATTTGTTGAATTCACTAGAAGTGAATTCTCCTCCTTGATCAGTTCTAAGGCATTTGATTCTTCTACTAGTTTCCTTTTCTACTAGTTCTTTGAAAGCTTTGAACTTTCCAAAGGCTTCAGACTTGTCCTTCAAGAATGTGACCCACATCATTCTTGAGCAATCATCTATAAGAATCATAAAATACCTATCTCCCTGCACACTCCTAGTTTTCATAGGACCACACAAATCAGTATGCACAAGATCAAGTAAATTGTCAGCAGTGAAAGACATTTTCCCCAGTTGACATTCTTTGCACAAAGGATTTTCTGGTTTGCTCAGCATCAGCAATCCTCTAACTACCTTGATCTTACTGGCCTTTACTATGTTATCAAAGTTTACATTTTAGAGTCTCCTATGCCATATCCAGCTATCATCAAACTTAGCCATAAGACATGTACTTATATTTGCATTCAGCTGAAATAAGTTACCTTTGGTCTACATACGAGTGGCCATCAATTCACCATTCTTTCCTTTGATTTTGCACACTCCATTTTTGAATTCCAGAGTGAGTCCACTATCATTCAGCTGGGCAACACTCAATAGATTGTGTCTGAGACCTTCCACCCAGTACACATTGTCAACACTAAAGTGAACCACACTACCATCATACTCTTCTAGAGATATAAACTTGCTCTGGTCACCAGTCATATGGTGAGAACAACCACTGTCAATAATCCACTCATTTGAATTATCAAAGAAGGAGACAAGAGCCTTTTGTTCTGACACATCTTACTTGATTGCAACAAACACAATATCTTCATTTTCTTCATCTCCTGATTCCTCATCAGTGATACCTTCATCAACCGCTACAAAATAGTTTCTCTGGTTTCCTCCTTTGAACTTCTTGAACCAATCCAGTTTGTCCTTGTTGTCACCATTAGGATAGTTTATAGCAATGTGTCTTATCTGGTTACAAGAAAAAAATTTCAAAGGAAGTTTACCTCTGTATTTGTTGGTTCCCTTAGGAAGTCTCTTGGCAAGAAGAGCTTCAAATTCCATTAGAATCTCCTCATCATCCATTTCTCTGTTCTGTCTTGGTTCACCGCTGGTGCTTGCTTCTTTTCCTTTTCTAGATGGTGCAATAGATTCTCTAAAAGGTGATTCAATCTTCTGAATACTGCCATCAAAATTATTTAGCTCATAGGTTGTCAACTTTGCAATGATGGAGTCTAGGGATACCTTAGTCTTGTCTATAGATCTCAACTCCTGAATAGCAGCAACTCTTATTGCATGGACCGGTAATAAGGATCTCAAAACTTTGCTAACAATAGTGTAATTTTCCATTTTACCATGTGCACTCTTGATATCTCCAAAAATGGTTTTGATTCATATTCCATATTGGTGAATGGTCTCACCTTCAACCATCTGCATGTCTTCAAACTTCCCTCTAAGGCTTTCTTCCTTATCTTGTTTTACATTCTCATCACCGCCATAGATATTCTCAAGAGTATCCCATACTTCTTTGGGATTGTCTTAATCCTGGACATTGATAAACTCAATGTCAGATAAGCTACTGATTAGGGCTTCCATGACTTTCCCATTCTCCTGAATCTCTCTCTTTTGGTCATCGGTGAGAGTATCGGTAGGGATAACATAAACATTCTCAACATAGCTCCAATATTGAGCACCCATGCTTCTGATGTATATCTTCATTCCGTCCTTCCATATTTTAAAGTTATCTTTGTTGAACTTTGGACCTTCCCTCTTCATCATTACAATATGATCTTTCCCTCAAGCGGTTAAGCTTACAACACAGAGGACCTGGAGGATTCTCTAATACCAATTAATAACTCAATGATGAATGGTGAGTACCAAATAGTTACTGAGAGGGGGGGGGTGAATCAGTATAGGCACATAAACTTTTTCCTAACCGGTTTGACTACAAACAGTGAACTTGACTGGCAATCACTAACACCGGTTAGAACCAGATTACTACCGATTAAACATGATGCTACTAGGAAAGACATAAACTGGAAACACTTAGCTTTCCATACAACCTACTCCCTCATTTCCACTTTATCCTTATGCATAAACAGATAATCTATCATCAGAGATACAATAATTTACTAGCATAACATGATTCACCACTTGACAGAAAATAACAAAGCATCACATGAAAGAGGCATCACACATGACACACATATTTTTCACGTGGAAACCCAATTGGGAAAAACCACGGTGGGGATGAATACCCAAAAGCTGTATTTGAACTCTTTAGAAGTCTGCTCTGTTAGAAGCCTAGTCCAGTTAAAGACTGTTACAACAAGCTATGTTAGGAACCGATCCTGTTAGGGATCACTTGGTTAAGGGATGGCTAGAATACCCGATTAAGGGTTAAAACCTGTTAGAGGTTACCTTGTTAGAGAATTTTATGAACTCAATGGCTTTGAGTCACCTTGTTAAAGGATTTACAACAAGCTGGTTAAAGCTACCTGGTTAAGGGACTTTCCAACTATTGAAGTAGTTAAAGATCAACAGGTATTACAATGATCTGGTAATAGCACTCAGTGCCAATGCAGATCCGCTTTAGTTCCTTCCTTCTGCACACACACTATGCAGGTATCAATCCTCTTATCTGGTCTAGCAAGAATCACGTATCTCTACACTTAGATACACACACAACATTTGCCAACAACCTCAACATGAAACACAACATTGACCTTATAGAACACAGATAGGTCTGTAGCATAAACCCTAAGCCCTAAACACTTAGGTTGAGCAATTGATTGGTTCAATCCTGACCATTGAGCACTTTGCATTTGAATACAATGGTCTTGAACAGATCTCAAGACATTCTCCATCGTTCATTCTTCACCACTTCATGGAGGTGATTACCCATCATGTGTTCTCCATCATTTGCAAAGACTTCGCACATTCCCGAGGTAGATAGGATCAATCTCCTTCATGCAAGATCCTTCACGTGCATGAGGCTGACGTGGTAGCACGATCTGATCTCCATTACAATGGTAACTCATCACACAATGTCATCGGTTGAATCACACAAGCTTGGAACACTTCAACCGAAAACCTTGAAGCTAAGACTACCAGCCAGTAGTCCTACCACATTCCATGTACCAGTTCTCATTCTGACATATCGGTTCTGGTTCACAACATCATACCGGTTCACTTGGACAAGCATATTGCTTCACTTATTACACATATACCGGTTTACACCACCATACCGGTTCTCTTTGCCAGTTGCTTAACTTCAATATATCAGTTCACTTCTCAGAGCATATTGACATCAATGACAACATACAATATCATCATGGCATCATACTCTTGCACATATGCCAACATCTTCTCATTTTATCAATGAAGCAGTATCTAGTTGGGTATTCATACTAACATTTTCCCCAAAAATCTCTAACAAAGACCATTTAATTCTTTGTCTAAATATTATATATGTAAAATAAAGATGATTCATACATTAAAAGTAGGAGCAGATATTATTTTGTGTGGTTTGATGGGGTCAAAATCATCTAAGAGCTATCAGTTTGTGAAGATTAAATTACCATTGATAAGACTATAAAGATAGTAGCACTCACTATAGCTTCTATGGTTTTAGTTGATCATGGAAGTATAATCATTAGATAACCACACAAGTTTACATGATACATCACAAAATGGTGATTAGTTCCAAGGGTTGGATAATAAACACATAGCACAAATACTTCTTACATGTGAACTGATGACTAACTACTTGAAGTTAATTCAAATGATTATAAACGTCAATAGTTTAAGCAAGGATCTAAACTAGTTTTCCCTAAACTTCAACTTCATGCCATTGTCATAAACAAAAAATTATGACAGCCATTTGGAATCATAGAATGCAAAAACAAGAATGTATCAATAAGATAATGAAACTTACACCTATGTGTTGACATTTTTCTTCACATTGTATGACCAACAACTTTCATGCAGCTCAACTTTGTTCGAGGTCTTTCCTTTTATTTATTTTTAACAGTTCCTTGCTAATTGTTTCTTCCCACCCTCCTTGTCTCAACATCCCTGTATTTCGTCTTATGAAAAATATATATAAGAATGATATTGATTTGTATAAAACATGTAAAACAATTTTCCTGATAAAAGAAAGATTGCTCATAAAGTATCAAAGTTGGGGTTTTTTTCAAAAATAAATTGGCTCTACCTGATTGAAAATGAATCCACTTTTCTATAAGCATAACGGTTCCCATATTTAGTGCCAAAGACCAAAAATCATGCCCATAGCATGGAATAATCTCCTTTTACATTATTTTTTAAAAGAAATGGCTCATTATTGCAAGGTGTTAGTTACTAAGCATTAATAGAATGTTTAATTTATATTTTCTTTCATTTCAGTGGCTCACTTTATTGCTTAAGGTTTTGGCCACAATATACAACTATAATTGTTATTTTTTTAGATGTTGGTAGCAATTTTATTTAGTTTCTTTATGTGATGATGGGTTGCAATATATCCCTTTTTTGTTTTGTAATTACATGCCAAATTTGGCATAGATATTTTTGGTTTGATAACACAGTATGGCTACAGATGTTTTCCCTTCAATTTAGAAATGAAAAACATGATTTTTAGTTGTGAGCATATCGTGATGGTGAAACAACATAAAATTTGATGGATTATGTAAAAAGCATTTAAATTATAAGGTGTAGCATCACAAATTGTGACCTTGCACAATTTACACCACTTTTTGTACCCCTGCTTTAATGTGTCCCATCTTAGCTCTCACTTGAGTCTATTTTCATCCCTTTTTCCTTGAAACTAATGTCATCTTTCTGCACAATGATTTGACACCTGGAATTGGGTTGTGTGCTATCCATTCCCCACTTATTTGCTCTATTTTTGGTGTGTAGGTTGCTTGGTGTACCCTTGTTTGGATAGGGGCAGCCGAGATGACCTTGTCCTCCTTAAACATGACCTATTTCAAATATGTCAGTGCACTTCCCCTTCTCAATGGTTTTGGATCTGTGTGTCTTAATTTGACCATTAGATGTCGACCTAATTGATAAATTACCTTGGTAACCCTATATAAGAGCTTTATCTAATTTATTTAATCATCCACTATCATATCACATCATCACACATCACAAGCATCTATCCACAAGCATTCATTGAGCATCAAGGTGACATTTCATCCCACCATATCCTTCCAACATTTTCAAGCATCATGGAGCAGCAAACTACATCAATATTTATGCAAGCATGCATTTATTATTGAGTCTCTTGTGTTTCGTCATGTTATTACATCAACGCTTGTGATTACATTCAAAGAGAATTGCATCATCAACCATTATTAATTGCAACAAATCTAAGGTATATCAGTCAACAATTATTTTAGTAATTTTATTTATAGTTTCAATTCAATTCAAGGGTTAGTTCCAAACCCAAGGTTTGACTTAGGCAAACCCCTATCAACAACACCATTTCCCCTCTTTCTATGTGCAAGCAACATATCCAAAAGATACAAATGAAGATTCTAACAAAGGAGATGACAAAAATTAGACCTAACTTTTGTAGTAGCAAAAAGCAGAGGACAGGGTCACCCTATACCACCTTTTCCAACAAATTTCTTACAAATTGTTGGTAGAAGGTTCTGAGTGACATTCTGATTCTGAAAGTTTCTCATTCATCTACATCTAACAGCTAGAGGACAAGGCCGCCCCAAATCACCTGTCCTATACTTTTGGGCCAGGTTTTCAACACAGGTTCCTCTTTGTGTCCTTACCTCATCTAGCTCTATGTTTTAATACTCCATATGTAGCTCACTATTTATGTTGTTTTACACTAATTTTGCATCATTTACTCTAGATCTACCATTTAATTTAAATTCCCTTAATCACCTTCAACTCAAAAAAAAGAGTAAAGTCTAATTAACATTCCATTCCATTTGGATTGAATCTATTGATTTTATTCCCTCTTTCATGTTTGGTAGTCCTTTTGAAAATAAGTATATTCATAGCCAATTTTGTGGATCCCAATTTCACCACTAAACATTTTGGTAAACCCAATGTTTTCCACATTTTGCATATTTCTGATTGGGTATTTTTCAGATATGATTTTCATAATTTCATTGCATACATTTGTTGAACATCTGGAATACTGAGAGGGGAGGAGTGAATCAATATTCCTATGAATTTATTAAAAATTTTAAACAACCATCCACATAACATAACTATATTACTGAAATAAAAATAATAATAACCAAAAATAGGATACACTACATGACACCAATATTATATATGTGGAAAACCCAAGATGAGAAAAGCCATGGAGACAATTAGCTCTCAATATGTAATTGGTTATGAAGTACTAAAGGTGGCTCATTGCCATATGGACTCACTGTCCAAACAATAGTGGCTCATTTCCATATGGACTCATTGTCCAAACATTAGTGGCCCACTATCGGATAATGGCTTAATGCCAAAATTATAAAATGAATTTGTTATAATTGCATCTATCATATGCATGAGACACAGTTCCACTGAGATGCATAATCACTTTCACATTCACTATCTACATTTTCTATAATCACTTTTACATTGGATGTTCATACAACAAGAACAATCAAAAGATTATACTCTAATCCACTAAGAAACTGAATATATACTGAGTAAATTTTTATGAAGTTGGCTTAGTCGAAGTAAAGGTCAATCCAAAAATCCTTTACACGCTACTTCAAAAACTAATCTTCATCATATCAAAGTTGTTGACCAAACACAAAAAGACTTTCTCAAATACTCAAGGAATAAGCAAGATTACTTAGAGCTAATATATTGCCGCAGATTCCGAAGGAAATTGGACCAAAAACTTGATACGGTACTAAGCTGAAAGAAAAGGTACTTCATTACTATACCTAAAAAAAAGTCATAATAGAAACATTACCACTAGAAATATTGGATGTAGATGTTAGATGAGATATGCAACACGGTCTTGAGGACTTACAAAAAAATCTATTTGAGCGGAGTGATGAGGATAAAAAAACTGAAATAGGCCGAACCAAAGAGAGTACTGGAGCTTGTAGAACTTGTATCAGAATATGTCACTCATATTTTTAGATCACAAAAACATCAATGACAATATTCTGACAATCTCCCCCATTTTCATTGATGCCAACATGACAACTAATATACATCATGAAAACTAATATAGCACATACAAAAGCTGTCCTTCTATAGAAACTATCTATAGATATACATATTCACTCCCCCTTTGGCATCAATAACAAAGGGTGCAAAAAAAAGGGTGTTGTACACAAAACTCCCCCTAAGGGTAGAAACGGGGATTAGCTAGAAGATTCTTTGATCTTTTGAATATGGGTAGACCAAATAAATATTTTTCTATCCCATTATTGAATACAATATGTGAGTAGTGCAGACTAAAGCTAGAGAGAAACAAGAGTGTGTTTTGCTTCTTCAATGGAGCTAGGCTAAGGGAAACTGAATTGTTTTGCCTTGGAGGGAAAGATTCATTAAAGAGATGAAGTCACTGCATATATATCTTAACTAATAGAGAGGGAGAATGATGTTGTCCCTTTTTTGTTGAAGTTCAAAGTACCTCTTCTGCAGATCTTCAATGATTGATCTTCCCGAGCTTGTGAGATCCTGAGCTAGCTGGAACAAGTGAAATGCTTGCTGAATTTTTGACTCAATTGAGTCAATCTCCTTATGAATTTTTTTGGTGGCCTCTATCCATTGCAAACTATAGAGGTAAAATGCATTACCATTGAAGAGACAAGATTGACCACGAGCAATAAGTTGACACATATTTCTATGTGCAGTTGCACATTTGTCTTTCAAATGCAATAACAATATTTCTTTCTCAACCTCCTTTACCTGAGCTATCCTTGATTCCATAGAAAAGGAATAGTTCTTCAAGGATTTTATCAATTTTTTACATTTGTCTAGAGTAGAGGAGGATGGGTCCATAGAACTATTGGGAATGACACTTTGTAGTATAGATATTGCCTCCTCAATCACCTTGTTCTTTTATTATAATTCCTCAAAAACATCTTTTTTAGATGAAGCTTGAATGGCTTTCCCAATCTGAAATATCTAAACAGAATCAATCTTATTGAAGTCAACAAACAATGTGGAAGAAGAAATGGGTTGGAATGATAATGGAGCAAATTTTTTTTTTTCCAATGAGTCATCTTGTGTGTTGGAGCTGATATTGGCTTCCACCCTTTCAATGGTGTCATCTGGTAAGGCACGTTCCTCAAATGAAACCAATTCTTCCACTTTCTATTCTTCCATTTTATCCTATTTATTCTTTGAATTGTCAGGGGGGACATCGACAGCATTAGGTGCATTTACCAGAGGGATTTCTTCCATTGCAGTGACATCAAGAATAGTATTATCAGATATAGTATCTTCAGAAGCAAATTTTTCATTATCAATATTGTCAATGACAGCTTCAGTAGACACATTTTTGTAGCTTCAACAACTGGTAATAATAAAGGTTTTCTTGTTATGCCCTTAACATATTCTATAGTTTTTATTTTGAATGTTTCTACATCTTGCATTCCTTCCATAAGGGTATCTAACATTTTCTTGGTTTTGAGCTCTATTATGCATACATGTATGAGTGTAGCCTTATATTTCTTGGAAAGGGTATTTCCAACAACTTCCAGATCATATTGCTGGATTTCTTTATCTTCTATAGCTTTACTTTGAATTTCATTTAGAGTTTTCCAGAGGTCTTGTGGGATATCCTTCTTAAAATATTCTAAAACAACATTTAGTCTAACACAATAATGAATGAAGGCTTTTACTTTTGTTTCTTTATCTTCATCGTCATTTTCAATATACATTTCTCCTAGTTGTTTAGCTCTCCTTCTATAGCTATCATATTAAGCACAGATTCTAATTCAAGGGGATCCATCACTATATGCTTACCTTTTCCTTTCTAGGCCTGAGTCCAGAATCCTTTTACTTCAATTTCTTCATATTCTTCATACTCAAAATTGGCATCAATGATTTTCCTTTTCACTTCTCTATACTTTCCTTTCTTAGAAGGAGAAGGTGTGGGGATCTCCTTCTTCCTCTTAGCAATTTTTTCCTTGACTTCACTTGGAGATGCTTTTTCCTTAACAGGGATACTGGAAGAGGCAACAATCTACTGGATCTCTTGATTTGTTCAATTTCCTCTTTAGTAATGCCAAACTGATTCATAGATTCTTTAATAGCTTTTTGCACATTTCTCTTCCTTTCCTTCTAGGTTTGCTCCATGTGGATTGACAGGACTCTCTAATAAGACTTTTGAAAGTCCTTCTAGCATTTCCTCAAAGACCTCATAGCCCAATGCTAGAATCCACTTGGTTATTGGAACAACGACTTCCATAATGCACTTATCAGTTGAAATTACAAATGTGATGTCATCCTTGTATTTTTACACAATGGATTTGGGAATACTTTGCTTGCTATGCATTTTTAGTTGAAAAATAGAAAAATATACAATAAATGTTTTTTCTTGTGCAGTATATTTAGAAAACCTCTTCAGATGTTCTACAATCTGATGAGCTATCAGAATGTCTTGTAGCCAAAATGTTTTCTTAATTCTAGGAATCTCCTGTAGAAAATATAATAGAATGCACAGTGCTAAGGTTCCATATTTGAATAAATGCTTCTTCTATTAGGATAACAGGTGAACAATTGAGAGGGGGGTGAATCATTTGTTAATAGATTATAACTTTAAATCCACAATACAACCTTAAAAAGATCAAGTAATGGTAAAGTACATACAGATGCCAGTAGGAACAGATACCAGTAAACAATAAAACTTAATAATTAACCAGATAATCAATGCAAAGTGACCATACCACATAACACCATGATTTGTATGTGGAAAACCCAGAAAGGGAAAAACCACGGTGGAAAGCCTACCCACAGTTAGATGATACTTCTGCAAAAAGTATGTGTTACAAGAGGGGCATGCACTTGTAGGAAGGCACACTACCTAGAGCATCCTGCTCATTACAAAAGAGTCTCACTGACTATAGAGAGGCTACAACCATCTTAAGATAAATGGACAATAATCCAATAGAGTGAACTACTGGAAATAGCATCTACCATGCTTGATTACAGTCCCAGTTAAGATCAGTGTCGGAGGACTAAATCCTGTTTGGAATCCAATTCGATCACCAATGATCAATCAACTCCTCTGCCTGAATGATATTACAGTTTTCACACATTACATTCCTTGACCATGACCTTTTCAATAACCATGATACTTTACAAAGAGTTTCTACCTCTTATTTATACAAACCCTAAGGACTAAACCTATTAGGTCAACCACCTAAAGATATTACAATAAGATCATTACATAATTCCATTTACAATGATATTCCATGTTAGCTTAAGACCAAAACAATAATAACAAATCCATAAATCATCTCGAATCATCTTGGTAACATGTAGAGTACACGTTAGCATGATACCAATCCATAACCTAGATAGGTACCAGACCTATTCTAGGTCCACCATGCTAGAGCAATGTCTTCAAGCAGTTGAAGCACAATCAAAGAACATCTTCAACATCCTGAAATCCATGAAGAAGCTACACCAACACCAATTATGCATCCTGTCACAATTCCTCAATGAATTCTCTATCGGTAAAGCCTTAAACTAGTGTCAGCAAGGGTTTACCAGAGTGTATGATAGAATCCAATTACCAAGCCAATACCAACTAACAAAAACATGCTCATATAGCATCTTTACTGATCCAATCATGTCAGAAGTGTCCAATAGATAGTCTCTTCTGTCGATAACACTAGATCTTCTACCGGTAACCAAAACTTGTCTGCCAATAACCAACCATAATAGCTAGTGTTGACATCAATGACAAAACATCAATGCAACACATAATCAATTCATCCATAATGCCAACAATCTCCCCCTTTGGCATTGATGGCAACACTAGGTGTGAAAAACATCTAAGTACTAAGAAATGCCAAACAAGTCTCCCCCTGTGGAAGACAACCAACAATCAATAGCTCTCTCCCTGTGAATGATCTCTTTGTAAGGTTCTGAATGATTTTTCACATTACTATCACTCCACTTTTGACATCAATGCCAGAAATCTGACCAAAATATCAAAGCAATGATATAAACCTCTGAATCTCGAAGTTGACTACCCCCCTGAGTAGTAGCACCACTCAGTAGTGTCGAAATGAATAATGTCTCTAGTAATGCATGTCAGACTGATGACAAACTTCATCAATCAAGTCTCTCCCGGAGGGGCAGAAACCCCTAACCTATCCCTCAAATACTCAAATGATTCCATAAACAACAGTTTAATGAATATGTTTGCAATCTTTTCTTTAGTGTTCACATAAACCAATTTGACTTCCTTTGCTTCAACCTTGTCCTTCCGAAAGTTATAGTTTATTGAAATATGCTTAGTCTTAGAGTGAAATACCAGATTATTAGATGTGTCAATACCTGCAAATTTATCACAGTAGATAACTACCGGTTTGCTACAATTTACCCTGATATCCTTCAACATTTGCTTCATCCACAAGACTTGAGTGCAATTAGTTGTTGTTGCAACATACTCAGCTTCTGCAGTAGATAAAGAAATGCATGACTATTTTTTGCTGATCCATGAAACCAATTTCTTTCCAAGAAAGAAAGCTCCACCAGAAGTGATTTTTTTGTCATCGGTATCACCTGCCCAATCTGAGTCAATATATGCACATAAGGTGAAATCATCATTTCTGGAATACCATAAACCATATTTTGTTGTTCCTTGCAAATACCAGAATATCCTCTTTACTGCACATTCATAATTTTCTTTAGGATTACTTTGATATTTTGAAACAATACTTATTGCATTCATAATATCAGGTCTAGTCTGAGTTAGATATAACAGACCACCAATCATAGACTTATACCTTGTCGGATTTACTGGTGTAGAAGTTTCCTTGATAGATAATTTCTCACTTGTAGCAATTTAGGAGTACTTACCGGTTTGGAACTCTCCATAACAACATTTTTTAACAATTCCCTCAGATAGTTTGTTTGACAGATAAAAATCCCTTTGACAGTTTGAGTAATCTGCAAACCTAAGAAAAATTTCATCTCACCAATCATGGACATTTCAAATTTATTCTTCATATTGTTAGCAAATTCCATGCACAGTTTATCTTCTCCTCCAAAAATGATATCATCAAAAAAACCTTCAATAATCAGAATATCATTATCAGTGATCTTATAATATAGATTACTATCAGCACTGCCTTTAGTAAAACCAATCTTCAAAAGATATTTATCCAATCTTTCATACCAAGCTCTAGGAGCCTGTTTCAATCCATATAAAGCTTTCTTCAATCTGCAAACTATATCTTTGTCATATGTCAGTGAAAATCCATTAGGTTGCTCAATTTAAACTTCTTCCTCAAGCTCACCATTCAAAAATGCACATTTGACATCCATTTGATAAACCTTATTTTTAGGCTGGGAAACTAAATAACAAGTTTCATTCTTCTCTATTTGATCTAATTCATCTTCCATAGCCTTTAACCAATGTTTATCCTTACAAGATTCAATAACAATTTCCGGTTCAACTTGAGAAATAAGACATACCTCTTCATTTTCCAGTTTTCTTCTTGTCATAACTCCCTTATTTCTATCTCCAATAATTTGATCTTCAGAATGATTTAATCTTACATACCTTGGTTTCTTTTGAACTTCAGGTTCACTACTCTGATCATCAGTCACAGTTGAATTTTCTGATTGTGTTGGTGTAACTGTCTCAACTTCATGTACTAGTTGAGGCATTTCCAGTTCAGTTATGATCATTTCCACTGTCGGTTCCCTGTCATATGATATAGAATGATTTTTTTACTATTCATCCACTTTCACATTAGCACTCTCCACAATTTTCTGCAATCTTTTGTTATAACATCTATATGCTTTTCTCTGAATTGAATAACCAAGAAATATCCATTCATCACATCTAGGATCAAACTTTCCAATTGAATCATCTATTTTAATATAGAATTTACTTTGAAATTTTTTGAAATACTTAACAGTAGGTGTATGTCTAAACCATAGTTCATAAGGGGTCTTACCGGTTTCACCTTTGATGTGAACTCTGTTGAATGTGTAGACTGTTGTACTCACTGCTTCTCTCTAGTAGATATGAGGCAATTTGGCTTCCATCATCATAGATCTAGCTGCATCCAAAATGGTTTTGTTCTTTCTTTCAACTACTCCAATTTTTTGAGGAGTCCTAGGTGTAGATAGTTGTCTCCTGATTCGATTTGTCTCACAATAACTATTAAATTCATGAGAAGTGAACTCATCACCATGATCTGATCTTAGAAATTTGATTTTCAATCCAGTTTCTATTTCAACCTTCACTTTAAAGATCTTGAATTTCTCAAAAGCTTCAGACTTCTCCCTTAGAAAAGTCACCCACATCATTCTAGAATAGTCATCAATAATCAGCATGAAATACCTATCACCTTGAAAGCTTCTAGTCCTTGCTGGACCACATAAGTCAATATGAATCAAATCAATTACATCATTAGATTTATCATGTATGCTCTTAAAATAACTTATGACTTTCTTACCCAATTGACATTCCTTACATACCAGATTATGAGGCTTCATAATCTTAGGTATATCTCTAACTGCCTTAGTTAAACTAATCTTAACAATACAATCAAAATTAACATGACACAAACTCTTATGCCATAGCCAACTCTCATCAATATAAGCAATCAAACATGTCTTATTACCAGTGTTCAAGTGAAATATATTACTTCCTATCTGAGTACCGATTGCAATATCCAAACCAGTCTTGTTAATGATTTTGCATTTCCTATCTTCAAACTGAAGTTAAAAACCCTTATCAACTAATTGACCAAAACTCAAAAGATTATACCTTAAAACTTGTACATTATAGACATTATCAATGTTATGCTTGCCATCCAAAGAAATAATACCTCTACCTTTGATCATACATGCCTTGTCATCTCCAAATCTGACTTGACCACCATTGTATTATTGTAGTGACAGAAATTTCCCTTTATCTCCAATCATATGGTGTGAGCATCCACTATCAATTACCCATTCATTCTTATCTTCAACTTTTGTTGCCAGGGCCTTTTCTTCATTCTTGATAGCTGGTTCTGGTTCATCTTCCTTCAAAGCATAGAACAACCATTCCTTTCCATTTCTAGATCTACTAGCAGATTCTTTTGTCAGTTCATCTCCAGAGTCATCCGTTACTCCTTCCTCATCTGCTATGTTGCATTGTTTACTCTTCTTGAATCTATATTTGTTTGGTTTAGGCTTAAAAGATTTCTTAACTATTTCCTAAAACCTTGCATTCCTTTCAGAACACCTAGATGCAAAATGACCAATCTTATTACATGCAAAACATTTAAAAGGTGTTTTTCCTTCATACTTACTTCCAGTTGGTCCTTTAGGTACTCTTCTAGCAAATAAGGCTTCAAGTTGCTCAAGTTCTTCATCTTTTTTCCTCATGTCTTCTAATTCTTTTGCATATAGGGCTTTCCAATCACTTTTTCTAGTAGATGTTGATGATGATGCATGAAAAGCAGGTTCAGACTTTACAGCTCCAAAAGATCCAAATTCTTCAAGCTCAAAAGTAGATAATTTCCCAATCAAAATATCTCTGTTAACTGAGGTGTTTGTCATTGTTCTTAACTCATTAATAGTAGTTGCCTTCATCTTGTAAGTCGGTGGAAGGGATCTCAAGACTTTGGAAACTATTTCATCTTCACTTAGAAATCCTCCACAACATTGAATTCCCATAACAACCTCATTGACTCTTTCCATAAACACAACAATTCTTTCATTATCTTCCATTTTCAAGTTTTCATACCTTACTCGGTAACCATCAAGTTTAGCAAATTTGATAGTAGGGCCACCTTCATTCAGATTTTGCAATTTTTCCCACTTAACCTTAGCCAATGATTTGTCAGACAATCTCATTATCTGTTGATCAGTAAGTGCACACAAGAGGGCTTCTCTAGCTCTACAATAATTTTCAATATTCTTACCTAGGTCTGTAGCAGCAGGATTGCCAGATGCTAGATCATAAGGTGTGTATCCTTTCTTAGTGATCTCCCAAATATCCTGTCCAAGACATCTAAGATGAGTCTCCATTCTAATTTTCCATATCCCATAATTTTTTTCGTCAAGCTTAGGGATTTCTCTTCTAAAAATATTTGTCGGTGGATTAGAAGTGTTAGTTGCCATAGGATCTACCTCAAGCGGTTAAGCTTCTGCAAAAGAGGACCAAAGCTTTGATACCAATTGTTAGGATAATTGGTGAACAACTAAGAGGGGGGGGTGAATCAATTGTTAATAGATTATAACTTTTAATCCACAATACAACCTTAAACAAATCAAGTGTCGATAAAGCACATACAGATGCCAGTATGAACAGATGCCAGTAAACAATACAACTTAACAATTAACCAGATAATCAATGCAAAGCAACCATACCACACAACACCATGATTTGTACGTGGAAAACCTGGAAAGGGAAAAACCACAGTGGGAAGCCTACCCACAGTCAGATGATACTTCTATAGAAAGTATGTGTTACCAGACGGGTCTGCACTTGCAGGAAGACACACTAGCGAGAGCGTGCTGCTCATTACAAAATAGTCTCACTGACTACAGAGAGGCTACAACCATCTCAAGATAAATGGACAAGAATCCAATAGAGTGAACTACTAGAAATAGCATCTACCATGCCTGATTCTAGTCTTGGTTAAGCTCAGCGTCGGAGGACTAAATCCTCTTCTGAATCCAATTCGATCACCAATGATCAATCAACTCCTCTGCCTAAATGATATTACAATATTCGCACATTACATTCCTTGACCATGACCTTTTCAATAACCATGATACTTTACAAAGAGTTTCTACCTCTTATTTATAAAAACCCTAAGGCCTAAAACTATTAGGTTGGCCACCTAAAGATATTACAATAAGATCATTACATAATTCCATTTACAATGATATGCCATGTCAGCTTAAGACCATAACAATAATAACAAATCTATAAATCATCTTGAATCATCCTGGTAACATGTAGAGTACACGTTAGCATTATACTGGTCCACAACCTAGATAGGTATCGAACCTATTTTGGGTTCACCATGCTAAAGAAATGTCTTCAAGTAGTTGAAGCACTATCAAAGAACATCTTCAGCATCCTAAAATCCATGAAGAAACTGCACCAACATTAATTATGCATCCTGTCACAATTCCTCAATGAAAGATCTGTCGGTAAGGGTTTACCAGATTGTATAATAGCATCCAATTGCCAAGCCAATACCAACTGACCAAAACATGCTCATACAACATCTTTACTGATCCAATTATACCTGAAGTGTCCAAGAGATAGTCTCTTCTGTCATTAACACTAGATCTTCTACCGATAACCAAAACTTGTGTGTCGGTAACCAACCATAATAGCTAGTGTTGACTACAATCGTTGAAATTGAGTTTTTTCTATTGGTGTAGTAGACTTTGTTCCTGATCACCATTTATGCATATTATACAATGGGGTTTGTAATAGTATCAACCTTCAGATAACGGTCGTTGCAGACCACTTTGGTTAGCTTTTTGACCTCTTTATTTCCATCGCCTTTGGTCTCGGGATACCTCCTGAGTCGCACGATCTGATTACCAACTTCATTACATTCGTGGTGATCTGAAAAGATTATTTGAGCCATATATATGAATTCATCATGAAAATGAATCATCACTATCCTGACCCATTTGTCATCTAGACTTAAATTGGGGAAAAGATTCCATACATTCAACCTTTTATAAACTAGAGTTTGATACTCTGGTTTGATTTTGAAATTATCTCCAATCAAATCATCTGTCCATAATTTCTATAATTTCCCATGGTCATGTTCTTCCAATTTCACATGGATATATGCCCTAAATTCCAGAATTAACAAAACTCCTTTTAGAGTTCTTGAAAGCGCACTCGCCAGAATATTTTTAAATGATTTGTTCGGGTACTTCTTAAAACTTGGATGTTCTTGAGTGTTAACATCAATGACAGTATGGCACTCAGGGTAGGGTTTTAGGTGATGCTTATGCGGTCCCTAGTGGGTCCCTTCTAGGCTCACAAGGAACTAGATCGAGATCCCCTGGATCTGCTAGCACTAAGGACAACCAGGTTGATGTGGATTCTAAAGATGGTGGGGACCCCAAAAAGGGTTTTCAGGTGGACCCAAGGGATGGGCATTCATCGAGAGTGTCCCTTGTGGATGATCCTCATGGCATCTCTTCATTATAGGCTTCTCTAGTTGTCTAACCTATCACAGGGGTCACAGAACATGCCTTTTTAGCAAGAGTCGTGAATAATCGTTGGGTTGCTTTATTTGGGGTTAAGCCGACTGGAAGGTATTCCTTTCCCCCTATCTTTGTCACTTGTGATAAGGTTAATGGTAAGGTTTCTTTGTCTATCCTTGACCAGGTGATTGACCACAACATTGCTATCATGACACTTACCCTTGTTGGAAAGTTCTCCAAGCCTAGACCCAATATTGACTCAGTGAGGATTTTTGTGAAGATTAAAGGGCAAGTTGAGGTTTCGGCCCTCCCTCGAGGTTTTTTCTCCTTTGTGTTCTCATGCGTTGAGGATATTACTACTATTATTTGTGGTGGCCCTTGGATTATGGGGAGGTCCTCTTTAATCCTTAAGAAGTGGAGTCCAAATATGGACATGTATGATGCTTTTTTTGCAACCATTCTTGTCTGGGTCAAGTTGCCCAGACTTCCTCTGGAATATTGGCATGAAGATATTTTCAAGGGCATTGTTGGAGTGTTTGGTGAACTTCTATCCATTGATCCTATGATGGCTGATAGAAAAAGAATGGTCTATGCTAGGATTTGTGTGGGGGTGTCTAGATCTAAGGATCTTCCTTCATCAGTTGAGCTGGTATCGAAGTTGGGAACATTAGTTCAAACTATTGAGTTTGAATCGTTACCTTTTGTTTGCTTCTTGTGCAGAAAGGCAGGCCACTGGGCAAAGAAATTCCCTCAGAATACTAAGATAGATTCTAACAAAGGACATATTGTCTGGAAACCCAAACTTGTGGACACAGAAGTTCAGAATAAGAATGGTGATTCTGTGCACTAGAAAAGGCCTGATGGGAGCCACGAAACCAATAAGGAAAATATTGTTCAACCTTGCCAAAAAAATGAAGTGAAAGAACAGATTAGGAGGAAGACAATAGAGAGAGTAACCATGAAGATCAAAACCTTGAGGTTAAGGATATAGATTTGTAGATTATTTCAAAGGAGGCTCTTGTTCAGGATGAAGAGGAGATAACTAAGGAGAATGTGATTGTTATAAATGAAGAAGAATAGGTATTGGTAGAGGATTTGGAAGAGGGGGAATTTTCACCCCTGACCCACCATAGATTCAAGGATATGGAAGAATGTACCTTTGAAAATCAACAATCTTCTTTAGTTATTGGATCATCATTCGGTAATCTTGAGTTCAGTGATCTGAAGAACACCCCCAAGGATGACTCTTCTTCATAACACTCCACCTGTAACTTCCTTGACTTGGATTAGAATGTTGTTATTTTGGACAACCTGTAGTCCTCAAAGGTTGATAGCGCTACTGGTTTGGAGGGAATCAAATTTGACAAAGAAATGAGCTATACTAAGGTGGTGTCGAAGAAAAAGATATCATAGCAGAAGTCTGGAGTTACTACTCACAATAGAGGGAAGGTAGACTGCAGGCCACCTTGAAGTGCAGGGAAAAAATCTAATAGGTTTCAAAGAGAGCAAGAGTGCATGCAGAACATAGTGGGTGGATCACAGAAAATGATCCATGATAGTCTATTTAATTCTTCTAGTGAGAAATGAAGATCCTTTGTTGGAATATTAGAGGTCTTAATAGTAGTCATAAACAAGACATAGTCTGTAATATTGCTAGGGATCATAGACCAGATATTTTACTTATTCAAGAAACTAAAATGTTGAAAGATAAGGTGGAGAAAATTAAGTTTTCTAAATTTTGTGAATCTAAAGGAAGCGGCTCTGATGGGGCTTCTGGGAGAGTTGTTACTCTTTGAGATACTTAGATTATTCATGGCACTCATATCTATCACAATGGTAACCATGTGGCTACCTTGTTTACACATTCAAGGGATGGGTTCTCATGGATCCTATCCAATGTGTATGCTCCCAATAATAAAGTTTGTAGGAGGAAATTTTGGCTAAATCTCTCTTCTTTTCGAAGCCGTTATCCCAATAATCCTTGGTTGGTAATGGGGGATTTTAATACCCCTCTTATGGAATCTGAGAAATTTGGGGGATACCAGATATAGAATGATAGCAAACTGGACTTAGCTAACTTCATCAATGGTCAAGGTCTGGTTTATTTGGAGCTTCCTTCACTTGGTCTAATCATCATGTTGGAGCTGACCTGATTCAAGTTAGGCTTGATAGGGCCTTGATCTCAGTTGAGTCAATCCAACATTATGTATGTTCTCTAAATTCTATGGTTAGAATTAGATCTGACCACTTTCCAATATGTTTGATGGTTGAGCCTAGAAATGGCTCGCGAAGGAGGTATCCTTTTAGATTCAAGAAAATGTGGCTCTCCCACCCAAACCTTTCCAATAGCATGAAGGATTGGTGGATTGTTCAAGTGGATGGTTCTGCTATGTTCCGGTTTGCTACAAAGTTAAGGCATGTTAAGCAGGGGGTTAAAAACTAGAATAGAGAAGTCTTTGGGGACATCTTCATTCACAAATCTGGTATTCAAGAGGAGTTGGGCCTGATCTAGGATAAAGTCCAAAATGAAGGTTATATGAATGATAATTTTGGAAAGGAAAGTGAGGTTCTGTCAAAATAACACAAAACTATTTCTCTAGAAGAGGCCTTTTGGAGGCAGAGATCTAGATCCTTATGGCTCAAGGATGGTGATAAAAATACCAGATTCTTCCACATCTCTACCCTTAAACACAAGGCTGCAATAGAATTGGCCACCTTGTGAAGAATGGGAGAAGAATTGATAATGAGGATGAAATAAGTGGAGTTTTTATTGAGTTCTTTGTTGATATTCTAAAGAAAGATACTTTTGATGAATACTAAGAGGGGGGGTGAATTAGTATACCAAAAATTACTGAACTCAAACACTTAAATAGTTTAGCAATCAATTGGTGTAACAAATTTACTAACAAACCGGTTAAGACAAATGCAAACCAAACAACAAATAAAGAATTCACCCACAAGAGCACAATCACCATAACACAAGAGGTTTTGATGTGGAAACTCAAATGGGAAAAACCACAGTAAGATGAAACTCATAAGTAACTATCTGTAGAATAGTAACCAGACCGGTTAAGGTCATACAATATTCTTCACTAAAACAAATCCTGTTAGGAATCTAGATCTCTGTTAGGAGATAAGTCCTATTAAAGACTACCTTGTGAGAGCATTTCAGATCCACAATTGTGAACCACCTTGTTAGAGGATTTACAAAGGCTTTGCCAGGCCTACCCAGTTAAGGGTTTCAGACTTGTCAAAGATGTGAGTAATCAACAAGTGAGTGATCTAGATACTAGCACAGTATGCTTGGTTAGATCCTTGATAGCTCATTGTTAATGCACTTTTATCATTACTTCAGTCTTCAGTATCTCCACACTCTGTTTCTTCATACATACCTAATCTTCTATTTTTTTATCGCACATACAATAACCTCATACACTTCTAAAACCCTATCAACTCCTAAAACCCTAGACATGATGTCCTTATAAAGGAATCTGATTTCATGTCAGTCCAATAGGATTACATTGCAAGTTCCTAGGTTCAGTGCATCTAGACACATTTGGTAACACGGCACAAAATCACCGCCAAAGTGTCGGTGGATGATAACTCATTATAGAAATACCAGTTGGTAACTCATCACAGAGTAATACCGGTTCATTACCGATTACCGGTTCATACATTTTACTAATTACTGGTTTGTCAAAAATGAAGACTGGGAAAATGTTAACAACCACTTTGTTCCTTCGTACCACTTTGGGATCCTCAAACCACTTGAGGTCTTCATACTGCTTGAGATCGGTAAACACTTTCTGCAAAACACCGATAGTTTAAAGACTATAATACATAATACCAGTTGGAACAATTATCGGTTGAGCATAACTCATACATTGGGAAGTGATCATAAAACAAGTGTGTGTCCATCAATGACAATCACAACATCATCAAAATGCCAACAATCTCCCCCTTTGGCATTGATGGGAACTCTTAGGAAAATTTTGACATCTAAGTGTTTTACAACAAAAAATATGCCATAATAAAAATTACTCCCCCTAAGCATATACACTATCCCTTTTTGCAAAAAGTACAATATATACTACTCCCCCTTTGCCAACAATGACAAAGTACTATAGAATAACCCCTGTTTCTCATTATCATTAAAAGAATAAATGTTTATGACAATAATGAGTAAAACTTATCAAAAACTGATTTGAAATCCTGCATAAAAGTCTTCATGGATAAAGACCATGACTCAATTAATGAGGTAGCAAACTCACTTTCTATCTGCATCTGGGATACCTGTTCTTCCAAGGCATCAATTGTGCTCATCTCTTGAGTGGTTGTTAATGCTTCGAGATTAAGAAAGCACTTCTGAAGAATTTGCATTTTAGGTAATAAAACCAGTTGAAGTTCCTGCAAATCTTTGGTCCTGTTGCTAATCTCCAACTCTATTCTGCCAGACTGGAGCTGAAACCGGTGAATAGTTTTCCCATATGTGGTGAAAGAATCATAGGGCATCTTAAAGGTGCTTAGGTATGCCTGCAAATCAGATTGTATTTTTTCCTTCTATGCAAGCACATCATCACAAAATAGATGGGGTTGGCTGATTTTGCTTAACAGTAGCTTGCCCTCATCCATAGCATCTCTTATGTTCTTTTGTTGTTTCAGAAGTTCAGACCAGAGCTCATTCAGTTTCTTCACTAAGGTAGTGTTTAGTGCCTTTTGATTCTTCTTCTATGCATTAGCTTTAGCAACTTCTTCTAGACATTGTGTCTGGTCCTCTACAACTATACATAGAAGTTTCAGTTGGGTCAAAGACGAATCGGTACTGGGGAAGTTAGTATCAGGAATCAAATTAGTAAGAGTGTTAACCACAGTTTGAATAACATCTTGCTCCTTTTTCCTCCTTAATGCTTCTAGTCTCTCTTGTGCAAGCTTAATGATTTAGAGCAGCTCCGATTCATTTGCAGATTGGAGGTCAATAGGACTGGTGATGTCAGCCAGTTTGGCTTGACCACTGGTTGCCTTTGGGGTCTCCACTTATGTGCTCTTTGTCGCTTCCTTCTTCTCTTTGACTCTTTGCTTTTCCTCTTCTACCTTCTTTTTCTCCTCTTCTTCTTTCTTTTTCTTCTCTTCTTCCTTCTTCCTTTCTTCTTCCTTCTTCTTGTCCTCATTTTGTTTCCTCTTCTCCTCTTCTCTCTGCTTCTCCTCTTCTTTCTGCTTCTCCTCTTCTTTATTTTTCTCCTCTGCTTTCTTTTTCTCTTCCTCTTTCTTTTTCTCTTCCTCTTTCTTCTTTTCCTCTTCCTTCCTTTTCTCTTCTTCTTTCCTCTTTTCCTCTTCTTTTCTCTTCTCTTCTTCTTGTTTCCTCTTCTTCTCTTCTTGTTTCCTCTTCTCTTCTTCCTATTTCGCTTGCTCTTTGTCAGCCTTTTCTTTGTCTTGTCTCTCCTTGTCTGCTTTTTATTTTTCAGTTTATGGAGTGACATCTTCAACATCTAATGCATCAACATCAATCGTGTCTACGTATTCTGTTACTCTTTCTCCTTTATCATCAAATTCCTCATCCGGTTTTTCGGTTTCTGGTTCTTGTTCGGCCTTCTTGTTAGCCTCAGACACTTGGTGCAATCTCAGAGTGGCTTTGGCATGAGAGTGTGTATCTTTCACCACTTCAGAGACTTTGCCTTCTAGTAACAAGAGTCTTCTTCTTCTCATGAAGAAGAGCCCTTTGTACTTATCCATGATTTCATAGAGCTCAAAATTTGACACATCATTAAAATATTGTGCAAAGATTTCCTCTCTTATTTCCTATTCTTTTTCAATGGCAATGCACCATTAGTTATCTAAAGAATTGTATAAAGAATCTGGTGTCACCAATCTGATTTTTGATGGCGACCACTCATTAATAAATCGATATTGGATGACTTCATGTTCAACTTCCTCTTTTTCATTATCATTAAAATCATCAAAGTAATCTAATAAGTCACTTAGCACTTTTCTCCTAACATTCTTGATAGTCCTTTGACAATGTGTCAAAGGTTTGTAAGAGGAAATGTCTATATTTACCGATGTTGATGATGCAGGTTCATTGCTGGTTGTCTTTGCCTTCTTCCTTGTTTGCCTAGTCTTCTTAGGCTGCACTTCAAGTTCTATATCCTTAGAATCTGGTGATTTTCTCTTAGTCTTTTGCTTTCTTTCAAAAACCTTGGTGGGTTCAACTTTCGATTTCTTCTTGGCAGGTGACCGCTTGGTCACTTTAGGACTTGCTGAGGTAACTGGTGCTGATATTGATGGCACTACCTTTCCCTTCTTCACTAAAGGTTCTTCAACTGGTTTTATCCTTTCCAAGTAGGTGTCAGTTCTCTTCTTCTTCAAATCAAGAGGCAAGGCAAGTAGGGTAGAGGCATACCCATCTAGCATGTCATACATCACCTCATATCCCATGGGTTCAACTTTTTGCTTTCTGGGCTCCACCACCTCCATTATGCACTCATCTACTCTGATGATAAAGCAGATGTCCTCTTCATACTTCTTAACAATATCACCAGATATCCTCATCCGCTGCCTCATCTTCCACTTGAATTCATCAAAATATTTATTCAAGACTTCAGGATATATGGTTCCCACCGCTTGGAGACTTTCCCTGATTTGTTTGGTAACCAATTGGTTAGCAGACCATTGAATATCACCAACTCCGGAAAATAGCCTTGAAAGTAGAAAAACAGTTTTACCAAAAGTCGTCCAAATTTAAATCTTAAGGCATTGTTCTGTTTGATAGACTTCGGGTTTACCAGAAGTTGCCTCTGCATACAGGTGCATAGATAAAATGACACATCTTCCATGATCATTCTGTAGGTGGCATTTATCACAGCAACAGAGATAGAGTTTATTCTACTAGCATAGAATCATTTGATATCCGATCACCATGCAAGCATACTTGACCAAATCATCCTTGATAGTATTGACGGTCATTCCCCGTTGGTCGCTCACAGATTCGGTGAGCTTAGTCATTTTTGTCTTGATGACTTTTCTTAGGGCTGGCACCTCACCAGTGTTGCAAAAACCGATGATGACATGGATGGCTTCAGGCATAATGTCATGTGTCCTTTCGAGATACATCTTGTCGCCATGCACTCTGCTCAGGATGATGCAAATGTGATCTTCCATAAATTCTTCAAGAAAGTACATCGCATTGTGAAGTTTCTTCCTCTCCAGGATATTGTATTCCAGTTCGATCTTCTTGTCATCCCCACAAAATAGACCTAGTTGGGAATGGATCACTAGAGATCCTAGGTCTTCTAATTTACAATCAATGTACCCTAAAATATCATCTTCCACTATGACTCCAGCGGGTATCTGGGATAGGGCAT
The DNA here is from genome assembly GCF_030272615.1 of Cryptomeria japonica. NCBI lineage: Eukaryota > Viridiplantae > Streptophyta > Pinopsida > Cupressales > Cupressaceae > Cryptomeria > Cryptomeria japonica. Next base: position 356,070,695 of record NC_081413.1, read on the forward strand.
TGTATTTCATCTTCCGTTGGATAAAATCCGCTGAATCAATAGGTGTACTAGGATTGGAGTGCGATGTAGAAGCCATGATTAACTAAAAAACAAGAATTTTGAGAAATACCTTAAGAATTTTGAAATTTGGGGTTTGTCAATATAGCACACACTTCACCACTTTGATTGTTTGAATACCGCTTAGTGTTCTTCACTGATAGGTTGCAAGTACCTCAGAATTCTTCTGCTAGAATTCAATTCACTCTGAGTCACAAGTCAAATTGCCTTTTGTCGCTCTACTCTTGAAAAATTCTTCGCTTGAAAACTGATAAGTGAAAATGACTTGAAAATCCCTTTTAAATGAATTCTTCACCTACCATAATAAATGCTCCACCATTAGGGTATAAACCCTAATTTTTCCTTTTACCATTTTTGGTCTTCTACTGATTGACAGGTAACATATAATAGTTAAGGTCTTTTACTGATATAAACTGGGGGTTCAAAATATTTCACCGTTTTGTTCCCCCTAAGCTTTTTTGAAGCCCAATTTGCTGGTTCAGGGACTTCTAAACTAGGTGCAGAAACTGGTTCTTCCTGTGACACTTCTTTAGGTTTCTTCTTCCATGTTTTCTTCATATCCACTTGAATAGTTTCAACATCAATATTTCCTTCCGGAGTGGCCGGTATATCATCCGATATGTTCTTTCTCATCCTACAAATTCTAGCTGTGTGACCCGGTTTGTTGCAGTGATGGCATACCATTCTAGGTGCTCTCCATGCTCATTTATTCATTCTACCATTCTAACTCTTGCATGTTGCAGCAATGTGACTGCTACCATGGCAAATCAAATAGGTTGCTCTCCAACCAATTACTACTTGATAGCCACCACCACCTAACTGATGGTCATAGGCATTATACCGGTTTGGATTCCGGTTCACAAAGGATTAAGGAAAAACTCCTTGATTCCTTTGTGGACATCTCTCGGTGTTGTGCAAAATAGACCTGCATTCAAATGCTTTATGCCCAAACTTGTTGCATGCATAACAATTGCCATTTAATCTATTGGATCTAGGCTTATTGTTTAGAAAATAAGGAAAATTATTGTAAACCTTATTTCTACACACATTAGCAGTATGTCCTTCCTTGAGAGAATTAGAGCAAACAGGTTTAAACTTTTGCTTACCTTTATCCTTTGGTGTCAGTTGCTTCTTTGATGCTCCATCTTTTGTTCCAGAGGTCTCACCTTCCTCATAACCCAAAAAACCAAGTCTAGTGGTATTCTTTACCGGTTTAGCTGTTTCAAGCTTTTGCTCTAGCTTAACAGTACTCTTATTGAATTTGGAAAGTATTTCCTTTGACTCAGTGAGTTCCTTGGAAATAGCAACATTGGATTCCTTCAAGGTTGCATTCTTAGAGATAGCCATGTTTAGTTCACCTTGTATTTCTTCTTTTCCACTTTACTCTCTTGAAGATGAGCGGTAACTGCACTGATTTCTTGCTTCAGCTTGGAGATCTCATGATCTTTGTCTTTTACCAGGTCTTCAGCTTTCCTCTGGTTCTCAAGCTATTGGCACATTCTGATAGTCAGTCCTTCTAGTTCCCTTCTTAGGTTAGCATTAGATTCATTCAGTTTTTCAACTTCTTCAACTAGGGCTTCCATGTCTGCTTCATCAAAAGAACTATTTTTAGTAAGCTCCATCAGTTTTTCAGCATGTTCTCTTCTTTTTGCTAGAGAGGCTTTATATTTGACTTTGATTTCCTCATAGGCTTTCTCATTCTGAGTGAGCCGATGAGTAAGTTCCCTCACAATGTATTCCCCCATATCTCCTTCCAAGTGGTTAGACTCATAGAAAGGTTGGCTTTGATACCAATTGATGAATACTAAGAGCGGGGGGTGAATTAGTATACCAAAAATTACTGAACTCAAACACCTAAATAGTTTAGCAGTCAACCGGTGTAACAAATTTACTAACTAACCGGTTAAGACAAATGCAAACCAAAAGGGAAATAAAGCATTCACCCACAAGAGCACAATCACCATAACACAAGAGGATTTGATATGGAAACCCAAATGGGAAAAACCACAGTGAGAAGAAACTCACAAGTAACTATCTACAGAATAGTAACCAAACTAGTTAAGGTCAGACTGGTTAAGGTCATACAATGTTCTTCACCAGAACAGATCCTATTAGGAATCTAGATCTTTGTTAGGAGATAAGTCTTGTTAAATAATACCTTGTTAGAGGATTTACAAAGGCTTTGCCAGGCCTACTCGGTTAAGGGTTTCAGACTTGTCAAAGATGTGAGTAATCAACAAGTGAGTGATCTAGATACTAGCACAGTATGCTTGGTTAGGTCCTTGATAGCTCATTGTTAATGCACTTTTATCATTACTTCAGTCTTCAGTATCTCCACACTCTGTTTCTTCACACAGACCTAATCTTCTCTTCTATTATCGCACATACAATAACCTCATACACTTCTAAAACCCTAGACACGATGTCCTTATAAAGGAATCTAATTTCATGTCATTCCAATAGGATTACATTGCAAGTTCCTAGGTTCAGTGCATCTGGACACATTTAGTAACACGACACAAAATCACCACCAAAGTGTCAGTAGATGATAACTCATCGCAAAAATACCGGTTCGTAACTCATCACAGAGTAATACCTGTTCATTACCGATTACCGGTTCATACATTTTACTAATTACCAGCTTGTCAAAAATGAAGACTGGGAAAACGTTAACAACCGCTTTGTTCCTTCGTACCGCTTTGGGATCCTTGAACCGCTTGAGGTCTTCATACCACTTTGGGTCTTCATACCAGTCTGTGTCTTCATACCGCTTGAGATTGATAAACACTTTCTGCAAAACACCGATAGTCTAAAGACTATAATACATAATACTGGTTGGAACAATTACTGGTTGAGCATAACTCATACATAGGGAAGTGATCATAAAACAAGTGTGTGTCCATCAATGACAATCACAACATCATCAAAATGGCAACAACTTTATTAGACCTAGAGGCTGAAAATATGTTGGTTGATATCATACCTAAAGTCCTATCTGATAACCAAAATCATAATATCGTTGTCATTCCTTCAAAGGAAGAGATTAGGAGTGTTGTCTTTTCTTTTGATGGAAGTAAATCTCTAGGCCCAGATGAATTTCTTATGTTCTTCTTTCCACACTTTTGAGAGGTGGTGGGGGAAGATGTGTCCAATGTTGTTAAAGAGTTTTTTGGACCTAGATCCTTGCTGAAGGAATTGAATTCTACTTTATGTTAGTAATTCAAACTCATTCGGTTTCTTATGTTGTCAATGATGGAAACATTGGCAACATATTTTGGTTCACCGGCATCTAGTAGACACTTCATCGACATCAAGGATTTCAAAGATAACCGACAAACTAGGTACCGGTATGGGAAGCCGAAATCACTTGGAGATCCGGCAAAGGGTAGTATCCGGGAAAGCATTTTATAATTCATATATATTTGTATTGAGACGACATGTATTATCATTTTGTATATAAGCCGACATATGGCATAAATGTTGTAAGGGTATATAAGTTAGTCTATTAGGTCATTTAATATATAACATTCCTGATAAGATCTGAAATGCAAATTTTATGTATGTGAGATCATTTGTATGCAAAAGAAATATTTTGTAATGATCTGTAGATGATTTCTAAGGTACTCATAAGGTGTATGTTGTTCCAGCAAGGGTTTAGGGTTTAAGAACCGGAATGGTTAGAGCCTTAACCTGAACTCAATCAGGCATAGCAGATGCATTATATGAGTTCATTTTTGTAGTTTTGTATCAGAAAGTGATTGTAGTTAGTGAGACTCTTGGTGATGAGCAATGTGCTCTAGGAAATGTGCCTTCTTGCATGTCCATGCCCCTATTATATGTAATATCTCTTCATATGGCCAGTGAATTGATATTGTGGGTCACAAATCCCACTGTGGTTTTTCCTCATTGTGGTATTCCATGTATAAATTATTTTTGTTATGGTGTTCATTTATGTGGTTACATTATTTGTTTCAGTTATATGTATTTATGTGTATCGATTGATGCATGAATGCTTTGATAAGGCTAAAATATTATATTTTGATAGAACACTGATTCACCCCCCCCCCCCCCCTCTCAGTGTTCTTGGATTCCAGAAATTGGTATCAGAGCCTTGTGCCTCGAAGGAAGCCTAACAACTTGAGGGACATCCTAAATCCAAAATGCATGGAGATATGTTTGAGGCAACAACTTGAAATTTCTCTTGAAGATTTTGAAGCTGAAAATTTTAAGAACATAAAGATGGAAGATGAACATAGATCTGCAAAAGAATTCATTATCACTCTGCAAGAAAATCTATCTAATGTTGAAGCCAAAAGAAAGGAACTATGGGAACAATTGCAAGATCAAAATGATGAAGAAAAGGATACTCTGAAAAACCTATGTCAGAAGCTGAGTTAAGAAAATGAAGTTATGAAGAATAAAACGCAAGCCCTAACTATGAGGATGGAAAAAGAAATTGAAGACAAAAAGAAAAAAGGAGGAAGACCTTGCTAGATCACTGAAGGACATATCTGAAAAATGCATCAGGTTGGCTCATGAAAATGATGTGTTGAGAACAAAATTAGTGCAATTCCAAAACAATGAACAAGAACTTGAAAGACAGATGACAATCCTAAGAGATGATTTGACTATTATAAATGAGTATAAGGACAAATTTAAAGCTAGTTCAGCACAACTCAATGAACTATTGGAGACAAAGGAAGAATAAAGACTCTAGAGGACTTGGATTTGAACAAGGTTAGAGCTCCAGTATTGCAAATGAATATCAGACATCTAGTATGCATAATGATCAAAGCAACTGGAACCAGAGGACACCGGTAAGACAACTCAATGCTCACAAATTTAATGGTAAATGATTTGTTTGTAATAAATTTGGTCATATGGCTAGACAATGTAGAAGTAGAGCAAATCAAAATTATAACTCTGTCCCCAGTCAATGTTCCAAATGCAATAAGTATGGTCATAAGATAGAAGGTTGTAGAATGAATGTAAAATGTCATGCATGTGGAAATTTTGGACACATGGCTAATCAATGTAGGTCAAGCAATTATCCCGGATATAGAAAAGCAATTCAAATGAACAATGTTACATGTTATGCATGCAACAAGATTGGACACAGGCAAGTTTTGTAGAAGCAAAAATCCACCGATTAGCAATGATGGATCAAATGATAAAGGAAAGAAAAAGATCAATGAGATTCGACATGATTATACCAAGAGATGGGTAAGGAAGTCAGATGATCAATCGAGAGATTAAACTGATTCGGTTACTCAACTGACAGAGTAGACTGTTCCTGCACCGACAAGAAGCTCATCCGACGATTGAGGGAGATATCTTAGGGGTAGGAAAATTTCATGAAAATCCCACATATTCCCTAGGAAAGAGATATGGAAGGAATTTTCAAACATCTGAGAAATTTTATCCGGCATATATATGTTGAATAGAGATCCAGGTATGTCTCACTAGAAGGCATTTATGTTGATGGTGAATTAGGGTTTTTTGAAGGATAAAAGGAAGAATTTGCTTCAATATGTTGACCTTGCATTCAAAGTGATACAAAGCTAGTCAAAGGCAATTCAAAGTGATCAGAAGCAACCATCAGTGATTTCAACTGCATTCAAAGGAGATATCTAGGGTTTATCACTACCGACTATTTTCGGGTATTTTTCGCAATTCAATCATTTGAAATGGAGGTTGGTTCTTCTTTTGTCCCCACTTTCATTACAAATCCCACTTTAGTAGAGGTTAAGGACCATCTAAGACCAATATTCAAAAGATACCCTCATATTGCAACTCTGGGTGATTCGGTCGGTGCTTTTTCAAGGGTTTCTGAAGGAATTATTTATGTTGAGGATGTCAGAGCTTACATCCATTGCAATCTAGAGGACTTGGGAACAAATAAGATCAAATAAATGTACTTATGTGAACTTTTGAACAACTCCTGAATCATGAAGCCTGAATTCAAGCATATTGCAAACCTAGGGTTAACTGAAATCTTGGATAATCCTGAGTTTGAGGATGAAATAATCTAGCATGTACTGAGAAGAGTTCATGGTGAATTTATTTAGTTAGATAGACCCCACAAGATCACCAAGGAATCAATTAGGGCTATCATTTTCTTACCTCAGATAGGTTAGTAACTAGAGAAGAAGATATCAAATGATCAAATCAACAAGCTCACAGGTGCATCCTCTAATAGTCATTCAATGAGAGTCAGTACCATTACAGACAAGGATGTCAACTTCATCAGCATGATTATAGGTTACAAGGTAACCCATTCTAACCAACTTAACTCTATTTCTAGCTCTTGCATTTTTGTTTCTTATCAAATGTTGAAGAAGGATGAAAAGTATGATCTGTGTGAATGGATGAAAGAGGAGTTGATTATGAACTTAGGCAAGATCAAGGGAGAAAATAAAGGAGTTTTTTGGTATGGAAATCTTATAGTGTGCCTAATGCTCTTTTTTTTAATGTGATACCGGGTTTGGGAAAAAGGAAATGGGCCTTCGATATACCGGTAGGCAAGCAGATTAAGGGTGCTATCACCAGTTTGGAGAACCAAAGAGATGAAAAAGTTTGGGGATACTTCAAATCATTTCAAAAAGCCATGAAGTCAAGGGAAAGAATTCCAAAGCACATAGTTGAGAAATACTCAACTAAAATCTATTTCATGGTGAAAAAGGATGAAAATCTTATGGAAGTTGTGATACCCCAAAAGATATGGATTGAGGAAATGGGTTATGAGGTAGATGCAATCATTTTGGATGCATATTCTAAGATGATTATTGATGCACCGACTGATGAATCTAAAAAATCATTTGGAACTGCAAAGCAAAAAGAACTTGAAGTTAAAACAGAATTTAATCAGAAGAAGAGAGAGAGGCAACAGAGAAAAGTAAGTAAATTTGTTGAAAAGGTCTCAAAAGATATGAATACTATAGTTGAAGCCTCATCAACAAAAGAAGTCAGGAAGAGGAAATAGCCTAAAGCTCTCATTGCACCAATTACTTCAGATATTGAGACAGATGATGAAATTCCTCTATCTTTCAAGAGGGTGCAGAGAAAGAAGGTAGAAAACCCAAAGGAAAAAGCTGTGAAGACAAGGAAGCAATAGACAAGGAAGGTAACTTTTAAGATATCGGCAAGTCAGCTAGCTGAAAGGAAGCCTACCTAGAAGAAAAGGCTAGCAAAAGAAACTCCTACATCATCTAGGAAGAAGAAGAAGAAGAAGAAGAAGAAGAAGAAGAAGAAAGAAGACATAGATGAAGCTATTGAAACTGGTAATGTAACTATTATTCCACCTATGCCTTGTGTTGAGTTAATAGATGAAATAACAAAGGATGGTATGTTAAAGAACATTCAACATTATTATGAACATTTGGATGATGATGAGCAAAAAGAAATTGAGGAAGCAGTTTTGTTACACTTAGACATATATAAGAAGGCTTTATTAGAAATTGTAAAGCAAATACCGACACAACTATATAATAATCTAAATACTAGAAGATTATCTGCTATAGAGGAAGACTAACACATAAAGATTCAAGCATTAATAACTAATTGTGGTTCAATTACCCTGGAGGAGATGGATAGGTGTCTTGAAACTACTAATAGAACAATTTTTAGAAGTAGGCACAAGACCGATAGCCTTATGGCAGGTAGAGTTAAAGAAATAATCAGTGAAACCAAGGAGGCATGGGTTCAATTCTTTATTGACCACCCTAATTTATTTAAATCACTAGAAGCTAATCCTAAGTCTGAAATTTCAAAAATCCCGATTGATGGTAATGGCAAAGGTGGAGTGGATAGCCCATCCACAATTTTGAAAGATGCCAAGGGATTAAATGCAAAATCTCTGGCAGAAGAAAATGTATAGGATAAAGAGGAGATACAGGCAAAAAAACCTAGAGAACATAATGAATAAATTATAGATGTTGAGTACAATAGTCCTTCGGATCAAAATGAACAAGTTGTAGATATAAAAAATGTGGAAATGATAGTAATAGATGTTGCACAAAGTGGAAAATCCATCGATGCAAAAGAATATGATATTGGATAAAATAAACTGGAGGAGAAAGTTAATGATGCAGAGATTCTTGGAGTTGCTGTCAGTCACCTAGTTGAATTTCTTGTTCTCTCCAACCTTCTAACTCCTCAAGCCCATCCAATGGTACTTGGTAAGGGTTCTGCTAGTTATACCTCCAAGGCCTAATCCACTTTTACTTTCCTCTGAGGTATAGCCACAAATGTTTTACACAAACACTTTCCTATTGAGGATTCCTCCTCAATCCCTATCACACCTTCCCAACGCTCCAAAAACCTATGCAAAGGATATTTAACCATAAACTTGTTCCATGAGTGTAAATGAAGTTGACATAGTGTCTTTGGTGTCTTCTAATGGTTTTATCACCTTTAACCCTTTGCCAAGCCTTCTCAAGCTCACTTTGTCTATACCAGGCTCCAAACAGACCTAATTCAATTAACCCTCCTTTTCCTATTTTCAAGGCTTAAGTTCACATATACCCACACAAGGCCCCGAAAAAATTACATTTATGAGTACCCTTTTCCTAGTTACATACAATATTTAAAAATGGAATCTGGTTTCTCCATAGACATGCGGTTTCTAGAACTATCATATTTTTAAGGGTTTTGGGCCTACCCGGGCGACTTGCAAACTTGTCCTTAAAAAGATTCACCAGTCAAAACCTCTGCACAAACTAATCATGGATTCATAAATTTAATTCAATGGGGTCTCCAAACATGTATCAACTTTGGTTCTACAAATACATGTGTGCTCTAAAAACGCACATCTTTCATTGTCCTAGTCTCACCAACTCCTAGCTGTGAGCCTAGGGTATCATTGTAAAACCACCAAAAAAGGTCCGCAAAGAAAAAATAACTACACTAAAAATATTTATAGACCCTAACCTAACATTCCACTAGATTTCAACCGGTGCCATCAGTGGGTGCTCAGGTTAGAGCCATTTATTGTGTAAAACCCTAGCCTACAAGGGTTTTATACCTAGTTAACAGAGAATGGTTTGAATCTCTGCAACCAAACACAATCAAACCTTGAAATCTCCCTTGATGAAAAGTAGATTCAATAGTCCTTCATTCCATGCAAGTAGGTTCCTCTGACAAGTCTGTACTAGACCGTACAACACAACAAAAACAAGGAAAAATAGTAAAAGCGGTATAAAAACAAGGTTTTCTTACAAACAAAACTTGCTTTGCATTTAAAACTCTTCCAACCTGTACAATGACATTTTATTTGGCTTTTAACATCATGATTCAGTTGGTTAGAACCAACTTCTTCACTGCCAACAACATAAAGTGCAACTTTTTGCAATGTTGCAAATGCTGCTTAGCATTTTTACATCCCTTTGATCCTTAGGATGCAACCTTGCACTCAAGTGTACTCCAAGGCTCCAAAAGTGCTCTATACATCCTAGGAGATTTAAAATAATTCATTACACCCTTATTACATGATGACTCCATTTTTAGAGTAGTGCACCTGTGAACAATATCAGCATTACATCTTTCTAGGATATCAACATCCTAAACACAACAAGAGCTTGGACAACTCAACCATGACTTCATTAAGTCCCAAATGGTTGGTCCACTTATTACAACATGAAAGATAACATAAGAGACTTAAGAACAAACCAAAATTTACATGGATTAATAGGTGCTCTGCACCATACTCCCTTGGGACAAAGAACTCAAGTCCCTTGAGTTAAGAGGTTTGTAATTTCTACACCATGCTAAAGTATATCTGATTCTGACATCCACATAGCATCTAATTCAGGTAACCCTGCCCACTTTACAAGATAATGCTTGTATACTCCTTTCCTTGTCTTCTTTATTACCTTGGTGTTCAAGATACTTTCCAACTTGACTGGTTGGCTTGGTGGAAAATGTCTCACCCAATCTGCAATGCCTTGTGAGGAAGTGTCCAACTAATGTGTTTGTGATTCTCCCTTGTATGAATAGAGATCACATACATTAAAGATAGGAGAAATACCCAAGGTGGGAGGGAGTTCAACTTCTTATGCATTCTAACCATATTTAGGCACCACCTTGAGAGGCCCAATCTTCTTCATCAATATCTTAGTAGGCTACCCTTTTGGAAGTCTCCCTTTCCTTAGGTATGCTAGGACCAAATCTCCAATCTTAAATTGAACATTCCTTCTTGTTTTATCAGCATTCATCTTATACTGCTCAGACTTTTGTTGTAAGGTTTGTCTTATATTATCATGCACTTCTTTGATTCCATCTACAAAATTCTCACCTTCTGCACTCTTAGGTGTCATAGAACTGAGATCCCAGAGCTCTAGTATGCCCCTAGGATGAAAACCATACACTATTTCAAAGGGAATTTTACCTATACTTCAGACTGACTCATTGTATGCATATTCTACCTCGTCGAGCACCAAATCCCAAGTCTACCCATGTTGTTTGGTGAGGCATCTTAATATATTATCCAAGGATCTATTTACTAGTTCTGTCTGACCATTTGATTGAGGATGGTAGGTAGATGAAAAAGATAATTTTGTGCCCAACTTTCTCCAAAATTTTCTCCAAAAGTGGCTTAAGAACTATACATCTCTATCACTGACTATGCTGATTGGAAGACCATGAATTATAAATATCTCTTTGAAGAAGATTCCTACAATGTAGGTGGCATCATTGGTGTTTTTTCAAGGTATAAAGTGTGTCATCTTGATGAACCTATCAACCACTACATACACACTGTCAAATCCCCTTGGAGTTCTTGGTGTTGGCATTACACACTCCAATGAGATTTGTAGGTGATTGAAGGTATTGTCATTGATGGAAACCTTGCAATCTTATGGCACCGATAGGCACCAACACCGGCAAACTCTACACTGGTAGATAGTTCACCGACAACGACAAGGATGTTTACTGGCACCTTAGCCGACAAGATTTTGATTACTGTATATTGTATTTAATTATAATATCCTTTTGTAAGCCGACATGACATATTGTAATAAGACTCATATATAAGTATGAGATCTTGTAGATCATTTTTTAGAGATATATATGATAGTATGGATATGTAGAGCGAATACTAAGGTAGATCTTATAGAAGGGTTTATGGTTATTGTATGAGCTTCAACTGGTACTGAACCTGGCATAGCAGATGCTTTTTGTAGTAGTACATCATATTGGATTCCCATAATCCATTTTGTAAGTTAGTGAGACTTCCTTTTGTTTTTGAGCAGTGAGCTCTAGGCAGTTGGCCTTCCTGCATGTGCAAGCACACTATTGTAAGTAATATCCATTCATTGGCTAGTGAGTGAATATTGTGGGTCACAAACCCCATCGAGGTTTTTCCCACACCAGGTTTCCTCACTAAAAATCTTGTGTTATGGTGTGGTTTCTATGTTGTGTTTATTGTTCATATTCACTGCATTAATTCTTGTTTACTAGTACATTGTTTTGGAATGCAAAATATTTAATAAGATCACAAAATTTGTCAACCGGTTAGATACTGATTCACCCCCCCTCTCAGTATCTTTGGGAATTTTAACACTTGGTAAGCCTAACACAAAATCTATGCTTAAACATTCACAAGGCCTGTGAGGTTTGACCAAAGGTTGGTACAGACCTGCATTACATGATGAAACTTTTTCTCTTTGGCAAATTGCACATTGTTCTACAAACCTTCTCACTTCTGACTGCAACTTGGGCCAATGGTAAAACCTACTAACCTGCTCCATAGTTTTATCTATGCCAAAATAACCTCCTAGACCAACTTGATACTTTTATTGTATAATGTTTTGTCTGATAGAACATTGGGGAATGCAAAGAAGGTGTCCTTTGAACAAAAAACCCTATTTTATCATATACTCTGAATAAGAAACATGTGAGGTGCTAGAAAATTCAGAGGAAACAACATATATCTCAGCAAAGTCTTTATCATCCTTATAGAGGTCTTTTAACTCATTCAATCCCACACTTTTCAATTATATCTTCTGCATAGTCATGACTCTCCTACTTAATGCATCAGCTACCTTGTTTGCAGTGCCCTTTTTGTGCTTGATAGTGAAGGTGTAGGATTGTAAGTATTCAGCCCAGTTTAGGTGTCTTTGATTCAATTTCTCTTGCCCATTAAGGAAACTAAGGGCATGGTTGTCAGTATAAACTACATACTCTTTGGGTAGCAAGTAATGAAGCCACTTCTTCAATGCTTTCACCATGTCATACAATTCCAAATCATATGTGGAGTATCTTTTCTTGGCTTCATTCAATTTCTCTGAAAAGAATGCCATAGGATGACTTCCTTGACTCAAAACGGCCCCTATTGCCCTTTGGCTAGCATCACACTCTACTTTAAACAACTGACTGAAATCAGACAATCTAAGGGTTGGCAACTCTGCTATCTTAGCTTTCAACAATTCAAATCCCTTATTGGCTTCCTCTGTCCACTTAAATTGACATTCAATCCCTCCTTTAATGGTTTTAAGGATAGGAGCACAAACATGGCTAAAGTTTCTCACAAACTTCCTATAAAAAGATGTCATTCCATGAAACTTCTAACACCACTTATGCTCCTAGGTTTAGGCCAATTAAGTATTGCCTCTACTTTACTTAGATCCTATTGGTGCCCAAAACCATAGATTGGAAAACCCAAAGACTTGCCAACTCCTTAGGAAATCCAATCAGCCTTGGCCAACGAACAGGGATGGTCGAAGACCAAATCTCTCTGCACTTCAGGCTCCACAAGACCTAGGCAGGTGTACCCTTCCCTCTCAAGCACAAAAGAGTTATTTAAATGTGGATTTAAGCCTCTAAGCAAGTTTACACAACTGGCAAATTAGTGTTCTACAAATATGTTATATCATGTGCTTTAGCTGAATACTTTGAAAACTAAAAACTAAATATGAAATAAAGTGTATGTTAAAGATATTGTATATTGAAAATGAAACATTTTCAGAACTTGAATGAAATCTACAAGGATTAGTTCAAATAGGATATGGAAGAATGTTTCTCTATAAGAACCTTATGCATACAAATCAAAATCTCAAAAATAAATGACAGACCAGTGTCTCTATCGAGGAATATGCATGATGCTTTGTGGACAAATAATTCGATTAAACTCTTGAGACACTTTTTAGACAACTTGTAACACAAGACTATCAATACAGAGGTTCCATTAAGTGCTATAAGAACATGAAGAAGCAAATCTTATATTCAATTATAACAACTTGTGGTGGCACACTGTATTAAACCCTTTATCAGATTTATCAAGAGGACAAAATAAATTTCATCAACACAAAAGTATACACAAATTCTGGAATTGAAATAGTGAATCTTGTATATTAATTTCTGGAGAGTGAATGCATAAAATAGCTACACTTACAGATACTCCATTACACAGTGATTGCTCAAAATGATACTTCCATTCCTATAGACTTCTCCAATACAGACATCCCATAGCCCCTACTGGAAGCATCACAGATTGTGAATTGTCTCCTTTTTTAACTGAAAAAGACTCCCTATAAATACCTGATCCAAAAGACATATGTGAAAGGACACACCCTTTCGCATACAGGAGGGAGTTACAGACAGTTGTTTTTCCAAAGGACACACCCTTTGGTTTACAGAGATAATTACATTTGAATCCCTAAAATACACACTAAATAAAGCTTTAATAAAATATCCTTTATCCTCCGCTTTGATAATACTTCCCATAAATATTCAATATCTCCTGCACATAAAATAAACCAATCAAACCCCTTATTAATTAAAGATTAAATATATTCCACTTTAGATTAGGCAATAATCATTTTACCCTATGTAAAATACTTATTTACAATAATTCACTTAAATCAAATTATTAAACACTTGTAAATATTTATTCCAATAATAGTTTTTATTAAATAACATAAGATAAAAGATTTTGTATAGTAAGTAAAAGAAAATACTTCCCTTCCGATAATGTTACAATACTTTATCACCTTTTGGTAATCTTTAATTTGGGTGGGAAATATTATATCATATGAAATAACCTTTGCAAAAAGCAATCAAGCATTAAATGACTCACCCTAATGAATATATTCAAATTATTTACCTAGGGTGAAAATAATATTAAGAGAATATAAAATGACATAGTAATATATCAAACCCTATTTAGGTCATCCAATACCACATATATTTTCCTTTTTGATAAAAAATATTACAATTACAATTTCTTAAAAGGCAAAAAGAAAATACTACTTGCATAAGTATATCAAGATGCTATAAATATCAAAATGCCTTTGGCAAGTAATAATTAAAAATATTATCACAAAAAAAATGTCAAAATGTAATATTGGATGAAGAATACTCCCTTTTAATGTTTGCCCAAGAATTTTAGCTTTATGCACATAAAACAACATTGTAATAAATATTTATCCTTTAATTAATCTCTTAATAAATAAAATTCACCCTAAAGTATTTAATTTAGTGATTAAGGGCAAAAATAATTTACAAGAGAGTAAAAAAGGTAATAACAATATCAAAATTCAACTTTCTTCATTAGTACATTTCACACCTTTTAACATATTTTTGAAAATAAGATCCATTTATATGAAATAACATTTTACCCTAATATATATTTTACCAATGTTTTAGGGTAAAAATAATTTATTTAAATCACATATTTCAAAATGCATTTCCACATTTCAAGATTACTTTAATAAATTAAAATCTTGTGGAAATATTTGCAAATTATTATCCATAGTAATTTACCCTAATAAACATTTTCAAGTAATACAATAGAGCAATTGGTAAAAGGGGAGGGTAGGTATGGGTAGTTGGGAAGGTTGGGTTGAGAGGTTGTGTGTTCAACTCCCTCTCCCTGCCCTTTTGTAAAAATGTATTTTATTTTTAAATCATTTATATGCAAAATATAATCACATTGCAAAAAATATTCTTGGTAAGATATACTCCCTGTAGAATAATTTTTTGATTGTCTAACCTGAGCAATCCAGTTATCAATTACCAAGTTTTTGCCTATAATTTTAGGTTCCACCAGATCCATCTTTAAACAACCTTGTGAAATGACAAACCAAGGTAAACTAACTCTGTTTTCAAGAACTGACATTTTTCAAGGTTGATTTTGAGTTGAGCCTCCTTCAACTTCTTCAAGACCATCTCCACATGCTTAAGGTGTTCCTCCTTGGACCTATTGAAGACCAAAATGTCATCAAGATACACAATAACAAACTTGCCAATAAACTCAACTAAGACTTCATTCATGAACCTTTGAAAGGTACTAGGTACATTGGTGAGGCCAAAAGGCATCACCAACCACTCATATAGGCCTGCATTGGTCCTAAATGTTGTCTTCCATTCATCACAAGGTTTGATGATAACCAGATTTCAAGTCCACCTTTGTGAAGTAGCACGCTCCACATAGATTGTCCAATAGGTCCTCTATCCTTGGCATGGGAAAATGATATCTTATGGTGATCTTATTAATTTCCCTTGAGTCAGTGCACATACTCCATTTTCCTCTTTTTTTAGGCACTAGAATAGTGGGAATAGCACAAGGACTCAAAATATTTTTAATAAACCCTTTGTCTAAGAGTTCTTGCACTTGTTTGGCAATCTCTTCATTTTGGCTAGGTATCATTTTATAAGTAGCTTTGTTAGGCAGATTTGTCCCTGGTATCAAGTCTATTTGGTGATTAACATCCCTCATTGGAGGCAAAGAATTAGGCATATCATCTCCTATAACCTCTGCATATTTCTTTAATAAACCTCACATTTCTTGAGGCACTTCACTCATTGGATCTACCTTAGCTTCATCTTTAGGCTTTAGCACTATAGCATAGTCATGATTACCTTCGTGTTTGAACACTTTAACGAAATATTTTCCACTCATCAACATAACACTTGAACCTACTCTTTTTTCCTCCTTTGGATCGGGTAATGGATCCATTTGGTACTTCTTACCATTTTTGGTGATGAGATAATTATTCCTTTCTCCATCATGACAGGCTTTCACATCATATTGCCATGGATGGCCCAAGAGAAGATGGTAGGCATCCATAGACAATATGTCACATAGAATTTTGTCTTTGTATTCATAAATTTCAAAGTCCACCCATGCTTGTTCATCAACTAAGACATGTTGACCCCAGTTGAGCCATGATACCTTATAGGGAGTGAGATGAGGCAATCTTTTTAGTTTGACCTTATCCACCATTTCAACTGAGATAATATTCTTTGTGGAACCTGAATCCACAATCACCTTACAAATTTTTCCATATGACTTACAAGTGGTCCTAAATAGACTTTTCCTCTATGGTGGCTCTTGAGCTTGGGGTATCTTTAACATTATTCTTCTCATCATCAAATTTTCCCCATTTGTCACTGGCCCTACCTTGCTGGTTGGAGAGGTCACACTTTGAGTATCCTCCTCTTGCACTAATTGAGTCCTTCTATCACTCATGTATGAACTTGAGTCTTTTCCTGGGCACCTGCTCACGGTATGTCCAACTTGGTTGCAGTGGTAACACCTACCGGTCAAGACTATATTTCCTCTCCTTGAGCTTCCAAACCTACCTCTAAAATTTCTTCCCCCTCTAAAGGATCCTCTATATGCCCCCCTTTGAGAGTCCTCACTTCCTTCTTGGTTTTGATGCTCTTCATTTCTTGAAGCACTCTTCCCTTTGCCAAAGGTTCCTCTACCCCTAAAGTTCTTACCACATCGATGCTTCTGATTTTGCTCACTTCTCCTTTTGATCTTTTCCTCTGCCCTTAATGCCAACTGAAAAAAAATGTGAACAGTGTCTGGTGTAAGGATGCTTATTTCATCTTGTATGTTTTTCCTAAGACCATTCATGTATCTAGCCATTTTCTCCACTTTATTCTCATGTTTCCTATCCCTTAAACTTAGTTTGTGGAATTCCTCAGTTTATGCATTGACATCTAGTTCCCTTTATTTCAAATTTTGCAATCTCTTGTGGATTTGAACTTCAAAATCCCCTGGTAGGAATTCTGCTTTAATCCTTATCTTCATACACTCACATGAAGTTATCTTTTTCTTACCTACTTGTACCCTTTCTTTTTGCATCATGTTCCACCAAACCAGGGTTGATCCCCTCAATATTGATTTGGCTACATTTACTCTTTTCTCCTATGCTACCTCCTTATAATCAAAATTATTATTCAATTCTTCTATCCAATCTAATAACTCCTCTCCATTGAGATTTCCTTCATAGGTGGGTAATCCATCCAAATTATCCTTGGAGATGGATTTGACTGCATCCAAGAATAGTTTTTGGTCTTGAGGCATTTCTATTGTTGTCTGGTCCTCTTCATCTTCCACTTCTTTATCTTTCTCATCTCCCCATTCTATCTTAACCTTCTCCTTCTTGGCATCTCGGGACCCTTTATTTCCTTCCCGAGCCTTAAATCCTTCTAACATCTTTGTCACCATTTGTTGGATGGCTTCTAGAGTCATTGCCTTTGGAGGCATTGAAATTTCTTCTGATTCCTCACAGTCTAGCATAAACCAATGTTTCAAAGGGTGGCTTTGATACCACTCTGGTGTAGAGATTCTTGGAGTTGTTCTCAGTCACCTAGTTGTCTTTCTTGTTCTCTCCAACCTTCTAACTCCTCAAGCCAGTCCAATGGTACTTGGTAAGGGTTCTTCTAGTTAGACCTCCAAGGCCTAATCCACTTTGACTTTCCTCCAAAGTATAGCCACAAATGTTTTACAACAACACTTTCCTATTGAGGATTCCACCTCAATCCCTATCACACCTTCCCAATGCTCCAACAACCTCTGCAAAGGATCTTTAACCATAAACTTGTTCCATGAGTGTAAATTAAGTTGACATAGTGTCTTTGATGTCTTCTAATGGTTTTATCACCTTTAAACCCCTTGCCAAGACTTCTCAAGCTCACTTTGTCTATACCCGGCTCCAAACACACCTAATTCAATTAGCCCTCCTTTTACTATTTTTAGGGCTTAATTTCACATCTACCCACACAAGGCCCCCCAAAAATTATATTTCTGAGTACCCTTTTCCTAGTTACATACAATATTGTAAAATAGCATCTGGGTTCTCTGTACACATGGGGTTTCTAGAATTGTCCTATTTTTAAGGGTTTTAGGCCTACCTAGGTAGCTTGCAAACTTGTCCTTAGAAAGCTTCACCAATCAAAACCTCTGCAAAAAAATAATAATGGATTCATAAAGGGAATTCAATTGGGTCTCCAAATATTTATCAACTTTGGTTCTACCAATCCATGTGTGCTCTGAAAACGCACATCTTTTGTTGTCCTAGTCTCACCAACTCTTAGTTGTGAGCCTACTGTATCATTGTAAAACCACCAAAAAAGGCATGGAAAGCCAAATAACATACACTAAAAATATTTATAGATCCTAACCTATCATTCCACTAGATTTCAACTAGTTCCATTAGTGGGTGCTCAGGTTAGAGCCATTTATTGCTTAAACCCTAGCCTACAAGGGTTTTATACCTAGTGCACAGAGAATGATTTGAATCTCTGCAACTAGACACAATCAAACCTTCAAATATACCTTGATGGAAATTAGATTCAACATTCCTTCATGCCCTATAATTAGGTTCCTTTGACAAGTTCGTACTGGACCATACAACACAGCAAAAACAAGGAAAAACAGTGAAAGCTGTGTAAAAACAAGATTTTCTTATCGACAAAACTGGCTCTACATTCCAAACTCTTCCAACATGTACAATGACATTGTCTTTGGCTTTTAACATCATGATTAAGTTGGTTAGAACCAACTTCTTCACCACCAACAACATAAAGTGCAAATTTTTGCAATATTACAAATGTTGCTTAGCATTTTTACATCTTTTTTATCCTTAGGATGCAACCTTGCACTCAAGTGTACTCCAAGGCTCCAAAGGTCCTCTATGCATCCTAGGAGACCTAAAACAATGCATTACACCCTTATTACATGATGACTCTATTTTTAGAGTATTGCACCTATGAACAACATTAACATTACATCATTCTAGGATATCAACATCCTGAACACAACAAGAGCTTGGAAAAATCAACCATGACTTCATTAAGTCCTAAATGGTTGGTCCACTTATTACAACATAAAAGGAAAACTAAAATAATTAAGAACAAACCAAAATTTGCATGGATTAATAGGTGCCTTGCACCAATTAAAGAGAAAAATAAGGAAGGAGAGAAGGAAGTTCAAACTGAGATAAGTGTTTATGCACAATCATCAGAGAAAAAGGGAGAGTAATCTAACAGATAACTAATAGCCAGAACTACATTGTCAGAAATTACCACTGTAAATGTTGAGCATAAGAGCATAACAGTGATGAGTTCAATCAAACTCATGATGATTGCAGCTTAGAAAATGATGAAGGAAGGGACTGACGAAAAGAAAACAATTCATCATTCCATTCCAATTTTGCACCAGCTAGTCCCGAAATGCCAAATTGATAAGGGAGCAAGTCCATTCGATAAGCTCAAAATATTGACAGAGCATATTTCAAAGGAATTTCAATCACTACAGCAGATCTCTAACCAGCATGCTCTAGACCGGTTTTCTCAGGCCAAAAGGGCCACTTTGGATCAGTTGACTGAATCAGATAAAGTACAGATAGTAGATAGATTGAAAATGATAGATGATGCTTTGAGGCAATGTACAAATATTTACCAGGTATGCTGCAATTCAAGTTTACTTACAACAGGTATAGACAAAAGCATTAAAGATATTCAAAATACAATTCCAAGCATTGTAAATAACTTTGATGGCATAAATTCTTTAACCATGCCTGTAGATGGTCAAATTTTGTTATTTGAAGTCCAAATTTCAGCTCTTGAAAGAGACGGGAATAAAATCATACGAAGAGCTAAGGAGCTCAAAGGGTTAGTGAGTCTCTAGTTGGACACACTATATGTACATAAGAAGGAGTGTATAGATATGATGGGAAATCTCACATACTTGGAGTTTTTGAAGAAACCTTACCCAAAAATCTTCAAGCTCATTCAACTCTAGTAAGTATTTTGGGAGACATTCCCTTGTACAAATTTCATTGATTCATTCATTCTTTGTACCATGTTTTGGCATTGATGCCAAAGGGGGAGTGATGTCTGTGAAAAATAGAAGGAGAAATATGTATGGATCAGATTTCAGATAGTATATATAGCTCAGGGGGAGCATAATCACATTCCAAGATCGGCAAGGCAGATTGAAAGCATTTTTCACATGAGTGTTCCCATCAATGCCAAATGGGGAGATTGTTGGCAATTGACACTCATTTAGTTCCTTATGTTGTCATTGATGGAAACATTGGAGACATATTTTGGTTCATCACCATCTGGCAAACACTTCACTGGCATCAATGATTTCAAAGGTAACCGACAAACTAGGTAACGATATGGGAAGTTGACATCACTTGGAGATCCGACAAAGGGTAGTATCTGGCAAAGCATTTTATAATTCATATATATTTGTATTGAGCTGACATGTATTATCATTTTGTATGTAAGCTGACATATGGCATAAATGTTTGTAAGGGTATGTAAGTCAGTCTATTAGGTCATTTAATATATAACATTCGTGATAAGATCTGAAATACAAAGTTTATGTATGCAAGATCATTTGTATGCAAAATCAATATTCTGTAATGATCTATAGATGATTTCTAAGGTACTCATAAGGTGTATATTATTCTAGGAAGGTTTTAGGGTTTAAGAACCAGAACAGTCAGAGCCTTAATTGGAACTCAATCAGGCATAGAAGATGCATTATATGAGTTCAGTTTTGCATTTTTGTATAAGAAAGTGATTGTAGTCAGTGAGATTCTTGGTGATGAGTAGTGTGCTCTAGGCAGTGTGCCTTCCTGCATGTGCAGGCCCCTATTATATGTAATATCTCTTCATATGGCTAGTGAATTGATATTGTGGGTCACAAATCCCACCGTGGTTTTTCCTCATTGAGGTTTTCCACATATAAATTCTTTGTGTTATGGTGTTCATTTATGTGGTTGCATTATTTGTTTTAGTTATATGTATTTATGTTTACCGGTTGATGCATGAATGCTTTGATAAGGCTAAAATCTTATATTTTGTTAGAATACTGATTCACCCCCCCTCTTAGTATTCTTGGATTCCAACACTTTCATTTTCCTCATTCCTAAGAAGCAGGGGGTTGATTCTTTGGATTCTTTTAGGGCTATCAGTTTGTGCAGCTCCTTCTACAAAATTATCTCCAAGGTCCTTACATTGAGGATGCTTAATATTCTTCCTCTTCTGATTTCTCCTCAACAAAATGGCTTTGTGCCAGGAAGACAGATTCTTGACTCCATAATCACTATTCATGAAAACATTCAATCACTTTTGGAGACGAAGTCTCAAGGCTTTCTTATGAAATTGGATATTGCTAAAGCTTATGATAGGGTGGATTGGTGTTTCTTAAAAAAAATTATTCAAGCTTTTGGTTTCTCTGGCAAGGTCATTGGTCTAATTTGGCAGCTTATATCCATCACTTCAACTGTAGATATTGTCAATGGATCGCCCTCCCACTTCTTTAGAACCTCAAGGGGTCTTAGGCAGGGTGATCCTATATCGCCTATTCTGTTCACTACAATGACGGAAATTTTGGGTAGATTCATTCATAAAAAATTTGTGGAAGGATCTCTGAAAGGCCTCAATTCATCCTCTACCAATTTGATCTGCTCTCATCAACAATTTGTTGATGATACCATTTTAATGGGAAGCTCTTTTTCTGGAGAAGCTAGAGTCATCAAATCGATTCTCTACCTCTATGAAAAAGCCTCAGGATAGATGGTTAATAGAACGAAGAGTTTTATCTACTTCATTAATACTCCCGAGTAGTGCCAAATAAAGATTGCTAACATTCTTGGCCACCTCATTGGTAAGCTCCTCTACTTACCCGAGTCTCCCTCTGGGATCTAAACCTTCTGATTCCTTTTGGCAATCTTTAATTGATCAATTTAATAGGAAGTTGACTAGTTGGAAAGGAACCCTTTTGAATTAGGCTAGTAAAATTTAGTTGTTGAAAGCTACTCTTCAGAACCTCCTAGTGTAAGCCCTCAGTTTGTTCAAGATTCCTTCTAAATTTTCTGAAATTATTGATAAAATTTAGAAAAGATTCCTTTGGTCTGGGGTGGAGGAAAATAAAATATTCCCTCTGGTTTCCTAGGAGAATGTTTGCAAGCCAAGGAGATATGGTGGACTCAAAATTAGAAGCATTAAAACCTTTAATAATGCTCTTTTAGCTAAATAGGTTTGGGGGTCTTATGACTATAGAAGGGAATGGAACACCTTATGGCACAATAAATATCTCTCTAATGTTCATTCTTTGTAGGATTTTTTGAGTTCTTCTCATATCCCTATTGGATCTCATCTTTGGAACAATATCCTCAAGGCTAGGGATGTGGCTAGCTGCGGAGCCTATTAAAAGCTAGGGAATGGCACAAAAATCCAGTTTTGGGATGATTGTTGGATTGGGAATCACTCGCTTGTTTCTGATCCTACCTTGGGATCTTTAAGGGATCTTTGTGTGGCTTATTTTGTCTTAATGGTGGCTAACTATTGGAAGGAGGGTAAGTGGGTGAATCATCCTATTATTAATCCTTCTCTCACTCACTTGCAGCTTTCCCTAAATTCTTCTGGTTTGGAGGAATGTGTGGAAGATGAACTTACTTGGAAATTCAATCCCAATGGGAAGTTTTTTGTTGCTTCTGTGGATGGTTGTAATTAACCCCATGTGTCTTGGTGTTCTAAGGTATGGATTAAGGACCTTTCTCCTAAGTTCAATATGTTTTTTTGGCTCCTCTTTCTTAATAAAAGCTTAACTACTGACAATCTTGTTAAGAGAGGCTTTTCTATGCCAAATAAATGCTACTTGTGTATGAGGGAGGCTGAATCTGTTGATCATCTATTTTTACATTGCTCTTACACTTCTGAGATTTGGGATCTGGTTCTTTAGAAATGGGATCTTTGCTGGACTTTACTAGGGGTTGTTAAGGAGTTCATCCAAAAATGGAACCTGCCTTCAAGAAATATTTTCATAAAGAAGCTATGGTCCTTCGTGTTTCCTCACATGGCATGGGGTTTATGGAAAGAACGTAATAATCATATCTTCAAGAGTATTCATCTCCCTCTTGATATTATCTTCAAGAAAATTTCTAGAGCCATCTCTGATAATCTCTCAACTGTTAGCTCCAATGTTCTCTCTCATAGTGAAATCCTTAAGGAGTATGAAGCCAATGTTGTCAAGGATTGGGATTTTGGTCATCGTGTGGTAACACCTAAGGTCAACCATAGGGACAACATTAGTTGTAAATTTCCACCCCAAGGATGGGTGAAAATAAATTTTGATGGTGCAACTAGAGGGAACCCTGGTCAAGCTGGTTGTGGAGGGGTGATACGGGATCACTATGGCAACTTTATTTTTGTTGTTGCTCTCCCTCTTGGTAAATAGACTAATAATGTTGCAAAATCCATAGGAGCTTACCATAGTTTAAACTTGCTAAATAGAACAACTATAAGCTTGTTTGGGTTGAGGGGGACTCAAAGAACATTATCAACTATCTAAAGGGAAAATCTACTCTAGCTTGGAATATTGATATTTGGATGAAAAAGGCTAAATATATTATTAAAACCTTTGATAGATGCATTATTGTCCATTTATATAGACAAGCCAATGTGGTTGCTGAATTCCTTGCCAATAGGGGAGTGATGTGTAAAGCCCAACTTAGTTGGACCCATGGTGGTAGGCTGGACTCAGAATTTGCTATGCATTTGCTCGACGAGCGAAGTCAGGGGAGTAAATTTAATGAAAACTTGTGCCATAATGACTTTGTTTGTTTCTAGAATTACTGATATGAGACAGGTGGCTAGAGAGGACACGAGAATTGATGCAAATTTAATTTGCATGCTTTGTGGGCAATTTTAAACATTTTCTGGAGTCTTGCTTTAACTTTGAAAAATTCTTTGTATAGAGTGTAACAAAGAGCTTGATAAAATGGATGGTGTGAGAAAAATAATTAAGCCACCTAGTTGTGTGCAGTTGAAGAATGAAAAGAAAGTATGGCAGATTTTGGAGAAAGGAGGGTTCACTCCCTACATTGAGAGGCTACAAGGGTGAAATCAAGATGTCATGAACTATTTTTCTCAAAACTGGAAGGATGGAATGATTGTTCTCCATGGTTGGAAGGGCCTAGTTGATGAAGCCCTTATTGCATAGCTAACCGGGTTATCTATGGAGGGTATGAAGTATTATAGAGATAGAGTGTATATAGAGCAAGTTGTCCAGAACTTCCTCAAGAAGGAGGCAGAGTGGGCCAAAATTGTTAAAAAGACGGCCAGCTACTCTGACATTGCGGCCATTAAGTCTTTCTGGTAGAAGATTCTCAAGGTAATTATGAATTACCTTACTTTGGATGGTCATTATACTAGGGTGTATGGTCACCATTGTTATTTTGAATCATTTATGCCATGGTGTGAAGATTTCTTTCCCTTTCTATCTCATGTCAACTCTTAGGGCTAAGTTCAGTGACCACCGCAAGAACCCTGCTAAGTTTCCCATCTTGCATGAAGGCCTGTTGGTCCTTATTGATGCCCATTTCCATGATCTTCCTCCCCCTAATGATTATATCCATATTATTTCTAAGAATTATGAGACTAGTGCGGGCGACTTTGATAATGAAGCCTCTCGGTCTGGGTCTGAAGAGATTTCCCCTCCCCTGAAAAAAGCTAAAATGGAAATTCATTCGAGTTCAAAACCTAAGATGAGGAAGGGTATCAAAGGTCAAAAGAACATTGTTATGTCCTTCCCCTCTACTTCTACTAAGAATGGATCCCCCTCTTCTAGCAAGAAGGCAGAAGATGATAAGAACCCTGATTGCCCTAACGTCTCGGCCTCTCCTCCTTCCTACAAGGAAACTAGTAATGTGGGTGTGGTTGGTATTGCAAACCTGAGCTTAATGATAGTTGGGAGGATTATGAAAATCTGTTGGGTATGGCTCGTGAACATGCTATTGATACTTTCAGCTTGTTCAAGTGGTTGTTTCATGAACTTAAAGAGATAAGGATCAACCAAAGAGCCCTGGGAAGCAAAATGGATGCTTTCCCTACTGGTTCTAATCATGGTAATCCAAATAATGAAGGGAATTGGACTGAGGTTGAGAAGAAGTTGATCATGGACTATATCAAGAAGACTAGGGAAGGGGTTGATCAATTGAAGAAAAGGCTGGAGGAATGCATTAGCCGTGTCGAGGAAGGCTACAACAAGATCCAGGACACCCTCAATACTATTATGGTAAGCAGTCACAAAATTGTCAAATAGTCTGCAATGGTTATGAATACCATGGTGAATAGTCTAGAACAACCAGATAAGGTTGTTGTTATTATTGGTGATGATGCTGAGGCGGCTCAAGGTGGTGAAGGACTCGAGGGAACATGAAGAAAAAGGTGGCTATTCAAAATTTGGATCATAAAGCTATGAAGGTTGTTGTTGATACCATAAATGTCCTTGAGGCTAAGGTCGTTGAGACCCCTCAGAAGCCTAATGTAATTTGGTAGTTTTTTTTTGTTGGTTCTATCTATGTCTGGGTTTAGTCTTTTTGTTGTCTTTTTGTGTTCGGCTAGGCTTTTGTTGTCTCTTTGGCTGCTATTTCTAATGCTTATCATTTTTTTTTTGATGTCTCTTTCTGATTCTATACCTCTTAGAATCATTTTGTAAAGGGTTTTAGGGCCCCTTCAAAACCTATTTTTGCCTTAATCCAAAACATCAACGATAGTGGTAGTAGCCATAGATGAAAAGTACTGAAAGTAACAAATTTGCAGTGAAGATACCTTTTGTTGCTTCACTGGTAAACCCTAACCCTTGATTCACTGTCATGTTGTTTGAATTCTCTTTAGCTTCAAGTGACAAATGACTTAGCAAGTTCTCCTTTTTATCCTTCTTTGACCCACTTGCACACAATAAATGTGATAGGAAATTAAGTGTAGCTTAACCAAATATTCTTTCTATCTAAGTTTACTAAGACCTTCCAGACTTTTGCATTTTGTCATAGTGTAATGCTTTTTGTCAAAGTTTCTATCAACACACACCTCTCTACATGTTGTCACTACAACCTTGTGCTCTTTTGTAGGGGAAAGATATTTCTTGATTTTCTCCCCCTGGGCCAAAGCCTCTAACTCTTAATTGTTGTATAAAATGTCTAAACCAGAGTTGGGTGTAGCTTCAACTTCTTTCTTTCTCCAAATCTTCTTCATTTCTTCCTTCACATCTTCCTTATTGATTTTATTTACTGGTCAATTTGACTTAGCTTCTCCTATTCTACAATGTCTTGCAATGTGTCCAAGTTTGTTATAGTTGTAACATCCATCATATCCTTGACCTTGTCTTGACCTGCACCAGTTATCCTTATGTCCAAACATGTTGCATGTATAGCATCAACCTATAAAATCACTACTTTTATTTTGATCTATCATAGCATGATTTTTGCATTGACTAGCTTTATGATCATAATTATTACAAGTGTAACACCTACCATAGAATGATCTAATATTATGATTCATTCTATTTTTACAAAAGAATGCTTTGTGACCTAATTATTCTACTTAAAATAATAGCCATTAAAAGAAGTGTTTCTCTACTTACCTATTGCTCGACTGGTGAATTACCTTTGTCATCTTTTACTGACTTACCAGATTCAGCTTCTTTTGCTAGAGATGATCCTTCTTTTCTTTTTGACCTACTTTGCAAGATTTCACCTATTTCAAATCCTAGACCACTTTTGTTTTCCAAAGACCTTTTCTCAGCTAACATTTGATCAAGCTTACCTAAACTTATCTTAAGTTTGTCTTCCTATTTCTTTGATTTTTCTAGATCTAATTTAAAAGTTGTGACTTCTTATTCAATCCTCTTACATTCATCTAATTTGTATTTCACCAATTTATTCAAGTACTCCTTGGTCTTTTCATCTTCTTCACTCTTGGTTTTTAGATCTGCAATAGTGTTATTTCCCTACTTGAGTTCTTCATTAACCTCCTTGTGCCTTTCTCTATTTTTTTATTTGTTCTCTTAGCTTCCTAATACACTCATTTTCTAATTGAACATTTTCTCTTAGATATTTGTTTTCATTCTCAACATTATCGAGATCTTCAAGAGAAGTCATAAGTTCTCCATTTGTATCTAGATATCTATCCTGATCTAAAGTAGACCTAGGCGATATATGTTCAACTTTTTGGATCTCCTTCGACTTATTAGACTCTTCTAAAGAACCTTGCTCTGATACCAATTGTTGAACATCCATAATATTGAGAGGGGAGGAGTGAATCAATATACCTTTGAATTTATTAAAAAACTTTTAAACAACCATCCACATAACATAACTATATTACTAAAATGAAAATAATAATAACCAAAAATAGTGTACACCACATGACACCGGTATTTTATATGTGGAAAACCCAAGATGGGAAAAACCACAGAGAGTATTAGTTCTCAATATTGTTTGACTAGTTACAAACTACAAAAGGTGGCTCACTACCAAATGGATTCATTGTCCAAATAATAGTAGCTCACTATCAAATAATGGCTTAATTCCAATATTACAAAATTGAACTATTATAATTGCATCTATCATATGCATGAGATACAGTTCCATTGAGCTGCATAGTCACTTTCACATCCACTATTCATAATCACTTTCAGATTCACTATACATAATCACTTTCACATTCACTATCTACATTTTCTATAATCAATTTTACATTGGTTATTCATAAAACAAAAATGATCAAAATATCATACTCTAATCATCACTAAGCAATTGTATATATACCGAGTAAGTCTTTATGAAGTTAGCTCAGCTGGAGTAAAGGTTAGTCCAAAAAAACTTTACATGCTACTGCAAAAACTAATGTTCATCATATCAAAGATGTCAACCAAACACAAAAAATTTCTCCAAAACTCAAGGAATAAGTAGGATTTCTTAGAGCTAATATATTTTTGAAAATTATGGAGGGAACCAGACGAAAAAATGTTGATACAGTATTAAGCCGGAAGACAAGGTACTTCATTACCAGACCCAAAATAATGTCGTAATCAAAACTGTTGGCAATTGACACTCATCTGGTGGCTTTTGATGCGTGATTAATGGTTGTCATTGATGGCAACTCTTCATGATATTACCATCCATTAATCATAGATCTTGATATCCAGAATCAAATGTCAACCGGTAGCCTGTTAATCAATATTTCAGGATGAACAGAGTAGTTTGGTCTGGAAGCTTTCCGGTGATTGCGATGTCATGAATCGTGTATAGAATGATTGGTCCAACATAGAGACATCATTTTATCATCAATTTGGTGATCTGCATATATCTTTGGTGATCCGATCAAGCCGACATAAGACTACACGTTGCAT
Source organism: Cryptomeria japonica (assembly GCF_030272615.1). Lineage (NCBI taxonomy): Eukaryota > Viridiplantae > Streptophyta > Pinopsida > Cupressales > Cupressaceae > Cryptomeria > Cryptomeria japonica. The sequence continues at coordinate 356,099,193 of NC_081413.1, forward strand.
TAGCAGGCCAACCTGGTGAATGATCTATTTTGTGATTGCAGATATATAAGACTAGTGTAGATGATCTTTTTGATGTATGGTATGATTTTATTCAAATGAGTGGTAATCGAGAATCCTTTGTAGCATAGTTTCACGTGCAAATTTTTGATCTGGTAGCTGACTGAGGCAAAGAACAAGGAAGAACAGAGCATAATAGAAGAGGTGATACAATTAGTGTATTTGGCACTTAACTAGAACTCATACAGGCATTGTAGATGTTATTTTGGAGTTAATTTGTTGTAATTCATCATTGTAATTAATCAATAAGGCAGTGATCCTTCTGGGGTTGTAGCCCCTATTGTAAATGAGTTGTAAGCTCTAGGCACTATGCCTGAATGCAAGTGCATTCCCCATTCTGTAATATTATTTTCCTACAGGTCATAGTGGAATAATATTGTGGGTTCAAATCCCACCGCGGTTTTTTCCATTTGGGTTTCCACGTAAAAATTCCGTTATTATGATTTTGTGGTTGGTTACTTTGTGTTTCTGCATTTCAGTTTCATGTTTATGCTTCTGGTGGTTTAAATTTAAGTCGGAAAATATATCAATCGATAGATCATTGATTCACTCCCCCCTCTCAGTGATCCCTGATTCCAACAATTGCTATTAGAGCCTAGTTTTTCTAAGGAATCCTAACCACTTGGGGAAGCTCCAGTAGATTGAATCAATGGATTTCAATTTTTCAGAGATAGCTCAGTGTGGCACTTGAGGATCTTGATGTAGCAAGAGATCATCTCCTTGAAGAGAAACCTGAATGTTGCTAATGACTTCATTAATGACTTGAAGGAACAAGTGAACACTTCAAGAGACAAGAGGAAGGAATTCATGGACAAGCTAAAGGAGAAATATCAAATCATAGAAAATCAGGGTAAAGTTGATGAAGTTGAAAAGTTGAGAGAGAGAATACTACATTGAAGAATGAGATGCAATCCATTGTGATGAGGCTAACGAAGGATATTGAGGACCAAAAGAAGAATGAAGAGAATTTAAATCAATCATTGAAGGAAAGAGAAAATGAATGCTTCAGTATTACCTATGAGATTGATCAATTGAAGCATGAGTTGACACAATCAAGGAATAACAATCAAGAACTTGAAAGACAGATTGTTGCCCTAAGAGATGAACTTGCTACTACAAATGAATACAAAGATAAATTCAATGCCAGCTCAGTAAGGCTTGATGACATATTGGAAAGTCAGAGACATGGAAAGGACATGCAAGGACTTGGTTTTGAGAAAGGAGAATCCTCTGGATTTGGACAAAGCAATACAAAACTGAATTAGAAGAAGAACAAGAATCATTTGGTAAGACAACCTAATGCTCATAAATTCAATTCTAGATGTTTTACTTGTAATAAATTTGGTCATATGGTGAATCAATGCAGAATTAGGATGAATAATGGAATGAATAATGTGAACAATGGTCCTACCTTTACTAGTCAGTATTTCATATGCAATAATTTTGGTCACAAGTCAAACATGTGTAGAGCAGTAATGAATAAATTTAAAAATAAGAGATTCTATGCTTGTTTGATGTTTGGACATATTTCTAACCAGTGCAGGATGAGATCAAATCAAATGAACTTCAGACCGATGCAAAATGTTGTTTGTCGTGCATGCAATAAAACTGGTCACATTGCAAAATATTGCAGAAGCAAAAAGTACTCTGGTAGACAAGAACAAATTAGATGAGAAAGGAAAGTCAAAGGTAGAGGAGATTAAAGACAGGCATGAGAAGATGTGGGTCAGAAAGGATGAATCCAAAGTAGACAATGGATCTACACCCGAATATGGTGTAGGATCTTCATCCAGTAACTAGGGATTTTTGCCTTAGGGGGAATGTTTCATGTAGATTCTAAGAACCCCCCCTTCGGTGATGTGCAATCAATTCCAAAAGGTTGCAGAAGGCTTAAATCATATATGCAGATGTTATTTAGAATATTTAGCGAAGATTTGATGCTCCGGTAAGTGAATCCATGAAAATCAAGGTAACCGGTTGTAGTATTTATTACAATAGAAAATTAGGTTTTTGAAGGATAAAAAGAAATTTGAAATCTTTATTTTTCACAATGCGATCAGGAGATAAGTGCAAAGCATAAGAGCGATGTAAGTTGGCAATCTATACACTGATTTTAGTGATCCTAAAGCGTATATCTATTCGCGGTTGCGAATTGAGGTAATTGTATGTTTCAAGTATCAGTTTCTGAAAAACCCTAAGTTTGAAATGGCTTTTGTGTCTGGAATTTCTACCTTGATAGTAGTGGAAAGCAAGGATAGGGCTCAACCCGTTTTCAAGAAACATCCTTTCAAATTAGCCGAGGATGATCCCAAAGGAGCATTTTCTTGTATACCCTATGGTGTTCTTCACAATGAGGACATAAGGGCATATATCCACTATGATCTTGATAAACTCAGGAGTGCTGACATGTTGACCCTGTACAACCATCTAGTGGACAGCTTGGGAAATTTCAAGCCAAAATATCAGCACTTGCAGGCCAAGGGTTTCTCTCAGTTCATACACTTTCTGACATTTGATGAGAAAGAATGGATCTAGTTTGCACTCAACAAAATTCATGATGAATTTATGTGGTTGGATAAGACTCGCAAGATTACTAAGCAAGAAATCTAGGTCGTGACTTATTTGAGCGCATTTGATGAAGTTCCTAAGTTCCTAGCCTAAGAAAAATATCAAACAACACTATGATTTCTGCCATTGGTTCTCAATTTGATAGCAGAGCTATGACAACCAATGACATTCGGGAGCATGATGTCAAGTTTGCATCAATGGTGGTTGGATATAAAGTATACTAGTCAAGCAAACAAAACTCTATCTCCGGTACAACTATATACTCTGCCTATCTGATGCTAAAGAAAGACAAGAGGTATGATTTGTGTATGGTTCTCTTGAATGAGTTGCTAAGAAATTTGAAGAAAATCAAACAAGACTAGAAGCACACCTTTAAGTTTGGCAATCTTATCATCTATTTGGCATTATATTTCATGAATAAAATCCTCGGTGTTCAAGGAAAGGTCAATTGGGCCTATGACAAGCTGGTTGCTATGAAAATCCAAGAAGAGATTATGGGGATTGGTGATGCTACAATGAGGATATCTCCTCTATGGGGTTTTTTCAAAACTTTTCAAGCCACAATGAAGAGCAGAGAAAGAATCCCAAAAGAGAGTGAAGAAATATGAGGAAATAATTTGCTTCATGGTTGATAAGGACCAATGCCTAATGAAAGTTGTTGAGCCAAGGACTGTGTGGATTCTTCCTATGAGCTATGAATTTGATGTTGCAACCCTAGATGCCTATGCTCAACATATGTTGAGTCAATCGGTTGATGAAAAATAAGGAAGGTTTGGCACATTTAAGGAGAAGGACCTAGAGTTGCACAAACAATTCACAACCCCTGCAAGGAAGAGGAAAGTTTCCAAGATGGCTGAGGAAGTAGCATATAGATGAGATTCACCGGAGAGGAGGTGAAGCAGGCTAGAGAGAATCATGCACAGATGGAGACTAAAGAGAAAACCAATAATCCTAAGGTTGAACTAGTTCCCTCTAAAGATAAACCAAAAGAGACTAAGTCTGCTCGCATTCTGATAGCACCATGTATAGGACAAAGCTCATCTATAAAAGGAATTCTAAAGAAAAAGGAGAAGCCTAAGTGAACTTATGTTGTTGTATCTCTGGTGGCCTCTGAGACAGAATCTAATGAAGATGTAGATAAGGCTAAGAAAAAAGGTGAATTTGTAAGGATGGTGAGGAAGTTGCAGTCCGGTGGAGCCCAGCAAAGCAAGAAAGACAAATCTGAACCTACCCCTACCAGAAGACCCAAGAGAGGAAGTAAGACCAGATATCAACTTCACAAAGATCTTGAGTCCGGTGACCAGCAAGGTAAATATATGTTTGTTCCTCCATTAACAATAGATCAACTGATCAATGAGATAAGTGTTGATGGAAATTTGAAAAATATTGGAGTATATTATGAAAATATGAATGAGGCAGATCAAAGAAAAGTTGAAGAAGTTGTTGTTTTGTATTCACATAACTTTAGCAAAGATTTAATTGAATTAAAGCATAGTATCCCTAAGGATCTATATAACATTATTAATGCAAGGAGGCTAATAGCTAGTAATATTGATAAGGAAATGAGGGAGAGAGTTGATTAATGTTTGCACCTGTATCTCCCAAGATGAAGCCAAAAGGCTCATTGAGGAAGCTAATAAGATATAATTCAGAAGCAAAAATAGGGTGTACAGGTTGATGATTGGCAAGGTGGAAGAGGTGAGGAAGGAGACTAATAATATTTGGAGAAGAATCATGAAGAACAATCTTCATTACAGTGATGTAGCTTAGACTTCCCATTCAGAAGTACAAGAAGGTGTCTCTGGTGACCAAAAGGATGAAACTCAGACCAAGGAGCACCCAAATGACCAAGGCATTGTAACCATTGATGTTGAGATCAGTGCTAATCCTCTGGTGGTTTAGAGTACTGAACTCATCCCTGAGATTGAAAAGGATGATACTTCACCAAATGGAAACATCGATGCACTGGATATAGGGAATGGTGCTGAGGTGAAGGGTGCAGAGGTAGATTAAGGAAAAGGAGTTGTTGATTTGGCAATTGGCACTCCTCTAGTGACAAGGACCCCACCCTAAATCTTTATCAATATTGATGGTCCTCTAAATCTTGCACAAATGTCTCCAATAGAGAAGCTGATGATTGCAACTATTGTATAAGCACATGCCAGTTAGGATTTGGTCAAATTAGAGTCCGAAGACAAAAATATTATTTTGATGTCTGTTGATGTGTTATAGAAGGTGGCTTCGGGTGTATAGTCAAATCCTAATCCCATTCGCCTAGGTAAACTACTTCAATTGATTAATAATGTAAATACCAATTTTGATTCTTGTCTAATTTTGCCAAAGTTTATAATAGACATAGACAAGCAAATAAGTGTTTGTCAGGGTAAACTTTCTAGTATTTCACAGCCTTTTGATCCTAATGTAGCTCTAACCAGCAATGTAAAAGGATAGCTAATGGCTCTCAATGATCAAATCTCGACCCTCAATATGGATAAGGACAAAATTTTGAGGAAAGTTGGTGAGCTCTAGAATTTGATTGCCCCTGGTTGGACACCATGTTGAGTAATAAGGTTGATTGTATGAAGGTTATGTGACAACCTGTTCCATTTAATCAAAAGGAGGTGGAGATTCATGCATATACTTTTAGTGCATTCGTCACGGTCTTGGATAACTTGAAGAGTGGGTGGGACACTCACCTAGGATTTTTGAAGACCATTTTTGCTGATGTCTTTAAGTACTTGTAAAGTCTCCGATAGGTATCTTTGTATATAATTTTTGGACAACACCCCATCTTTAACATTGTTTTCAAAGGGGGAGAATAAAGGCAAAAAATGTATAGTAGAAGAGTGTAATTAAAGATTTCAAAATTCTTTGTCTAAGGGGGAGCCTTAGAAATTATTTTGATCTGGTGTACAGGTTTTCAACACTTAGCCATTTTTCACGAGTGTTGCCATCAAAACTAAAGGGGGAGATTGTTGGAAATTGACACTCATCCAATGGCTTCTCATGCTTGATTAATGGTTTAGGGTTGTCATTGATGGCAAATCTTCATGAGATTCCCATCCGGTAATCACGAATCTTGATACCCAACAACAGACGTCAACCGGTAGCCAGTTAATTGATATTTCAGGATGAACAGAGATGTTTGGTCCAGAATCTTTCCAATGATTGTGGTTTCATGAATCATGTATAGGATGATTGGGCTGACATAGAGATATCATTTTATCATCAATTTGGTGATCTGCATTTATCTTTGGCGATCCTCTCAAGCCGACATAAGACTACACATTACATTAGTAGGCCGACCTAGTGAATGATCTATTTTGTGAATACGGATATATAAGATTGGTGTAGATGATCTTTTTGATGTATGGTATGATTGTAAGCAAACAAGTGGTGATCAAGAAACCTTTATAACATAGTTTTCCATGGACATTCTTGATCTGGTAGCTGACTGAGGCAAAGAAAAGGGCAGAACAACAGAGGTGATACAGTCAATGTGTTTGTCACTTAACTGGAACTCATATAGGCATTATAGATGCTATTTTGGATTTAATTTGTTGTAATTCATCATTGTAATGAATCAGTAAGCCAGTGAGCCTTCCGGGGTTGTATCCCCTACTGTAAATGAGTTGTAAGCTCTAGGTAGTGTGCCTAAATGCAAGTGCATTCCCCATTTTGTAATATTATTTTCCTACTGGCCATAGTGGAATAATATTGTGGGTTCAAATCCCACCGTGGTTTTTCCCATCTGGGTTTCCACATAAAAATTCCAGTGTTATGATTGTGTGGTTCGTTACTTTGTGTTTCTAAATTTCAATTTCATGATTATGCTTCTGGGTCAGTGCAAGAAGATGAGTCCACTTTTTGGCCAAAAAGTGGAAGTGTTTTCCCTAATTTTCAGATTTTGTCTCATTTGAGCTTAAATTTTGAAACACTTAGAGATTGAATCTTGGAAAAAGTTGGTAATATAAAAGATATCCCTCTGAGTGTACTTTCCAAATATATAATTTATTTTAATACCCACATAATAAAAAATAACTTTTTGAATGGAGTTCTGAAAACTATGTTTTAAAAATGCTTGTTTCAGGACCATACCATGCATGTGTACGACCCACACTTTTTGACACAATTAAAATTATTTTCTCAAACCGTTTTGGGAAATGGTTTGTAACACACTGAAGATTGATGAGCATATTTTTCTGTATTTTTTTTTCTAATATTTTTTTTTTAATTAATTTTTTAATGGTCATAATTATCTTTTTAAAAATTTGACGTGTACGACCCACATAATTTGATGTAAACTTAACATTTTTTGATTTTTTTTTTTTAAATACAAAATAATTTTGTGTAGATTGATGACATATAATTTTTTTTCCAAAATTCTTTAAAATAAAAAAGTTATTAAATTAACAAAATTAGTTAATATTTCAAATTTATGGACCTGATTTAGTATAAATTAAATGAAAAATAGTTAAAATAATCAATTTTTAAATAAATTTACATATTTAGAATCTAGACAGTATAATCTGAAATGGGTTTTAATTTCGTATAAAAATTCTCTGATTAGAGGCGCGTAAACTATTTCTAAAGTTCATATTTGTGCTTTCATTCATGGAGATTTGAATTTGCAGGTCCATGTCTTAGGTGTGGCCATCCCAGGCCTATCCCGGGCCTGATCTTGAGCCAAGTGGCGGGTTGTGGAATCAACATCCACAAAATGGGCCCCTATTTTCAAACAAGGGCGGCTTGTGGAAAAAAAAGGAAAAATGCCATTTAGAAACGGGGGCCCGCTTTTAAACAAAACGGGCCCCCGTTTTTAGAAACAGGCCCCCGTTTTTAAAAATGGGCCCCTGTTTCTAAAAAATGGGCCCCCGTTTTGTTTAAAAGCGGGCCCCCGTTTTATAACAAAATGGGGGCCCATTTTTTTTTGCTTCGGACCTCCGTTACCTTTCGGCTCGGGAGCCCGAAGCATAAACGGGCCCCCATTTTTTGAAAACGGGCCCCCATTTATAACAGCGCATTTTCCAACGCATGGACTTTCGCAAATTTGTGACTCATTACCTTGCACTTGCCCTTCTAGTGGTTTAAAGTTAAGTCAACAAATATATCAACTGGTAGATCACTAATTCATGCCCCCCTCTCAGTGATCCCTGATTCCAACATAAACGCTACCACCAAAAATCTCGGATGTAGACGTTAGATTAGATATACAACACGGTTCTGAAGAGTTGCAAAAACATCTAATAAAGTGGAGTGATGAGGACCCAAAAATCAAAATAGTTCAGACCAAAGAGAGTACCAAAGCTTGTAGAACTCGTACCAAAATATGTTAGACTCATGTTGTCAAATCACAATAACATCAATAACAATATTCTAATAATCTCCCTATTTGTCATTGATGGCAATATGAAAACTAATATACAACATGACAACTAATATAGCATATACAAAAATTGTCCTTCTATACAATTGTCTATAGATATACATATTCACTCCCCCTTTGGAATCAATGGAAAAGGGTGCAAAAAGAAAGGGTGTTGTACACAAAAATCCTCCTAAGGGTAGAAACAATAATAAGCCAAAATATTCTTTGATCTTTTGAATGTGGTTAGACCAAATATCTATGTAGTTGTCCCATTGTTGAATAGCATCTATGAGTAGTGCAGATTGAAGTTGGAGAGAAACAAGAGTATGTTCTACTTCTTCAATGGAGCTAGGCTTGAAGAAAGTGAATTGTTGTGCCTTGGAGAGGGCATGATTCATTAAAGAGATGCAATCACTACACATATCTCTTAACTGACCAAGAGGGAGAATGATATTGTCCCCCTATTGTTGAAGTTCAGAGTACCTCATGTGCAAATCCTCAATGGTTGATCTTCTTGATTTGGTGAGATCTTGAGCTAGCTAGAACAAATGAAATGCTCACTAAATTTTTGACTTTATTGAGTTAATCTCCTTACAAATTCTTTTGGTGGCCTCTGGCCATTGCAGATTATAAAGGTAAACTATGTTACTAGTGAAGAGACAAGCTTGCTCATAAGCAATAAGTTGACACATATTTCGATATGCAGTTGCACATTTGCCTTTCAAATCCAATAACATTTTTTCTTTCTCAACCTCCTTTACACAAGCTATCCTTGATTCTAGAGAAGAGGAATAGTTCTTCAAGGATTTTATCAATGTTTTATATTTGTCCAAACTAGAGGATGGGTCCATGAAACCATTTGGAATGACACTTTGTAGTGTAGATATTGCCTCCTCAATTACCTTGTTCTTTTCATTTAGTTCCTCAAAAACATCTTTTTCAGTTGAAGCCTGAATGACTTTCCCAATCTGAAATTTCTGAAAAGAATCAATCTTATTAAAGTCAACAAATAATGTGGAAGAAGCAATGGGTTGGATTGATAATGGAGCAACAAGAAAAATTTCCTTTCATCCATAACCATGATTTACACTCTCCCACAATTAGTCCCACCCACGAGGATCATTTGGTGCAAGAGGATGATATTGTGGCTACCTTTCTTAGTCTTACCATGCCTACTTTTCATTTCAATGACATTCCCTCTAGAAATAAATAATCGATGAGTTTTTGTACCCCTCCTAAAGTATCTCTTATTATTGAGGAAAGAATCAATAATCCTATCAACGATCTCTCCAATGAAGATGCAACATTTAAGAATAATATTGGACAATCCTCTTCTCATAAATATACTTTAGAGCATTTGTATTCTCCTAGACAATCTCTCCAATGAAGGGGCAAGGTAAACATGTTGGTACATTAATCACTTGAGATCATCTGTATTCTCCTAGATAATCTTAATGACCAACATATTTTCAGGCACAAAGATGTTATATATTTTATTCATGACCTATCTCCTAATATAACATTTAGCAAAGATGAAGCCTTAGATGATAAGGATTCTCCTTCCCAACCTAAAAAAGTGGACATGAATTATGATGATAAACATGCGAGTCTTCCTACAAGTGACATTCCTTCCTCATCTATTCATCAGTTTGGCCCTTAAACATGTACTTACATAAAAAAATTCAAAGAAATCCATAATGAAATTCCTTCTACTTCACAATTGAAAATATCTTATAAGGTTAACTATGGTATTATTTCAAAACAAGGCTATAGTAGACAAGGATTTGCAAAAATGGAACAAGGAATTAAGGTCCATATAGATCCTCCCTCATAATTCACTAGAGAAGGTTTATGAATTCCCCCTCCTTCCTTATCAATCCTTTTACCACAAAAACAAATTCCTAATCTTCTTTTTCAAAAATAGAAAAGAGTTCTTTCCATAGAAAAGGACGTCTTTTGGAAACTTTGAAATTATGGTAAAATTTATTTTCCTCTTATCACAAATAAGAAAATGCTTCAACCAAGAGATTTCTCTAAATATTATCTCTTTCATTGTATAAATGGTCATACTATTGATGATTGTATACAATTTAAAAAATATGTTAGCACATTGGATATTTCATCTATAACTATGGCAATGCAGGTCTTACAAAACACAAAGTAGTGCCTTAAATCACTCCCTTAACCCTATTATGTTGCTCCTCGCTATGTGACATTACTAGCACCTTAGTAAGGGATGTTTTCCATTTGTGGTGGTAAAAATTCATGTGCAATCATACTTAGATGGAAACATAATAGTCTTTCTTACCTTGTCTGCTCATTTGGGGGCCAAGAATAATATTTTAATTCTCTCTATTTTTTAAAGATTGCCTTTTTATTGGTTGAGTTGCATCTTTCATAACTTGAGGTCCTTTCATGCATAGAGTGGTCCTCCATGCGAGTACATATATGTCCCCTAGTTGGAACTGTTCTTTATTTGAAGTGGTACTATACACACCCAAAAATTAATTAAGTTTTATTTAATTATTTATCCTTATAATATGGTTAATTTTATTAATTATGTTAGCTCCTTTATCATTCCAAATTAATTAATTAACTTATATTCATTTAATTATGCCCTCATTTAATATAATTAAGGTTAATTTTGACATCTATGATCTTGAAATGACATTTCCGCCCTAACCATTTTCATAATTTGTCTTGTCAATTAAACAAATTAATCAAAGACTTTAATGTTAATTTCACTTTGTATTTGTTGTTTACTAGTAATGATTGAGAAACTAACATTCTAGAAAATAGTAGGAACTTAAAAAACACTAAGATTTTATTTTGTAGGTTTTGGAACTGGTTGTGTTGTTCAAGTATGTAATTTGACATCTCCAATTGTAGAATGATGTTTGCACTATTCAATGTTTGCACCTGCAGAACACCGTCTCAACAAGTATATATTGTTTTCATCTCAACTTTTTAATAGTTTGGTATTTTCTATTGAAAAAAAAATAGTTGGTTTTCTATTTTTCATCAATCAACATCTCCACTGTTCAATGTCTACACCTACACTTTGTTGTCTTCACCTATGGTTAGGTTTTTGAGTTTTCTGTTAAAGCTAAACAGTTTGTGCAACTTGTCATGTTCATCCAAGACCAAATTCTAAAAACTACAAACTACTGTTTTGCAAGTTTAATAGTTAAAATTTCATGCTTCCTCGTCATTTTTTCCAATCCAGTTGAATATAGTTTAATTAGGGGGTCAACTAATTCTTGTATATCATGTCTTGAGGTAGTAGGTGTATGATCTCCCCTTGTGCAAACTTGGGGATCAAAAAACAAACCTACATCCTCTGTGTTTAGTTTAGGCACCCTCAAAGGGTGGTCAAAGTATCCTCTCCCCTCAACCTTGTGGAACTTGGGTGCACGATAACTCGCCTTTTTTTCTTTTTAGAGGGTCTTCCCTTGGAGAGCTCTTTCCTCCATAGGGGATCACCCAAAGCTATACTTCCTTCAGGCCACTATATAAATGATTGAGGCAAAACCCAAGGTCTAAATAGAAAGTGCCTTGTCGATGATGCTAATCTAAAAGGGGAGGTACCCACATTTATGTGAGGTATATAAGTGTCCAATTAGGGTTAGTTAAAGTCTTAAGTGGATTGCTTGGTGCTAGCAAGGTGTTAAGTCCCTAAAAAGAGACTAGATACCTATGTGCATAGAAATCACCCCTTTTTTTATTGAACATTGCATTGGTGTTTGTGCAAGGGAATAACATCATTCCCTAAATTTACTCACCATATGGCTCCTTTGAGATGAGACAAAAATCCCTAGCTTAGAAAAAGATACTTGTAGCTTTCTGGGTAGAGTGTGATTGGGTAATCGTTCTAGTCCTGGAGGCCCCTAGGTGCCCTCTCTTGAAAATATCATAAGTGTCCACCACCCCTTAAAATGATTGCACATTTGGGTTGACAGAGATTCTAGGTTTCATGGGCCTAGAACCATCGCAATGATCTTTGACCTTAAAATGTAAAAATGTGTTTGAAGTGTCTTCATTTGTGTCAAGACCAGTAGAGATTGACTTTGATGAGCCTTACCTATCCTACATAGATTACTTAAAACTTGGCCAATGTGTATTTGTGATTGATATTTCTTGCCAAGAGATTGACAAAAAATTCAGTTCCCTTCAATGTTTGCACCTCTATTTCAATGTCTACACCTATGGAACCTTGTCTTTGCCTTTCAATGTCTGGGATTGAGAAACATCATCTCTACTTGGAATTTTCCATTTGTGTTGTTATATAACTAAAACACCACTGCCTAACACATTAGTTGACAAACAAACTTCTAACATTAGAAACAACAAATTTGTGACCCTAGAGGATACAAATAGGCCTGCAAGCCAAATAATACCATTATCCTAGTCACCTCCCATGTCATTATCCTTGTCATCAACCATCATTTCATCCATCCTAAAATTAATCCCCTATTATCCTCTTTGGACTTAGTAAAACCAATCCTAATTAACTTTTGATCAAATCCATCATTACTAACCTTAATCATTATTCTTTATCCTTTGTGATCCTCAATTAGTGTAGTGCTTAAGAACTAGCCTATCTTAAGTATTTCACTTAATTAACCCTAACCATTGCATTTATAATCCCTATCTGATTTTTCTTAGGAACTTTGCCTATCCTAAGTAAGAAAAGATACAAGCCAAATCAAGGTTCTTCACTAAGGATCTAGATCTACCTAGTTTTCATCTTGACCTTAATCCAAATCCAAATCAAACCTTGATCAAATCAACCTAATCCAAATCCAATCTAAATCTAATCCAATCCAAATCAAATTCAAATCTAGTCCAATTCCAAATCAACCTAGCTCATCTAATATAACAAAAATAAATACTAAGTCCAAAGGTCATCCAAATCCTCACCATTTATCTTAAGTCCAAAACCTTGTATCCAACCCATCCACCCAACATTCATGACCTAATTCGCTTTCACTTTCCACAATCCTAAGAGGTTTTCCCTTGTATAGGTGAGATCAATATAGAAAGCTAATGGATTCTCATACTAGTGAGCTCCTCGATCCAAACCTCCATTATGGGGCACATGAATCAAATCAAGAGGAAGAGGTACTAGTAGATCAACCCTATATATCCCCACAATTGTCATCTTTCCTAAATGATGCATATAACCAAGAAATGTTAGAAAATATAACTAAGGCTAATCCAAGTACCTTTTTGTTGGACCTTGTTCGACATGAGGCTAGAATGCCCCCAAACTTTGACACTTCCATCCTCACCACTTCTGCAACCGATGAGTTCCTTCATATCGTGCAACCCACTATCAATTCCATTATTAACCCACCACCACATGATTTTGTCCCATCTACTAGTCCACTCATCACATCTACATCTTTAAAAAACATTTCCAACTTCTTCCACACAAGTATTCCACCTCCAAGTACTGCTCAAATATCCCAACCTCCTATTTCTACTACTACATACGCATATCAATACATAATTTCTAACATTCCCCTGCTTCTACTTATCATCCATCTACATCCAATCCACATCATCAATATCATCCCCTTCACCATTAAAAAATTCAATTACCCTCAACTTAGTGATTTGGCACAAGAGATTCAAGACATGCAAAATTCACTCTAAGGATGGACATCAAAAGAAATCTTATACATTTGAGGAGATGTGACCTTATTCTTTTGATAGATCAATCTTTGTTGCTCCCTATCCTCCTGCCTTTGAGATTCCAAAATTTAATAAATATAAAGGAAAGGGAGACCCTAGAGAACATGTCAAGGAGTTCTTCATAGCTTGTCAAGATGTCTCTTATAGTGATGTCTACCTAAGGATACTTTTCCCAAAACATCCAGGGGCTCGATCTCCCATGGTTCTCCAATTTAATGCATGGATCAATCAATCCATTTTTGAATTTATCTAAAAAATTTGTGGCCCATTATAGGTATAACATTAAGAAAAATGCATCCATGGTGGACCTATGTAGTACCAAGAAAATAAATGGAGATACATTTCCCAAATTCTTAAAAAGATGGCACCTCCTTATTAAGTGATTCTCTTGGGAGACCCCTAAAGAAAACCTAGTAGAATTATTTATTCATAACCTTGTTCCTGAAATGTCTTTTTGCTTATGTGTGCAATATATTGAAGACTATGAAGAAGTCACCATAAAGGATTAGCCTTAGAAAGAGAATTAATAGAATAAGGTGTCATTAAACATTATCAAAAGGAGTCCCAAGGTTCATCCTCCAATGACGAAACCTAAGTTTTGGGATAAAAACAAGAATATGGTAAATGATGGTGTGATAGATGCCAAATATGTCCAAACAATTCATGTTCCATCTAATCCGTCTCCCAAATCCAATCTGCCTCGTATTCCTCCACCTCACCAAAATCAAACCAAAACCAACCCCAGCATTTCAGTCACCCGTAAGCCATCGTGGTCTAATAACCAAGCCAAGCATGAGTACACACCTCTCACTCAGCCTATTGATGTTATTTTTCAACATCTAGTCAAAGCCAGCATGGTTCAATACCCTATCACATAGTCCTATGATGAGAATCAACCTAAACCTACATGGTACAATGACAATGAATATTCTGAATACACTACATTAAAGGTCATGACACTAAAAAAGTGTATTAAGCTAAAGAACTATATCCGAGACCTTATTGATAGAGGTGAGATTGAAGTTGAAGAAGCCAAATCAAGTACATCAAATGAAAAGATCGAGATTTATTAGGATCCCTTTCCCTAAGCATATAAAGGAAAAGCCTCATCATCTCATTTTGTACCTTATGATTATACCAATACCATATCACCATTTGACTCCCTTGTTGGCCAAATAGAAGCAACCAATGACTATGTTAACACCATCTCCATCAAGGGAGTTCATAATCCTACCACAGACCAAAGAGGGAGATTTGTTATACAAGCAACATCTTCCCCTTCATCTAATTCCAATGTATCCACCCACAAAGGAAGAGTCACTATTCAAGGGGATCCTCATCCTCCCCCTTTCTCCTCAAATACTCCATCCACATCTCATTACAACATCATCGATTACCTTAGTAAAACTCTTGCACAAATTTCATTGTTGAGCTTCTCAAGTCATCACCCATTCATACAAAATCCCAACATCACCTCATCTTCACCTCCAAAGATATTTTGTCCAATCATCCATCTCATAATAAACCCTTTCATGTTGAGGCCATTGTGCATAAATATAAAATCAAAAGGATCCTTATAGATGGTGGATATAGTATAAATTTGTATGCATATAAGTTAATAAAACAATTGGGATACCTTGGGGACATTATTGATTTAAAAATAAAAATAACAATCAAGACATGTGATGATGCAAACAAAGTCTCTAAAGGCATGATCACATGACCCCTTCGAGTCAGCTCGACTGTAGTGGAAATAACATGTCAAGTCTTAGACCTTGATCTCCCATATAACATCCTCCTTGGTCATTTTTGGATTCATTCCATCCAAGCTATTCCATCCACTTATCATTAATCTCTTAAATTTTCATATAATGGTAGGGAAATCACAATTCTTGTTGATCCACACCCCTTCCAATACTGCAAAATCCTTGAGGGAAAACATGCCCATCATTGCCCTCTCAACACCTGTGCTTCCACACTTCTTTTTGATCACTCTATCATCACCTCTACCTCCAATTCTACCCAACTTGAGATCAAGGCTAGGATTATATTGATAATGGATGTGGGGAATATAATATTTAGGGTATATTTTATGTGGGACATCTCCCAACTCCTCTAAGTCCTATGGGAGACCCAAAGAGATTACATTTAAAAAATAACCCACCATTCAATGTGAACATACTACCTTCCAATAATGGGGTCCATTAGATGAAGAAAGTCTTGAAGTAGATGTCACCTCATGGTTCTATAGATAAGAAAATGAAGAATCAACCAATATCCCAAAACACATATATCCTAAAGAATCAATCATTGTGGAAAAAATGGGATATCAAGGACATGACATAGGGCCTAAAGAGAGGGGAATAAAAGAGCCTATTGCACCTATCTCCTACAAGCATAACCTAGGATTGGGTTACTTCCCCAAGCCTAAGTTATCCCTAGCAAACACTCTAATAGCTCCTCCTTCCAATGTCGACGACTTCGATGAAGAAGAATTCTATGAAGTGTCCTTTGAATATGTCGATGACCTTTTATTTGAAACCCACATATATACCATTACCTCCTCCACACCACCTGACCTTCCACTCATATGCCCCTAACTAATTGATCGGGAACAACAAGAACCACCTGTTCTTAACATATGCATTGATGATAAGGCCCTCTTGGCACTTTGGACACACAAAAATTGGAAGATTACACTATTGTTTATGGCATCCAACTCAATGGGGATGCATACTTTGGTAGTCAAACTCCCTTAGTCAAAAAATGAAAATAAAAATCATGTCCCCTACTAAAAACCTCAATGGGGTGCTATCAGGTGATGAAAAAGTAAAAAGAAATGACATATCTACTAGTGAAACTTGGACTAGGCACTAGAGGATGAGGGAATTGACTTGCCTCCCACGGTCCCCCCATTAAAAGAGAAATCATCTATCTTGATTGAGAAGATAGATACAGTCAATATGGGGACCAATGAAAATCCAAAGAATAGGTTCATTGACAAAACTCTTAGCAATCAAGAAAACCGGAATATCACAACCTTTCTCAAAGAAACACAAAATAACTTTGCATGGTCATATGTCAGCATGCCATGTTTGGGCCCTAACCTTGTGGTTCATCATATTGTTTTCCATCCTCATCTAGAACACGTTAAGCAAAAATTGAGAAAAATACAACCCCAAATTACCCCTTTGGTCAAAGAAAAGCTGCAAAAAATGTTTAATGTGGGATTCATTCGACCCATCAATTATTCAAAATGGGTCTCAAATATAGTACCAATTTTTAAACTAGAAGGGGTAATTTACATTTGCATAGACTTCAAATATCTCAACAAAGCATGTCGTAAGGATGATTTCTTGTTGCTCAAAATTCATATGATAGTGGATCTTACAATAGGACATGAGATGCTCTCCATAATGGATGAGTTTTCAGGTTATAATCAAACTAAAATTGCCACAAAGGATTAGCACACGACAACCTTCACCATTCCATGGGGAACTTTTTGTTATCAAGTCATGCCCTTTGGACTAAAGAATTTCGGCACCACCTATTAACAAGCTATGACAACCATTTTTCATGATCTTCTACATGATATCTTGGAAGACTACATCAATGATCTCCTAGGAAAATAAAAAACAAGAGAAGGGCACATTGTTGTATTAACTAAACTTTTTGAAAGACTTACAAAATAAAAATTGTGTCTCAATCCTAAGAAATGTGTGTTCAAAGTCACTTTGAGAAAACTTCTTGATTTCATCGTATCCAGATGCTGCATTGAAAGTGACCCTACCAAGGTAAAAGCTATCATGGAAATGTCACCTCTAAGGAATCTTAAATAGCTTCATAGTCTCTAAGGTAACCTTCAGTCCATCTGCATATTCATTTCTCAACTCACAAATAAATGTCAACCCTTTTCTCACCTTCTTTTCAAGGACACAAAATTTTAGTGGGATTGACTATGTCAGAAAGCATTCGATAAACTCAAGGAATATATTGATTCCCCACCAGTTTTCATGCCCCCTATCCCAGACCATCTACTGCTCTTGTATATATCAATTACAATAGTTGTACTGGGGGCACTACTTATACAGGTTGATGAACAAGGAAAAGCTAAGCTATATATTAAATTAGTTGTACTCTCATGAGTTATGAGCTCAACAATACACCTATTGAATAATTATTTTTTGTTGTGGTCTTGAGCACCCAAAAAATACACCACTACATGCTTAATCATAAGACTAAGCTCATTGCAAAAATTGACCTATTGAAGTATCTCCTTTCCAAAGATGCTCTTATTAGGAGAACAACTAAATTGATAATGATACTAAGTGAGTTCAACATTGAATATGTAGATCATAAATCCATCAAAGGACAAGTAGTTGTAGAGAAAGTGGCTAACAAACCTCCACAAGAAGACCATCCTTTGGTTACAAAGTTCCCCGATGATGTTATCATGATCATCATACAATCTACCTATTGGTAGTTATACTTTGATGGCTCATGCACACAACATGGATCAAGGGCAATTATTTTGTTAGTTACCCATCAAGGCGATTGTATTCCTAAATCATACAAGATAGGTTTTCAATGTAATAGTAATATTATTAAATATGAAGCCCTCATCACATGACTTTGCATTGCCATCAAAAAAAAAAATGATTTACATGTCTACGAGGATTCACTATTGGTCATCAAACAAGTCAAATATGATTACCAAACTAAGGATGATAAGTCACTTCCTATTGCTATATGGTTGAGTATTTTAAGAAACACTTAACCTCTATTTAGTTTGAGCAGATTCCCAAGGCAAACAATAAGGTTGTTGATGCTATGGCTACTATTAATCTCTCCTATAACTGCCTGAAAATAATCATATATGTGAATTTCTGGTTGAGAATCTTCTTATCCCAACATATGATGCTCTATAATCTACAATGGTATGAAAAATTGTTGGTCCTAATTCCCCATGGTATCATGTCAATTACACCTACCTTCGCCATAACACCCTACTGCCTAATCTCACTAAAACACAACAACGGACCTTAATTCGTTGCTCATCTCGTTACACTATTCTTGGTGACACCCTATATCAAAGGCACTTTTATGGAGACTTTTTATGATGTTTAGATGTAAGGAAGAGGTTGAATGAGCACTTCATGAGGTACACAAGGGTGAATGTGGAGCACACTCAAGCAGTTTGACTTTGGCTAAGAATCTCCTCCAGATAGGATATTACTGGCCTTCTAATAGTACAAAATATTTAATATATGCACCCTCACAAGCATTACAACTGAAAATTACACATTGGCCCTTTTCACAGTAGGGGCTTGATCTCATTGGCAAAATCCATCTCGCCTACTCTAATGGTCATAAATTCATTTTCCCGCTATGGAATACTTTACTAAATGGGTTGAAGTCATTCCACTCGCCTATACTACTGGTAAACAAGTAGTGAAGTTCATCCTAAATTACCTCATATGTCATTATGGTATCTTGAAGGCCACTATTACAGATAATAGACAACCCTTCAAAAAACAAGATGTGAAAGAACAATGCTAGAAATTCAACATCCAACATAACTTTTCCACTCCCTATTTCTTGCAAGGTAATGATC
The DNA here is from genome assembly GCF_030272615.1 of Cryptomeria japonica. Lineage (NCBI taxonomy): Eukaryota > Viridiplantae > Streptophyta > Pinopsida > Cupressales > Cupressaceae > Cryptomeria > Cryptomeria japonica. The sequence goes on from NC_081413.1 coordinate 356,118,497, forward strand.
AAGTTGAGGATTCAAATAAAACCCTTATCAAAATTCTTAAAAAGACTGTCAATGAAGTTGGTTGTGATTGACAATTACAAATGAATCCTACCCTATGGGCTTAACACACCAACATCCATACACCCACTAGTGCCACCCCATACTCCCTTGTCTTTGGTTCCAAAGTGTCCTTTCAATTGAGATTGAGCTTCCCTCATTAAAGGTTTCATTGCAAAACATCCTCCCTATGAGGAATATAGAGTTTCACAACTTCAAGAGCTTCAATGCATTGAATCACTTGTGTGCATATCAAAATTGCCTTCATCTCCAATATAATAAGAAAGTCAAAACCTATGAGTTAGAGATTGGTGATTTGGTGCTTAACGAAAAATCAGAGCTCTTTAGGACTGAGAAAAAAAAGGCAAGTTTGAGCCTAATTGGTTAGGGCCCTACATCTCACTTCTAAGTATGGATTCGAGGCCTATAAGATAGCAACACCTGAAGGTGAACCCTTTTATTTTCCCTTGAACATCATCCACCTCAATAGGGTTAATGCCTGAGTTCTCAGAGTATCCCAATTTTTAAAATATATCAAAAAATGAAAAAATATAAAAATATAAAAATAGTAAAGAGAAATAAATTTCCATTAGTTAAAACCACTTTGTGGCACTATGGGAAAGTACCATGGTGAAAATATGTTTACAAGTTTCATGTGTAGTTCACTGAATCCATCATCTATCTTGGGTGTGTCTCATCCCCCTTCCACACCTTCTATCCACCCTTTTATACAATTGTCATTTCTTTCCCGCTCCCATTCATGCTATAATCCTTCATATCAACTTAATGGCATTCATTTCACACATCACTCCCCATTTGTGCATAATTTATTTCCCTCCCTCATTCATTTCACAAATTATATTTTACATTACAACTCCATCTCCCACCTACCTTCATGAGATGATGAGCTAATCCAAATCATGAAAAAGGATTCATCCCATCACACTAAGCTTTATTCCCATCACATTGAGCTTCCCATCATATTGAGATTCCCACCAAACTAAGCTTGCCTTACTTGCACGTACACCAAATACCCATGAGCAATGTGTCATCCACAAAACTTAAGTCATTCTTGCACATGCTCCTTAATTAGCATATCAATTGTCTTCTTATCATATCGTATCAATCATGCCCTCAGGATGTATCCTTCCCATGACTGGCATTTTAATCCAAATCCATGTTCTATCTCTTGGTAAGAGATGTTTATTGGTGAAAGGATTCATTTGCATGCATTGAACTTTTGTTTTGATTATCTTTTGTCTCAGGATTATACCTACTTAAGATCAACATGATCTTCCTATATCTTGGTGTATCTTGACTGGTGTGCAATGGGACATAGTTTTTTCTAATTGGCATATTTGTTGGTTTTCTTATGTATCGTCCAACAAATCCAGCTATAACTATGAATATGTAGGTATGACGGTGGCGGTTCTTGTTTGCATATACCCATCAAGTTCCTATAAAGGGCTTGCGTGCATAAGAATGTCACTATATGTTCACGACTCATATATATCATCATACTTATATGTAAACTTGCATGTTTAAGATAGCCTTTTGTTTTGGAGTTTAAGTCCATGCATAAGGAAATAATTGCATCTTAGCTTTTATAACCAATGGTTCAATTATCCATTTGCAATATCCAAAACCAATATTTCCCTCCACATAAATGCACAACAATCTCATCATCCTCATTCATAAGCCTTCCATCAAACCTATTTCATCATCTCTAAATTAGTTCTTGCACCTTCATCTACCTTGAGGCTCTAATTTATTTCCATCCACCCTCCCATTTCTTCCTAGTCCTATATAATATGGTTTGTACACACAAAAATATTTTTCTCACTCACGCATATTCTCCTCACCTTGCATTAATCATTCTCTGATCATCCTAGACTTACATCAAGACACATTTTCCTCCCATAACCCATATTTCATTAATTAGCCTCCTTTATTTGTCTATAAATTCTTTCCCACCCATGTAGGTTATATTTCGTAGAAGAACAAAATTTGTAGACAACTTGGGCTTTGTCCTGGTCAAGAGCACCTTGTTCATTTTCTTACGTTGTTGAATAACATTGCACATTTGACCACTCCAACAATCTATATGGTTGGTTGTCCACAATGAAAGAAATTAGCTTATGTATCATTCGATTTTGCATTAGGAGTATTGCATCCATCTTATGATTATGTCATTGCATCTTTCTAGGGCTGAACAAGTCGTCCTTCCATAAGAAACTGTAATCATTTATCACACCATTCCTCCTAGGTCCTCAATTTAGAAGTCATTTTCATGTAGGATTCCTTTGTATACAAATCCTAGATCCCCCTCTTGTATGTCAGATCTTTGAGTTCCCAAATTTAGTAAGTACAAAATGCTTGGGACAGGTGTGCAAAGCCCTATTAATTACTAGTAGTCATTGCATGTTATATGACAATGGGACTTTTTGTTTTCCAGATTTTGTACATCATGTTCCCTATAGCATATAAGTGGGTTCTACCAGCTTGTTCCTATTAGGTCAGTTTTCCTTATGATTCATTCATACTTATTTCATTTCAGTCATATCATTTATCTTTAATATAGTCCCATCATACATTCATACTACATACATTTTCCATAATGTATTATATATATCCATTACTACATTTAAAACACCATCTAGAAATTAATCACATGCATATCCATACAAATCATATTAAAACACATATAACATCATGCACAAATCCACACACATATGCATCTCATCCACTTGCATCACAAAATGTGTTAGCACCATCATGCATATCATATATTCATCTCATAAGTATAACTGCATACATCATAATAGAGCCATCATGAACACATCCATCCTGCATCACCACATGTTAGTCTCATATAGCTTATATCGCATACAATATCATACATCCACCCCGTATACACAAATGTTTGCCAAATCATAAACATGACACATCATAATAGATCATAATATCATTATGCATAATCATCATCAGCATCATAATAATTAAATTTTATCATAAAAGTCCATCATAAATATCCATGAACACAATGCATAGTCACCGCCCAAATCATGGTCATCTCATCTCATCTCATATATATATATATATATATATATAAAGTGTCATATCATAGTACAAGGAATATCCCAATCGGATCAAAATGGTTGTGTGTCCCTATCCTATGCTCTCATGATTTGATGTTGTAGGGCATCCTCATCTAAAACTGAACTTTTTCAGAATTGAGAGATTTTAAAGGGTTTATCTCACGAATGAATTTAAAGCCAAAACGACACTAAAAAATAAAATTTTGGGCTAAGCCTGCGATTGAGAACTACTTAAATCAATTATGGATCATAATAACATCAAATGCAAATCAAAATAGCATCAATGGCGCATTAATGTGTGTAATTGCGAATTTTTGCATAAGCAATTGCGTATTCCATTTTTTCCTCTATTCTGTACGACCTTCCTACAAATTACAAAAACCAGAAAAGATAGATCAGTCACTGTAGGTTCACATCGGGTTCACCAAATGTCCTCATGCTTGAATATCATAAAATTATAAATCTGATTAGGGGGTAAAGACGATCATGAATCTTTAACTAATCAAGTATAATCAAACATAACACAATAGAATATCAAATATGAAAGAAATGAAAGCTTTAAACGAATTCAAACTCCCTATTTCTAATTTGTGCTTCCATTGTTCTTCTACGAAATTGTGTGGGTGGCTCTCAGGTATTGCACTGAAATTCCTGCATAGATTGGCAATTAATTTGAAGAGTGTGATCTAGCTTGAATTGAGAAAATGATGTTGTTTATATAAATTTCCATGAGATATGGGGAGGGATTTTGAACTCAAGTCCCGATTGGGAGTGAACTAATTTAGATTGATTAGTTAACAGAGTTGATTGATTTGTTAACTCATTTGATTGAGTAGTTAACTCATTTGATTCACTAGTCAACTAGATAGATTGGATACTGTAAAACCCTAAAAAATGGTCACCTAAACTATGGGCCCCTAATCTTGACTACATCACCAAGTTCTGAACCAAACACAATTAAATCAACTTGGAGCACCTAATTAACTAATTCCTCAATCATCAATGTCACATGACAAATAAATCATTTTAAATTAATTCAATTTTTATTTAATTAATTAATCATTCCAGGTAAATCATTTTAATCAATTATCATATTTATTTAGTTAAATATCCTAGCATAATTAATTAATAAATCAATTTGCCATTTAAATCCTAAAAAAAAAGAATTAATTTACAAAAGGAATTAATTTAATTTACAAAAATGAATTAAAATTGAGAAAAGAAATCAACTTGAGATATTTCTTTTTCTAAAAATTGAAACAACTTGAGAAATCTCAGACAAGTAAGAAAATCAATTGAATTGAATAAATCATTTTCTCTAAAAATAAAACTCCAAGCAAATCTTGAGGAAAAGAAGTTTAGTTGCATTGAAGAGGCTTTTTCTAAATAAAGATCTTAAGCAAATAAGAAAAATGTGCATGGAATCAACTAATTTTATCTCCAATGCAAACTTAAACTTATAATCTCAATGCATTCAATCAAGCTTTAATTGGAATTTATCTCAAGATTAACTCAATCTAATCTTCTCTAAAATCGAATCAAAGCATCCAATTATTTCAATTAACCTATATTGTGCTTTCTCTTTAGGAATCCAACCACTCATCATTAATGAATTTTGAACATTGATCTTCTTTGGATTCTCTATAAATTCAGTCTTTCATCTCTCATTCAAGACACCGTGGAGATTTATTGTTATTATGTAATTTTTGCTCTAGAGTCATTGAGAATATTGTGCTTTGAGATTATTGCATCTTAGATTTTTGCATATTTAGTTTAATCATAAATAGCTTAATCTTGCATCTATCTAGCTTAATCTTGCATATCTAACTCAATCTTGCATCCATTTAGCTTAATCTTGTGCTCATATAGATTAAATCCTTCATCTTGGTGTAGTGTAGTCACTGGAATTTTATAGACAAATCTGAGAGCAAGTCTATACTCGCATCTTTTAGAAGGCAATAGATCGATTTGTTATGGTTTTTATATTCATTCATTATATCTGTTAGACAGTTCAAATAACAGAATGACAACTGAGAGGGGGGGTGAATCAGTTGTCATGAGATTACCGAAACCTTAAGCAATTAAAACTTTATTACCGGAACACATAAGATCAATATAGAAATACATAAACCAATTAATGAAATAGAAGATATACCAATTAAGCACAAGCAACAATTACAGAATAGATACCATCCACATGACACCAAGATTTGTACGTGGAAAACCTGGTAAAGGGAAAAACCACGGTGGGAAGCCTACCCACAGTTGAACTATACTTTTGCAGTAAGTATGTGATTATAAATTGAGGTGCCTGCACTTGTAGGAAGGCCAATAGCCTAGAGCACACTCATTAAAAAAGGAGTCTCACTGACTACATAAAAATCCAAACTACAATCTGAAAGGAAGAATGAAATGCAATGATAACATCTCCAATGCCTGAGTATAGTTCTGATTAAGCTCAATATCAGAGGACTTAAACCTCTTACCCAACTCAAAAACCAATGATCAACCACATGAATGATTATTACATTATTTTCTTGCATACCATCCTATCACGATCTACAATGAGATCTTACATCATATATATACAAACCCTCAACCATAAACAATAAGGTTGGCCACTAGGAAATAAACCATTTACATAATTATAAAACATGTTGGTCTGAGACCAAACAAATATCATCCAACCCATAAGGCATCCCAGAAACACATCGAGAAGACCAAACAACACGTTACATTAAGTCGGTCCATAACCTAGATAGTATTGGACCCAATTTAGGTCCACACATGCTAAAGCAATGATCCCAATCAGCCAAGTCTTGAACATGATCATCATCAGCATCCTGAATCTCTACTAGAAGCCACACCAACACCACTTATGCATAATGTCAAAAGATCTTCAACAAAGCTCTGTCGGTGGAACCCTCACCGAATCAACAAACCAAGCTTCCCAGCATATAAGATAGCATCCGATCACCAAATCAATACCAACTGACTGAACATGAATCTGAGTAGCATGAATAGTAGATCTAAGCCAATTCCATAAGCCAAAGCATACTGACATATACTGGATCATCATGATCTAACCAACCAGAAACCAAACATCCTACCGAGACCAAAAGGATACCGATGAAGCAGCTACTGTTGACATCAATGATAAAAAATCAATGCAACACATAATCAATTCCTCCAAATTGCCAACAATATCTGTCTAACCATGCATGCAATGATTTATTGAAATGTTTGTGCCTTAAAGCTTGCCTTACTACTTTTTCACACACACATTTTTGGAGCCCACCATGGGGTAGAAGATTACAATTTTCAGCCTTGCAATTCAGCTCTTTTTATTTTTCAGATTTTGTCCCTATAATTTGTGCTAAAACTGGTACAATTTTTCATTAGGCATAGCATGATAATTTGTAATATATCATACGGCTCTATGAGAAACCTCGTATGACTATCTGTTTTCTTGTATGACTCTTTAAGTAATATCGTATGGTCTATGGGGAATAATCGTATTGTTCAATGAGAACACTCGTACGACATTCTGATTTCTCATATTAAAAGGTAGAGTGATTTCTAGGGTTTTTTTTCATTGACTACTGATTCATTGTTTTTGCAGGTTGCCTGAGGAGATTCAAGTAAACTTTATGTATTCTTTAGTTCATTTCTATACACTTAAATTATGATATGGTTAATTAATAAATCTATTTTTCATGTTTCAGAAAAGTCTAAAAGGTAGGAGAGTACGCTCTTGTCTACACAAACAATCATAAATCCAGACCCTTGAAGCTTTTCTAGTTTTCAGATTTGTGTTCCTTTAGCGGGCCTATCACAGTGGGAAAAAGTAATCACCCTATGAGAACGACCCAAGTGAGTATAGCTAGACCTAAGAATTTTGACTCATTATAATAAATAGACCTTTCGCGATTAAAGTCTCAGAGGATGGGATTATTTGAGTTTTCTCTTTGAGATCTCTCATATCAAGCATTTTTTAGGGCCTCACGGTCTCTATCACATTTGTGTGACTACATCTTGTTTTAGTACCTTACTAGGCTATAGGTCTCAATCGCGCTTGCATGAATTTAAGGGGTAATTTCGAACGAAAGTCCTCACTAATAACTTTAAGATAGAAGCTACCCAGTTCACCTTCGAAAGGGGGATAATCTTTGTGCAAGAGAGATTGTAACTCTCCCAAGATATTTGCTATATCGTGCCCCCATTAGCATTTAGAGTTGGCTAATACAATGTTAAGAATCCATTGTGTGAGACTCAGTGACCGTATTTAGATTAGCTATCGGATGTGTACCTGAGTCTACAAGAAAAGGTTTTCTCTCTCATCTAGCTTCCTTAGGGTTAGCGTGATATGCTTGAAGTCACTTTGCATCCTCTATGTTTGCTATGTCTTTGTCCTGGAAACAGAAACAGAAACTTTGAAACTGGAAAATAATCAAAAACATCAAAAACTCAGTGATCAAAACTCTATCCTTGTTAGAAACTCATCCTTGTCCAGTCCTATGTCGTATGAGCTTTCTAGTTTATCATCCTATTCTCTAAGAGTTATCGTCTAGTTAATAGTAAACTGTCAAACGAGTCACCACTTTAGAGAGTCAAACTTTCTAGTTTGTCGTACTACCTGCCATGAATTGTTGTCTAAGAAATACTAAATTATCGTATGCATCTCCATTACTACTTTTAGTTTTTCATCTAACCAAGTCTAAATTGTCGTGCGAGTTTGAACAATAACTCGTATGAGAAACTATCTTTGTTGTCTGGACTCTTCAAACCATTGGAATTCAATAACACTGAGAGAGGGGTGAATCAATGTTATTCCAGATGAATTAATTTTAGCCTTATTAAAACATGCATACACCAACCGGTATACCGGTACATACATAATTGAAAGAAGTAAAGCAACCAATAAGCCAATCACATAAATGAGAATCATAAAACACACAATTATACGTGGAAAACCTCAAAGATGAAAATTTATGATGGGATTTGTGACCCACAATAACAATCCACTGGCCATATGAAGAGATATTACAAAATATAAGGGGCTTGCACTTGCTGGAAGGCTTACAGCCTAGAGCACACTGCTCAATCACAAATAGAGCCTCATTGACTACATATAAATCCAGACTACAATCCGGAGAAGTGTTGAACTACTAAGATAGCATCTTCTATGCCAGAATACAGTTCCGATTTAAGCTCTGTATGTTCCACTCTGAAAGCCTAAACCCTTTACTGGAATAACCCTTACATAAATATCCTCACATACATAATCTCTCTGATATATTTCACATTATATCATATTCATATATCCATTATCGTATCTATATAAAAATGATCTAATCCAACTGACCTATATATCCTATACTACTTATCATGCCTTATGTCGACTTACAAAGATAATTACAATATCAAATTACATGTCGGCTTGATAACATAAATGCATGAATATCAAGAACAATTGTTGATGTTGGATCCAAGAGATGTTGGCCTCTAATACGGATAACCATATTCTAAACCATGTCATCCTGCATTGTTGATAACCAAAGAAATCCTGCAATGTTGGTGTAGTGTCTGTGAAGTGCCTGTCGGTACACAATTGAACCAAAACATGAAGTTAGAACAAAATACCATGTTGCCATCAATGATAGCATAGTGAAACCAACCAATTGAGTGTCAATTTCCAACACAAACTGTCATCTGGGTCACATTATTTTGTCATACGAGCCTCTATTTTCAGCAGTCTAGAAACTTGTCTTTTTGTGTGCTTCTTTTTATCTGTCATACTTACCTAATCAGTCTTCAGTGAGCATATATTTGGTATTTTTTATCTTGAGCATAATTAATCTTGATAGTGTACCCCTTCCATTGTGTTACATGATTTTGTCTATTATATTTGAGCAAGTTCAATCAATCCTACATCAGTTTGATCAATTCTAGCTCTTGATCACGTCAATTATAAATGCTTGTTCAAACCAGAAGTTCTCGTAAGAAAGGTAAGGGACGATCCTTTTTATTGCAAACTAATCCTTTCTTTATAGAAGACCCCATTTTTAACAAACCTTCGTCATCAAGTGTACCAACTTTTTATCAACCTTCATCTCCCACCATGTCTAGAGAAAGGCAAGAAAGAGAAGTTGTTAAACACAATACTTATGATAATGTTAGCACCCATGCTACTAACAATGACTCCTCATCTAGCGAGTCTGAAGTTTCTGAACCTACAAAAGTTGTTATAAATAGATATCAAAAGGATAATAATTTCTGAAAAATGATGAAAATTATCATGGCCAGAGAAAAAGAAGATCATTTTCTAGAGTTGGCAAAACAAGGCGCTAAACTTCCCATTGATTATAACATTGAAAACCTTATCAAAAGGATACTACATTAATGTTGGTAAACAAATAGTTCCAAGCATTACAAACTAAAATCAAGGAAATAAAAAACAAGCATAAATAATCTATGCAGTATTCTTTGGACACAATCTGCCCGTTCCCATTTGATAAGAACCTTTACATGCCTCCATTTCCTTCAAGAGTGGAAAATCCTAAGTTTGACAAATATGAGGGTAACTCAAATCATCAAGAACATTTATGATAATTTTGTGCTTTATGTATGAATTTCATGCATGAACAAACATATATCATGCGTCTCTTTCCAAGAAGTCTAGGAGGACAAGCCATAGAGTGGTTTTCAAGCTTGCTTGTGGGAATTAAATCTTATGAGGAGCTGGTCGAATTGTTTCTTCAACAAAAATCCTATAGCATTCATCATTTAGTCACCATGATCGAGCTCTATAATACCAAACAAAAGACAGGAGAACTTTTTCTCACTTTCCTTCAACGTTGGAGAAAGATGTTCTCTAGATATTCACGACCTATTCCTGATTCTAAGAAGATGGACATCTTTGTTAATAATCTAATTCCTGAGTTGAAATATAATATCCAAATGCAAGTATACCCTTCATTCAACAAGATGGTGGACAGTGCTTTCAAAGTGGGAAGTGTTTTTGTAAGGAAAGGAGATATATCACTTTATAAAGAAACACATCAAGGCTCTAGTTCCAAAGAGAAGAACAAATACTAGAAATGCGACAAAGATAATAAAAGAAATGTCGTTAATGATGGACTAGTTGATACTGTTAAACTAAAATCAAAACTAACAATATTTAATCTGACTAGCAACACACAAGCCCTCAAAGCAATTGAAAAGCTACAGAAAACACTCCTAAGAAATCAACATAGTGGTTTAAAGAGATGTCTTGGCTTTCAAAGCCTAAATGTGATTTCGCTCCACTGGGAGAATCCTATGAATTGGCTCTTAAGACTCTATTGGCAAACGAGCTAATCATGCTGCTTGACAACTCCAAACCATAGTATCCTAAAGTCAAACCCAAATGGTGGAGGGAAACCGAGTACTATGAATATCATCGAAACAAAGCTCATACAACAAATAATTGTATGAAACTCAAACATGAGATTCAAGACCTTATCGATGTTGGAAAAATTATTGTTGGAAATCATGCAACCAATTTTGATAACAAAACATTCAAGGATCCCTTACCTGCTTATGAGTAGGGAGATTCCTCATAATCCAAGGGAGGTGCCAAAGTCAATTACACCTATACCAACAATGATAATGTGATCAACATGCTTGAACCTTCCCAATCTGAATATTGCAATGTGATCATAGTCAAAGATGAGCAAAAGAAACCATGAACTATGAATGTCATGACTCGCGCTCAAAATAAAGTTACTCTCAAAGGAGCTAGTTCCTCTTCTCCTAATCAGACATCATCAAACCTATCGACTTTTTCAAACAAACAACCAGATACGATCATGACTAAATCTAAACAGTTGGCTTCATCATCTTCTTCTGGTTACAACAGTGTTGAATAATTAAAATGAACTACTGCTCAAATCTCCATGTTTGAACTACTCAAGATCTCTTCTTCTCATAGAGAGATTCTAGATAAATCTTTGCTTGCTACTAACATTCCTAAAGATTTAGATTTGGATCGGTTTAAATCTATGGTGGGTAGCCTAACTACGTAACCTTCTCTGAAGAAGATGACAATTCCCTGAATCCTCCACATAACCAACCATTGCACATTAAATTTATGATCCATAAACACTGAGTCAACCATGTTTTGATAGATGGAGGCGTTGGGTTGAATATTTCTACCTATAATTTATTGATACAGTTGGGATTTTTTGAGAATGTCATTGATCCAACAAATAAAATAACAATCAAATCTTATGATTAAGAAGAGAGAACCTCTAAAGGTCCGGTACTATTAGTAATCGGGGTGGGACCTATGGAAAGAGATGTTATTTGTCAGGTGCTTGACCTTCCTCTATCATACAACATCTTGTTGGGTAGACCATGGATTCACAAAATGCAAGCAATGCCATCTACATACCATCAGTGCTTGAAATTTCATTACAATGGATTTGAAGTCAGTGTTCCTACTGATACAGGCTACACCTATAATCCTTTAAAATAATGTACTCATACCCTTGTTCCTTATAACAGATCAACCTCTGCAGCTGAGAGTTCAGAAAATTTGATGAAAGACTTAGAAAAGAAATTTAAAATCATAGGTACTGGCATGGATGGATACAAGATATAACTTGTACTTTCACTGATGAATCTTCCTCCATCACCAAGATAATCTGGAAAACCATCTGAGACTATGAAGCCACTAACTTCAACGAAAAATGTCATCTATGATGGTACTATTGTGCAATCCTCTACTTCTCTTGCAAATGAAGAAGAAGAGGTAGTTGTTCTCGAATGGCTTTACAAAGGAGAAATAAAGATAGGGAAGTGGAACATTGTGAAATTTCTCCTGAACAATATGGTAAAGGCTATCAGATAATCCAACGTATGGGATATTCAGGCACAGGTCCTTTGGGAAAGCACCAAGAAGGAATCATCGAACCTATCAAGCTACAAACTAAGTCTACAAATGATAAAACTGGACTTGGATACCAACTAGAGGAGTCATCAAATAAAAAAAAACTTCTCATCAATAGCCTAAGTGGAGGAACAAGACACTACATCAAATATCATAGGAAGTAAACACTCATCAAACTCAAGAAGAGTATGAGAAAGAACAAGAAGAATTGGCAATCAAGAGAGAAGAAGCAACTTGTAATCAAGTTCCCAATGTATTAGCAGTAACACTACAAGAAGTAGAAATCCCATAAGACATGAGAGAAGAGGTGGAAGAAATTAAAGAAATGTTTGCACCATTAAACATTCCTATCACATATACGGGACGAATGCAAGAAGAGGATTAAGAAATAGACTTGAATGAGTATGAATGGGGTCCAGAGCCTCTATCAGATGTATCTACTGAAGAAACTCCTAAAGAACCTAATGATATCATAGATGAAGCACAAGAGGTAATATGCTTGAGGATGCAACGAGAAATGGAAGAAATTAGATTGAAAATACAAGAATATTATGAGAAACAACTCAAAGAATAAAAAGCACAAGAAAAATCCTCACCAACTGTATCTCCCTCTAATGAGATAGAGAAAATTAGACATGGGAATACAAATGAAGAACTGGAGGCTAAACAAGTAGGACCTATCATCAGTCCAAAGGAAGTTGAATGGGAAAGAACACAAAGATTAATAGAGCTATGTCAACAGGTATGTCAACTACAAGTGATTATTGAACTAGGTGATGACAATACTATGAAATCCCTGGAATCCATTGAATTTTTATTCCTGGTACATCCTAAGCTACTTGACCATACTTTAAAAGATCAACCCATAGATATCCCTACCTTTGCCTTAGACTATACCTTAGCTTGATATCTTAATGCAGAGGAGCACATGAACTCTTCCACAAATGAACAAAGTGAGAACCTGACAGAAGCAGATGTCAAGTATCTTAGTCTCAAAAATCAATAAAAGAAAAATAATTTTTCCGTTGGCGAAAACCAAACTGTGGTGGTGTCAGAATCGAAAATAGTAAAAATAAAAGACGTACCCAACGGTGAAAACCTCTTTGAGGTACTTGAAGGTGAGATACTTGATATTTTGTCCGATCATTTTCAAGAGCAATGATTTGTGTTGATTGAACCTACATAGCTGGTAAACATTAGAACAGAACAAACTCAACATGTAATACATGTAGCTATATCCCTATTAGCAGAAGAATTGAAAGAATTTGCTAATTTCTTCAGGGAGGAAAAGATCGATTTTGCATGGACATATGTTGATATGTCGGGTTTGGATCCTGACCTCATAATACATCCCAACGTGTGTTATCAAAAGTGTCTAGAACTTGAAGAATCCCAACTTGCGTTATTTGAAGTTCATGAAGGTATTTGTGGATCTCTATCAAATGGTCTAACTCGAGCTTGGAAACTGCTAAGGGCTGGCTATTACTACCAGATATGGAAAAGGATGTTGTAAAATTTGCTAAAACTTATGAGAAGTGTCAATTACATGTGAATCTCATACATGCTCCAGCAAGGGAACTAATACCTTTTATCACACATTGGCCTTTTCAGCAATGGGTGTTTGATCTCATTGGCCAAATCTATCCTGCATCATCTAATGGGCACAAGTTCATCATAACTGGCACGGAGTACTTAACTAAGTGGGTTTAAGCGGTTTTTCACATCAATTCAAAGAGGGGAAAATGTAATACCCTAAAAATGGTCATCTAAACCATGGGTTCTTAATCTCGACTACATCACCAAGGTCCTAACCAAAAGCAATTAAATCAACTTGGAGCACCTAAATAATTAATTCCTCAATCATCAATGTCACATGGCTAATAAATCATTCTAGATTAATTAAATATTTATTTAATTAATTAATCATTCCAAGTAAATCATTTTAATCAATTATTCTATTTATTTAATTAAATGGCCTAGTATATTTAATTAATAAATCAATTTGCCATTTAAATCCTCAAAAAAAAAAGAATTAATTTACAAAAGGAATTAATTTAATTTACAAAAAGGAATTAAAATTGAGAAAAGAAATCAACTAGAGATATTTCTTTTTCTAAAAATTGAGACAACTTTAGAAATCTCAGAAAAGTAAGAAAATCAATTGAATTGAATAAATCATTTTCTCTAAAAATAAAACTCAAAGCAAATATTCAGGAAAAAAAGTTTAGTTGCATTGAAGAGGCTTTTTCTAAATAAAGATCTTGAGCAAATAAGAGGAATGTGCATGGAATCAACTAATTTTATCTCATGTGCTTGGAATCAACTAAATTTATCTCTAATGCAAACTCATACTTATAATCTCAATGCATTCAATCAAGATTTAATTGGAATTTATCTCAAGATTAACTCAATCTAATCTTCTTTCAAACTGAATCAAAGCATCTAATTATTTCAATTAACCTAGATTGTGATTTCTCTTGAGGAATCTCAACCGCTCATCATTAATGAATTTTGACCGTTGGTCTCTCTTTGGATTCTCTATATATTCAGCCTTTCATCTCTCATTCAAGACATCCTGGAGATTTATTGTTATTATGTAGTTTTTCTCTAAAGTCATTGAGAATATTGTGCTTTGAGATTATTGCATATTTAGTTTAATCATTCATAGCTTAATCTTGCATCTATCTAGCTTAATCTTGCATCCATTTAGCTTAATCTTGTCCTCATATAGATTAAACCTTTCGTCTTGGTGTAGTGTAGTCACTGGTATTGCTTAGACAAATCTAAGAGCAAGTCTACACTCGCATCTTTTAGAAGGCAATAGATCGATTTTTTATGGTTTTTATATTCATTGATTATATATGTTAGACAGTTCAAATAACCGAAAGACAATTGAGAGGGGGGGTGAATCAGTTGTCACCAGATTACTGAAACCTTAAGCAATTAAAACTTTATTATCGGAACACATAAGATCAATACAGGAATACATAAACCAATTAACGAAATAACAAATATACCAATTAAGCACAAGAAACAATTAGAGTATAGATACCATCCACATGACACCAAGATTTGTAAGTGGAAAACTTGGTAAAGGGAAAAACCACGGTGGGAAGCCTACCCACAGTCAAATAATACTTTTGCAGTAAGTATGTGATTATAAATTGAGGTGCCTGCACTTGTAGGAAGGCCAACATCCTATAGCACACTACTCATTAAAAAAGGAGTCTCAATGACTACCTAAAAATCCAGACTACAATCCGAAAGGAAGAATGAAATGCAATGATAGCATCTCCAATGCATGAGTACTGTTCAGATTAAGCTCAATACCAGAAGACTTAAACCTCATGCATAAACCCAACTCGATCACCAATGACTGACCATATGCTCTCCATGAATGATTATTGCATTATTCGCTTGCATACCATCCTATCATGATCTACAATGAGATCTTACATCATATATATACAAACCATCGACCATAAACAATAAGGTTCACCAAAAGACAATAAACCAATTACATAATTATAAAACATGTCATCCTAAGACCAAACAAATATAATCCAACCCATAAGACATTTCGAAAACACATCGAGAAGACCAAACAACACGTTACATTAAGTCGGTCCATATCCTAGATAGTACTGGACCCAATTTAGGTCCAAGCACACTAAAGCAATGATCCCAATCAGCCAAGTCTCGAACATGATCATCATCAACATCCTGAATCTCTACTAGAAGCCGCACGAACACCACTTATGCATAATATTAAAAGATATTCAACAAAGCTTTGTCGGCGAAACCCTCACTGAATCAACAAACCAAGCTTCCCAGCATATAAGATAGCATATGATCACCAAATCAATACCAACTGACTGAACATGAATCTAAGTAGCATAAATAGCAGATCTAAGCCAATTCCATAAGACAAAGCATACCGAAGTTGTCGTGCCCAAACTTTTGGGAAAAAAATGGAACAACAAAATTTTTTGAACATCAAATCTCATAGAATAATCTACATTTATAATGAAGTCAATTACATTTTGTCTTAATTAAGATGTGGATAGTATTGTTTACTAGGATTGGAATAATTAAATCAATCAATAGGGCAACAATAGTTAGTGAAGACTAATTTATTTCCTAAGAGGATCATCGCAATTTAACTAATTAAATCAACCTAATTAATTCACCGCTAATTAAAGTCAAGGGATATTTAAATGTCTCGATTTCATTTAAGATATTCCAGGCCAAAAATAATGATAATGCTATCATAAATTTAAAATTAATTAATTAGGCGCATGCGAATTTATTATTTAAATTTAACCAATAAGGTTACAAATTCAATAATGTCATTTGCCCAAATAACAGTAATTTATACTATAGTCAATATTAATCTCCCCTAAACCTTCAAATTTCAACTATTAAATAATTTGGCCAAAGATTGGCCTCATAGGCTAAAAATTCGTATAAAATAATTAATAATTTTCATTAACGAGTTTCCCCCAAATTAAAATTCAGCTAAAAGTGAAAGGGGTCTAATTATTACTTAAGCGTTCATTAATATTTATTAATAAAATAAAATAAAATAGGTTTTCAACTTAACCTCATATATATATATATATATATATATATATATATATATATATATATATATATATATACCTATTTATACATATATATATATTTTTAATAAAATGAACCAACTATACCCACTAAATATTATATTGCAACTTACAAATAAACCCTAATATTTTAATATATAATTATAAAATCACATCTAACAATTCCCTATATTTGAATGCAATACCTAATCCGAATTTGGATTAGGGTTGAATATGTTATCTAACTAAATTCTAATCTTGTTTCGTTTGCATTTACCCTAACCTAAAATTGGGTTAGGGTTTATTATTTTTTTTGAGTGTGTGTGTGTGTGTTATGTGTGTATTGCAAGGTACAGCGGCCATGAAGCGGCGGCCATGGAGGCGGCGGCAAGTTTGAGAGAGAGAGCCGCAAAGGGGGGGTTCGAAGGGGGCGGAGGCGTCCATGGGGAAACCACTGCACTGTGGCCCCGACGCTGCCCACTATGGTCACCCACAGTGGTGGTGCCGACGCCGCCCATTGTGGTTGCCCACAGTGGCGGACACAGCTCCGCCCACTATAGGTACCCACAGTGGTGGTGCCAATGCTGCCCACTGCAAATGCCCACAGTGGCAGGCGTGGCCTGTGGCGCTTTCCGGGGAGGGGTAAGGGTTTCAGCCCTCCCAACAAGTCTCCTTTTTTTTGTTTGTTTTTTTAATTATTTTTTTAAATATGTAAATATATATATATATACATGTGTATATATATATATATATACATGTATATATATATATATACATGTATATATATATATATATACATGTATATATATATATATACATATATATATATATATATACATGTATATATATATATACATATATATATATATATATGTATATATATATATATATATATATTTCTCATTTTCTGGGGGTTAGAATCTCTTTTTTTTTTTTAAACAGAAACATGCAGGAGTGTTATAAATGCATAGACAACATTAAATAGATATAGTTTTCTCTCTTTTTTTTTGTGAATGATTTTTTTTAACATGAATATATTAACTTATATCCTTATTTTATTCCTAATATCAGCTATTTAAACTAACCATTCTCTTTTCAAAATAAACTTCTCATAGTGAAAATATTTTATTCTCATTGTCTAGGACTAAATCTGTATATTATTTTTTTTACAACAATAAATATTATGACAGTAAATAATAGCAGTAAGCTAAAAACTTTAAATACTTTATTTTCTTCAACAGATATAGAAATGCATATATCTATTTAAGATATACTAGATTTTCTTTTAAACAAGTCAATATGGGCTATCTAGCCTCTTTCTTATATTTTTCCTAAGAACATTAAGGCATATTGGGATAAATGCATTTCTATTTTAATTTCTATGTCATATAGTCATCTATAGGAAGAGATTAAATTTATCTACTTTAGCTTTCTGTTTTTTTTTGGAAATAGAAAAATGACAGCAATAAACACAATTTCAGCAGCATTTAAATAGTATAGAAAAACACAACTTTTCTGCTTTTTTACTCCCTAATGTTCTCATTATACTGTCTGCATTTTTCTTGAAGTAGAAAAATGACAGTAATAAATACAATAACAATAGCATTTAAATATTACAGGAAAAACACTTAAAGCATTCTCATTTCTCTTTCTGGGTCTCTTTTATTTTCTTTCTATAAATTACAGAGATAATAGATGACAAAATTTAGTTAAATGATAGATTTAAATAAAATACAGTTTTCAGATGAATGACAGTTTTCATATAATGCATAGATTTAAGATAAAGGACAACAACATTAACATTACAGCCTTTCATTCAAAACACTTTTCTCATAATAATATTTTGAATACAATAGTCAACTTTTACAATGGGTGAAATACCCCAACTAGTCTCTCATTCCTAATAATGAGGAATTAAGTAAAATAATACATTTCTTTATACAAAAATGAGTATAACATAAAGCCCCTCATTTACATTTCTAAAACTAAAATGTAATATTACATTTCCTATTCTTTTTTTGCAACTAAACTGAAATCAGCAACTCCTAGCTTTCTTTTTTTTTCTTTTCCAAGCAACCTGCATACAAATCTTAAGGCTATGACCATGGGGTCCTCACCTCCTAGCCTAGGCTTACTAGAAGCCACCCCCAAGCTTGGAGAATCAGGTCCTAGACGGGTTACACTCAAGAAAATGCATTCCCATCCCAAGGCTGAAACTTCATCACATAATGTGATGTTTACAAGGGTGGAAGTGGACCAAATACCTTTGAGGAGAACTGCAAGATAGTAGATCACAACCAACTCATGGCAACCAAGAACACAACAAAAATCATCTTAACCCAACATCCTTATGACCACCAAGGCATACATGCCATATTTTCTCCTCTTATGACCCCCGAATGCATAAACAAAACTATGCAGCAAGGGTTACATAAACAAACCCTTGAGATCACTCTCATAATGAGAGCCTCTCACTCTAAGACTGTCAAACTCCTTCCACCCCCAAGACCATTCTACCCTCCCAACGGTAAGAAGGCATTGGATACTCCCAAAACACAAGAAAATGCATAAACAGAAATAAGAGGAAGATCACAAAATATTTTCACAAAGGAAAAGACAAGGAAAAGCAACATTTACATTCAAGCATTCCTACAAACAGATTTCAAACATACAAGTAAGAAAAAGCACCAACATTGAATCTTCCAAGGGTATTTCTAGGGATAGCTTGGAGAAGAGTAGCTCAATTCCACAAATCTTTTCTGCAATAGTTAGCCAAAATTTCTATTCCAAAACTAGTTTTCTTTCAAAATTGCAAGATCTCCAAAGATGGAGAGTGGGTGATTAACTCACTAAGTCTCAATCTCTAGCCTAAGAAGGCTTCTCTCACTCTTTCCAACCTCTTGGATAGAGTGAGAGGCTCCCATTGGTTGGTCTTCCCTCGGTCTTACACACTCCCTAACCAAGGCACCTCAAGAAGAGGAATGAAATGGGGAAAAGGAATGACACCTACCAAGAAGGTTATCTAACCAAGGATGGCACTCCTAAAGATGAAATTCGGCCATCTAGGAAAACCCACTTTTTTGGGTGGTTAAACAAGTCCTAGGAGGACACATGGGCAAATTTGGCCTTCACCCATAGGTACCCCATGAGGCCCAATAAAAATGCTCCAAAACTTACTCTAGGAGTCGATTTGACCCTTTGAAAGTCCACATAAAGTTAGCCTATGGGTTAACTCTGAGTTGACCCTGCTTATGGCTCACTATCCTAGATTTCTTGGATCCTTCAAGGATAATTTAGAAATATATCAATTAAACAAAAAATAAATCTCTCAAAAAGGTGACATGATAATTGCCAACACAACATACAACATATGTGTCAAGTGACACTACAAAATAATTCCACATCACAAATACACACATGGCTATTGTCCCTTGAATGATTTAAACAATTTAATAAATACAATTTACACACATGCAAACATTTACATTTACGAATAAAATACAATACATACGGGGTGATGTCTCTCCAAATAGACAACCCCTAGTTTTACGAACGTACATAGGCCTAGGCTTGCTTCTCCATAATGTTTCCATGGTCACATGGATAATTTTCCTGTGCATCTCAATTACACATTAGTACTTTCAAATAGTCTCATACAATATTAAACACATAAATAAGAATACAAATCAATCACTTTGCATACAATTGACATCATACAAATCAATTTACCATATATCAAAGCAAATCCACATAAGCAATTATCATTGTCCTCTAAACTTAATCTATTCATAAGATATGCATCATATTTCTAACATCATAATAAAGTCCTGCAAATCAAATAATGACCTACACCATCTCAATGTTATCCTATTCTAGAATCATATAAAATTCTATATCCACAATGCATAGAAATGAAGCATCAATATATCAATGTTATCCAATTCTTGGGATCATATAAAGTTCTATATCCATAATGCATAAAAATAAAGCATCCATAATAGTTCCAACATGAAAATCACTAAAATGCTAGGATGGGTTGGGGTAGGGCCTCACACCCTCCCCCTCTAGGCATGAACTTCCTCCTGGAGTTTATCAAAAAGATGAGGGTATTGTGATCTCATACGTGTTGCATCCTCCCATGAAGTTGTAAACTCATCGTAGCAATCCCACTGGACCCTAACCTGGTCCAACTCTCAAGCTCGAAGGGCCAACGTCTGGCGAGCCAAAATGTGAATGGGCTCCAAAGCTAGCTACTCATCTTACTCCACCTGCAAGGCATCCCAATCTAAAATATGACTCATCATAGATATACTTCCTCAAAATAGAAACATCAAACACATCGTGGATGCGTGATAGGCTAGGGTCCTATCCTCTCAAGGATCTCAAATGGTCTAACAAAGCGAGGTGTGATCTTAGAACCCTTTCCATAATGGATTGGACTCTTATGCGATCGCACTCTCAGAAAAACTCTGTCCCCAACCATGTAACTCTAGTCTATCCTCTTTGCATCTGCATACTTCTTCTGCCTATCCTGTGCCTCTCTAAGGCTTTGTCTAATCAAAATTACCTGCTGCTCCATATCATGAACCATCTCAGGACCTATGGCCACTCTATCCTCAATACGGTCCCAACTCAAAGTTGTCCTGCAAGGTTTGCCATACAAAGCCTCATACGGTGGCATCCCCAAAGAAGTGTGACTCCTATTATTATAGGAAAACTCTACTAAATGAAGGTACTCCTCCCATCTAGTCTGATGATCCATGACATACATGCGGAGCATATCCTCTAACGCTTGGTTAACCCGCTCTATCTGTCCATCTATTTCTGCATGATAGGTTGTACTGAAGTTGAGCTTGGTGCCCATTGCTACCTGTAATGCATTCCAAAAGGAAGAAGTGAAGAGGGAATCCCTGTCAAAGATAATCTTGTGTGGAACACCATGAAGCCTGACAATGTCTCGCAAGAACACCTGTGCCACTGTTGGTGCTGTCAAGGTAGTCTGGACTGGTGAGAAGTAGGCCACTTTGGTCAACTTGTCAACTGTCACCAAGATAGCATCATGGCGACGGGATGACATGGGAAGATCAATGATGAAATCCATGGATATAGTATCCCACTTCCACTCTAGTATAGCATGAGACTGGAGCAACCCACCAGGATGGCAGTGCTCCGCCTTGACTCTCTGACACTCAAGGCATCGAGCTACTAACTCATAAATAAGTTGTCGCATACCTGGCCAATGATATAACTGCCTCAAGTCTGCATGCATCTTCTTAACCCCAGGATGTGCCGCATAAGGAGCTCTGTGAGCCTCCATGACAATGAACTCTCGTAATCCCCCGGGAGAAGGTACATAGATGCACCCTCTATGGTGTAATAGTCCATCGGACTCTAAAGAATAATCCACAAACTTCCCCTCTAGAGTCTCCTGAGATCGAATCATCTGACAAACCTCTAGATACCATCCATCCTCTGGTAACTGCTGCAATATATGACCTCTCAAATCCGTGCTCATAGATGTGGATTATACCTCATGATGTCTCTGTAATACCCTAAAAATGGTCATCTAAACCATGGGCCCCTAATCTCAACAACATCACCAAGGTCCTAACCAAAAGGTAATTAAATCAATCTTGAGCACATAATTAATTCTTTAATTATTAAATATCACATGGCAAAATCCATTACCCAATATTAATTAAATATTTATTTAATTAATTGAATCATTCCAAGAATATTCATTTTGATCAATTATCCTATTTTAATTTATTAAATATCTTTGCATATTTAATTAATTAATAAATTTGTCATTCAATCATGCAAAAAAGAATTAATTTGCTACAAAAAGAAGAATTTATTACAAAACAAAGAGTTGAATTGAAAATTAAATAAAAGAATTGAATTGAGAGAGAAATCAAACTTGAGATATTATTTCTTTTTCTAAATTGAGAATTTGAAATCAGAAAAGCAATTAATTGAATTATTAATTATTCTCTTAAATTGGAACTCAAATCTTTTCAGAAAAAGAAGTTCAGTTGCATTAAAAAGACTCTTTTCTTGATTAAATTGAATAATTATCTATTTTTATCACAAATGCATGGAATGGATTTATTATTGTTTTCCAATGCAACTTGGACTTCTAATTCGAATGCATTTCAATTGAACTATAATTGGAATCTATCTCAAGGTTAACTCAACCTGATTTCTCAATTATTTCAATTAATCCTAAATTGAGCTTTTTCAATTATCAGCTCTCATTCCAATTCACCCCAGAGATTTTTGAGAATACGTCATTATTATGTTGATTTTGCTCTGGAGTCATTAATTGATTATTATTGCTTTTTTTAGATTATTTGCATCCATCTTACATCCATTATTGCTTGCATCCCTTATTGCTTGAAGTGATTTTTTGCTTGAATTATTCATCCATTTTTTGCATGCATATAGCTTAATATCATATAGATTAAATCCTTCGTCTTGCTGTAGTCTAGTCACTAGTATTGCTTATAACAAACTGAGAGCAATCCTATACTCGCATCTTGTAGAAGGCAATGGGTCGCTTTGCTATGGTTTATTTTTATTGATTATTGATTACTAACCATGCATATAATGACTTAATTGAAGTGTTGTGCTTGCAGCTACAAGTTCACTTTTTCACACACACATATCCGGTGCCCACCATGGGGCCGAAGACTACTTCTTTTTCGGCCTCCAAGATTGATTTTTTTTTTTTTGGTTATTTTTAAGGTTTTTTGTTTTTTCGATTTTTCGTCTGTACATCTCGTACGACAATTCCCACAAGCTTGAACGATAAACTGCAGGTGTTGCATGAATTTCCATATCCTATCGTACTAGCATATCTTTTGTCGTACGAGCATAAATCCTCTGTCGTATGAGCAGACATCATCAACAATCTTCTTTCGTGCGATACTGAATCCTGTCTCGTATGAGTCAAGACTCTGTCGTACGATTCTGTATTTTCTGGTAAAAAGGCAAATTTCATGATTTTATCATTTTTTGATTATTCTGACGATTGAGCCTGACTGTTTATCTGTTTGTCTCAGAATTTTTCACAGCCTAACTAGTTTTTGCAGAACGCTTGTCGAAGAATATGCTTGTCACACAAAGACAATATGACTACTGATTCGTTGTCTTTGCACGTTGCCTAAGGAGAATCGACTAAACATCGTGTATTCTTTAAATTCATTTTTAGGCACCTAAGTTGCTATCTGGTTAATGAACAAAATCTATCTTTCGTGTTTTAGAAAAATCTGAGAGGTAGGAGAGTATGCTCTTGTCTTCTTTTAGACAATCAGAAATCCAGACCCTTGAAGTGCTTTCTTAAGATTCATTGCAACATCTTTAGCAGGCCTGCCCTCCCAAGGAGCTAATAACTCTATAGCCTTTAGGGCCGGTGAGAGGGGAATGACCTAAGTGGGAACGACTAAATGCCAAGTACTCCAACCCACTATAAAATAAACGTGATTTGATGAAAATCAAGTCAATGGCAGTGCTCGGGAATAGCTCTCCTCCGTACCTTCGGGTATATTAAACCTTGGTTTTCAAGGCTGGGAGACCTCTTAATTGAGTTTATACCTCGATGCACCAAATGAACCCCTTACTAAATCCAATTAAAATTAGAAGCTACCCAGTTCACCTCCGAAAGGGAGATAATCTTTGTGCAAGAGAGATAGTAACTCTCCCAAGATACTTGTCATTTCGTGCCCCCATTAGCGTTTGGAGTCAGATAATACGGCGTTGAGAATCCATTGCGTGAGACTCAGCGGTCATATTCTGATTAGCTATTGGGTGTGTACCTGAGTCTACAAGAACAGGTTTTCTTGCCTCACCAAATTCCTTAGGGTTTGCATGCTGTGATTGGAGTCACTATTACATACTACTTGTTTTCTGTGTTTTCATCCCTGAAACAAAAACTGGAATACCAAAAATTGGAGAAGACAAGAAACAAACTCAGTGAGTCGAAACTCTGTCTATGTCAGAAACTAGTCCATCCTAAGTCAAAACTCTGTCTGTGTCAGAAACTAGTCCATCCTAAGTCGAAACTATGTTCGTGTCAGAAACTAGTATATCCTGGTCAAAAATCAATCCATCTCAGAATTTGTCATACTCAGTTGTCATACTCAGCTGTCAGAAAACTCAGAATTTTAGTCTCTACCCTATGAAAAATTGTACGAGTCTGCTAAATTATCGTGCTGCACCAGTCCTGTATCATACGAATCTACTCAATTGTCATCCTATAGTAGATTCTCTATCGTACGAGTCTAAATCATTCATCATCCTGCACTGTATCCTGTCTCGTACGAGGCAGAATTGACCTTAGTCTTTTGTCGTCCTACACATGCCCATCAGTCATATGGTACAAGGCAGCAACTCGTACGAAATAGAACTATTGTCATCCTGTAACTGTTAAATTGTTGTCCAGTCTAGAAAACCCTATTGTACGAGTCTCTAGTTTTGTCAGACAGAACAGTCAAACTTGCCTAAAAATAGCTTACAACGAACATAATACTGGTTATCATTTTCCTAAGCATAAAATAGATCAAGATAGTGTACCTCTGCCATTTTTTTGTTGCACGATTTGGTCGATCACCCTTCAGCTAGTTCAAATCAAACTACTTATCAAACTCAAGTCGCTTAGATAACGTCTTACATATAATATATCATTCCTGAATCAGACTGAATCTTAGTTACTATTTTAGAATCAACCCAGGTAACCATCTTAGACAGGATAGATCGTTCTTGAAATCAGACTAAATCTCAGTTGTTTCTCCTAAACAATACTTTAACTAAACAAACTAGCACTAAAATTGATCTTGACCTCTGCATCAAAAACAAGCTTTGGATCACACTAATCCATAAAGATGCCTAGACAAACCAAAAGTTCTAGTAAGAAAGAAGCCAAATGCAAGGAACCAGTCTTCACGTACTAGCATAATCCATTTTATAAGGAAGACCCACTCACTGACATGCCTTCATCATCAGGAATACTGATTTTTGAAGAACCTCGACCTCCTCCTGTATATGAGACGGTATATGGCAGCAAAAATGAGGACAATACTAATGTTCATGGGAGTGATGATTCCTCCTCCAGTGACACTGATCAAGACACTGAACCTTCTGAAAAAGAAATTCTTGACTTGCAAAAGGACAAAGACTTTAGAAAAGTGATGAATGCTATCCTAGCTAGAGAGAAGGAAGACTATATCTTAGAATTAGCAAGACAAGGTGCGAAACTTCCTATTGGATATGATGTTCAGACACTTGTCACCAAAAAGGAAGATTCACCTATCCTCGTAGTACACAAACAATTACTAGCCTTGAAAACTGAGATCACGAAATTGAAGAATAAGGATAAATCCACAAAGCAATATTCCCTGGAGACAATTTTCCCATTTCCATTTGACAAGAATCTATACATGCCTCCATTTCCTTCACGAATTGAAATCCCAAAATTTGACAAATATGATGATATCTCAGATCCCCAAGATCATGTCAGAGAGTTTTGTGCTACCTGTATGGAATTCATGCACGATCACACCTATCTCATGCATCTTTTCCCAAGGAGTCTGGGAGGACAAGCCATGGAATGGTTCTCAAATCTACCTCAAGGAATAAAATCATTTGAAGAATTAGTTCAACTATTCTTGCAACAATACTCATACAACATTCGACATCCTATGACTATGATCGATCTTTGCAATACTAAACAGAAGACGGGAGAACCTTTTCTCACTTTCCTCCAGCATTGGAGAAGGATGTTCTCTAGGTATCCACAACCTATCCCAGACTCTAAGAAAGTGGATATATTTGTCAATAACTTGGTCCCAGAACCAAAATATAGTATCTAAATGCAAGTACACCCATCATTTAATAGGATGGTAGACAACGCCATTTGAATGGAAGATGTGCTCATCAAAAAAGGGGATAGTTCACCTTGGAAGGAAACACAACTAGGATCTAGCTCTAAAGAGAAGAGAAAGTATTGGAAATTTGGCAAGGACAACAACAAGAATGTTGTTAATGACGGAGTAGTAGATATTGTTAAAACCACCTCATAGCCCACAATATTCAACTTGGCTAGTGGTACACAAGCACTCAAAGCTGCTGAAACTACAACAGAGAATACTCCTAAGAAAAAAGAATGGTTCAAAGAGAAACCTTGGCTCTCTAAACCTAAGCATGATTTCACTCCTCTCGAAGAATCATATGAATCTGCTTTCAAGAATCTATTGGCAAACAACCTGATAATGCTACCAGATAACTCCAGACCATACGATCCAGAAGTCAAACCAAGATGGTGGAGAGAAAATGAATACTATGACTTTCATCGGAATAAGGGTCATAACATAAACAATTGCATGGAACTAAAACATGAGATTCAAGATCTCATTGATGCTGGTAAAATCATTGTCGGAAATCACCCAACCAATGTTGATCACAAAGCATTCAAAGATCCTTTACCTGTTTACAAACAAGGTGATTCATCAAAAACCAAAGGAGGTGCTAAAGTCAACTATACTTATGCCAGCCAGGACAACGTTATTAACATGCTTGAACCTTCACACTTGGAATATTGCAATGTGATTATAGTTCATGATAAACCAAATGAATCATGATATGCAAGAGCTCTGACTCGATCTCAAAAGAAAGTCACTCTCCAAGGGGCTAGTTCTTCCACTCCGACTCAAGAAACATCAAACCCAATAGCCTTACCAAACAAACAAAAAGAATTGACCTTGGACAAATTTAAAAGGTTAACTTCATCATCATCCTCCAGATACAACATAGTTGAACAATTAAAAAGGACAAATGTTCAAATTTCAATCTTTGAATTGCTACAACTCTCATCTACTCACAAGGAAATCCTAGACAAAGCATTGCTCACTACCAACATTCCAAAAGATTTAGACATTGATCGGTTTCAGTCTATGGTGGGTCATCTGACTTCACCTCACTATTTGACCTTCTCTAAAGAACATGACAATTCATTAAATCATCCACATAACCAGCCATTGCATATTGAGGCCATGATCCACAAACATAGAGTCAAACATGTTTTGATAGATGGGGGCGTGGGGTTGAATATCTGTACTTACCATTTGCTTACACAACTAGGATTCTCTGAAAATGTCATTGATCCAGGCAAGAAAATAACAATTAAAGCCTATGATGAGGAAGAGAGGACCTCCAAAGGTCTAGTATCACTACCAATCAGAGTAGGACCAGTAGAGAGAGATGTCCTTTTCCAGGTTCTTGATATTCCATTGTCATACAATATTTTACTAGGCAGGCCGTGGATTCATGAAATGAAGGCAGTACCGTCAACATATCACCAATGCTTAAAGTTTCCTTATAACGAAGCTGAAGTCAGTATTCCTGCTGATATAAATGTCATCTGTAATGCATTGACAAAAGGTGCAGATACTTTTGTGCCTCATAATAGGGCAGCCTCTCCAAATGAAGATCCAGAAACATTGATGAAAGACTTAGAAAAGAGACTGAAGATTACAGATATCGGCATGGATGGCTACAAGATAGAACCAGTGCTATCATTATTTTCTCTCCCTCCATCACCAAAATAGTTGGGCAAACCATCAGAGGCTATGAGAACACAAACTTCACCTCCGAATACCATATATGATGGTCTCTTTGTACAGTCTTCTACCTCCTTGGCCGATGAAATAGAAGAAGATGTTGTGCTTAACTGGCTCTTTAAGGAGGACAGTCAAAATGAGGAGGTACGACACTGTGAGATTTCCTCAAAACAATATGGTCCTGGCTATAAAATGATGCAGTGTATGGGATACTCAGGTACTGGTCCTCTAGGTAAACAAAAGGAAGGTATTACTGAACCAATTCAGCTACAAACCAAATCCACAAATGATAAGGTTGGACTGGGATATAATCCAAAAAAGACATTAGACCAAAAACATGTTTCTAAGTCTAAGTGCTCGAAAAAGATATCGCCTTTAACATTACACGAAGCAAACACTCAACAAACAAAAATAGAGTGTAGAAAAGAGAAAGAGGAATCAACAGTCAAGAAGGAAGAAATGGTCAGTGCTCAGGCTTCAATGGTATCAGCTACAATAATACAAGAAGTTGAGGTTCCTGAAGATATAAGAGATGAAGTGGTAAGAATCAGAGAATTGTTTGCACCATTAAAAGTTCCAGTCACATATACTAGCAAGCAACAAGTAGATGATTCAGAGACTGATTCAAACGAGTATGAATGGGGTCCCGACTATCTTTCAGACACATCTGCTATAGAAACTCCAGAAGAATCTAGTGGTGTCATAGATGATACTCAAGAGCTGATGCACATAAAACTAGAGAGGGAAATACAAGAAATTAGACAAAAGAGGCAAGCAAATTATGAACAAGGACTAAAAGAAGGAAGAATACCAGAAAGCTTCTCATCTATGTGCCTGTATCCTAAAATAGAACAAATCAGCTATAGCACTACACATGAAGAGTTGGAAGCTACACAACAAGAACCAGTTATCAGTCTAGAAGAAGCTGAATGGAGTAGACAACAACAAATTATAGAAACAATGAGATCATGTCAACAGGTGTGTCAGATACAAATGACAAATGAACCACAACATGAAGGAACTTGTAGCATTAAAGATGTCGGCATTGGTACCATACATATGCTTACTAAATCACCTGAACGAGGCTTGGAAACCTTATCTGATGACTTTGATGACTCTGATGACAGTCCTATTCATGATGATATCCACTCAGACTCAAAATCGGAATCATCTGATATAAACAATGAAAAGTTGCCTACTAGTCTTATTGCTGTTAAACCACGATACGAAGTTCAGTCTGACATAGTAAACGACGTTACAAGTATGCCCATTGGATTAGATCAATTAAATATTAACATGAATTTTAATAATCATGATCTGATTCTTCCTGGTCTCGAGACACTTACGCAGGGTATACTTCTAGAACTCAACTTCTTGATCCGCAGCTATGATAACAATAGCGTGAATGCTCTCGAACCTATCAAAAATTTATCCTTAGTACATCCTGAATTGATTGACTGTACTTTACAGAACCAACCCATGAATATACCTACTTTCACCAATGACTATACATTATCCTATTATCTCAATGCAGTCGAACCTATAGACTCTTCCACCAGTGAACAGACTGAAAATATGACTGAAGCAGATGTCAAGTATCTTAGTCGCAAAAATAGGCAAAATAAAAATAAAAGATCTAATGGCGAAAACCACATTGTGGCGGTGTCAAAATCTAAAAAGGAGAAAATAAAGGACATACCTAAAGGTGAAAACCTCTCTGAGGCGCCTAAAGGTGAGATACTTGATATACTGCCAAGTCATTTTTAGGAAAGGTCCTCCATATTGATCGAGCCAACTCAACCAGTGAACATTGGGAGTTAAGAGACACCACATATCATTCATGTAGCTCAATCACTATCAGCAAAAGAATTGAAAGAGTTCACCCAGCTATTCTTAGAAAAGAAAATAAACTTTGCATGGACATACTCTGATATGTCGGGCTTGGATCCTGATCTCATTATGCACCATCTTTCAATCACACTGGGAGTAAAACCAATTAAGCAAAAACTCCGTAAGATGCTCCCGCATGTAGCGTTATTGGTCAAGGTTGAACTAGAAAAACTACTCAGAGCTGGATTCATTAGAGCTATAGATTATGCCAAATGGATTTCAAACATAGTACCTATATCAAAGGCAAACAAATCTATCAGAGTTTGCACTGACCTCAGAGATCTTAACAAAGCATGTCCGAAGGATGATTTTCCATTACCAAATATTGATATGATAGTCGACATGACCGCAGGGTATGAAATGTACTCACTAATGGACGGATTCTCCGGATACAATCAAATCAAAATAGCTCCTGGAGATCAGGCAAAGATAGCTTTCACCTGTGCATGGGGAACCTTTTGCTAGAATGTCATGCCATTTGGGCTAAAGAATGCAGGAGCAACTTATCAAAGAGCAGTCACTACAATTTTTCATGATATGATGCACAAGAATATGGAAGACTATGTTGATGATACTTTAGTGAAAACTATGAAAAGATCAACACATATTCAAGAGTTAGGTCCTATCCTCGACAGAATGGAAAAATTCAAACTTCAGTTAAACCCAAAGAAGTGTGCATTCAGAGTGACATCTGGTAAGCTACTTGGATACATTATTTAAAAAAAAGGAATCAAAGTTGATCCTGAGAAAGTCCAAGCCATAATGGAAATGTCACCTCCAAAGAATATCAGTCAAATGAGAAGTCTATAAGGACATCTCCAGTCTATCAGAAGGTTCATTTCTCAGCTAGCAGACAAGGCTCAACCTTTCACGAAGGTACTAAGGAAAGGCATATTATACAATTGGGATCAAGAATGTGAGCAACATCTTCAACAAATCAAAGAGTATCTGTCAAATCCACAAATCTTAATGCCACCTATTCAAGGTAAACCACTAATCTTATATATATCAGCAACAGATTCATCACTGGGGGCACTTTTGGCTCAACAAGATGACAACAAAAAGGAAAGAGCTATCTATTACATCAGCAGGACATTGGTGTCTTATGAAATGAGTTATACTATAATAGAAAAAGCATGCTTAGCATTGGTCTTTGCATCACAAAAACTAAGACACTACATGCTAGCACATTCAGTCAAGTTGGTGGCTAAAATTGATCCACTCAAGTATCTTCTTAATAAAGTGACACTCATAGGAAGATTGGCAAAATGGGTCTTGATCCTTACAGAATTTGACATTGAATATGTGGAACATAAAGCCATAAAAGGACAGGTAATTGCTGATCAACTTGCTGAAGCTCCACTTGAGGATACTCAACTGCTACACATCGAGTTCCAAGATGAATAAATAATGCATCTTACTCAACAACCCTGGAAGATGTTCTTTGATGGGTCCTTTACTCAAAATGGTTCAGGTGCTAGCATATTATTCATTACTCCTCAAAAGTACTCCATCCCAAAATCTTACAAGATTTTATTTCCCTGCACAAACAATATTGCAAAATATGAAGCCTTGGTAAATGGGATAAAGCTAGCTGTTGAATGGAAGGTTGCTGAATTACATATTTATGGAGATTCTCAGCTGGTCGTCAATAAAATCAATGATACATATCAAACTTGAGATGAGAAGTTGATGCCTTACAAGAGAATGGTGGACAATCTCAAGAAGTACTTTGCTTTTGTGTCATTCCAACAGATCCCAAGGTCCGCTAACAGAGCAGAAGATCCCAAGGCCACTCTGGCATCCATACCTGAGTTACAAGAGTTTAATGTTTTCTTTGAATTCCTGGTGGAAGAGTTACATTACCCAGCTTATGATTCCCTTGAAACCCAAATAGTCTATTCTATTATTAGACACGACTCATCCAGATATAGCCACATCTACTCCTATCTACGTGACCAAGTTATTCCTAAAAATCTTACCTAAAATGAGAAAAAAAACCTAACTCGAAACGCTTTGCAGTATGTTATCATAGCTAATGATTTATTTAGATGAGGTTTGGATGGTACATTGCTTAGATGTCTAGAAACTGAAGAGTCTAAACGTGCATTATCGGAAGTCCATGAAGGTATTTGTGGATCCCATTCGAATGGTTTTACTTTAGCTCGGAAACTATTACGGGCTAGCTAGTACTGGCCAGATATGGAAAAAGACGCCATAAAATTTGCTAAGACTTGTGAGAAATGTCAGCTTCATGAAAATCTCATACACGCCCCGGCGAGGGATCTCATACCATTCATTACACACTGGCCTTTTCAGCAATGGGCCTTTGATCTCATTGGTCAAATATATCCTACATCATCCAATGGACATAAATTCATCATAACAGCCACTGAGTATTTCACCAAGTGGGTAGAGGCGATTCCCCTCATCAAAGCAACTGGTAAAAAAGTCGCTTTATTCATCCTAAACTATATAATTTGCAGGTATGGGATACCTTCATCCATCGTGACTGATAATGGAGGATAGTTCAAGAATAAAGACCTGGATGAGCTTTGTGAGAAATTCAAAATAAAGCAACATTGGTCATCAATATATTACGCTCAAGGTAATGGACAAGCTGAGGCATCTAACAAAAACCTACTGACTATCTTGCACAGAACAGTGAACAAATCTAGGAAGGATTGGCATCTGTAGCTCAATCCTGCACTATGAGCTTACAGAACAAGTATCATAATACCTACTGGGGCTACACCTTTCTCTTTGGTGTATGGGTCCGAAGCAGTATTACCTATTGAAGTAGAAATACCATCTCTAAGAGTTTCGTTGCAAGGTCATGTTACTGATGAAGATCATAGAATATCTAAATTGCAAGAACTCAAATTGCTGGATGAACGTCGGCAAGTGGCATTTGATCATCTCAGAGTGTACCAAAAGAGAATGTCCAGAGGATATAACAAGAAGGTTAGACAAAGAGAATTTCAAGTTGGAGACCTAGTACTAAGAGAAAATCAAAAAAATCAATAGTTTCGAGACAACAAAGGGAAGTTTAAACCCAACTGGCTGGGTCCCTATATCGTTACTGCAGTCTTCGACTCTGGTGCTTATCAACTCTCAACATCGGAAGGAGAACAGCTCCGAGAACCGATTACACCATCCACCTGAAAAGATTCTTTACTTAGCATTCTTTGCTCCAGCAAACTGTACAGCTGAAAAAGCCCTGAAAAAAACCTAAAAATTGGAAAAGTCTTGAAAAAAGTAAAAAAAAAAAAATGGAAAAATCATAAAATACAAAAAAAAAAAAAAAAAAAAACTGAAAAAAAAAACGAAAAAAAAAATGTAAAAGAGAAAATGCCCTGGTGAAAACCTGGTAAACAGGCACCTTGGTAAAAAAAAATGATTATTTGCCAAGCAGGTGAAAACCTAGTAAACAGGTGCCTCTTGTACTCAAGCGCTCCATCTATCAACGCAACGTTGGCATTTCCCGCTTTCATGCATCTTTGCTTTCGCTTGTACATATTTTGCAGTCACTTTCGTGACACCCTGGTTCGTTGGAACCCACATGACTTGAAACTGATCAATGCCCCAGTCTTAGGAAAATCAACAGAGCATATCCCATGTCCTAAGCAGTATCAAACAAGTCATTTTCCCATCAGTGAAAACCAGTCGTCCACTCCGAGTCAGTCATCTGTCTCTTGACTACTACAGAGTTTTTATCACTAAGTTAACAAGCAAAACAACATAATAGAAAACAATCACTGAACAGTTTGAGCTTTGCATGAAAATTTTCTTTGTATGCTGTCTTTTATCTTGATTTTTTTATTATTGTCCCTCTGAGTAACTCGAGGAAGTCTATTGTGACTAAGAGGAGCAAGGATTGGGGGCATAATATTTTCTTTGTTTTCTGCTTGTAGGAATGATCTCGATGATCTGGAAACATATAAATTAGCTGGGTGTCTATGATGAG
This sequence comes from Cryptomeria japonica, assembly GCF_030272615.1. NCBI lineage: Eukaryota > Viridiplantae > Streptophyta > Pinopsida > Cupressales > Cupressaceae > Cryptomeria > Cryptomeria japonica. Next base: position 356,152,636 of record NC_081413.1, read on the forward strand.
AGCCTTCACATTAAGGTGAAATCACCTCACATACCTCGACTCCGCTTATTTGTATGCTACAGGGAGGTCCATATCATTTCTTTGTTTGTTTTAAGGGAATTTCTTTATGATGCAATTCGGGTCCCTGCAAAATCTGTCCAAGGATATGAACGAAAAAAGGGTCATTGCGGACAAGATAATTAATATTGCACATTGAAAAAGAAAGGAACTATAACCTACCTGTTGTGTTCGTTATGTTCAATGATGAATCTTCAGCATTTTAAATCCAGTGACTAGGTTTAGGTTGCAATTTGCATATCATTTTGCATTTCATTTTGCATTTTGTGACTTTAGAGTGATTTTGGTGTAATAATAATGATCTCTTCATTTGCTGAATTAGAGCTGGAAGCTTCACCATTTCTTCGCTAAGTGGTCTCTTCTTCATCATTTCTTCGATCGAGTACTTGTGTTTTGAGATGTTAGCTGCATACATAAACATCTTATATAGATTCATTCATTTCATTATTACTCATTTGCATTCATTTATTTGCATATGAAAAGAAACAAAAACATAGACATCCATAATCATTTGCATTACATACATTCATGCTGAAAAAAAAATGCATACATATAGAATAAAGCATATAGAAACATCTCATAACCAGTTGACATAAGTACAATGAAGTCAAATTGGATCTTGTATATATATATCATCTCAAGTCTAAGAGTACAAAATGATGTCCAATGACATGTACAAACTCCCATCGGAGCAAGAATCGTATAGGCTACAAAAATATGGGTGTGTCTACAAAAAAATATCTGAGCTACAAATGAAAAATCTAGCTAGCACCCTCTCCCTCATCGCCTGGTGGAGGAGGAGCCTAATGCCCGAGATCCTGTCGAGGTGCTTGTGCTCCCTCTGATCGGGCCATATATTGCAAATAAGGTTGCGCCTGCTGTGCAACAGGAACTACAACACTATAAGTTGCTATGTAATAAGATGCCCTACTGTTCTGGAGAAGGACCTCCTGTCGTAGAGACTCTATCTCTGCTCTTGACTCTACTCTCAAAGCCGCAATCTGGCGATCACGCTCAGTCCTCACCTTGGCCAACTGTCGGTCTCGCTCCGCCAGCTGAGTCTGCGCCACTATCAACTGTGACTACAGCTCTGCAAGACGTGCCCTCATCGACCTACCAACATCCTATCCATGCTCTCTCACAGGTCCCCCATCTCCACCCCCATCTCCACCGCCACCACCACCTCCACTCTGCTCCTCTCTTCGCTGTCGTACCTGTCTAGGAGCTACTCTCTCCTCCTCTGCCTCACCCACTCCCCCTAGGGATCCACCCTCACTCCTCTGCTGCCTACTCTGAGCTGGTACCCTGCTACTACTAGCACCTAGATCACCACTACCTCGTCGCAGAGCCTCAGCTCTCTGTGCCTGACCCTAACTCTGGCCCTGTCTCTAGCCCTGTCCCTGTGCCAGTGCGGGGGCATCCTCCTCAACATCCTCAATTTGAGGAGCCTACTCACCTGGGTCTATAAATTGTGGGAAAGGATGCTGCTGAAAATAATCTCTATACTGGGGCAATACCCCCACATTTGCTATATCATCCAAGTAATCCCACCTCAGTCGATGTAAACCTGTTAGCTCCTGCATTGCTAAAGCATAGGATAGCCTAGGTGACCATCCCTGTCTCTCCTCGTCAACATAACGAGTATACGTTGTATACTCCTGCGAGATCCCCTAAGGCCGATCGTACTGCCTCATCACTCATGAAATGATGAATCGCTCCACAACAGTCTGCAATCTCCCAATCAGTGGGTGTGTAACAAAAAGGTCCCTGCGAACCACCCACCAGTCATCCCATGACTCCAACCCTCTGTATGGTCTCCATATGATAGCTATCAGATCATCAAGTTGTCATCTCCAGAAGTCTATCTTGCCTAGATGGGGCTGCGTAATATATCTGGCATACCTATAAATGATCAGCTTCCCTGGCTCTCTGCTATCATCAACTATCAGCTGACAAACGGGAAGGTGCTCCCAAGCCCACACCTGTAAAATGTACACCTCGACAGCCATGCTCCGCCCATCTCTGTAAACGATCTCATGCATCTCTCGATACATGTGGGCTAATAAACAAGAGCCCCAGCCAAGTCTCTGAGGGGTCTCTATCAACCTCTCTAACATCCATCCCCATCCACTCTGGAAACCCTACTACCCTCTGTCCGGCATCAAAAATCAACCGATGAACCCTGCTAGAACACATGCCAGCGGATACTCCTCACTATACCTGCTCATCAATATATCCCAACTCATGGAACGAGTCAAGATATCTGGATGCCTAAAAATGTTCCTTAGTGCCTGCAGTCTAGGTAACAATGCGATATCATAATCCACCTTATCCCCGGCAAAAGGGATACGAAAGATCCTGTACACATCCTCAGGAGTAATAGTCAGCTCCCCAACTGGCAAATGGAAGGTATTATGCTCTGAATGAAATCGCTCTACCAATGCTCTGAGCATCCTGTGGTTCACACAGATATCAGGTAACCTCATCACGTGTGTAAAGCCACACATATCAATATAAGCCTTCTCAACCTCAGACAAATCACGAACTAAAGCTATAGTGGGAGGATATACGCATCTAAAGAGCACAGAAGGTAATCGAACCTACACAATCCAACAATGAAGCATCAGAAAACATTCTAAATGAGTCTACAAGAAAAGTTAAACATCACACAAATCCAATTAAGTCAAATGCAAAACCAAAATTTCATGTTTACACTTTCAAAAATGGTCACTATTTTTTGAACAACAAAACACAGTTAAGCAGCATCTCATACGAGTCAGAAATGGCTCTCGTACGAGAAAAAAGCCTCAAACGACAAAGTTTTATATAACGCATGACAAAATGGTCTTTTAACCGACCTCTCGTACGACATAAGAGAGGGCTTCGTACGACAATTCTAATGGGTTTAAACAATAAAAGAAAATTTGCCAATTTCTCGTACGAGATAGGATCCTATCTCACACGATAAACCGTGACACCCGACCCAAAACCCGTGAAAAACGTGAAAAATGCATTAAAAATTTTGAAATTGGAAACATAAACAGGCTTAAGATCGATCACTTATCGCTGGTTCATAGTTTCGGGGTCGATTATGTCTTCTTTGGTGCTCGAATCGATGCTGACGAGTAGGGACCACCATTTTCTTCGCAGAAGGGTTTTTCAAATTTTCAAACTTGGAGGGTTAAAATGAATTGAAAATGACACTTTTGTCCTATATATAGCCAAAAACCTAATTTTTCAACTTGCTCCGATGGATACGAAAATTGTACTCTTAGCTAATGTGCCTGCTCTGATTTCATTTTCAGGATCGAAATCAAAATTTGAGATCATCTTGCTAGTCAATTTCACAATTTGGACCACTTAGCACTCTTTTCGTCAAATTCTTCTTCTTTCTTCAAGTTACGCTCAATTTCTCAACAATCAATGTTGAATATCAATTTCAATTCTACCAGTCAACTTTGCGATCAATTCAATCTTCAAGATTCTTCAAAATCAATTTGCGCTCAATTGACTTATCATCACTCAAAATTGCCTTAATCATGTACCCTCACTATCTTTCGATTTCGCTCTCGAGGGGGCATACTCATGACCTTATGACCTCATATCTCAAAGTCGAGAAATTTTTAAATCTTTATCAAAAGTCGAGCAAAATCTTTTCAATCAAAGAAAATCAAGACCTTATTTCTAAGGGGCATCTCATCTTCATCACTTCATATCAAGTTGAGATCTCTTGATCATCCAAATTTAATCAATCGCTAGAGGCATATCAGTTTCATCGTTTTAAATCAAGCTGATATCTCTCAATCATTTGAATTAATCTCTTAACGTTAATCAGTTGCATCGCTTCAAATCAAGCTGATTATTTGTTTAAACTCAATCAAAAGTTTAAAGAGTATCTTTGATCACACTCAATCTAAGTAGGTGTTCAATATTCGTTTCTTGATCAAGCTAGACAAGTTTTATCTTCATTCATCATGTCTTGATCAATCAAGTTCAAGATTGATTTTTTTTTTTTTTATCATCACTCACTACATCTAAGTTCAATCAAGTTCTAGATCAGTAAGATCCACTTCTTGATCAATCAAGTTCAAGTTCGGTATCTTTGTTTTCTATCATTCCTAAGTTCAATCAAGTTTGGGATCGGTATTACTTTAATCAAACTTCATTCAGTTTTGTCACTTCGAATCAAGCTAACACCTTGCTTTCATCTAGTTCATGATCAATCAAGTTCAGAACTGACATCTCCTAGACATCACACATTATTTGAACCAACACGTTGCTCACACATTAATTCAAAGAGGGGCAAATGTAATACCCTAAAAATGGTCATCTAAACCATGGGCCCCTAATCTCGATAACATCACCAAGGTCCTAACCAAAAGGCAATTAAATCAATCTTGAGCACATAATTAATTCTTTAATTATCAAATATCACATGGCAAAATCAATTACCCAATATTAATTAAATATTTATTTAATTAATTGAATCATTCCAAGAATATTCATTTTGATCAATTATCCTATTTTAATTTATTAAATATCTTTGCATATTTAATTAATTAATAAATTTGCCATTCAATCATGCAAAAAAGAATTAATTTGCTACAAAAAGAAGAATTTATTACAAAACAAAGAGTTGAATTGAAAATTAAATAAAAGAATTGAATTGAGAGAGAAATCAAACTTGAGATATTATTTCTTTTTCTAAATTGAGAATTTGAAATCAGAAAAGCAATTAACTGAATTATTAATTATTCTCTTAAATTGGAACTCAAAGCTTTTCAGAAGAAAAAGTTCAGTTGCATTAAAAAGACTCCTTTCTTGATTAAATTGAATAATTATCTATTTTTATCACAAATGCATGGAATTGATTTATTATTGTTTTCCAATGCAACTTGGACTTCTAATTTGAATGCATTTCAATTGAATTATAATTGGAATCTATCTCAAGGTTAACTCAACCTGATTTCTCAATTATTTCAATTAATCCTAAATTGAGCTTTTTCGTCATCTCTCTGTAATTCTCTATAAATTCAGTTATCAGCTCTCATTCCAATTCACCCTAGAGATTTTTGAGAATACGTCATTATTATGCTAATTTTGCTCTGGAGTCATTGATTGATTATTATTGCTTTTCTTAGATTATTTGCATCCATCTTACATCCATTATTGCTTTCATCTCTTATTGCTTGAAGTGATTTTTTGCTTAAATTATTCATCCATTTTTTGCATCTATATAGCTTAATATCATATAGATTAAATCCTTTGTCTTGGTGTAGTCTAGTCACTGGTATTGCTTATAACAAACTGAGAGCAATCCTATACTCGCATCTTGTAGAAGGAAATGGGTCACTTTGCTATGGTTTATTTTTATAGATTATTGATTACTAACCATGCATATAATGACTTAATTGAAGTGTTGTGCTTGCAGCTACAGGTTCACTTTTTCACACACACAGTCTCCTACTCAAGGCATCTGCAACCACGTTCTCCTTCCCCTTGATGTAGTGGACATCAAAATCATACTCGCATAGAAACTTCATTTGTCTCCTCTGACGAGCATTAAGATTAGGCTGGGTGAAGATGTACTGCAAACTCTGATGGTCTGAATGAAGCTCAAAATGATGACCCAAAAGGAAGTGTCTCCACCTCACAAGTGCAGATACTACTGCTGCAAGCTCCAGGTCATGCGTAGGGTAGTTAATCTCATGATTCTTAAGCTTCCTAGACTCATAAGCTATAACTCGACCCTCCTACATAAGGACTGCTCCTAAACCATCCAAGGAAGCATCTGTGCATACCTTGAAATCAGTCGTGGGGTCTGGCACAATGAGGATAGGTGCACTAGTGAGTGCCCTTTTCAGATCCTGAAAATCCCTCTCACACCTCTCTATCCACTCGAATTTCTTTCCCTTTTGTTGGAGGGATGTAATGGGATGTGCAACTCTGGAAAATCCCTCAACGAAGCGTCTATAGTATCCTGCTAAACCCATGAATCTCCTGACCTCTATCACACTGGTTGGCACTAGCCAATCCATAATAGCTATGATCTTTGATGGGTCAACTGAGATCCCATCACCGGATATAACATACCCAAGGTACTTGACCTTTCATCTAAAGAAATCACACTTCGACAAACTGTCGTACAACTGATTGTCCCTCAAACACTACAAAACCTGCCTCAAATGCTCCTTATGCTCCTCCTCGTTCCGAGAATATATCAATATGTCATTGAGGAACACAATCACAAATCAGTTGAGGAAATTGTGGAATACCCCATTCATGAGACTCATGAATACAACTGGAGCATTCGTAAGACCGAATGGGACCATAGTGAACTCATAGTGGCCATATCTGGTGCAAAACGTGGTCTTGTGGATATCACTCTCCACAATCCTCAACTGATGATACCCTCACTTTAGATCTATTTTGGAAAAAACTTTAGCACCTTGAAGCTAATCAAACAAATCATCGATCCTGGGCAAGGGATAACGGTTCTTAATGGTTACTTTATTCAGTTGCCTGTAATCCATGCATAACCGAAGAGACCCATCCATCTTCTTCACGAAGATGACTGGTGCACCTCAAGGGGAGACTCTAGGATGAATGTGACCCTCTCTAAGAGTTCCTCTAGCTACATCTTGAGCTCATTAAGCTCATGTGTGGTCATCCTATAAGGTGCTCTTGAAACTAGCTCGCCTCCTGGTACAAGATCTATGTGGAAGTCAATCTCTCTGCTAGGTGGCATACCAGGTAGCTCGGCTGGAAACACATCTACAAATTCCTTAAGGATGGGATGATCATCTAGGGTAGTCTCCTTCTCATTTTCTTCCTCTTTATCACTGATGGTGATAGCAAAAAACTGGCATCCCTTTCGCATGCTCCACTTAAGCTGCATAGCGAAAATCATATGAAGAGACACAGGCCTCTGAATCCAAGTGATTACTATGGGATCACCATGATCATCCTTGCACTCGATCTTTTTTAGGTAACAATCCATCTTGGATCTGTGGGCGTAACACCAATCCATGCCAAGTATGATGCCATAAGATCTGAGCGGTGTAACTCTAAGGTCTACTGAGGTGGTGGTATTACCAATCTGGAGTGGACATCCCCTAACCTCTGAATCCACTGACACTCTAGCCCCTGAAGCTAACTCCACTTCCCAACTGACACCTTGCTTAACTACCACTAGAACGCAACGCTCCACAACCAATGGAGATATAAAGGAGTCAGTAGCTCCTGAGTCAAACAATATAGAAATACCGATACCTTTGATCATACCTGCAGCCTCAATAACTGTGGCCTGGTGCTCTATCTAGCAGTTGTCAACCGTTGCGAAGACCCTATGGGACTTACCCATATCTCCAACTATAGGCTCTGATGCTTCCATCCTCTAACTACCTGCCATCTGACCCTGTGAACACTCTCTCGCCATGTGCTCCATGGCTCCACATGTGAAACAAGCACCGCATTCCTGAAATTGTGCACCCTAAGGCCTAGAGAAAGGCTGCCCACCTGTCTTGCTTGAACCACTGTACCCACCCTTGGAGGACTGCTGAGTCCGTGCCAGAGGTGTGTATGTACCCTGTGCTCTCTAGTCGCACCTAGGACCCTGTGAATGCCACTGCTTGGGCTTGGAGCTGTGTTGTTCCTGAGGGGGCCTCTACCTCTGATTTTATTGTGACTATTGTGGAGGAGGGGTTTTATAGAACCCTGATGCATTTCTATGGTTTCCTTTCCAATGGGGTTTCTGAAACCTAAAAGACTGGGGTGTTGGATTTTAATTCTAAAACCGATCCCTTGTGTCCTGTGGCCTGACCTGAATCTCCTCGGCTATCAAGGTCTTCTCCATGGCAACCCAAAGGCTCCCTAGAGAAACCATCCTCACTGGTCTTGCTATCCCGGCATTCATTCCCCTGATAAAATGATTGACGAGAAGCTTCTCGTCCTTCAGGTAATCCACATAAGGTAGGAGCTCAATGAACTTTCTTTCGTACTGGGTCATTGAGAGACCCTTCTACAGGAGGTCATGGAACTCATCTATCCTATGCTTCCTGAAGTACTCTGACAGGTATCTCTCCCTGAACCTCTCTGTGAAGATCTCCCATGTGAGAGTGTCTGTAGCTAGGCCACACTTGTATTTCTCTTGTCTCCACCATGTGGAGGTCATCCCTCTCAAAAGGTGGACTACAACTCGTGCCTTCAGATTGCTTTCGTAAGAACACAATGCAAAGCACTGATCTAGGCTCAAAAGCCAAGCCTCAGCTTCTACCCCATTGGTAGATCCCCCAAAAGATGGTGGCTGGAGGCACAAAACCTCTCTGATCAGATCCCTTGGATCTTGACGTGTCCTCTCACTATAAATAGGTGCGGCTACTAGAGGTGGTCCAGGTAGATGAACGGACTCAGGCTCATGCTCAGCCTGACCCTCTAAAGAATTAGGAGGTGGACTCCTACTCCGTTCCCTAAATGTTGATCTATGGCTCCCTAAGTTCTAGTTCTCTGCATGACGGTCGACTGCTGGAAGCCTATCCTAAACTATCCCAATCAGGTTCTGAAGTGCTAATAAGATGTCTCGGTTTGGGTCAACCGGTGGTTTGGGAGGGGCCTCTGGGTTCCCTTCCAAAACCGGTTCCTCCCTATCAACATCTTCGCGTGCCATAATGTATGCCTAGGACCCCTTCCGCGCTTGCGAGCTTGTCGTGTTGTCGGAGGCATCCTTATGAGAAAATAAAATAAAATAAAATAAATAAATAAATAATTTTTGGGGAAAAAATTAATTAACTAAATAATTAAAGAAAAACGTAATGGAGAAAGGTTCCTAGTGTTGGAAACCTTGCTCTGATACCAAAATGTCGTGCCCAAACTTTTCGGCAAAAAATAGAACAACAAAATTTTTTGAACATCAAATCTCATAGAATAATCTACCATTATAACGTAGTCAATTATGTTTTGTCTTAACTAAGATGTAGATAGTATTGTTTACTAGGATTGGAATAATTAAATCAATCAATAGGGTGACAATAGTTAGTGAAGACTAATTTATTTCCTAAGAGGATCATCGCAATTTAGTTAATTAAATCAACCTAATTAATTCACCGCTAATTAAAGTCGAGGGATATTTAAATGTCTCGATTTCATTTAAGACATTCTAGACCAAAAATAATGATAATGCTATCTTAAATTTAAAATTAATTAATTGGGCGCATGCAAATTTATTATTAAAATTTAACCAATAAGGTTACAAATTCAATAATGTCATTTGCCCAAATAAAAGTAATTTATACTATAGTCAATATTAATCTCCCCTAAACCTTCAAATTTCAACTATTAAATAATTTGGCCAAAGATTGGCCTCATAGGCTAAAAATTTGTATAAAATAATTAATAATTTTCATTAACCAATTTCCCCCAAATTAAAATTCAGCTAAAAGTGAAAGGGGTCTAATTATTGCTTAAGCATTCATTAATATTTATTAATAAAATAAAATTAAATAGTTTTTCAACTTAGCCTCTTATATATATATTTATATATACCTATATGTATAAATATAGCATATATATATATATATATATATATATAAATATATATATATATATATATATATATATATATATATATATATATATATATATATATATATATATATATATATATATAATTGGATAAACAAATCTAAATTTATAGCTATTTATACATATTTATTTTTTTAATAACATGAACCAACTATACCCACTAAATATTATATTGCAACTTACAAATAAATCCTAATATTTTAATAATTAATTCTAAAATCACATCTAACAATTCCCTCTATTTGAATACAAACCCTAATCTGAATTTGGATTAGGGTTGCATATGTTATCTAACTAAATTCTAATCTTGTTTCATTTGCCTTTACCCTAACCCGAAATTGGGTTAGGGTTTATTATTTTTTTGAGTGTGTGTGTGTGTTATGTGTGTATTGCAGGGTACGGCAGCCATGAAGCGGGGGCCATGGAGGCGGGGGCGAGTTTGAGAGAGAGAGCCGCAGAGGGGGGGGTTCAAAGGGGGCGGAGGCATCCACGGGGAAACCACTATGGATGCCCACAGTGGCGGCCCCGACGCCGCCCACTGTGGTCACCCACAGTGGTGGCGCTGACGTCGCCCACTATGGTTGCCCATAGTGGCGGACGCGGCTCCGCCCACAGTGGTGGCGCCAACGCCGCCCACTACGGATGCCCACAATGGCGAGTGCGGCCAGCGGCGCCTTCCGGGGAGGGGTAAGGGTTTCAGCCCTCCCAACAAGTCTCTTTTTTTTTTAAAAAAAAATTGTTATTTTTTTTAAATATATATATATATATATATATATATATATATATATATATATATATATATCTCATTTTCTAGGGGTTAGAATCTTTTTTTTTTTAACAAAAACATGCAGGAGTGTTATAAATGTACATACATCATTTAAATAGATATAGTTTTCTCTCTCTTTTTTTGTGAATGATTTATTTTAACATGAATATATTAACTTATATCCTCATTTTAATCCTAATATCAACTATTTAAATTAACCATTCTCTTTTCAAAATAAACTTAGCATAGTGAAGATATTTTATTCTCATTGTCTCGGACTAAATCTGTATATTTTTTTTTTTACAGCAATAAATATTATGACAGTAAATAATACCAGTAAAATAAAAAATTTAAATAGTTTATTTTCTTCAACAGATGTAGAAATGCATATATCTATTAAAAATATACTAGATATTCTTTTAAACAAGCGAATATGGGCTATCTAGCCTCTTTCTTATATTTTTCCTAAGAACATTAAGGCATATTGGGATAAATGCATTTCTATTTTACTTTCTATGTCATATAGTCATCTATAGGAAGAGATTAAATTTATCTACTTTAGCTTTCTGTTTTGTTTTTTTTTGAAATAGAAAAATGACAGCAATAAACACAATTTCAGCAGCATTTAAATAGTATAGAAAAACACAACTTTTCTGCTTTTCTACTTCCTAATGTTCTCATTATACTTTTTGCCTTTTTTTTTAAGTAGAAAAATGATAGTAATAAATACAATAACAACAACATTTAAATATTACAGGAAAAACACTTAAAGCATTCTCATTTCTCTTTCTGGGTCTCTTTTTTTTTCTTTATATAAATTACAGAGATAATAGATGACAGAATTTAGTTAAATGACAGATTTAAATAAAATACAGTTTTCAAATGAATGACAGTTTTCATATAATGGATAGATTTCAGATAAAAGACAACAACATTAACATTACATCCTTTCATTCAAAACCACTTTTCTCATAAGAATATTTTGAATACAATAGTTAACTTTTGCAATGGGTGAAATACCCCAACTGGTCTCTCATTCCTAATAATGAGGACTTAAGTAAAATAATACATTTCTTTATACAAAAATGAATACAACATAAAGCTCCTTATTTACATTTCTGCAACTAAAATATAATATTACATTTCCTATTCTTTTTCTGCAACTAAACTGAAATCAGCAACTCCTAGCTTTTTTTTTTTTTTCTTTTCCAAGCAACCTGCATACAAATCGTAAGGCTATGACCATGGGGTGCTCACCTCCAAGCCTAGGCTTGCTAGAACCCACCACCGAGCTTGGAGAACCAAGTCCTAGATGGGTTACACTCAAGCAAACAAAAACAAGCAAGGGATAAACTCAAGCAAACACATTCCCATCCCAAGGCTGAAACTTCATCACATAATGTGATGTTTACAAGGGTGGAAGTGGACCAAATACCTTTGAGGAGAGCTGCAAGATAGTAGATCACAGCCAACTCATGGCAACCAAGAACACAACAAAAATCATCTTAACCCAACATCCTTATGACCCCCAAGGCATACATGTCATATTTTCTCCTTATGACCTTTGAATGCATAAACAAAACTATGCAGCAAGGGTCACATAAACAAACCCTTGAGATCACTCTCATAATGGGAATCTCTCACTCTAAGGTTGTCAAACTCCTTCCACCCCCAAGACCATTCTACCCTCCCAAGGGTAAGAAGGCCTTGGATACTCCCAAAACACAAGAAAATGCATAAACTTGAATAAGAGGAAGATCACATAATATTTTCACAAAGGAAAAGACGAGGAAAAGAAACATTTACATTCAAGCATTCCTACAAACAGATTTCAAACATACAAGTAAGAAAAAGAACCAACCTTGAATCTGCCAAGAGTATTTCTAGGGATAGCTTAGAGAAGAGCAGGCCAATTCCACAAATCTTTTCTGCAACACTTAGCCAAAATTTCTATTCCAAAACTAGTTTTCTTTCAAAATTGCAAGATCTCCAAAGATGGAGAGTGGGACATTAACTCACTAAGTCTCAATCTCTAGCCTAAGAAGGCTTCTCTCACTTTTTCCAACCTCTTGGATAGAGTGAGAGGCTCCCATTGGTTGGTCTTCCCTAGGTCTTACACACTCCCTATCCAAGGCACCTCAAGAAGAGGAATGAAATGGAGAAAATGAATGACACCTACCAAGAGGGTTATCTAACCAAGGATGACACTCCTAAAGATAAAATTCGGCCAGCTAAGAAAACCCACTTTTTTGGGTGGTTAAACAAGTCCTAGGGGAAGGACACATGGCCAAATTTGGCCTTCACCCATAGGTACCCCATGAGGCCCAATAAAAATGCTCCAAAACTTACTCTAGGAGTTGATTTGACCCTTTAAAAGTCCACCTAAAGTTAACCTACGGGTCAACTCTGAGTTGACCCTCCTTATGGCTTAGTATCCTAGATTTCTTGGAACCTTCAAGAATAATTTGGAAATATATCAATTAAACAAAAAGTAAATCTCTTAAAAAGGTGACATGACAATTGCCAACACAACATACAACGTATGTGTCAAGTGACACTACAAAATAATTCCACATCACAAATACACACATGGCAATTGTCCCTTGAATGATTTAAACAATTTAATAAATACAATTTACATACATGCAAACATTTACGTTTACAAATAAAATACAATACATACGGAGTGTTGTCTCTCCAAATAGACAACCCCTGGTTTTACGAACGTACATAGGCTTAGGCTTGATTCTCCATAATGTTTCCATGGTCACATGGATAATTTTCCTGCGCATCTCAATTACACATTAGTACTTTCCAGTAGTCTCATATAATATTAAACACATAAATAAAAATACAAATCAATCACTCGGCATACAATTGACATCATACAAATCAATTTACCATATATCAAAGGAAATCCACATAAGCAATTATCATCGTCCTCTAAACTTAATCCATTCATAAGATATGCATCATATTTCTAACATCATAATAAAGTCTTGCCAATCAAATAATGACCTACACCATCTCAATGTTATCCTATTCTAGAATCATATAAAATTCTATATCCACAATGCATAGAAATTAAGCATCAATATATCAATGTTATCCAATTCCTAGGATCATATAAAGTTCTATATCCATAATGCATAAAAATAAAGCATCCATAATAGTTCCAACATGAAAATCACTAAAATGCTAGGATGGGTTGGGGTAGGGCCTCACAAAAGTATACCGGATCATCATGATCTAACTAACCAGAAACCAAACATCCTACCGAGACCAAAAGGATACCGGTAAAGCAACTAGTGTTGACATCAATGACAAAACATAAATGCAACACATAATCAATTCCTCCAAATTGCCAACAATATCTATCTAACCATGCATGCAATGATTTATTGAAGTGTTTGTGCCTTAAATATTGCCTTACCACTTTTTCACACACACATTTTTGGTGCCCACCGTGGGGTAGAAGATTACATTTTTCGGCCTTAGAGATCAGCTCTTTTTATTTTTCATATTTTTTCCCTACAATTTGTGCTAAAACTCGTAAGATGTTTTGTTAGGCATAGCACAATAATTTGTAACTATCGTACAGCTCTATGAGAAACCTCATACGACTATCTATTTTCTTGTATGAGTCTTTACGTAATGTCATATGGTTTGTGGGGAATAATCATACTGTTCGGTGAGAATACTTGTACGACATTCTAATTTCTTGTATTAAAAGGCAGAGTAATTTCTAGGGTTTTTCTCATTGACTATTGATTTGTTGTTTTTGCAGGTTGCCTGAGGAGATTTAAGTAAACTTTGTGTACTCTTTAGTTCATTTCTAGGCACTTAAATTGTGATGTGGTTAATGAACAAATCTATTTTTCATGTTTGAGAAAAGTCTAAAAGGTAGGAGAGTGTGCTCTTGTCTGCACAGACAATTAGAAATCTAGACCCTTGAAGCTTTTCTAGTTTTGAGATTTATGTTCCTTTAGTGGGCTTGTCACAGTGGGAAAAAGTAATCACCCTGTGAGAATGACCCAAGTGAGTATAGCTAGACCTAAGCACTCTGAGTCACTATAATAATTATGCCTTCCGGGATTAAAGTCTCAGAGGACGGGATTATTTGAGTTTTCTCTTTGAGATCTCTCATATCGGGCATTTTGTAGGGCCTCGTGGTCTCAATCATGCTTGCATGACTACATCTTGTTTCAGTACCTTGTCGGGCTATAGGCCTGAATCGCGCTTGCACGACTTCAAGGGGTAATTTTGAATGAAAGTCCTTACTAAGAACTTTAAGATAGAAGCTACCTGATTCACCTCCGAAAGGGGGATAATCTTTGTGCAAGAGAGATATTAACTCTCCCAAGATACTTGCTATATTGTGCCCCCATTAGCGTTTGGAGTCGGCTAATACGATGTTGGGAATCCATAGTGTGAGACTCAGCGACCGTATTCTAATTAGCTATTGGGTGTGTACCTGAGTCTGCAAGTAAAGGTTTTCTCTCTTAGCCAACTTCCTTAGGGTTAGCATGTTGTGCTTGAAGTCACTTTACATCCTTTGTGTTTGTTGTGTCTTTGTCTTGGAAACTGAAACTGAAACTCTGAAACTGGAAAACAATCAAAAACATCAAAAACTCAGTTATCAAAACTTTTTCCTTGTTAGAAAGTCATCCTTGTCCAATCTTGTGTCGTACGAGCTTTCTAGTTTGTCGTCCTGTTCTCTAAGAGTGATCATCTAGTTAATAGTAAATTGTCATACAAGTCACCACTTTAGAGAGTCATCATTTCCAGTTTGTCATACTACCTTCCACGAATTGTCGTCTGAGCAACACTAGACTTTCATATGAGTCTCCATTACTATTGTCAGTTTGTCATCTAATCAAGTCTAAACTATCATGTGAGTTTGAACAACAACTCGTACGAGAAACTATCTTTGTCATCTGGACTCTTCAAACTATCATCTGGGTCACATTATTCTGTCGTACAAGCCTATTTTTTCAGTAGTCCAGTAACCTATCCTTTTGTGTGCTTTTTTATATCTGTCATACTTGCCTAATCAATCTACAGTGAGTGTATATCTGATTTTTTTTAGCCTAAGCATAAACAATCTTGATAGTGTACCCCTTCCATTGTGTTACACGATTTTGTTGATTATATCTTAGCTAGTTCAATCAATCCTACATCAATATGATCAACCTAATCTACTTAGATCATGTCTTATATAGGACAGATTGTTCCTGAAACCAGACTTGTTCTTAATCACTTTACTCAATCATTACCTCAAACGCACAACTAGCTCCGATTTAATCTTGACATATATAACACTTCTAGCTCTCGATCACATTGATTATAAATACATGTTCAAACTATAAGTTCTCGTAAGAAAGGTAAGGAACAGTCCTTTTTATTGCAAACTAATCCATTCTTTATACAAGACCCCTTTTCTAACAAACCTTCGTCATCAAGTGTACCAATTTTTTTATCAACCCTTATCTCCCACCATGTCTAGAGAAAGGCAAGAAAGAGAAGTTGTTAAACACAATACTTATGATAATGTTAGCACCCATGCTACTAACAATGACTCCTCATCTAGCGAGTTTGAAGCTTCTAAACCTATAGAAGTTCTTATAAATAATTGTCAAAAGGATAAGGATTTCCAAAAAATGATGAAAATTATCATGGCCAGAGAAAAAGAAGAGCATTTTCTAGAGTTGGCAAAACAAGGTGCTAAACTTCCCATTGATTATAAAATTGAAAGCCTTATCACTAAAGAAGAAGATACTCCATTAATGTTGGTAAACAAATAGTTGTAAGCATTGCAAACTGAAATCAAGGAAATGAAAAACAAGGATAAATCATCTACGCAATATTCTTTGGACACGATCTACCCATTCCCATTTGACAAGAACCTTTACATGCATCCATTTCCTTCAAGAGTGGAAAGTCCTAAGTTTGATAAATATAATGGTAACTCAGATCCTCAAGACCATGTCCAAGAATTGTGTGCTTTATGTTTGGAGTTAATACACGAACAAACATATCTCATGCATCTCTTTTCAAGAAGTCTAGTACGACAAGCCATGGAGTGGTTTTCAAGCTTTCCTATGGGAATTAAATCTTTTGAGGAGTTGGTCAAATTGTTTCTTCAATAATACTCCTATAACATCCATCATTCAGTCACAATGATCAAGCTCTATAATACCAAACAGAAGACAGGAGAAACCTTTTCTCACTTTCCTTCAACATTGGAGAAAGATGTTCTCTAGATATTCACGACCTATTCCTGATTCTAAGAAGATGGACATCTTTGTTAATAATTTGATTCCTAAGTTTAAATATAATATCCAAATGCAAGTATACCCTTCATTCAACAAGATGGTGCACAAATTTCTCAAAATGGAAGATGTGCTTGTAAGGAAAGGAGATATATCACTTTATAAAGAAACACAACAAGGCTCTAGTTCCAAAGAGAAGAAAAAATACTAAAAATATGGCAAAGATAATAAGAGGAATGTCATTAATGACGGAGTGGTTGATATTGTTAAACCAAAATCAAAAGCAATAGTATTTAATCTGACTAGCAGCACACAAGCTCCCAAAGAAGCTGAAAGCGCTACAGAAAACACTCAGAAATCAAAAGAGTGGTTTAAAGAGAAGCCTTGGCTTTCAAAGCCTAAACTCAATTTCACTCCACTGGGAGAATCCTATGAATCGGTTCTTAAGACTTTACTGGCAAATGAACTAATCACATTTCCTGACAACTCCAAACCATATTATCCTGAAGTCAGACCCAAATGTTGGAGGGAAAAGGAGTACTGTGAATATCATCAAAACAAGGATCATACAACAAATAATTGCATGAAACTCAAACATGAGATTGAAGACCTTATCGATGCTGGAAAAATTATTGTTGGAATTCATGCAACCAATGTTGATTAGTTAACTTGGAGGTCAAGCATGAATGAATCAGCTTGCATTCACTCACTCTGATGGATGGGGTAAGTCACTTATCCCACTCCCCCCAGAAGCTTTGAATATTATGATGCATTGTATATGAGTACTGGTTGAACACAGTGGGGGAAGAGATGGATGGAAGCTTTCAAAGATCCCTTACCTACTTATGAGTAGGGTGATCCCTCAAAATCCAAGGGAGGTGCCAAAGTCAATTACACCTATACCAACAATGATAATGTGATAAACATGCTTGAACCTTCCCAATCTGAATATTGCAATGTGATCATAGTCAAAGATGAGAAAAACATACCGTGAACTGTGAATGGCATGACCCACGCTCAAAATAAAGTTACTCTCATAAGAGGTAGTTCCTCTTCTCCTGATCAGACATCATAAAATCCATTCACATCATCAAACCTACTGAATTTTTCAAACAAACAACCATATACGATCATGACTAAATCTAAACAGTTGGCTTCATCATCTTCTTCTGGTTATAGCATTGTTGAACAACTAAAATGAACTACCACTCAAATCTCCATTTTTGAACTGCTTAAGATCTCTTCTACTCATAGAAAGATTCTAGACAAAGCTTTGCTTTCTACTAACGTTCCTAAAGATTTAGATTTGGATCGGTTTGAATCTATGGTGAGTTACCTAACTTTACCTCACTACCGAACCTTCTCTGAAGAAGATGACAATTCCCTTAATCATCCACATAACCAACCATTTCACATTGAAGCTATGATTCATAAACACCGAGTCAAGCATGTTTTGATAGATGGAGGCATTGGGTTGAATATTTGTACCTACAATTTACTGATATAGTTGGGATTTTCTAATAATGTCATTGATCCAATAAAGAAAATAACAATCAAAGCTTATGATGAAGAAGAGAGAACCTCTAAAGGTCTGGTACTATTACTAATCAGGGTGGGACCTATGGAAAGAGATGTTATTTGTCAAGTGCTTGACCTTCCTCTATCATACAACATCTTTTTGGGTAGACCATGGATTCACGAAATGAAAGCAGTGCCATCGACTTACAATCAGTGCTTGAAATTTCCCTAAAATGGATTTGAATTCAGCGTTCCTACTTATACAAGCTACACCTGTAATGATTTAAAATAGTGTGTTGATACCCTTGTTCCTCATAAAAGAGCAACCTCTGCAACTGAGAGTTCAGAAACTTTGATGAAAGATTTATAAAAGAAATTGGAAATCACAGGTACTGGCATGGATGGATACAAGATAGAACCTGTACTTTCACTAATGAATCTTCCTCCATCACCAAGACAATCTAGAAAACCATCTAAGGCTATGAAACCACAAACTTCAATGGAAAACATCATCTATGATGGTACTTTTGTGCAATCCTCTACTTCTCTTGCAAATGAAATAGAAGAGGCATCTATTCTTGAATGGCTTTACAAAGGGGAAAATGAAGATAAGGAAGTGCAACGCTGTGAAATTTCTCCTAAACAATATGGTAAAGGCTATCAAATAATCCAACATATGGGATATTCAGGTACACATCCTCTAGGAAAGCACCAAGAAGGAATCATCAAACCTATTAAGCTACAAACTAAGTCTACAAATGATAAAAGTGGACTTGGATACCATCTAGAGGAGTCATCAAATAAAAAACACACTTCTCTTCAACGGTCTATGTGGAGGAACAAGACACTACATCAAATAACATAGGAAGCAAACACTCAACAAACTCAGGAAGAGTATGAGAAAGAACAAGAAGAATTGGCAATAAAGAGAGAAGAAGCAACTTGTAATCAAGTTCCTAATGTATCAGCAATAAAACTTCAAGAAGTAGAAATCCCAAAAGACGTGAGAGAAGAGGTGGAAGGAATTAAAGAAATGTTTGCACCATTAAACATTCATGTCACATATATGGGACAAATGCAAGAAGAGGATTCGGAAATAGACTTGAATGAGTATGAATGGGGTCCAGAGCCTCTATGAAATGCATCTACCGAATAAACTCTTGAAGAACCTAATGATATCATAGATGAAGCATAAGAGATAATACGCTTGAGGCTGCAACAAGAAATAGAAGAAATTAGACTAAAAAGACAAGAAGATTATGAGCAACAACTCAAAGAAGAAAAAGCATAGGAAAATTCCTCACCCATTGTATCTCCCTCTAATGAGATAGGAAAAATTAGATATGGGAATACAAATGAAGAACTAGAGGCTAAACAAGAAGGACCAGTTATTAGTCCAGAGGAAGTTGAATGGGAAAGAAGACAGAGATTAACAGAGCTATGTCAACAAGTATGTCAACTAAAATTTATTATTGAACCAGGTGATGGCAATACTATGAATTCCCTTGAACCTGTTGAATCCTTATCCCTGGTACATCCTAAGCTTATTGACCATACTTTAAAAGGTCAACCCATAGATATCCATACCTTTGCCAATGACTATACCTTAGCTTGCTATCTTAATGTTGTTGAACACATGAACTCTTCCACCAATGAACAAAGTGAGAACCTGATAGAAGAAAATGTTAAGTTTCTTAGTCTCAAAAAACAAAAAAACAAAAATAAGTGTTCCGATGGTGAAAACCACACTCTGGCGGTGTCAGAATAAAAAATAGTAAAAATTAAAAACATACCTAACAGTGAAAACCTCTTTGAGGCACCTGAAGGTGAGATACTTGATATTTTGCCTGGTCACTTTTGAGAGTGATCATCTATGGTAATTGAACCTACATAGCTAGTAAACATCGAAACAGAAGAAACTCAACATGTAATACATGTAGCTCAATCCCTATCAACAAAAGAATTGAAAGAATTTGCTAATTTCTTCACAGAGAAAAAGATCAATTTCACATGGACATATGTTGATATGTCAGGTTTGGATCCTAAGTCCATAATGCATCATCTTTATATGACTCCTAGGGTTAAACCTGTCAAGAAAAAGCTCTGAAAAATGCATCCTCATGTTGCATTACTTGTTAAGGCTGAGCTAGAAAAATTACTAAAAGCAGGATTCATCAGAGCAATTGATTATGCTGAGTGGATATCTAATATTGCACCTGTTTCCAAACTTGACAAATCAATACGTGTTTTCATAGATTTCAGAGACTTAAACAAAGCATGTCCAAAAGATGATTTTCCACAGCCTAACATAGACACGATAAGGGACATGGCTGCTGGCTATGAAATGTACTCTCTGATGGATGGTTTTTCCAAATACAATCAGATCAAAATTGCACCTGAGGATCAAGAGAAAACAACGTTCACCTGTGCCTGGGGAACTTTCTCCTGGAATGTTATGCCCTTTGGTTTAAATAATGTGGGTGCTACCTATCAAAGAGTTGTAACAACAATCTTTCATGAAATTATGCACAAAAATATGGAAGACTATGTCAATGATACCCTACTCAAATCTAGAAAAGATCAACACATCTCTTAGAACTGGGTCTAGTCTTAGACAAGATGGAAAAATTTAAACTCAGACTAAATCCTAAGAAATGTGCATTTGGAGTTACATCTGGAAAACTCCTAGGATACATTGTTTTAGCAAAAGGGATTGAAGTGGATCCAGAAAAAGTTAAAGCTATAATGGAAATTCCACCTCCAAAGAATGTCAGTCAAATGAGAACTCTACAAGGGCAACTCCAATCAATAAGATGCTTTATTTCTCAGCTAGTAGATAAGGCTCAACCATTCACAAAAAATAATATGCAAAGGAGTTACATACAACTGGGATGCAGAATGTGAACAACACCTAAAGCATATCAAGGAGTATCTTACTAATCCACCTATATTCATGCCACCAATTCAAGGCAAGCCTTTGATTCTTTATATATCAGCTACCAACACATCACCGGGGGCACTTTTGGCTCAACGAGATGAGAACAAAAAGGAAAGAGCTATATACTATATCAATAGGACATTGGTGTCGTATGAGATGAACTACACTATTATTGAGGAAGTTTGTTTGACTTTGGTCTTTGCATCAAAAAAATTAAGACATTACATGCTAGCACTTTCTATTAAACTGGTGGCTAAGATTGATCCTCTGAAGTATCTTCTAAGAAAAGTGACACTTACTGGGAGATTGGCTAAATGGGTTATGATACTCACAGAGTTTGACATTGAGTATGTAGAATGCAAATCTATTAAACGACAAGTCATTGTAGATCAACTTGTTGATGCTCTGATTGAAGACAATCAACCTTTGCACATAGAATTTCTGCATGAATCCATAATGCATCTTACTAAGCGATCCTGGAAAATGTTCTTTGATGGATCTTTTACACAACAAGGTTCTGGTGCTCGAATTCTTTTTATCACTTCTTAGAGGTACTCAATCCCAAAGGCGTACAAGATCCTCTTTCCTTGTACAAATAATATTGCAGAGTATGAAGCCTTGGTAAATGGAATTAAGCTGGCTATTGAATGGAAAGTTGATGAACTATATACATCTATGGAGATTCCCAGGTGATAATCAACCAGATCAATGATATATATCAAACTTCGAGATGAAAAAATGATGCCCTATAAAATAATGGTTGATGACCTTAAGAAATACTTTATCTTTGTATGATTTCAGCATATTCCTAGATCAACAAACAGAGCAGCAGATGCTATGGCTACATTAGCATCTATACCATAGCTACAAGAATCTGAGTTCCGATATGAGTTCCTAGTGGAAGAGCTACGTTATCATGCTTATGATTTCCATGAGTCCCAGATGGTTTGTTCTATCATTAGACATGACTCATCTTGCTATAGCCATATCTACTCTTACTTACATGATCAAATTATCCCAAATAACCTTACCTATAATGAGAAAAGAAACCTGATCCAAAATGCTTCATAGTATGTCATCATCGCTAACGATCTATATAGGCGAGGTTTGGATAGAGCTTTTCTTAGGTGTCTAGAACTTGAAGAATCCCAACGTGCTTTATCTGAAGTTCATGAAGGTATTTGTGGTTGTCACTCAAATGATCTAACTCTAGCTTGGAAACTGCTAAGGGCTGGCTATTACTGGCCAGATATGGAAAATGATGCTGTAAGATTTGTTAAAACTTGTGAGAAGTGTCAGCTACATGGGAGTCTCATACATGCTCAAGCAAGGGAACTAATACCTTTTATCACACATTGGCCTTTTCAGCAATGGGCGTTTGATCTCATTTGCCAAATCTATCTTCCATCATCTAATGGACACAAGTTCATCATAACTGCCATTGAGTACTTCACTAAGTGAGTTGAAGTAGTTCCACTAATCAAAGCAACCGGCAAACAGATGTTTATGTTCATTCTTAACTACATCATCTGCAGGTATGGAATCCCTTCTTCAATTGTGACTGACAATGGAGGGCAGTTCAAAAACAAAGATCTAGATGATCTTTGTGACAAGTTCAAAATCAAACAACATTGGTCTTCTATATACTTCCCTCAAGGTAATGGACAAGCCAAAGCATCTAACAAAACTTTGTTAACCATCTTGCATACAACTATCAACAAATCTAGGAAGGATTGGCACCTACAGCTCAATCTTGCACTATGGGCTTATAGAAAAAGTATCAGAACACCTACTGAAGCTACACCTTTTGCTTTGGTATATGGGGTTGTAGTCTTGCTTATTGATGTTGAAACTCTTTCTTTGAGAGTTTCTTTGCAAGGTCTTATTACTGATGAAGATCATAGAATATCTAGATTGCAAGAACTTGAGTTGCTAGATGAACATTGGCAAGTGATGTTTGATCATCTGAGAGCTTATCAAAAGAGAATGTCTAGAAGTTATAACAAGAAAGTTTGACAAAGAGAATTTCAGGTTGGTGACCTTGTTTAGAAAAAGAATCCTAAAAAATCAATAGTTTTGAGAACAAAAAGAGAAGTTTGAACCCAACGTATTGGGTCCCTACATTGTTACTACAGTCTTTGGCTCTGGCACTTATCAACTCTAAACACAAGAAGTGAATAGCTCCATGAACCGATCAACACTATTCAATTGAAGAAATTCTACACTTAGCATTCTCTTCTCTTTTAACCTGTACAGCTAAAAAGTTAAAATATATATATATATAAAACAACAACAAAAAATTGCATTGCATATCATTTTATTCAAAGCAATGCATCGCATATAGTTTCTTTTTTTAAATGCATCGCATTCATAAAAAAATGTGTATTTGCATATAGCAGCATTAATAAAACAAGGCAACTGTCCAAGTTTATCATTTGTTTGCATTCAAGACAAACAAGGGTCGTCTCCTTTCTTAGATATTCGGACATGAAGTTTTTGAGGTCCTAAGGTCATTCATTTTCAACATCACCCCATGATGGCGCTTTACTTATGGTTGGGTAGTGATTTAACTATTTGAGACTTGTTAACCCAAAGTCTATCAATTTCTATATCTCAAACACATTAACAAAATCTCTAATTCATTCTAGACACCTAGTTGATCATATGACTAGTGAAAAATTTAAAAATCTACTTCAACGCCACTGTAATTGTCACACCCAAGTAAGTTTCATTACTTAAAAGTCAAGGAAAGAAAATAAAAAAGTAAAAAAAAGCTATGCCAAATATTCATCTCAAAGCAAAAGAGAAATGATATATAACTGGAATATCACGCATACAAGTGTGACAAAAAGCTTGACTATGGGAACATGCGAGTAACTCCATCAAGGCTATGGATGCCTGTTGGCAATGGAGCAATATTTGAGAAATTACAGTCTATAACCTCATTGGAGCTCTAAAAGCCTTCTGGTAGCGAGGCTCTATTCGGGATGCTTTTGAAGTTAGAATAATCTAGGTAGCTAGTTATACAGGATGCTAAGGATATTTAGTGAACACAAGAGAAGGAATTAAATCATTTTCACTCACATGGGCAAAAGAAGATCAAAGTTTCAAGAACCAATGGGGAATTTTTTCACGTCTCCATTTGTAAATCCTAGTCACAAAGTGTTTTAATTTGGATGTTCCAGGGGACCTTAATGATTGATGACCACTTATCTATGAAATATTTTGTACCTCCAATTCAATTGGTGTATTATGAAATGCTAAACAAACACAGTCATCCTTGTTCGAATAGGAAATGCATCTTTATCATGCATATTGCATTAACATAGGTCATATAAAAAATTCATTGTCTCCACATGCATTCTACAGATCATCATGTCATATAGGTCTGCATTGTGTGTGTAAAAAGTGGATAAAGTTTGCAAGTTGTAAGACACAACACTTGAATAAATCATTGCATGCATGGTCAGACAGATATAATCATGAATATAAAAAACCATAAAAAATCGACCTATTGCATTCTAAAAGATGCGAGTACAGACTTGCTCTCAGATTTGTCTAAGCAATACCAGTGACTATACTACACCAAGATGAAGGATTTAATCTATATGAGCACAAGAATTAAGCTAAATGTATGCAAGATTAAGCTAGATGATTGAATATTAAGCTAGATGAATTCAAGCAATCATGATTAAACTAAGTATGCAAAAAGCTAAACTAAGATGCAATAATCTCAAAGCATAATATTTTCAATGACTCCAAAGCAAAAAATGCACAATAACAATAAATCTCCAGGGTGCCTTGAATGAGAGATGAAGGGCTGAATTTATAGAGACTGAAAAGAGAGACCAAAGGTCAAGATCAATTAACAATGAGTGGTTGAGATTACTCAACAAAAATCTCAATCCAGGGTAATTGAAATAATTGAGAGATCAGATTAAGTTAACCTTCAGATAGATTCCAATTATAGCCTAATTGAATGCATTCAGATTATAAGTTTGAGTTTGCATTGGAGATAAAATTAGTTGATTCCATGCACTTGAGATAAAATTAGTTGATTCCATGCACATTTCTTTAATTTGCTCAAAAATTTTATTTAGAAAAAGCCTTTTCAATGCAACTGAACCTCTTTCCTCAAGAAAAGCTTTGAGTTTTAGTTTTAGAGAAAATGATTAATTCAATTTAATTCCTTTTCTGAAATTTCTCAAGTTATCTCAATTTTAGAAAAAGAAATATCTTAAGTTTTATTTCTTCGCTCAATTTAATTCCTTTCTTTTGTTTTCAATTTAACTCTTTCTTTTGCATATTATTTCCTCTTTTTGTGATTAATCTCTTTTTTGTAAATCAATTCCTCTTTTTCTTTAAATTAATTCCTTTTTTTGTGATTTAAATGGCAAATTTATTTATTAATTAAATATGCTAGGATGTTTAATTAAATAAATAGAATAATTGATCAAAATGATTTACTTGGAATGATTTAATTAATTAAATGAACATTTAATTAATATAGAGTGATTAATTTGCCATGTAATATTAATGATTGAAGAATTAATTAATTAGGCACTCAAGGTTGATTTAATTGCCTTTGGCTAGGACCTTGGTGATGTTGTCGAGATTAGGGGCCCATAGTTTAGGTGACAATTTTTAGCATATTACATTTGCCCCTCTTTGAATTAATGTATGAGCAGCGCGTTGGTTCAAAGAATAGTTGATGTCAAATAGATATCAGTTCTGAACTTGATGGATCACAACTTGATGAAGAGCAAGATGTTTAGCTTGATTTGAAGCGATGAAACTGAATAGATTTGATTAAAGCAATATCGATCCTAAACTTGATTGAACTAGGACCGATGCAGAGCGAGATACCATTCTTGGACTTGATTGATCAAGAAACGAGCATCAATCTAGAACTTGATTGAACTAGATTAAGCTAAGAGATGAAACTGATTTCAAACTTGATTGAACAAGATCCGACTGAGAAAGAGATAAAACCGATTCCAAACTTGATTGAACAAGAATCGACTGAGCGAGAGATAAAACTAATTCCAAACTTAATTGAACAAGAATCAACTGAGCAAAGCGAACTGATTCCAAACTTGATTGAACAAGAATCGACTGAGCGAGAGATAAAATCGATTTTGAACTTGATTGAACAAGAACTGATTGAGAAAAGTGAGAATGTCCATCTTGATTTGATGTGATGAAACTGAACACCAATTTGAAGATTGATTCAGATAAGGACAAAAATTGTTATGCCCCTAGAGATTTCTTTATTTGACATCAAAGAATCTCAACTTAATATGACGTGATTTAGTTAAGATGCACCTAGTAACAAGGTTTAGTTGATTTTCTTTGACTAAAAAGATTTTTGCTCAACTTTAGATGAAGATTTAAAAAATTTCTTGACTTTTGAATAAAGATAATCATTGAAAAGATGTAATGAGTTTTTAGATGTAATGAATATGCCCCCTCAGGAGAAAAATCAAAAGATAGCGAGGATACAATGATTTTAGGAAATTTTGAAAAGATAAAAAGATTTAGCGATGATAATTTGAGCACGAAGATTGATGTTGAAGATTTTAAATTAGAATTGATTTGCACGCAAAATGATTCAAAAAAAAGCTATCGAAAGACGCAAATACCAAGTGGTCAACGTTGTGAAATTTTGACTAGAAAATTCACATCAGATTTCGATTTCGATCTTGAAAATGGACTCGGGACAGTCGATTTAGTCAAGGGTACAAATTTGATGTCCATCGGAGCAAGATTGAAAATTAGGGTTTGGGCTATATAAGGGGTTCCATGTGTCATTGTCAATTCATTTTTACCTCTCAAAGTTTAAATTTCAAAAACCTCTTGCAAAGAAAAATGACAATTCCTATTCAAGACCATTGATTCAAGCATCGAAGATGACATAATCGATCGCGGAACTATCCCCCAGCAGCAAGTGATCGATCTTAAGCCTTGTGCATTTCTCATTTTTTGATTTTTTGTTGAATTTTGCATTTTGAATTTCATTTGAAGTCGTTTTGTATTGTTTTGTCGTGCGGTTTATTATTGTTTCTCATACGAGTATCCGCCACTTTATATTTCGTCGTATGGTCATATAGGGTTTGTAGTCTTGTTTTTACCCTTGTATCATACGGGAGTGTTCTTCAGAGACCATTTAATCATGCAACATTTTACTATTTATCGTATAAGATGGTTTACTCGTGTGGGTCATAAAGTTTGCTTGTATGAGACGCTACTTGATTGTGGTAACTCGTATGGAAAATAACAAGTATTTTTCAAGGTCTAAAGAGCAATTTTGCTTTTTTTATGTTGTAATTTTGGATTCTTTAGCATGTTTAACACATTCTTAGGGCAAATTTGATCACGTACTAATGAGTTTTGTGTTCGATTTTGCAGATTTAGTTGCTTGATATTCAATTTCGGTGCACATATCCACTGACTATGAGATTAGTGTGTGACATATCAGATGCATGGATAGGTCACATTGGGTTGTGTGGATTCGGATACTTGTTGTAGATGTTGGATATCCATGTGAATCATAGTTTATTGACTACATTGGTTGAGCATTTCCATTCTAAGCATAACACTTATCATTTGCTGGTTGGAGAGATGACGATCACTCCTGATGATATTTACAAGATATTGAGGATTCCTTTCACTAGAGATAAGGTAGATTACGATTTGAGTCCATGGCTGGGCATTGAGACTCTTAGACATATTTTCCATGATGATACTATCCTTGATCCTGTTATCACTTGGGATAATTTGTTGAGTAGGTATGGTGCAGAGTACCCTCTTGCATGCATTTTGGCTGGCCTGATTGGTTGTTTCATGATGCCTGACAGAGGACAATAGGGATTCTTATATGGATGGGGTAAAATGCTAGAGAGATTGTTGACTTGTCCAATTAGATTAGGTTGGGGTTCATGCTTACTCGTGCATATGTACCATGAGATGCATGAGATCGCCTATCGAGAGGGGAAGAGCATGGCAGTAGGTGTCCTAGTTTTGCAGATATGGGCATGGGAGCATATTCTTGTTTGGTGACCTATTGTGGATGA
Organism: Cryptomeria japonica; assembly: GCF_030272615.1. Taxonomy (NCBI): domain Eukaryota; kingdom Viridiplantae; phylum Streptophyta; class Pinopsida; order Cupressales; family Cupressaceae; genus Cryptomeria; species Cryptomeria japonica. Next base: position 356,180,839 of record NC_081413.1, read on the forward strand.
TTTGAGGGAGGCACATCAGCCTATCGTATGTCGGTATACAGGTTATATCACACAACCCCACCTGGGAAAGACTAATTTTTGAAGGAGGTAGTTAGATGACTTGATCATTGTAGTATGGAGACCATATAGGGGTCTAGAGCAGTGGGATAGTTGGAGGGTACAACGGAGAGATATGTTTATGAATAGACCTCTCATTGACAAATTGACCACTATTTTAGAGCAGTTTGTAGTGTCTAGGGTTTTGAGACAGTATGGGAGACCACAGAGTATATCCCAGGAGTTTACAACGTATGCTAGATATAGGGACGAGGAGAGATGAGGATGGGCACCTAGACTCTCGTATGCCTTGACCATGCAAGAGTTAGTGGGTATACAGCCGTAGAGATGGGAGTACTTGTAGGATGTGGCAGATGCAGGGGTATTGCCCCAGTATAGAGATTGGTTTCAGAGACATCCATTCCCTCGATTTATAGATCCTGGAGAGCATGCACCTCTTATAGATAAGGTAGGTTGCAGAGGATGCACCATCACAGGTACATGGATGAGTTCAAGAATAGGGACAAAGAGAAGATCCACCTAGGTGGACATGAGGTGATCCTAGTGCTAGTCGCAGCAGGGCACCAGCGGGAGGTCGATAGTGACAAAGAGGGGAGGGTGGATCCTTAGGACCTATTGGGGGTGAGGCTGGGGGGACTAGGGTAGCAGAGGTTGGAGATGAGGAGGAGAGAGAGGCTCCTCAGCAGGTGAGGCAACAGAGAGAAGAGCAGGGAGGTGGAGAGGAAGAGGTAGGGAGAGACATGGTTCAGTCTTTGAGGGTGAGGGTGATAGGTTTGCAGTCACAGTTGACAGTGGCACAAATGCATTTGGTAGAGTGAGACTGATAGATCATTGAGAACAGAGCTGAGTGGGATCGATAGATTGCAGAAATGAGAGCAGAGCGAGATGCTCTTCAGCAAGAGGTTTTGCATCAGATGAGTCGGGTAGCTTATTATGTTGTAGCTTATAGCGTAGCGGTCCTAGTAGCATAATAGGTTGTGTCATATTGTCAGTATATGGCTCAATTTGAGGGAGCTAGGTCACCCAGATAGAACAATGGTCAGCAGGCACCACCGCCTCCACCTGGAAATGAGGGAGAGGCAGAGAGATAGATTTTTATACCTCCTAGATTTTGTTATATACCCCATTTTTGTAGCTTATATGATTCTTGAGCTCCGATGAGACATTGTGTATGACAGTTGATATCATTTGTACTCTTAAACACTAAGATTATGATGAGATATACGAGCTCTTAATTTGATTTCATCGTACTTATATTGATTGATTATGAGATGTATTTCTATATGCTTTATTCTATATGTATGCATATCTTTCAGTATGGATGTATGTAATGGAGATGAATATGGGTGTTTTTTTTTTCATTTCTTTTTCATATGAAAATAAATGATGAAAATGAGTAACTAGTAATGCAAATGTTTATTTTTCATGCAGTAATATGAATGCAAATAAATATTTAATGAAATTTATGGATCTATAAAAGATGCTCATGTGTTCAACTAACCATCTCAATACACAAGTACTCGATTAGAGAAACGATGATGGAAAAGAAAAAGGTACCACTTGGCCGATAAATGATGATTGCTTCAGACTCTCATTCAAAATATAAAGAGATCATTGTTATCATGTCGAAATCACTCGAAATGCCTAAAATTTAGAATGAATGCAACTTAAACTTAGTCACTGGATTTGGTAATACTAAATTATCATCATTGAGCCTTTTACAAACACAACTGGAAAAATAGAGTTCCTTCCTTTTTATATGCAACTATTGATTATCTTGTCTGCAATGACCCTTTTATCGTTCATATCCTTGGATAGATTGTGCATGCATTCGGATTGCACATTAAAGAAATTCCCTCAAAATAGACAAAGAAATGACTCCAACCTCCCTGTAGCATACAAATAAGTGGAGTTGAGGTATGTGTGGCGATTTCACCTTGATGTGAAGGCACTTATCATAGACACCCAATTTATTAGATGTTTCTAGATCATCAAAATCACTCTTACAAGAAGAAAACAAAGAAAAAGTATTATGCCCCCAATCCTTGCTCTTCTTAGTCAAGGTAGACTTCCTCGAATTACTCAAAGGGAATAATAATTGAAAACCAATTTAAAAGACAACACATAGAAAATTTCAATCATATCTCAAACAATTTAATGATTGTTTTCAATAGTCTTGTTTTGCTTGTTTACTTAGTGATAAAACTCGACGGTATGTGGAGATAGATGATTGACTTAGAGTGGATGACCTGGTACTACCGACAAAAAGATGGCATGGTTAAACTGCTTAGGACATTTATATTGATCAGTCTGTTGGTGCCCAAAACCGCAGATTGGAAAACCCAAAGACTTGCCAACTCCTTAGGAAATCCAATCAGCCTTGGCCAACGAACAGGGATGGTCGAAGACCAAATCCCTCCGCACTTCAGGCTCCACAAGACCTAGGTGGGTGTACCCTTCCCTCTCAAGCATAAAAGAGTTATTTAAATGTGGATTTAAACCTCTAAGCAAGTTTACACAACTGGCAAATTAGTGTTCTGCAGCTATGTTATATCATGTGCTCTAACTGAATACTTTGAAAACTGAAAACTGAATATGAATAAAAGTGTATGTTAAAGATATTGTATATTGAAAATGAAATGCTTTCAGGACTTGAATGAAATCTGCAAGGATTAGTTCAAATAGGATATGGAAGAATGTTTCTCTATAAGGACCTTATGCATACAAATCAAAATCTTAGAAATAAATAACAGACCAGTGCCTCTATCTAGGAATATGCATGATACTTTGTGGACAAATAATTCAATTAAACTCTTGAGATAGTTTTCTGACAACTTGTAACATAAGACTATCAATACAGAGGTTCCATTAAGTGCTATAAGAACATGAAGAAGCAAAACTTATATTCAATTATAACAACTTATGGTGGCACACTGTATTAAACCCTTTATCAGATTTATCAAGAGGACAAAATGAAATTCATCAACACAAAAGTATACACGAATTCTGGAATTGAAACAGCAAATCTTGTATATTAATTTTTGGAGAGTGAATGCATACAATAGCTACACTTACAGATACTCCATTACACAGTGATTGCTCAAAATGATACTTCCATTCCTACAGACTTCTCCAATACAGACATCCCATAGCCCCTACTAGCAGCCTGACAAATTGTGAATCGTTCCTTTTTTTAATTGAAAAAGACTCCCTATAAATACCTGATCCAAAAGACATATGTGAAAGGACACACCCTTTCGCATATAGGAGGGAGTTATAGACAGTTGTTTTTCCAAAGGACACACCCTCTGGTTTACAGAGATAATTACATTTGAATCCCTAAAATACACACTAAATAAAGCTTTATTAATATTCTTTATAATCTTTCACTTTGATTAAATTCCACTTCCGCTCTTGCTTAAGCTCCTCATTTACAAACTTTGATCAAAGTTCCCGCATATAAATTGAACCAATCAAGTTCCTTAAATAGCAAATAGATCATGACTTACCTTTGATTAATTTTTGCATTAAAAACTATATCTTTTCAGATACGTAAAATTTGATCGTAATTCACTTTGATCCAAATATTTAACCCTCTGGGAAAATACTTTTCAAAAATTCATACTTTGATTCCGCATAAAATCAACCCTAATACATACATGTATCATTTATTCACTTAGGGTGAAAATATTTACAAGCAAATAATAATAACGTAATGTTAAAATATATTAGGTCATCATGAGTTAAAAACATTATTCATGGTAAGAGCACTTGCAAAATGTAATTTTCCTTATGATAAAATATATCCCTTTATAATTTCTCAAAAGGATAATGTCAAAATACTATCATGTCATATGTTGTAAACAAGTCTTTATTTACCAAAATGCTTTTGCAAATGATGAATGACAATATCAAAATATTAAAAAAATTTAAGTAAAGGATACTTCCTGTGTCCGTGTAAGCTAAAGAATAAAATATCCTACACAAAACATAAGAAAATCAAATAACTTGATAACTCATATTTTTTACTTTCTAGGGATATATTTAAAATCATTGATAAAATCTTCCCTATGCAAATAAAAATAGTTTCCCCTAAAGAGATATATAACCTTTGCACATAATTAGGGTAAAGTGTTCCTAAAAAATATGATATCATAATAATTAATATAAAGCTCCAGAAATAAATGAAATTTCCTTTGAATAACCTTTTTATAATAAAACATCCCAATGAAGATAATTTTTTTTACTCTCGCTTTAACCATTTCCAAAAGCAAGAATATTATTCTAATTACCTCTTTTCCAAAAAAGAAAAAAATTAACTATTGAATGCTAATAATCACTTATCCTTGATATAAGAATCTTTTTCATCAATAATACTTTAAAGATGATTCAAGATAAAAATGTTAGATTTTCACCATCAAACATTATAAAAAAGGCTATTCTTTATCAAAGTATTTTTACCCATTATAATAATTAAAATGAAAAATTATTTAAAGCCTATAGGTAAAAAATACTTCCTTAATATGCACTTAGTAGAAATAATTTCTCATCCTATCCTGGCTTGATTCCGTATTTGCAACCATATACATACCTGGAAATCGAACACCTTGTTCATGCATCAAAGTAAGTTGCAGGGAACTTGGAGTGGAATAGATACTTGATCTAAATAATTGTAGAGAGAGATTTGCTTCCTAGTATGAATCTGGAACCTTAAAAATTTTAATTTTTAAGGGTCCAACATAGTCAATTACCCTAAGACTAGGACATTGATCGGTTTCAAGCCATGAGAGTTCCAAAAGAACCAGGATGTCACAAAAGCGACAAAAAGATATGTACAAGCTAAAGAAAAGATGCAGGACTTCAGTACAAGAGAGAAGACTAACATGGATAAAATTCAGCAGCCATACTGATTGATTTCATTGTTTTGATTTGTGTGATCATTGACAGGAATGTCTAGTTTCAAAGAGTAAGTACCTCGTATAAGACCGATTTGTCTAGTTTTGAGTGTACACGTCTTTGTATAAGACATGTTGTTGTTTGATAGAGATTTGATAGATTGATTAACAAGACATGTGATAAGTTTGATTGAAGACCTTGAGAGTTTGTCTGTAGTTCATTCGGTTTGAAAGATAGTTTATGCTTTCTTGATTTGATTTCTCAATTTTTTATTTTTTTGGAGAATTTTTAATTTTTAGGGTTTCTCCAGCTATGCCCCCAATATGCAGACATATATGACATGATGATATGCAGAATGCATATAAAGACAATGATTTTTTGATATGACCTATGTTAATGCAATATGCATGATGAAGATGCATTTCCTATTCAAACAAGGATGACCATGTTTGTTCAATATTTTGTAATACACCAATTGAATTGGAGGTACAAAACATTTCATAGATAAGCGGGCAATCGATCCGTAAGGTCCCTTGGAACATCCAAATTAACACACTTAGTGACTAGGATTTACAAATGGAGACGCGGAAAAATTTCTCATAGATTCTTGAAACTTTGATCTTCTTTTGCCCATGTGAGTGAAAATGAGTTAATTCATGCTCTTGTGTTCACTAAAGATCCTTAGCATCCTATATGACTATCTACATGGATTATCCTAACTTCAAAAGCATCCCGAATAGAGGCTCATTGCCAGCAATCTTTTAGAGCTCTGACGAGGTTATAGATTGTAATTTCTCAAATATTGCTCCATTGCCAGTAGGCGTTCATAGCCCTGATGGAGTTACTAACATGTTCCCATAGTCAAGCTTTTTCTCACACTTTGTATGCATGATATTTTAGTTATATATCATTTTTGTTTTTCCTTGAGATGGATATTTGGCATAGCAGGTTTTCTTTTATATTTTCTTGCCTTTTGTAAGTAATGAAACCTACTTGGGTGTGACAATTACAGTGGAGCTGAAGTAGAATTTTAGATTTTTCACTAGTCATATGATCAACTAGGTGCCTAGAATGAATTAGAGATTTTGTTAATGTGTTTGAGATATAGCAATTGATAGATTTTGGGTTAACAAGTCTCAAATAGTGAAATCATTACCCAACCATAAGTAAAGCATCGTCATAGGGTAATGTTGAAAATCAATGACCTTAGGATGTCCAAGACTTCATGTCCGAATATCTAAGAAAGGAGACAACCCTTGTTTGCCTTGAATGCAAACAAATGACAAACTTGGACAATTGCCTTGTTTTATTAATGTTGCTATATGCAAATGCAACAATTATGTGAATATGATGCATTTGAAAAAGAAACTATATGCAATGCAGTTCTTTTAAGAGAATGATATTCAATGCAGAAAGAAAATGCTAAACTAACCTAGCCCTTAGATATAATATCATTTAAAGGTGCATGTTATTCATAGGGTCAGAAAGTTTTGTGTAGGTAGTTCATCTGTCTTTTCTTGAAGAGTCGGATAAAGATGTCTTTTCCCATAGGATATAAGGACTCACCTAAGTATACATGTTCAACATCTCTGATGTTGACTTCCTTAGTTTTTTGGATTTTATGATGAAACTAGGGTAAAGTCTTATGCAAAGGATTGGATAAGGGGGATAGAAGGGTGAAAAAGAGGTGTTGGATAATGGATCAGATATTGAAAGTTTGGTGAATGAGTGAATGGAAACGTTTGTGGGACCACCATTGGCACACATCTTGAGGGATGGTGGATTGATGGAGGAAAAGTGGATCTCAAATTTTGAGATTTGGATGTAGGAACAACTAGGGATTTTGGGACATAAGGATCCAAAATGGATGAAGGAGGTGATGGAGGAATAGATTTGGAAGGTTTGGATGGAGGAACAACAATCTTGGATGTTGATTTGGATTTTTCTTTACATTGTTGTGCTTCAAGGAGCCACTTAGGGATCCACATGGTTTTTTATTTTTCATACTTTTGTAGCTCCTTGGAATGCATTGCTTCTACAAGTGCCTTAGGAACCCATATAACTTTTGATTTTTATTTCTTTTTCTCAGTGGGCCTTTGTGTCCTTTTAGATTTTTCTTTTTCTTTTTGGATCATATTTTTCTTTGTTTTGACATATCGATTAGATGAGACATGTTGATCCTTGAATACATGTGGATTACTTGACTTATGAATTTTATGCTTGGAATCCAAATTTCTTGGAGAAGGAAAAGAATGAGTAGATGGACTAAAATGATATGGAGGTATTTTGGATGGATGGAAGGTGCTTGAAGATGTATTTGGATTTTGGTTTAATAGGGATACCAACATCTTCAAGAATTTCACTGAGGCCATGACCCTTAATATTGTCTTTAACATGGAGGGGTTCTTGCTTGTGAAGGTCTACCCCTTTGTGTTTATAAATATTTTGACTTGTAGGATCATGAGAGGGATTTGTAGGCATGATGGATATTTGAGGTGAACATGGAGGATTATGACAAGGAGATAAAGAGATACTTTGATCTTGACATGGAAGAGGACCATTGGATAGAGTAGGAAGGGGGTTTGACTCTTCATTTTGAATAGGATCATTTGAAAAGGTGGAAGAGGCATCATGATCTTCCTTAGGAAGGATGCTTTGATCTTGAGATGGAAAGGGATCATCTTGGAAGAAATGGAAAGGTATAAGGGAATCATCATGGGGCTCTAGGGAGGTAGGATCTTTTTCAACCATTGGATGGGATGGCCCTTGAGATATCCCTTGAGGATCAACATGAGAAGTTTCATCATTAGGCTCATTATTTGAGGGACATGGTATGGATTGTTGTTGAGAAGCCTTAGGAGATGGAGGCATCATGGAAGAGATGGAGGCTACATGTGGGCCATTGCTAGACACAGGTTCAAAATTTTGATCATGCTTGGTAATGACATCCAGTGTCTCCTTAGGTGATTTTTTAGGATCTTCAATTTCAATAACACCATCATCAAGGAGGTCTTGAATTTTATGTTTTGATTCGATACACATTGAAATCTTATGTTTGTTATGCCTATGGTATGCATAGTAATTTCTCAAAAATTCACATCCCCATGTGGTTTTTTTAGGCAATATGATAAGATTGTTCTTAAGAAGCTCTTCCAAAGATGGCTCAATAGATTGCCCCAAAGGTGTAAACTGTCTATCTAGGGGATAGATTTTTTTTTGTCTTGGTGAAGGTGTCTTGTGGTCTTGTATGAGATTTGGCTTTTGATTTTCAATTACTTTCTATTCCACCTTATATAATTGTTTTAGCATTTCTTGAAGTCTGGTGCTCTTGATATCATGAAATTTTATCTCAAGAGGTGTCATTAAATCTTTTTGTCGGACTTGAATGTCATATATTTCTCTCTTGAGATATTGAATTTTGTGTGCCAAGGTAGCCATGGGCTTCTTACTTTCATCAGAATTTTTAGAAGAGTTGCTGGTTCGAACAAGCATTTATAATCGACTGGACTGAGAGCCAGATGTGATGTAGATGACAAGATTAAATTAAAGCTAGTTATGCATTTTAACATAGTGATTAAAGAGGTGAATAAGACTTAGCCTGGTTTCAGGAACAATCTATCTTGTGTAAGATGTGATATAAGCAACCTAGGTTGATTAAGTTTGGTAAGTGATTGATAAGCAATTTGATAAGTTTGATAATTGATTGATTTGAACTAGCTGGGAGATGATCGACAAAATCATGCAACACAACAACATGGGAATACTATCGAGGTTGTTTATGCTCAGGATGGAAAAGACCAAATATATGCTCATTGTAGATCGATTAGGAAAGTATGATAGTTATAGAAAAGTATGCAAACAAACAAGTTTTGGATTGAAAAAATTAGAAATTCGTACGATAGAGTATTCTGACCCAGAAGACAATTTAACTATTTCCAGACGATACAGGAAGTTTCTCATATGATTTTCTACCTATACTCACACACAAGTTTAAGGTTCTCCAGACAATAATCTGATGAGGATAATGATTATTCATACAACAATGTTTCTAAGGCCATATGACAATTCTCAAGGACCAGGACGATAGTTCTGACATGACCAAATGACAAACTGGCATGATGAATCTAAGGTATTCAGAATCGTACGATAACAGGTATATAACCAAATGACAAAAGAGTAGACTCATACAACAATAGATATAGCTAGATGAGAAAATAGTAGACTCGTACGACAGAGGACTAGACAGAGATGAGTTTCTAACAAGGATGGAGTTTTGATCACTGAGTTTTTGGACATTTTTTATTATTTTCTCCAGTTTTAGTTTCAAGGATGAAAACACAGCAAACAAGAAAGATGTATAATGACTTCAATCACAACACACTAACCCTACAAAACTTGGCTGAGAGAGAAAATCTTTGCTTGCAGACTCAGGTACACACCCAATAGCTAATTAGAATATGGTCACTAAGTCTCACACAATGGATTCTCAATGCCATATTAGCCAACTCCAAATGCTAATGGGGGCACGAAATGGCAAGTATCTTGGGAGAGTTACTATCTCTCTTGCACAAAGATTATCCCCCTTTTGGAGGTGAATCGGGTAGCTTCTATCTTATATTTATTAGTAAGGAATTTCATTCGAAATTACCCCTTGAAGTCATGCAAGCATGATTGAGGCCTATAGCCCAATAAGGTACCGAAACAAGTTGTAGTCACGTAAACATGAATGAGACCATGAGGCCCTAAATAATGCCCAATATGAGAGATCTCAAAGAGAAAACTCAAATAATCCTATCCTTTGAGACTTTAATCCCAAGAGGCGTATTTATTATAGTGAGTTGGAATGCTCAGGTCCAGATGTACTCACTTGGGTTGTTCTCACAGGGTGATTACTTTTTCCCATAGTGGTAGGCCCGCTAAAGGTACACAAAGCTCAAACTTAGAAAAAGCTTCAAGGGTCTGGACTTTTGATTGTCTGTGCAGACAAGAGCATACTTTCCTACCTCTTATATTTTTCTTAAAACACAAAAGATAGATTTGTTTATTAACCAAATAGCAATTTAAGTTCCTAAAAATGAATTTAAAGAATACACGATATTCACTTGAATCTCCTCGGGAAACCTGCAAAAACAACGAATCAGTAGTCATATTGTTTTTGTGCGATATTTTGTTTATTAACCAAATAGCAATTTAAGTGCCTAAAAATAAATTTAAAGAATACACGATATTCACTTGAATCTCCTCAGGCAACCTGGAAAAACAATGAATCAATAGTCATATTGTTTTTGTGCAACATGCGTGTTTTTTGACAAACATTCTCCAAAAATGGGTAAGGCTATAAAAAAATCTCTCAAGAAGACAGAAAACAAGCCAAGGTTAGCATTAGTACCATCAAAATTCTATAAAAAACCCTAAAAATGCAGTCTATTTTAATACAAGAAACCAGAAAAATCATATGATAATTCTCACCCAATCGTATGATAATTCACCACGGACCATATAAGAACCTACAGATTGTCGTACTAGCCTCTGTGAAAACTCATACGAGTTTTAGCAGTAACTGTATGGATAAAATCCAAAAAATAAAAAATAAGTTGATTTGTAAGGCCGAAAATTATAGTCTTCTGCCCCACGGTGGGTGCCAAAAATGTGTGTTTGAAAAGTGGATAAAGTCTGCAAGTTGTAAGACACAACACTTGAATAAATCATTCCATGCATGGTTAGACATATATAATCATGAATATAAAAAACCATAACAAATCGACCTATTGCTTTCTAAAAGATGCGAGTATAGACTTTCTCTCAGGTTTGTCTAAACAATACCAGTGACTAGACTACACCAAGATGAAGGATTTAATCTATATGAGCATAAGAATTAAGCTAAATGTATGCAAGATTAAGCTAGATGAATGAATATTAAGATAGATGTATTCAAGCAATCATGATTAAACTAAGTATGCAAAAAGCTAAACTAAGATGCAATAATCTCAAAGTACAATATTTTCAATGACTCCAGAGCAAAAAGTGCACAATAACAATAAATCTCTAGGTTGTCTTAAATGAGAGATGAAGGGCTGGATTTATAGAGGCTCAAAAGAGAGACCAATGGTCAAGATTGATTAACAATGAGTGTTTGAGATTCCTCAAGAAAAAACACAATCCAGGTTAATTGTAATAATTGAGAGATCAGATTAAGTTAATCTTGAGATAGATTCCAATTATAGCCTGATTGAATGCATTCAAATTATAAGTTTGAGTTTGAATTGGAGAAAAAACTAGTTGCTTCCATGCACTTGAGATAAAATTAGTTGATTCCATGCACATTTCTTTAATTTGCTCAACATTTTTATTTAGAAAAAGCCTTTTCAATGTAACTGAACTTCTTTCCTCAAGAAAAGCTTTGAGTTTTAGTTTTAGAGAAAATGATTAATTCAATTTAATTCCTTTTGTGAAATTTCTCAAGTTATTTCAATTTTAGAAAAAGAAATATCTTAAGTTTGATTTCTTCTCTCAATTTCATTCTTTTGTTTTGTTTTCAATTTAACTCTTTCTTTTGCAGATTCATTCATCTTTTTGTGATTAATCTCTTTTTTGTAAATTAATTCCTCTTTTTCTTTAAATTAATTCTTTTTTTGTGATTTAAATGGCAAATTTATTTATTAATTAAATATGTTAGGATATTTAATTAAATAAATAGAATAATTGATCAAAATGATTTATTTGGAATGATGTAATTAATTAAATAAATATTTAATTAATATAGAGTGATTAATTTGCCATGTAACATTAATGATTGAAGAATTAATTAATTAGGCGCTCAAGGTTGATTTAATTGCCTTTGGTTAGGACCTTGGTGATGTTGTCGAGATTAGGGGCCCATGGTTTAGGTGATCATTTTTAGGGTAATACATGCATACTGGAGGCATAGCTGATTTTATTTTTTTAAATCATAAAAAGTCCTGAAAAAAATCATAAAAAGTCGGAAAAAAAATAATCATAAAGTCCTGAAAAAATCCTAAATATCATATCAACGTAAATTTGGCATTTCCTATTTTATTTCCCACTTCCATGCATCATTACTTTACTGTTTGAGATTTGATTGAAATTTTCTTTGTGTGCTATCCTATAAATTGGTTTTCAATTATTATTCCCTCTGATTAACTCAAGGAAGTCTATCTTGACTAAGAGGAGCAAGGATTGGGGGCATAATACGTTTCTTTGTTTTTTGCTTGTAGGAATAATTCTGATGATCTGAAAGCATCTCATAAGTTGGGTGTCTGTGATAAGTGCCTTCACATAAAGGTGAAATCACCACACATACCTCGCCTCCATTTATTTATATGCTACAGAGAGGTCAGAATCATTTCCTTATCCGTTTTAAGTAAATTTCTTTATTATGCAATCTGGATGCATGCTTAATTTGTCCTAGGATATGAACGATAAGATGGTCATTGTGGACAAGATAATTAATGATTGCATATAAAAAGGAAGGAACTCTTCTTTGTCTGGTGTGTTTGCATGCAAGTAACATTCAGGTCATCTTGGCTCTTCATGCCTTGGTGCTTATGTTTGCTTTCTAGATTGTAAAACGCTTAGTGATGATAAATAAACATACCAAATCCAATGACTAAGTTTTAAGTTGCATTCATACTAAGCTTTGTGCATTTCAAGTGATTTTCACATGATAACATTACTCTTCATCCCTTGAATAAGAGCCTGAATTTGAAACAACATTATTTCTTCACTAATTTCGGGATCGAAATCGAAATCTAACGTCAATTTTCTAGTCAAATTCTCACAATGTTGACCACTTGGCACTTTCATCTTCAGATCAATCTTTACATCATTTTGCACTCAAATCTTTTTTGTATCAACTCTGATCTCAATTTAATTCTCAAATTTATCTTCGTGCTCAGATTATCATCGCTAAATCATTTTATCAAAATTGCCTAAAATCACTGCGATCTTGCTATCTTTTGATTTTTCTCTTGATGGGGTTGTTCGGATTAATGACCCAAAGATATTGAGAGGGGGGGTGAATCAGTATCTAACTGGTTAGCAAAATATTTAAACTTATTAAGAACTTTACATCTCAATACAATGTACCGATAAATAAGAATTAATGCAGCAAATAAGAATAACAGAGACAACATAGAGAACATAGCATAACACAAGATATTTAACGAGGAAACCCAGTGTGGGAAAAACCTCAGTGGGATTTGTGACCCACAATATTCACTCACTAGCCAATGAATAAATATTACTTACAATGAGTGGCCTACACATGCAGGAAGGCCAACTGCCTAGAGCTCACTACTCAATAAGAGTCACACTGACTACAAAAGTGGTTTATGAAATCCAATACAATGTACTACTTCAAATCAACATCAACTATGCGAGGTTCAATACCGGTTTAAGCTCATTCTATAACCAAAACCTTATACAAAATTTGCCTTATGCATTTGCATATAACATCCTTCCTTTTCCTTATTTTCTTACTCTCTCATTTATTCATTCCTTCATTCATTACAAAATGGCTTACAAGATCTCATACATATATGAGTCTATTACAATGTACCATGTCAACTTTACAAAAGATAATTACATTAAAATACAATAAACAAAAGTTTATTCCCTGTCGGCTGGAGTGCCAGTATGTATTGTTGTCGTTGTTGTTGAAGTGCCTATCGGTGTATGTAGATGTCTATTGTCGGTATCGGTAACTGTCGGTGGCTTACCAGATGAATGTCAGAAGGTTTCTAGATGGTTGCCATCAATGACAACATCAACTATTCTCATAAGAGTGTAGAATGCCAACAATCTCCCCCTTTGGAATTGATGGCAACACTCATGAGAAAAATCCAAAAACTATTCCAAAATTGAAGTCCAAAAAGGTTACCAAAAAGATGTGCTCCCCCTGAGCAAATGATCTCCTCTGAATAATTATTTTTCTCTCTCCACTCCCCCTTTGACATCAATGACAAAGGTTGTCAAAAATTGTCAAACGAGTGCAAAAAAAATTTCACCTCAAGGTCTATAACCGATTGGTTACAATCTAAAAGATATCTGCTAAAACCAAATTAAGACTTTGCATAAACCTTTTGTTTTCATTTAAGGTTTCCTCAGTCGGTTGGATCGTGTCGGTGAGATGATGCATGTGCTCTTCCGGTGATCGTTCTCCTTGAAGTAATGCCTTAGAGATTTCATTTCTCAGAGAGATAAGATTGTCCAACTTAGGACCAAGTTTGTATTTAAGTTCTCTGGCATTAGACTTAATCCTTGCCTTTTCTTTCTCAAATTTCTCCAATTTCTCCTCAAAACCTATTATTTCCTGCTCAATAATTGATATAGGTTTGGATGAACCAATTATGTTATCAGCTATGTCATCTATTTCTTTTTGTACTCTGTTGATCTCCTTTCCTATGTTCTTTGTCAAAAGATGTGGTTTGCATGTTTCCTTATAAAGCTCCTTGTATTCTAAAATTGTAGAGTTCAGTGTCGGTAATAGTGTATTCATGTGTTCTATGCACTTCTTTATTGTATCTTTAAAGAATTTATCCTTCTCCTTTTCAACTTTCTCTTTGAAGGTGTCCTCAATCGCCTTGTAAATGGTTATTACATTATTAGTGACAAATTTTGATAGTGTGTCCAATTTTCCTATAGAATCCTTGATGTGATCAGTGTTACAATTTGGTGCAATCAACTTCAGTACTGGTAAGGTGTCATCAATTGCCTTGTAGGCCAATGCATTGCAGTCTGTTATCTTCTTGATTGAGTCCAAAAGTACTTCAATAACATTTGTAGGTTTGAATTCACTTGATGAAGTGTCGGATGTCTGACCAATTACCTTTATTACCTATGTGCTTCCAACATTTGTAACTAAATTGCTTGTGTTTACCTCTGGTGGATCAGTCTGAGTTTGCATTTCAACCCGTAAAGGTTTGTCTGGTGGTTTGGGTGTCTCAGTGATTATCAGTTTCTCTACCTCAATATGTACCTATGCCTTTGTAGGTTTCTTAGCTGTCGGTATCTCTGTCTCAGGTGGCCTTGTGTCAGCATCTTTTCCTTCAGTAGGTTTTCCTATATCTAATGGTTGCTCTGTTGGGATCTCAACCTCAATAGTCTCTACCAATTTTTCTGCCATGTTGCCACAGTCAACATTATCATCCTTAACCTCTGTAGTGTCCTTATCCACAACAATATTCACTTCCTAAGTATCCACATTCATGATAAAAAGTATTTCAAATTCAGGATTAGTGTCATCATGTGTGCCACCTTCAGTGTTAGTAACTGGTGGATCATTAGTATGTACAGGTGCAGTATCCAAAGGTGATGGCGGTATATTATCAGTAATCTTGATATTTTGAATTCCACCAATCATTCCTTTGCCCTTATCCTTATCCTTCTGATATACTTTGAATGTCTTGTTTGGTTGGTTCAATTTCTCTTGTTTTTCTTTTTCCACAAAAAATATATCCCATTTATCAGCAGTCTCCTCTGCAATCTCATTCACTCTATCTGCCATCAAACTTACTTGTCGGTGCCCACTGGCAAAAAAGGATCTGTTAGCCTCACAAATAAATTCATCAATTTTCCATTTTGAGTTTACCGGATGTACAACTAGAAGTTTTTCAGCTTTTAGTTTCTTAACTAATTTCATCACTGCTATCCTTTTTGCATCTAATGTTCTATACAGTTCATTTGGTAAATCATCCACAACTTCAATTAAGACTTTCTTATATATGTCCAAGTGTAATATAATACTGTTCTCAATTCTTTCCTTGTCAGATTCATTAAATGAATTGTATAATTTACTAACATTAGCCAAATTTCCATCATCAGTTATTTCATTTAACAGATCATCTAATGAAGGTGTGATCGGTTTCTATTTCTTCTTGGGAGTTAGTTTCTTGGTCGGTTCCCTTACTGCCTGTTATTTCTTCCTCAAGGCCCTTGTTCTTTTGGGTGAAGGAGAGGGTATCGGTGAAGGTTTTCTCTTCCTCCTTTCTACTCTTTTGAACTCTACTGCCTTGTCACTGTCGATTCCAGAAGATGTTCCAACTGGTGAAATGTGTGCCTTTGGTTGCAGTCCTTCAAGCTCACGAGTCGTTATCCCAGTAAAGTTCATAACATTTCTTTGATTTCCTTTACTTTCTTTGAAGCATCCCTAATGTACTTTTCTCTTTTCTTTCTTTGCTTCATTGTTTTTACACCACTCTCAATAGTTTCAGCACTACCAAAAACTTATTCTGTTGGTTCTCTTGGTGCATCTAACAAATTTTTTGCATAAGTCTCAATAATGTTGAGATCTACCTCATAACCCATTTTAGTTACCCAAATAGTTCGAGGAAGTACAACTTCAATCCATGTCTCATGCTTCTTGATGACAAAACAAATTTCTTTGTCATATTTGTCCACTACACTTTGTCGTAGTCTTTCTCTAGTTTTCATTTTAGCTTGAAAAGATTTAAAGTATTCAGTTATGTTGTTGTCTTTTGCAGTTCCCATAATGGTAAAAGCTTCCTATAATTTTTTTCCTACTGGTATGTCATATCCAAAGTCTTCTGGTCCTATACCGGGGATTTCCTTATTGAAATACAACATTAAGCATACTAAAAGATTACCAAAGTGAAATGTCCCTTTCTTATCTCCTTTAATATTTTTCAAATTATCTATGAGTTCATCTTTTAGCCATTCACACACATCTATCATTGCATTGTTGTTAACCATTTCATATGCGTTGTTAATGCAAAGACTAGAAACTGAATTAAGCCTGTTTGCATGTGTAGTCTTGTAACCTAGCACCATACTTATGAATCTCACATTGATGTCTTTGATATCATTCACTCTTAGTGATCTATTGTCTGATGTTTCTCCAGTTAGGGTCATTACTTTGTTGTTAGGAACTTTATTTGTTTTGTCAGGTCTGCTGCTGATTGAGGGTAAACCAGTTACTACCCTAATTGCTTGCCTGGTTATTTTGCAGACAAAATCCAACCATAGAAATTCTCCATATGCTCTACTTAGGACAATTCTCACTACTTCTTTCTGAAATTCAAGGATATTCAATATCTCAACAAAACCTAAAGTCTCCACAATCTTGTGTTCAGGTTTAACAGTGCCATTTTCATCACAAATTACCATTCTAAACATTTTCAACAATTCCTCAGAACCTAATTCTTCAATGTTACAAATGTATATATATCCTAGGGTCTTTAGCAAATGCTACACCTTTAGGAATTTTTGAAAATGCCCCTATGGAATCATCTTGCTTAGGTACTTCAGGAATTATTTTAAACACGGGGCTAGGGCGTTTTACGTTTTCCACAATAGTAGGGTTCGCAATAAACTCGGGAGCAGAAGAAGAAGCCATTGAAAAATACCTTTAGTTGCCTGACAATATCTGAATGCTTGAAAGAAATCACTTCGCACCTTTGCTTGAATGCCTTCACCCATTTTTCGCGTTCTCTACTAATTTGAATGCTCGGTGAATCAAAAATGAGGGAAATCTAATGATTTATAATGACTTTTCTCTTACCAACCACATTAAATGCTCATCGATTAAGTGAAAACTTAACACATCTGCCGGTAAAGAAGAAATATATCTTCTCACCATCGACCGAGGGTAATTTGCATGATATTCAATTTGCTGCTATAGACGTATAAAAATGACCATATTCCTAAATGAATATTTAATGTTCATTTTATTCTCATTCCTCTATTTAGTTAAATCTAATTTAATTAAATCACCCACATTCCTCTATTTTAATTAAATAAATTATTCAATTTATTTATTTAAATTCACTTAAGCCTTTTATATCATTTATTCAAATAAATCAATTTATTTAATTAAATCCCTTCTCTCTACTTTTAATTAAATTCACATTTAATTAAATAGTTCACCCCAATTAAATAAATCTAATTTATTTAAATCCCCCACTTGCAACCAAATTAATATAAAGCAATTTATTTTAATTAAATCCTATTATTCCTCACCCACTTGCATTTTCCTACATCTCCCACTTGCCTCCTAACCCTCTTCCTAAATTCTTCTAGAATCCCTCTAATCCTAATCAATTAACCTAAACCCTTCAATTATCCCCTTTCCCTAAATTTGAGGAGGCCACTTCTCAAATTTGGAGTAAAGTCTTCCAAAGGCATTAAAGCCTTTATGCCTTCAACAAGATAACTTGTTGAATACCCCCAAAATTGGAAGGACTCTTACAAATTTGTCCCCAAAGTCTTTCAAACCATTAATGGTTAACTAACCCTTTGTGGCATGGTTAGAGACTTTTTGCCTAACTCAACCCTCATCTAACCCAGGGGTCTCATCAAGTATTCATTGCTTTGACCATGGTTATCTCCTTAACCCTTGCACAAGAGTTTACCCTTTGGGTAAAAGCTTTGTCCAAAAGGTAATCTAAACTTAACCTTAACCTTTACCTCCTAGGGTAACCATGAGGTCTTCTCAAGCATTTAATGCTTCTTACCTCTCCTCTCAAGCAGTCTTATGTTGACAATTGTCGCCATTTCATTGGTGAGAATTGCAAATATGGATTGATAACTTTCAATCATGACCCTTGATAAGATCCTTCAATCCTGACCATCCATTGCCATGTTTCTTCTATAAATAGAGCCCTCATTCCCTCATTTCAGAATCCAAGTCTTTAGCATAATACTTATACTTAATTTTAACAAGCATTTAGGCTCTCTTTGTAATAGAAATAAATCTAATAATCATTTTAGAATATTTCTATCATCTTAGATTAAATCATATAGCTAGTATATCATGTTAGGATAGTATTTTTACTAACCTTGTCATCTTATCATCTAGTTTAGTTAATTTTACTAGAATCATGCATAGATAGGATGCATTCATACTAAATTCGATCAAAAGCATCCCTCATTCTTGCATTTGTCATCCCTAAGTCACTTTTCTCAGTAATCTAAGAGCAAAGGCATTGGCTTGAGGGACCTTGTGAGATAGAGAACCATGGAACACTCCTTGGGAAGTTGAGCTATTCCTCATGGCTCCATAACTTCACCAAGAGTCACATGGGTGTGTGGGCAAGTCTTTGAATATTTTTGCATTTTAGATTTCATTGAACCGCTTTTCCCGCATACATTTATGGCGCCCACCGTGGGGCATAACCCCATTAATCAAATCGGTTTTTGAATTTGACCAACTTTGCAGGTACATGGGAAATAAGAATCAGTGTGTAGGGAATTTTTCTTAGCGCATCCGGTTAATTCTTCAGCACATTTGGTATACTGTTTGGTGCATTGGACCCATTTCCTAGCGCGTAGAAACCCTCACTTAGTGCATAGAATTTTTAAAAAATTTCCTGTAGCTTTCAACGCAGGAATTTAACAATCCAACGCATTTGGAAAACAGTTTAGCGCGTAGGGTCTGTCTGGTAGCGCATCTGGGGCATTCTGTAGCGCGTACAGTGTATTCTGTAGCACATCACAGACATAAGACAAAAAATAATTTGTAACAAAGAACTCAAAGTTAGACTTGTGGAAGTCCACAAAGCCGTCATTTTGCTAACTGATTAATTGTTTGTTTTGCAGGTTACTAATGGTTTAATTGCAGGTTTGGAGCTTGTTTTTATTTAAGCTAGATTTAAAGTAATTGGAAACTTTTTACTAACTTGTCTAAGTTAGTTAAAAATTTGAATTTCTTTCATTTCTTGTTTAAATTTAAAAATGGAACTCACACCTTATTTGGGTACTTAAAAAGAACCACAACCAAAATCTTTCTTGCTTTCCTAGGAGAAAACTTTCTTTTGGGCATCTAAAAAGGACAAACAATCTTTCATTTTGCAAAAGGCTTTAAAAACAACCTCACTATCCTTTGGTGTTTAAAAGGATCGACTTTAATTTTTGTAAGGTAAAAGAACCACACTTGTCCAGTTTTATTCAAAATTAAAGAGGGAAGTTCTTCCCCTTTGTCGATTTGTTTTGTTGACCAAAATCAAAATTTTGCTTTGTTGACCAGGTTTCATTTTCTAGATCAGATAATCATTGATTTGATGGAATAAAATGAACACCATGTTTTTGTGGAGCAATATCTCCATATAGATTTTACCAAATCATTGCAATAAAAGGCTAAAAAGAACACTTGTGTGCTTCGCTTCGAAAGTGGAAGGTATATGCTCTCCCCTTAACTGGGTGATAAAAAATCCAAACCACTCTTATGCTTTCAGTGTTTTTAAGCATTAAAACCTTTAGCAGGCCTTCCCTCCCGAGGAGTTGAACAAGTCTTAAAGCCATTCTTTGGTCGGTGTGAGGGTAACGACCTAAGTGGGGAACGACTTTGACACCAAGTGTTCCAACCCACTATAATCAAAAGTGGAAAGTGATGAAAGTCCTTTTCAAAGGTTGCATGCAGTGATTATCCTTCCCCTGGTATCTTTACGATACGTAAAGCCTTTGTTCTAAAGGTTGGGAAGCCTCCTAAGGGATTTTATCACTGACAGCCGAACGGGAAGCCTGCTTATGAACTTTAGCATTAGAAACTTTGAGTTGAGTCAGTATCCAAACATTTGCAGTATCATAGTGCAAGGGTGGGGAAGAATCTGCCTCCAAGATTACTCACCATATATCTCCCAAGATAACTACTCAATTGTGAAGCAATTCACTTTGAGTTAATTTCTGGCAAAAGGCAAAAAAATGGGCACCCCCTAGGGGGTGACAAGGTTGTTTGAGCTCACGGAGTATCGAGACTAGTGAGCTATGGTATTGTTGATGACCCTTGAATAAAGAGTTTGATTGAATTGTATTTTCTGTATCCAAACCTGTTAAAACACTGGGGATTTGAACACATCCTCGCAAAACATACACTCATTGTTTAGAATAGGCAAAATGGTTATCTCTTGTGTGTTGTGCTTTCATTTTTTACTTCAGAAAATCATCCATCATCATTGAGACAATGTTCACAAATCATAGAAAACTACCAAGTCAAACTACCAGGGCAGTTCAGCGCGTAAGAGCAACATCTTAGCGCTTTGGAACCACATTTTAGCGCATGCAAGCTTCAACATATCACATCAGTATTGAACTTTAGCGCATAATCAATCCCAAATTAGCAGTTCAAACCTTAGCGCTTTCTAAAAACATTCTAGCGCATTGAAGTAACAGCTTAGCGCATCGAGACCAAACACTAGCGTGTTGAGATCAGTTGTTAGTGCATTGATAGGACATATTATGCATAACCTTTCAAACCAAACCAAAATCAAACAGACCAAGTTAGCGCGTCAGAAAGGCAGCTTAGTGCATGGAAACCATTCTCTAGCACTTTGTGAAAATTTGGTAGTGCATTGGGTTTCTGGCTTAACGCATAGCCGAAACTGAGAAAATAGGGGGCAAAACAGAAACTATTTTTGAAAATTCTAAAAACAATTTAGGAAGCTCTTTTTCCTCGCTTGAACTCCATCAGACAGAAAATAAAAATCAAAGTATCAAAACTACTCTAAAAGAAAGTTTTCCTTAAAACAAAGTTGTCAAAACCCAAAAACTAGTCAAGAGATAAAACACATCTCTCCTATCAAAATCAGGAAACACCATCACATGTATCAAAAGCTCCTTCAATCAAATGGATTTTTATCCAAAAACATACTTGTTTTAAACTCAAAGTTGTAAAATCAAGTTTCCACATCGGGAAAACTCTTATCCCATAACATTTGACATGCTTTGTCATGAGGGGGCATCTAAACCTTCATTTGATAAAGTAAAGCTTAAAAATTTTCCGAACAAGATATCTTGAATCTAAAACAAATCAAAGGAAACCATTGATCGCTTGTGCATGACTAATCCTCATATTTTGAGAAGAAAGAGTATTTATCATAACACTAAGCTAAGGAAACAACAACCCAGTTCTCTTAAACTTGCCAAATGGAATAGATTTTTATACATCAATCGCCAACTCTTCAAATCTCATCGAACATTCCTTCGTCATATGCGCTTGTATCTTCAGGACAAAACAAATGAATTTGATGAGGAACCATTAAGGAGTAGAGCATTCTGTCAAAAAATGGCATTCAACCAATGCCTAAATCAAGGAGGAATGATCAATCCAACTTTCTTCCCAGAAGTGTGCATCACTTACAACATACCTCGATTTGAACCACCAACCCCTGAGTAAAACATTGAAGAGGAATTCATTCCCTTTGTCACAGAAAGTTTCTACTAGATGCCTGTTGTTACTCGCTCTCAATGAAACAAGCAAAGCGAACCACAACCAGAGTCCAGCATGGGTCAAAGATTATCAAATCCTTTCGAATATCCAGATCTAGAAGACACAGAAATTTTTGAGGAACTCTTCCAAGAGTGTCAAGAAAGCGCTTCATTTCAAAAACTTGTGGAAAAACTCATGGAGACTGACAAAGAGACATACCTACTCATGCTCACGAGCAAAGGAGTTAAACTCCCTGAAGACTTCAATACTGAAATATTTAGAACAAAGTATCAACATTATGCTTATCAAGAACGACAAAGAGAGGAGGAAGCACATGACCCTGAACAAAACATACCTGGGCAAAACTTACCTGAGAAAAATTTACCCAAGCAAAACATCCCTGAGCAAAACATGCCGCTTCACATGCCATTCCAAACTAGAAACAATGTGAGCAAAGAACTCTTCCCTCGGCAAACGAATGCACCCTTGGTTGCCCTCACACAGAAAATGCAAATGCTGCAAAAAAAGATGCAAGACATGCAACAAGGATCAACAGTATGGTATTCCTTGAATGAAATTTGTCCTTATCCTTTTGACAGAAGGTTAAACAAGGTACCTTTTCCCCCAAATTCAGACATTCCCAAATTTGACAAATATGATGGGAAAACCAATCCTCGTGATCATGTCCGAGAATTTTGTACCATGAGCCTAGAATTTGCCCAAGATGACACTTATTTAATGAGATTATTTCCAAGAAGCTTGGGCGGGCAAACCATGGAATGGTTATCCAAAATCACACCTCTTGTTAGATCCTTTGATGAGTTAGTCAATAAATCCATAACTCAATATTCCTACAACATTCAACATGCCATCGCCATGCTAGATGTCTGCAATACCAAATTAAAAAACAATGAAACATTCATGGTGTTCCTTCAACGTTGGCGACGAATGGTCTCAAGATATCCTCGAGATGTGCCTGAAAAGGAAAAGATGGAAATTTTCATCGATAATTTAAATAGCAAGATGAGTTACATACTCAAACTCCAATGCATACCATCTTTTTCTAAATTGATTGAAAATGGCATCCAAGTAGAGGAGGCATGTGTCAAGAAAAGAACATTGAAATTTTTCAAAGAAGGGACAAATTCATCCAACTCTAATTACAATAACCAAAACAACAACAACTTAGACAAATCCAGGTTCTGGACCATAAACAAAAATACTAGAAATGACGGAGGAAACGAAACTAATGATGTAAAGTCCAAACAACCGGTGTTGGCTTTATCAGGTAATCCTCAGACTACCAAGAATCAAAAGGGTGCTAACCAAGGTACTAACATTTATGCACCAACTACCAATCAAGATCATCTTAACAACACCAACAATACCCAAGACAATAACACCAATCGAGGACCTAATACAAACTCACGAGGTAACACCAACAACTTTACAAAACGCGTCTACACACCATTAGGGCAATCATTGGAGTCAGCATTCAGAGAGCTCCTGGCAAACAAAATTATCTCCTTACCAGCAATCAACAACTTTGAACCACAAATCAAACCACCCTGGTGGAATGACTCACACTTTTGTGATTTTCATCGAAACAAAGGACATCAAACAAATGATTGCATGAGACTGAAAAACATTGTTCAAGACATGATTGATAGAGGTGATTTAACAGTCGATGGTCTCAAGACAAATGGTGAACATGGTGCCTTTAAGAATCCTCTTCCAAACTACAACAAGGATGGAGCTTCAACCTCAAATGATACACGTGGATCTTGTATCAATCACATATACAATAACACCATCAATCATATATCAATTGAGGATAATCAAGTAAATGTTATTACAATCAAGGACAAATGTGAACATGAATCAATCAATGTAACCACGAGAGCTCAAAATTTCTTGAAGGGACATACATCAGTAGCAAGCACCATACCCAAGATTCAATATGACTTGGTTAGTCAACTACGCAAAACTTCTGCTCAAATATCTATACTTGAGTTGCTGAAACTTTCACCAAAACACAAGGACATCTTGGAACAAGAACTATTGGAAACAAATGTACCCTAGGATCTGGATACTGACAAATTCCAATCCATGGTGGCTCACATGACATGGCCTCATAATCTCACCTTTTCTAAATAGGATAATATTTCATTAAGCCATCCACATAATACTCCACTCCACATTGAAGTCTTGGTCTACAAACATCGAGTCAAAAGAGTGTTAATAGATGGAGGAGATGGACTCAATATCTGTACCTTAAAACTTATCTGTGAATTAGGCTTCTCTAAGCAGTCTATTGATCCACGCAAAAAGATCACTATCAAAGCATATGATGATGAAGAAAGATCATCCAAAGGAATAGTGGTGTTTCCAATTCAAGTAGGACCAATACAAAAGGACACTATGTGCCAAGTCTTAGACATAGACCTCACATATAATATCTTATTGGGTCGACCTTGGATACATGAAATGCAAGCAGTACCTTCAACTTATCACCAATGTGTTAAGTTCCCCTACAATGGACAGGAGATTTCTATATCAACAGATCATAACCCTTTTCAACATTGTAATGCTATGGGGGCAGCCCAAGATAGTTTAGTTCCACATAACAGAGAAAAACAAATTTTCCCAACACCAGATCTGTAGCAAGAAAAGTCTAAATCGCTATCTATGGATTTCAAACAAAAAATGAAAATCAAAGAACAAGGCATGGGAGAATACTCTTTGGAACCCTTGTGTCTAACCAACTTACCAGCATCACCTAAATCTCATGGGTTACCTTCAGTATCAACACATCAAGCAACATAGCCCATCACCAAGTTTGATGGCAAATTCATTCAACTAGGCACACTAGCACATGAATCAGAGGAAAAAGACATCCTTAGTTGGCTATACAAGGATGAGGAAGAAGACAAAGTAGCTACTATGGAAGTAGCTATACCAACACAATTGTATGGAAAAGGCTACTTAATCATGAAATAAATGGGATACAATGGCAAAGGACCTATCGGTAAGTGTCAGGAAGGCATCACAAAACCATTAGATCCTCCTTCCCATTTTTGTAAAGACAAAACATGATTGGGCTATGAACACACTCTACCACCAAATAAGACACCAAGAAAATACCAAAAACCTCAATGGAAAGCAATGAAGAAATACAAGGAAGACTCATGGCAAGAGGCACTATTTGAATCAGTAGAGACAATACGCAAGGAACGTGAATGCCAAGAAAAAAAGAAACATCAAGAGAAATCAGTCAATCAAAAGACAGAAGAACCTTGTGTAGAAGTACATCATGTTCAAGAACTGGTTTCAAACAAAGAAGAATCACCCCCTGATAACATCATTCCTCCCTGAGGAGAGATAGTATATGAGAAAATGCAAAGAGTAGAAACAAGATCTGATACAGAATTAGAGAAAACTATTAGACTCGTATCAATCATCAAGGACCTATTTTCACCCTACAACATACCAATCCACAGCACTGCAAGAATCTGGGATAATACCTCAAAAATAGATTCAAATGAATATGAATGGGGAAGTTGTTCCAATGTTACTGAAGATATTTCTACAAATGACAGTCATACACCCATTTCTCAAGAATAACAAGGAACGGAACCTAGACTACTTGAATTTGGTCCACAGAATATCTATGACGCCAAGGAAAACGAGAAGCAACATTACGAGCAAGTTTACATGGAAGATGATACCATCGAAGACCTCGGCAAAATAATTAAATTATTTAATATCTCGGCCAACCACGATGATACCTCCATCCTAACACTTACAACAGCTAAACTCGACCCACCCAATGAATCTTTACCACTTATCTTTCCTGACCTCATAGACTAGGACGAACCTGAAAATCATGACATACTAATTTTCCCAAATGATGATTCCATTATCCATTACTTGTGTACTGTCAACCTAGAAATAGACTCTACTAGTGAATAAAGTAATGACATCTTCAATTAGGGGAGTGCCAAGTCTCTCAGTCGCAAAAATGAACGAAATAAAGGAT
Source organism: Cryptomeria japonica (assembly GCF_030272615.1). NCBI lineage: Eukaryota > Viridiplantae > Streptophyta > Pinopsida > Cupressales > Cupressaceae > Cryptomeria > Cryptomeria japonica. The sequence continues at coordinate 356,207,010 of NC_081413.1, forward strand.
CTACTGCTGAAAACCAGTCAATGACAGCACTAGATCACAAAAAAGTAAAAATAAAAGACACATTTGCAAGTGAAAACCTTTTTAAGGCACCTAAAGATGGGAGACTTGACACTCTTCCTGAACACTATTAGGAGCGATCACCCATATTGATTGAGCCTACTCAATAAATCAACATTGGTACAACCGAAGCAGCCAAAAACATACACCTAGCAGAATCTCTGACAGAGGAAGAAAGATCAGAGTTTATCCAATTTTTCAAAGAAAAGAAAATCAATTTTGCTTCGTCATATGTAGATATGCTCGGGATTGATCCACACTTAATCATGCATCACTTGTTCATTGCTCCGGGAACCAAGCCAGTTAAGCAAAAATTGAGAAAGATGAATCCACATGTAGCACTCATGGTCAAAGCTGAGCTAAAGAAACTATTAGACGTCGCATTTATTTGACCTATCAACTATGCTAAATGGATCTCCAACATCGTGCCAGTTTCAAAACCAGATGGCAGCATCAGGATATGCACTGATTTTAGAGATGTCAACAAAGCCTGTCCAAAGGATGACTTTCCTTTGCCCAGTATCGACATAATTGTAGACCTCACAGCAAGCCATGCAATGCTATCACTAATGGACGGTTTTTCTGGCTATAATCAAATCAAGATAGCTCTAGAGGATCAAGATAAAACAACATTTACCTATCCTTGGGGAACATACTATTGGAATGTCATGTCATTTGGCTTAAAGAATGCTAGGGCAACTTATCAATGGGCAATGACAATGATCTTTCATGACATGATGCATACCTTCATGGAGGACTATGTGGATGATTTACTAGCTAAATCCTTTACCCGAGCAGAACATCTAAGCATCTTAGAAAAGATTTTTGATAGATTGGAAAAATTTCAAGTCAGGCTCAATCCTAAGAAGTGTGTCTTTGGGGTTACATCAAGCAAATTATTAGGCTATATAGTCTCAGAAAAGGGCATTTAAGTAGATCCAGCAAAGGTCCAAGCCATCATGGAGATGTCACCACCTAAGAACATCAGTCAACTCAGATCCTTGCAAGGACAACTCCAGTCAATCAAGCGTTTCATCGCCCAATTAGTAGATAAAAGTCTACCATTCAATCATTTTCTACATAAGAATGTACCATTCAGATGGGAGGCCAAATGTGCAGAATCATTCTACCAAATCAAACAATATCTAATGAACTCGCCAACTCTAGTACCACCCATAGAAGGGAAGCCACTTATTCTCTACATATCAACAATAGACATATCACTAGGGGCACTACTAGCATAAGAAAATCAAGAAGGAAAGGAATGAGCTATCTATTACATCAGTAGAACTTTAAATGGATATGAGCTCAATTATACATTCTTTGAGAAGGCTTGTCTAACAGTGGTATTTGCTTCTCAAAAGTTCTGACACTACATGCTAGCTCATACAATCAAGCTAGTAGCAAAAATTGACCCTCTAAAGTACTTACTCAGCAAAGTAGCTCTCACTGGCAGATTGGCTAAATGGGTAATGATTCTCAATGAATTTGATATCCACTACACAGAGCAACGAGCTATCAAAGGACAAGTGATTACAGATCAATTAGCCAATGCACCATTAATGGATAAACAACCAATGGAGATTAAATTTCCAGATAGGGATGTGCTTGCTATTTCCACCAAGCAATGGACCCTATACTTTGATGGTTCCTACACTCAACATGGCTTAGGCGCTGGCATTCTGTTCATCACTTCTGACGGGCACACCATACCAAGATCATATAGACTCATATTTCCATGCACAAATAACATTGTTGAATATGAGGCACTGGTTACAGGGATCAAAATGGTCGTGGAATGGAGAATCACAGAATTGAAAGTCTATGGAGATTCACAACTAGTCATAAATCAGATCAACGATGACTATCAGACGAAAGACGACAAACTACTACCATACAAACGAATGGTGGTTGATTTCAAACAATATTTTGTACACATCACCTTCGAGCAAATACCAAGGTTCGACAACAGAGTAGCCGATGCAATGGCTACTATCGCTTCACTGCTAAAAATTCTAGAGCAGTAAAGTCATTATGAGTTTCGCGTAGAGCAACTGTTCTCCCCAGCCTATGACCATTCCGCATCCCATGTTATATATGCCCTAATTGGTTCAGACTCTCTGTTATATGGAACAATATATGACTATCTCAAAACTAATATCCTACACATTGACCTATCTCAAAACCAAAAATGCAACTTTATCTGACAAGCCGCCCGTTATACTCTCACTGCTAATACTCTGTATCGTCAAGGTCTAGATGGTACTCTTCTTCGTTGCCTTGATCGTAATGAATCTGACTCTTCTTTACAAGAGCTTCATGAAGGTATCTGTGGCACACATTCAAGTGGTCCTACTCTTGCTAAAAAACTTCTACGAATGGGATATTACTGGCTGACAATGGAAAAGAATTCATATAATTTTGCAAAGAAATGTCCTAAATGCCAAATCCATGGAAATCTTATACATGTACCAGCACAGGAACTGTAGCCATTCACAACATCCTAGCCTTTTTTCCAGTGGGGACTAGACTTAGTGGGTAAAATACACCCTTCATCTTCAAATGGACAAAAGTTCATTATCACTGCAACTGAATATTTTACCAAATGGATTGAGGTAGTCCCCATGACCACAATAACTGGAAAACAAATTGCTTCTTTCATTCTTAATTATCTGATCTACAGATATGGCATTCCAAGTTCCATCATCATAGATAATGGACAACCTTTCAAAAACCAAGATGTGTGAGAACTATGTGAACGATTCAAGATCCAACATCGTTTCTCTACACCTTATTACCCATAGGGGAATGGTCAAGCTAAGGCATTCAACAAAACATTATTGAAAATCCTCAAGAAAATAGTAAATGATGCAGGAAAATATTGGCATGTACAACTCAATCTAGCACTTTGGGCATACAAAACTAGCATCCGCACACCTACAGGAGCTACGCCATATTCATTGGTGTATGGATCAAAAGTAATTTTACCTCTGGAGGTAGAAATCCCATCTCTCAGAGTATCTTTGAAAGGTCTCATTCCAGATGAAGAGTATTGAGTCAACCGACTGCAAGAGCTAGAACTTCTAGATGAAAAGCGACAACATGCCTACACTCACCTCAAAGCATATCAGCAACGCATGTGCCAAACCTACAATCACAAAGTCATCCCTAGGATTTTTAAAATTGGTGATCTAGTACTCAAAGAAAATCCTAGAAATCAACAGGATCGGGAAAAGAAAGGGAAGTTTGAACCTAACTGGTTAGGTCCCTATGTCATCATATCAGCCTATGGATCAGGTGCCTATCAGCTAACAACTTCAGAAGGAGATGTGCTCGACGAACCAACTAACAACATCCATTTCAAGAAATACTATACTTGAGTAGTCTAATGCACGGAAAAGTCAAAAACATCAAAAACATCAAAAAAATAAAAAACTGCAAAAAAATCAAAAAATCAGAAAAAGCAAATAAAAAGGTACAATAAAAACAACTGGTGAAAACCTGGCAATAGGCGCTATTGTGAGAGGACAACTCCTCTATCTATCTATACTCTCGAACTCTTATATCCACAGTCACACAATATCGGCCATCACCCGACATTTTATCGCATTATCCATGACATACTTAGCGTAGTCACTATCCTGGTTTATCCAAATATCATTTCATCATATCCCACCATGGCTTGGTAATCACTGTATATATCCGCATCAAGAGGAAAATTTAGCTAGGGGCAGCATTGATCAGCATTCAGTCCTAAGTCAAACCTTGCAGTGGACTCAGAGCATCCTATCCAACAACAAATCAACAATCACGAGAACAAACATTGATCACTTAAAATGATTCACAACACATGATGGATGATTTTCTGAAGTATAAAATGTTTGCATCTGGCATGAAGTTTTGACTATTTTTGCACTTGAACTTTTTTTTGAACTATTGGATCCTCTACATTTTCTCAGCGATGCATCGAGGTAGAGAAAGTAATGGGGACTCCAATATTTTTTAGTTTTCTGTCTATGAGGCGATCACTTGTACTGTACAAATACTTGTCTCGAGACGTGATTCAAAGCATATCACTGAAGACATTATTCCACTTTGCGCATACAAATGGCTCGATCTTGTCTGCTTATACGCAAGCCGCACTCAGGTCGTCTTGGTTCAATTATACGTCAACACTTGTGTCATCTTGCAAAATAAAAAATCATGTTAATTTTTTCTCAGGTCATTATGGTTCAATTATACCATTATGCTTGTATGAATTTTCAACATATCCCAACAAATCAATGCTCAATGATGATAACCACAAAGAAAGCAACAACATGTGACTATACAAGAATGACAAACGTCGAACGAGGATGACCAATTAGTTGCATATCATTTAACAATTAGTTGCATCTCATTTTACAAATAGTTGCATATCAATATCATACATCTCATTTTCAAGATACATCTCACAACATATCAATATCATACATCTCATTTTCAAGATACATCTCACAGTATATCAATATCATACATCTCATTTTCAAGATACATCTCACATCATTATCATTATCATACATCTCATTTTCAAGATACATCTCATGCATCATCCGTCATCCATCAAATATCAAATCATAGACATCTATCTAAGCATTGCATCACCATCATAAAAACATCAAGATCATATAGAAAGCATCATCCATGAAAAACATCACATGAGGATCAAAGCAAATGGTGTCGTATATATATTTCAACAATGACCAAAGTACAAAATATGTCATGTCTGTCCCAAAATACAACAAAATGATCAAAAAAACAATAGAGACAATGTCTCTCAGGTATGACTATCTCTTGGGGGTGGCGGTCTCACAGCAGATGTCCCAGCATCTGGATCCCTAGGCAGGGATAACTTTAAGAAACCCCCCCGGGCAACTGTGTAAAATCATGTCAAATTAGACATTATTTTCGGGGGGGATTTTCATATGGATGGCAAAAAAAAATTAAATGGGGAAAAAATTATTTTGTATTGGCAATTTTTTTCTAGGGTACGAAAATTCCATAAATTTCTAGCGAATAGTACCTTGTTCTATGGGGAAAATATTTATTGTGGGAGGTGAATAATTTTGTTTAAAGGAACAAATATATAATTGTATGAGCGAAAATGTTTACTCCGAAGGAAAAATTATTTAAATGTATTGGTGATTTTTATCCACCACTTGAAAATTATTTAATTTGTTTTGGCGAAATTTTGTTATTTATGATACAATATATAATTTATTGGCGATTTCATGAATTCATTGCCATTAATAGACAAGGCACATCACATAATACATTGAGTCCATACTCTGCACGATGTATCAATAAGTGTGACCTCTTTGACATGTGAAGGGTGACACATACCTAAAATCTATCAATGATTTTAAACCGTTTGATGATCATAGATCAATGGCTGAAGTTTTATTTTGGCCCAATTTTCTGAAGAGAACATAGCTCACTAGAAAGTGCCCGGAATGGAATTGGATTCAATAGACACCTATCAAATGTCACGAATCACAATCAATAATTTCCTTCATTTAATATATATCTTTTCACTAATTTCAATCCACTCTGTCCCCACGACTTCCAATGTGATACTTGCCAATTTGGTACTAGTTCATAGCTATTTCCATTTTCGCACAATAGTGCATTTATGGGAAAGATTTGTAGAGATACGAAATATTTAAAAAAAATTATAGCAATTAATACTGTTAAAGAAGTAATTATTACAATCAAGAGCTTCAACAATTTATATATGATCTCTGCTTCTTTCATCTTCAATTAGTCTTTGCCATTTGGTAGATAAATCATCGGAGCTCACGGTATTTTAGGTTTATAGGCTCACTTCTCAGGTTGTTTAATTTGTTGATCTATTTTCTCAAGATGGACACTCCCATCTGCTTGAGAAGCATTTCTGCAGAGGACCAGAGGGCCTTTCTAGGCTCCGTTAGAGACCCAACCCTACAATCAGTCTGCAAGGAGGTTGGGTCGTTCACCAATGAGGCTGTGAGGATGGTGTTGGGCAGAGAATTTTTGTGAAACAAAAATAGGTACCGTGTTAACACAGACCTTACATCCTGCTTCTTAGCATCTCTTCTGGACATGGGAGGAGACAAGGTGGATATGCTGATGCTGTTGAGGAAGGTTTTTAAGGAAGACTTCCTTAGAGATGACATTACTCTTGTCGTTCTTACAGAAGTAGGGGTGGGGATCCCTTGGGTGAGTGATTTATCCAAGCTTCTCCTCCCTGACCAAACAGTGCCAGTGGCCAGGCAACCATTTCTCCTAAACTTGAATGCGAAGCAGCTGACGCGTCACAGAAAATGGGCACGGATTGGTAGGGACTTCCTCTGGAAATGGTTCCTCCTGGATGACTTTCCAAACTACATGTGGCTTGAAGAATTCTCTCAACTTATATTGTCTAAAGAATTCTACATGGAAGGAGGGCTAGATTCTTAGGGCAAAATTGCAAACAATTCCACTACCTATGCCCTAGCCCCACCCCCTTGTAGTTTTTTTTTTCCTATGTCCTCGAACCCTAACAGGCTCAGTGCTAGTGGCTCACTCATTTTGGCTTTTAAGTTTTTGGGGGACTCAAGTCTCAAACAAAAAAATTGTAAATTTCAAAAGCATAAATATTAATGATAATTTTTCAATTTCCAGTTTGTTTCAGTTTGCCTCTTACAGTCTTATGGATATAAAAATGCTTTCTATAATTCTATTTCATTTTTATTAATTAATTTCTTTCAAATGCTTTTTGTATATGAGCTACGTTATTTCAATTATTTGTTAAACAATGGAAAAAATTTAATACTGTGATCTTTTTTATGTAATGCTATAAAAAAAAAAATTAGTTCATTCCATTAATTATTTGTACATTGATTATGGTTGATTATAATTTGATAAATATATACTATATAGTCATTCAAAATACAAAATTTCAAAAGTTTCAAGATACAAAAGTTTATCGATAAAGGTTTTTTCATTCTATTAATTCAAAAGTTTCAAGATACAAAATTTGCAGTCATTCATGCATAAACGTAGACAAAGAGAAAACCATACTGCCCACAGCTTATAGCAAGAAGACGAAAAAACCAGTTCATTGTCGATAGGTCGCTCACTTGGTCTCACTATCCCCCTGGGTCGCCTCCTCCCAGTCCCTTCGCTCCTCAGAGGTTGATGCTTTGGCTTTCCCTTTTGCCACTTCATCTTTCATTTTTGAAATGCAGTTTAGGCACCCGAAGTCGGGGTCACCCTCCAAGCTTTCCAGTAGCTGTATGGCCCTTCCTTCTTCAACCCTATCTCTCAATTCCCTACCAACCTTTATCCTTGCCACCACATGCAAAGCCTTCAAGACTTCATCCACCCTAGTTAATTTTACAAAGAGTTTCATCGCCTCCCACCCCACTCGGGCACGTTCACGACACTGGTATTTGATTTCATCCTCTGGGCCATGAATAAAAGGAAGCAATTCCTCCTGGTCTTCCCCTTCCTTAATTCAAATGTCAACTCCCGACACCACCCACTCCAAGATTGAATCTAGGTTAATCAAAAAATCCCCATGAATCAATTTGACCAATGTGAGTTTTACCTTTTCCACCTCTGGTTTGAATTCACAGGCCCATGCCAGAATCAGAGAGTAATCCTCCATGTTAGTTCGATACCGGTTACTGATATGTGCCACCTCCTCTGCAAGCATCAGTCGAGATGTCGCCCACAACTTCTCCTCCTTAAACCTGAACAGTCCTTGCATTTGTTTATCAGATACTTTGCCCAAAAAGGGCACCAACTTCTTGTTTGTTCGAAGTGTGAAATTGGCCTCCATGGTCACCTACAATTTCAAAATCACTTCCTGCAAAAAATGTCTTATAGAAGGTACGATTCTACGAACTACAAATTTGTTCTGCTTCAAAGCAAAAACTGGTACACAGATCAAAAGGTAATAAATTTTGCCTCTGTCTTATAGGCTGGGTAATGAATGTGCACGATAAGGCATTAATGCCATGAGATCAAGAAAAAGATTTCATGCCATCCTCCCCTTCCTCCATTCATGCAACATGCCGCAGACAACTCCTTTTGCAAAAATTAATCGCCACCTTGGCATTTGTACTTTCCAAATTTCTCACCTTAACAGGTTGAAGACTGTACATTTTTTTTAAATTAATACATTAAATTTATGTTGAACTTTTATATATATTTTTAAACTATTTTTTAAAATTATATATCGTAAACATATTTTCAAAGAATTTTGCTAAACTTTAAATTAATAATTTAGATTTAATATTGAATGTTTTCTTTTTTATATTAAACTTTTACCTTTCAAATTGTATATCAAAATTTATATTTTTATTTAGTTATTTGTTTTATTCTAGAAACTAAGTTTCATGTTTTATACTATTTTTTATTTTTAAATTTTTACAAATAATATTAACATTATATTTAATAGTTATCTCAAACTATTTCACATCTTTAATTACAAATAATATTAACATTATATTTAATAGTTATCTCAAACTATTGCACATCTTTGAAATTTAAATGTCTCTTATTATGGGACCGACGACATCTGTCAACACTCAAGTTCTCAACAGGTATCATCGTATGTCAAATGAGCAAAGATCAATGGCTTAGGGTGGATTTCGGCCCAAATGTGGGTAGTGAACACATTTGTGAGAACTTCACCTGAAATTGAGCATTTTAAATTTAATTAAATAGAATTAAGTCTATAGTCTATAGACTATAAATCTCTTTTTTGCGCAGAATTTTAAAATGATTAAATAGACTTTAAAAACAAACCCGAAAAGTGACACGAGTATGGTGACGTGCTAGAAAAATGGCAGAAGTCGTGGGACCCACTTCATCTGAAAACAGGTACCATCGACTGTTGGATGAACAAAGATCAACAACTAGGGTGGATTTCGGCCCGAATGTGGGAAGTGAACACCTTTCTGAGAACTTTGCCCAGAATTGGACATTTTAAATTTAATTAAATATAATTAAGTCTATAAAGCTTTTTTTCAAGCGGAGGTTTAAAATGATTAAATAGACTTAAAAATCAAACCCAAAAAGTGACATGAGTATGGTGACGTGCTAGAAAAATGGCAGAAGTCGTGGGACCCAATACATCTAAAAATAGGTACCATCGATCGTTGGATGAACAAAGATCAACGGCTTAGGGTGGATTTCAGGGCGAATGTGGGAAGGGAACAAATTTCTGAGAACTTTGCCCGGAAAAGTGACACGAGTATGGTGACATGCCCAAAAACTGGTAGACGTCATGGGACCCACGACAACTGACAACAGGTACCATCGTTCGTTGGATGAGCAAAGATCAACGGCTTAGGGTAGAATTCAGCCCGAATGCGGGAAGTGAACACATTTGGGAGAACTTCGCCCAGAATTGAAACGTTTTAAATTTAATTAAATATAATTAAGTCTATAAAGCACTTTTTCGGGCAGAAGTTCAAAATTATTAAATAGACTTAAAAAACAGACCCGTAAAGTCACAACAGGTACCTTGGTCCCTCGTCTGTTGGATGAGCAAAGATCAACGGCTTAGGGTGGATTTCGGCCCGAATGTGGGAAGTGAACACATTTGGGATAACTTCGCCTGAAATTGAAATGTTTTAAATTTAATTAAATATAATTAAGTCTATTAAGCATTTTTTCGGGTGGAAGTTTAAAATTATTAAATAGACTTAAAAAACAGACCCGTAAAGTCACAACAGGTACCTTGGTCCCTCGTCCGTTGGATGAGCAAAGATCAACGACTTAGGGTGGATTTCAGCCCGAATGTGGGAAGTGAACACATTTGGGAGAACTTCGCCCAAAATTGAACGTATTACATTTAATGTCCTCAGAATTTATACTGAAGTAGTGAATGTTTTGTCCTTCAGCATCGAATGGTTATTAATAATAATTAATAAAATTACAACATGATTCTTAATGTCCTCAGAATTTATACTGAAGTAATGAATGTTTTGTCCTTCGGCATCGAATAGTTATTAATAGTAATTAATAAAATTACAACATGATTCTAGATATTTTGCCCTTTAGGTTTTACTTTTCTACTTTTCAGAGTTTTCAAAATAAGAGACTTGTAAATCATAATCGTCTTTCATTTCTTGGACAAACCTGTAATTCGAGGGAGATTCGAAAATAGCTACTAGATTGAGGAATGCAAGTTGCAACAGAGATTGTCTGCACCAATCTAGTGAAACAAAAATTCCAATTTCCGAGTAAAATCTAGAACACCTACATCCCGCCTTTTTTTCTTTTGGTAATCTCGTGGTCCAATTTGAGGGTTAGCATTTCCAGGTTTTTATCTAGCATTATTTTGAATTATTAAAAATAATAGTGATGGGGAAAATGGGAAGCAGTAGTTCAACAAGAAGCCAAGTGAAAAACAAAATGTACCTAATCGAACTGGTTAAAACACCAGGTTTCACTAATGAATACCATGATATTTATGACCCTTCTATCCATGGTTAAAAGCGTAGCATAGATATTAGATATACATTGTCTAGTAAGGCAAGAGATGCATCCAGGGGAAAATTTACTGTTTTCAACCCAATGTTACAACAAAAAACAAATAAAATCGCATCGTGGGATGTTGGATTGGGAAGCATGGTGTTACCTGAAGTATTCCCTTGCCCTAATTTTATCATGGTTTGCACCAAAAATTATGATGAAGATAAAAAAGCAATTGTTAATAAAAATACAAAAGAGGAAATTCTATCCATAAATGAGGGAGAATTCGCTCGTTTGTTGAACCTAGGATTTGAAGCCCAAAACTCAAACATCCAAATTGACCTTGAAAAGCTGGCAGCAAATTATGAGAGTCTCGATCCAAGTCGCAGAAATTCATTTATCAAAGCTCTAATAAAGAGTGGTACTGGTATTGTGTTGGATCATAATCATAAGCCTCCTTATGATTCTAACATTTTTGTTCCATGGGTTGGGGATACTATTTCCTTGCTGTCGTTTTGCCTAGCATTGGAAAATGATAGGGAAGTGGGTGCAAGCCTTCTTGAAATGATTTATAATATCCAATGTGCAAGTCAGCCAGTAAGATATAATTTTATTGAGCACATTGTAAAATCCATGCAAAAACAATTACTAATGATCAAAAAAGGTTCCTATAAGACATTTAGGTTCTCATCCTACTTGTGTTATCTCCTTCTATCCAAGTATCATGCAATATTCGAGACCAAAAAGCTTCAAATTGTGAGTTATAAGATTGATGAGAAGACTGGGAAGAGAACAAAGTGTCCAATATATGATTGGATGCCAAAGATAAGGATGCATGATAACAAAAAGAACTACAACCATTTTGTAGACTTCTTTTTGGCACCAATGTATAATGAAATTACAAGCACTCCAATGCCTAGGTTGCCTGTGTCTTGTAGAGATTGCATTCAACTCAGAAGTCAAATAGAATTGGCTGACCGGTTCTTCATGGAAGAATTCACGGTGTTAAGGTTTTACGGATCGACAGTAAAACCATACAGACTTCCAATACATGTGACATAGAGGGTATATGCATTAGAGTATGTATGGAAATTGGAGAGCACAGATAGGCACTTCCATGGTCAGCAAAAGAAAAGCATATTTCCTTCCTTACCTTTCTCATGTGGAGGGTTCACATTTGAGAGAAAAGCATTCAATGTGGCACATGATTTTTTGACATTTTTTAACTTTGGTGATGAGGGTCTCTGGTAGTATGATCCAATCAGTGCAGTTCAAGCAAGGCTTAAGAAAAATGGGAACTCTTCAGCGTTATGTCAACATGAAAGTAAACCATTGCTAGAAAAGCTTAGAAACATGGACTCCTGGGATGAGGTTAAAAAAGAGATGCAGAAAATTGCAACTGACAATAACATTTCAACAGAAGAAATTTCATCACAAATTATGGCATTGCAAATGCACACAGAGAGGACAACGGAGGAGGGCCAGGGCATCCAAAATAGGATGTCCTACAATTTCTACCTAAAATCTGCTAATCCATCTAACAAATCTATTCCCAAATGAATTCTGTACGAATGTAAAGAGATTTATTTCATTCAAACCAAAATAAATAATTTTTGGACTATGAGGAGGAATCTCGGTGAACCAAAGACAAGTGCAGAATTTGAGAGCATCGACGAAGATGCAGAGTTTAGCAAATTGTGGGAAATGGAGCATTGCAGGACTGAAGATGATGATGAGCATGAGGTTGTCGTTGAGCCCCCTCCAACAACTACTACAGTCCCGAAAATATTAGGTGGAGTCAGTGAGTCCATGAAAGAAAAATATAGCAAAGGGGCAAACCTTGTGGAAAAAATGGGTTTTGAAGGTGGTGGTCTAGGTGCCAGAGGAGAGGGCATTTGGTATCCACTTCAGGTACAACTTCCATTACAGTCAAAATCAAAAGGTCCTTATAAACCAGTCACTGGACTTGATTCTTCAGATTCATCACGGATAGGTACTACTCATTACCCTCAGGGTCCACCTACATTTGTTTCAGGTTCAAATCCACAACCACCACCACAACATGGTATTCCCATTGGTGGTGAATCAAGTGCCATTGCCACTGGTGGGGAATCTGGGGATAGTATTCCTATTATTGTTCAGTCAAGTGTCATTGTGATTGGTGGGGTTGGCATGGGTACTACTACTGATACTAGTTGTTTTGGTGTTGGACAAGGGCAACAACAAAATATCTCTCGCAATAGGCCACTAGAGGTAGATACTCAATCTCATACTATTGAGAATCCTATATCAAGTGCCACTGACACTACAAATCAATCATTTGCAGCTTCAAATCACACACCTCAAAAGACTATGAAAACTACACATGAAAGTGTCAGTGGGAGTGGGACAACATCAGGAACTGTTGTTGGTAATCCTGGTCAAGCATTAGTTAAAACCACAGGAATAAGTGGAACTGGAGCCTATGGTATTCCTATGTCACCTTTCAAACATTCAATTGCTTCAGCAAGCCCAGATTTTCAATTTCGTGATTACTATGAAAAATATGAACACACAACAAAAGCAAATAAAGAAAAAAAGAAAGCATTTCATAGGGTTTCTATGTCTAAAGTTGTAAACGAACAGCCTGTAAGGAACAAGGTATTTCCAACATATGACCCACATAAAGATATGATGGAGTTCATGGTTGTTATGCCCTCAGGCCCATCTAAAGATAAAAATCCACCACACAGTCAGATAGATCCCTCTCAATTTCAAGTTAGCACCCTCCAAATTGATTTTTCCAAAGTACATAATGTGGACAAAATTAGTGTGTCAAAAAGGACTAACAAAGTGGTCTACACTTCATTGCTAAAGGTGGAGAGAGAAAAAAATAAACTGGAGAAACAAATAGAAAAGTTACAGGCTGGCCTAGAAAATGAAAAAATCAAGGAGGAAAGCAGTAGGTAGCAAGTGCAATGAATTATAGAAAAGGATAAAAAATTTGAGCTCTACAGTAGAAATTACAGAGCAGGAGAAGAAGGATGCAAAATTGAAGGACCTGACAGAAAAACTGGCTAAAAGCAATTAAAAAATTGTTGAGGAAAAAGCCAGTTTTCAAAAATTATACAAAAGTTATGAGTCTGCTGCCACCGAAATGAAAAAATTACAGGACCTATTGGATCATGGGAAGGAAAAAGAAAAACATTTGCAAGAGGAAGTAGAGGAAGAAAGAAAAAAATATGTACAAATGAAAGAAGACCTGCACAATGCAAATGATAAAATAAAAACTTTGGAGGATAGATTGAAAGATAATATGAAAAATACAACTAAGTATATACAAGAAAACATTTGGCAGAAAATAATGCAGAGGAGTGAGAAGTTGTGTGAATGGTTTCAATTGACTGAAAGTATGAGACTAATTTTATAAAAATTAAAGGGCACTATGAGAAGAGCACACATTTATATTCAAAAGAGGAAATGGCAAAAAAGATTATGAAAGTAGTCTACAGTTCCAGTGACAGCTACTTGGCATCCAAGGGAATTAAGAGCCACATTGATGCCACAGTTAAGACATCATCTATCATTCAAAAATGCCAGAAGCTAAGGGAAACAACAAAAGTTATGGAAAGTTGTGGAAAAAAGATATTGAAGCTGCAAGAAAAGAAAAATAATTTGATTAAACTTGGTTTGCCTAAGCCTGTTGACACATCAAATAAATTCATTGGAGAAGAAGCTTAGAAAAAAAGCATGGAGATAAAAATGAAGTCTGATTTAGACTTGCTTCCAAAGGACACAACTCCCAAAAGCTTTCTGGAATTCATCCAACCATTTACAACTCTAAATTTGGTATTGGATGAAACAGTGATGTCAAGTAAATCTTCTAAATATGGAATGTTGACGAATTTGGAGTTGACTTTCCATAGTTTACAGAATATTGACCTTCCATCAGATGAAGAGTGGAGAACCCTACAAAACCTGGCACAAAATTCTTAAGAATCATAGTATGTATTGCACAATTTTCTTCTTTTATTCTTAATTTTAAGGTTTTATGTTTTTTCTGTTTGCTATTTTGCTAATCCAGCCTATGAATCTATGATGCACTCGCTATTGCTATTTTGCTAATCCAGCCTATGAATCTATGTTGCACAGTGCAAAACTTCAGCTAGTAAATTTGTATTCTCAAATTCTCCCTTGCTTTAACATTTATGCATTTGTCTATTTCTGATTAGTAGGTTTTAGGCACTGCTATTATCTATGTTTAATTTGTCATGGCATGAATTAATATTTAATTTTGAACTCTATTTTTTGAACAGGAGACATCAAACATGTAGCAGATGTTAAATTGCTAATACGGCCTGTGACGGCCATATAAATCTATGCTGAGTTTGTGATTTTGATGTTCAGTCTTCACATGTTGCAAACTTGCAAGTCGACCTAAAGCTGTTGTTGCTCCCTTGTTTCTATAAAAGGGAATTCAGGGTCATTTGCAAAGGGTTCTGAAACTTTGTATTCACTTTTGCAATTGGCATGGAGAATCACACAGATTGGTGTAGTACTATTGAATGAATTGTATCATATGGCTATATTTTGAAAGAATTAATGAAAATCTAAGCTCTCAACATGTGTATTACTATTGAATGAATTGTATCATATGGTTCTGAAATGTATCACACATATTTGAGACTCAAACATGTATAAATAAACAATAAACATCTTCGTATCAATAAACACATTATAGTTTTTTTTTATTATGCTATTTTAAATCTGGAAATAGAAAGTTGAAAAATACAATTACAAATCAATATTAAATTCTAATTGAAAAAAGTAATATTATTTTGTAATATGAATGATGAGATACAGTAATAAGATTAATAAATACCAATCTCTTGCAGTTGCCATTCATCCTCATCAAATTCAGTGCTTTCTTGATTCTTGTATGTGGTTTCTTCACTCTGAGTCTGCATACCTTCGCTGAACTACATCTCAATGCTACCAGTAGGTCCAGTACATGATTCAATAGTCCCACTTTGGTTTGAAGTGTTTCCCAAACCTCTTCTTTCACATTTGGACCTCCATATTTGCAGTGCCCTATCGTAAGGAAAAGTATGGACATCATACCTAGATGTATAGAGCCTCAAGCAATTTTCTAAATTTTTGTCTAGTTTGTTTCTTAGCTTTGATTTTAGGAACCCCAAATCACTAAAAACTCTCTCATCTTCCATAGAACCCAATATCATGGTAAGACATAAATCAGCAAGCTTCACATATTCTAGCATTGAATCATGCAATGTTGAGTTCTCTGCTATAGATTTCCAAAGCCTTGTTACGGATCCCTCATCACGGGGGTTCTCCATTTTGGCATATTGTTCTTTCATAGTGTATGCAAACAAGATGATTGCTCTCGAAGATGATTTTCTTCTAATATTCCATTTATAGTTACTCCATTCAATTCTTTGGATATGCAAAATTGTTTTATCAAAGTTAGTAGCTTACTTCAAAAATTAGCTGCATTATTGAAGCTCCAATAATGAGGAAACACATTATACATGGCTTCAAGTAGGTTGTCAGGAGGGAATCTGCTTCTAATTTGTGAGGAAAGATCATATGCAATTTTCTTCACAGAAGTAGTTACAGTCTCAACAATCTTGTCGAAATCTTCCCTTGTAACTCTTGCTTTTTGCTTCCTGGGGCGCTTTCCTAGTTCCTCGAGGTTGACCGTGGCATAGAAGTGCATTGGTATCTCAACTCCTAAGACATTGGCACATACCTCCCCATCTACACTGATTTGTAAAAAGTTATCAGGATTGTTCAAATCTGTGAGTGTCCGCCACTTAACAAATTTTTCATCAGATAGTGTTGATTGATTTCGATAGAGATTGTCGAGGGTCATGCATGTCATCTTACGTAGTGTAGCATATTCTGCAATATACAGAGCTCTTTTTTGGGCAGCCTTCATAATATTCCTCATTTCCTCTAGCATGGGCAAAAGAGCCGCTAAAGTTAAGAGTGTCTCTAAATTACTTAACTTGCCAAGAAGTTCAGGTTATTTCAGTTGATCTAATTCGTCCCGAGTTGTGTGAAATAGTCCAATCAAGGATGGATATTCTCAAAACACTCGATGCGCTGGACCATCCAAAGAGATCCATCTAGTATCATTATCCTTGAGAAGCTTGTTCCCATCAGTTAATCTATCAGCAAAGTGTTGAAATTCCATAAATCGCTTGGGACTTCAACAGAAGTGTGAGTAGAGCCCTCTAATTAAAATTTCATTTTTTTTAACGGAAGCAAACTTGCTCACAATTCCAAAAGCTAGATTCATTATGTGAGCCATGCAGTGAATTGCAGTAATGTACGGTGCAAATGAAGTTTCAATCTTTGCACAAAGACCGTTCTTGTGACCTTGCATTACTGAAGCTCCATCTGCTCCAACACAAACCATTTTTTTGGCTACTGACATATCATCCATACCTCCATATTCAATTAAACTTCTCTTTACTAGTTGAAATAAATTTTCCGTTGTCGCACTCTGCTTCATTTTAGCAATAGATAGTAGATGAGGTTGGCGGGTATGATTCTCTACAATATAAACATACATGCATACCCATGAAGTATTGTCTACTGTCATAACTTCGTCTAAAGAAAATGCAATGAATTTTGACTCTCTTATTTTTCCCTGTACAACTTCTTTTTCAACCTCAACAAGACAACTTGTCCATTCCCATCCACTGTTTACTAACCAGTGTCTATTAGGATAGTTAGGAACTTTCAAAAACTATAATAAACCACTAATTGATGGGAAATCTGTCATAGCACGCCCTCTGCTCAAAATATGAAAAACAACACTTAACTAAACAACTTTTCCTAGTTGTTCTATTTACATTGCTTTTCCAAAAATAGCTTCAATAGAACCTTTAACTTCAGTAGGCTTCGTCTATAATTTCTCATGAAAATAATACTCTTCAGCATTCCTCACATGCTTACATTCCTCCTTTGTTTTCCATCTTATCACTGATTTTTCAACCCCATCTATCATTTGTTTTTCATAAACTTTACCCATATTCTTTTCTATGGTGTCAAATTTTAGCTGCAACCTAATTTCCTTGTTATGTTTCCAAGTGCAAATCTTACACCTGCATTCTATTGGAGGCTCATATTCAATTGGATTCTCCACTGGTTCAATGAATGGATACTTTGATGCCCAATTAATTTGAAAATTCCTCACTGACATATCCCACTCCCGATCCTTTTTTGATTGTGGTTCACCCTTTTTTTATATGGCTTTTCTTTTCCCCTTCTGTGCATTATCATCAATGGTATTATCACCCAAGTCAATTATATCATTCCGGCTAACTTGGGTATCTACCAGATAATCTTCTTCAAGATCATCCTTATATGAGATATCAGGTTCACCGCCGTCTTCAACAAGCGGTGCAGGTGGCGAATTTTGTACTTGTACTTGTGATGACATGCCTTCCTAATTTTCACCACAATCTTTTCCAATGCCAAAGTATGAAGACAACGTTCTATTTTTTGTTGGCCTCTCCTAGCCTTCCCCACATTTAGGTTTCCTACCCCTCTTCCTGTTTGACATCTCCAATGAAATAAAGGCTGCCAAAAAAATATCAATTTGTTGAAGAAGCAATAATAGACTATAATGTATAATATACCACTTCAAAAATATGACCGCTCACCTTTAGGCTTTAGGTCACTAGCAGTCGCCAATGCAGTCAACAATAATGATTTTCCTTGGTCTAAAACTTCGCTATTGATCAAAATTCACAGCCTAGAACCCACCAGATTGTATTGAGATAGATCTGATCTTTACATGTATTTATACCAATCCTTATATGGCGAATTCCGTGAGTCAAAATTTGGCAAATCCCGCGTAACTATAACACGTCCAAATACGATTATGTAATTTTTGAGGTGATTATAGGTCATCCAAATATGACTTATATAATTTTTGAGGCAATTATAGGTCGTCCAAATAATAGGGGAATACAATATAGTTGGTGAAAGTTGGGGTGAATGGAGACACGCGTCGGCAAGATATCGGGCGAATTGGGTCCCCCTGGCTAACAAATCTTCACATGCCTATAGGAAAATTAAGGTCATTTATTAGGGCAACCTCAGAGAGTGTAGGTGAAACAATTAAATTTACCATGTGTCCACCATATATTGTATTGGCGAAATCATCGCATAGAAACATTTAATTGCTTAAAACATATGGCGATCGGGCCGTGACTTTGACGAAAATTGATAATGTTCTGGCGACATGGCCACCCCCAGTTGGTACAAAATATTCACCATTTTCGACATGGCCGACGTGAAAAATTTGTCATTGGCGAATATTCGCCACTAAAGTAATCTATGTCCCCAAGTGGATCTTGACATGTAGGCCCAGTCACGCCTCTGCTCTCTGTTCTCGAACCAGTTTGCCTAGATTGACTGGATCTCATCACTGTGAAACTAGGAACTCTGCGCTCCCTAGGCACCGCATCCTCATAATGTCCTCAATAATACTTAGCCTCCTTGGCTGTGTATGCCAACTCCCTCAGGGTATCTTTCGTCGAGCCACCCACTGCCGCTCTCTCCAAGATATCTGCTCGAGCCTCGGCTTGACCCAACTGCTCCAAAACTATATCCCGCTCAGTAGATAGCCATCTAATCTGTCGTTGATGCGCCAATAGCTATGTCTGCAGATGCTGAACTGAAAACTATAAGGACCTAATCTGAGCATCATCCCGGTGAGTAGGAATCTGAATCTGGAGGGGTACCTATGTAGTGGTACCCCCTATCTCTCCCATAGCTAGTATCACCTCTCCTACTCACTCACCACCACCAGCTCCAATAGCCAAACCTCCCCTCCCTCTATCCTCCACATCCCGCCGAACAACCCTCTCAACCCGTATCCCTCTATCTCCACCAACTCCGCCTCTATCTCCTCTCCTCCCCTGATCTCCTCTCCCTCTATCCCCACATTGACCTTGGCCACCTCCTCCACCTCCTCCATCACCTCCACCACCCCCACCTCCCTCATCTAGCTCCTCTCCCTCCTCTCCCTGTCTCCCTAGCCTCTCGAACTACTCATCCTCATCATCATCAAAAGAGGGAATCATCTTCATTGGATCTAATATCCTGGCCATGGCATGAGCTGCAAAGAGTGCTACGAACTCATCAGTCATCCCCGCATCCACTATCCCATAGGCGTAGTCCCATATCTGGCTGGCTAGGTGCATGTACTCCTTAACCGCCGCAATGCTATCAATGGTGGGTCCCCACTCTGACACATCTTGCCTCCATCGAGCATACAAGCATGCTCCCTATGGTATCCCCTGTTGTCATCCATATTGTCACAACACTCAGCTATGCAAAAATCTCTCAATAAAAAAGTGCGTCCACCCTATCAAAAATCGAGACATGTAGACATAAAGCATCTCCATCCCATCCTCTACCCACACCTCGCAATGCATATATAGTCTCCAAATGACCGTGTCAATATCATACAACACTCGCCTCCAATGCTCTAGTTTGCCCAGCTTACGCTGGACAACTATCCCTCGATATCCATAAGCATAAGCACACCCAACTGGCCTATCTCTATCTGCCAGTGGCCTCGCTACGGGAATATTCTCCCATGCCCACACCTGTAGCAACGTAACCCCAGCTGATAGACTCCCATATCTCAAGTAAACCACTTGATGCAGGTCCCTGTATAAGTGGGCCAACATAGCAGACCCCCATGCAAATTGGTGACCTTGTGTCACCATGTCCTCCAAGACCAACCCCCATCCTACTGCCAGTCCCTTCGACCTATAGTCGGGACATAAGAAGCCACCTATAAATCCTACCAGCACTGATGGTAGAGGGGCATAATCCAAATCAATAAACTCCTGCCATGAGATCTCATACCCACAAATATGCTCATCATACAAAATCCGGCCAAGAGCCTATGTCCCGCCCTCCTTAGTCTACTCATATGGTAAAAGTGCACCTACCACGAGAATCCGCAGAATCCAGTAGCAATCCTCGAGTGTCACTGTGATCTCACTTGTCGCCAAATGAAAGGTGTTGGTGTCATTATGCCACCTCTCGGCCAAAGATGTCAATAAACCCTGGTTAATGATATACCGGGGCATCTCTAACAAAGAGGATAGTCCACATATCTCAATAATATCCCTGTCTGCCTATGTCAGTCATGGTATCAATGACCATGGTCTCAGAAATCACTCTTGCGACTGCATAACCCCAATCCGCTCCTTTCGCAAACAAAGCATGTCCAATATCAGTTTCCTCATCAAATCACAATTCATATCAAAATCAAATTCATATCAACTTGAAACATTGAAAATATAATCAAGTTGTCTATCAAATCCATATCAGCTTGAAAAACAACTCAAGTTTCACATCCATATCAACTTGAAAAAAAAACTCAAGTTTCACATCCATATCAGCTTGAAAAACAACTCAAGCTTCACAACCATATCAAATTGAAAAACAACTCAAGTTTCCCATTCATATCAACTTGAAACAATGCATATCAAATCAAGTTCATATCAAATCAAATCCATATCAAAATCTATATCAAACCCATATCAACATCAAACTTGAAACATTGAAAATCAAATCAAGTTATCTATCAAAAATCCAAAATCGGAACTCATATCGGACAATTTCTCAAACCAACACACAGCAGGCACGCAGATTAACTATCGCACCCATCCCAGGAAAAATGGCAAACACCTATTTACCCCCAACTATCTTCATTCATCTTAAAATCCTATTTTCCTCAACATTTTCCACCTACGCACTAAAAACTTTTATCCACACGCTAAGCTGCTAGCTATGCGCTACCTGAAATCCCCTACGTGCTACCAAATGCACCCTACACGCTAAAATGCACCTATGCGCAACCTTGATCTAGCTTTGTGCCACCTAGAACAACCTATGAGCTAAATCTATCTATGCACTATTCTAATCTACCTCAGCACTGCAACCCTAACCCTATGCGCTAGCCTAACCTACCCATGCGACCCCCTGTGCGCTAGCCTGTGAACCCGCTGCACTAAAAGACGTCTATGCGCTATCCTAACCCCCCCTTCATGCTACCCATCCCTACTCGGACACTACCCTAGTTCCTAAAACTCGACGCACTACACTTTGTTTTGTATGCGCTAGGGTACAGACCCTACGTGCTAAACCGTGAAAATCCGCGTGCAAAATTGTAAAACATGACAAAAAATGACAAAACAAAAATCAAAAAGGGGCAAAAATTGATGACTTACCGGTGGTCCATACATGGTGGGTCTTGGATACCTTCGAACGCACTCAAATCGATGAGAAGCATGGGGAACCAACATTTTGTCTTCTCTCTAAATGTCACTTTCTCCAAAGTCAACAAACTCAAATGATACAAATGGAATCCCTTTTTACATTTTTTATGGGGTAAACGGAAATTAGGGTTACATGGTGGAACACATAAATTGCTCGTGGTCTCACTTCTAACCCTAACAAACATCATTATCGGGAGATGAATCAAATTACCGCATTCAACATAGACAAAATTTTAAAATACAATCAAATTTATCAACTCAAATCAAATTTTTAAATTTTTGATTCATCTCCCAAGGGGGCATTATCAACATCATTTATCAAATCTGGGGCATGACATGAACATCTCGATACGACATCACACTGATCATGATCAAATTTTGATGATACATCATTTTTCTTTGAATCAACATGTGCACACACGTCACTTGAAAGAGGGGCAAAATGTAAACGTATAAAAATGACCATATTCCTAAATGAATATTTAATGTTCATTTTATTCTCATTCCTCTATTTAGTTAAATCTAATTTAATTAAATCACCCACACTCCTCTATTTTAATTAAATAAATTATTCAATTTATTTATTTAAATTCACTTAAGCCTTTTATATCATTTATTTGAATAAATCATTTTATTTAATTAAATCCCTTCTCTCTACTTTTAATTAAATTCACATTTAATTAAATAGTTCACCCCAATTAAATAAATCTAATTTACTTAAATCCCCCACTTGCAACCAAATTAAAATAAAGCAATTTATTATAATTAAATCCTATTATTCCTCACCCACTTGCATTTTCCTACATCTCCCACTTGCCTCCTAACCCTCTTCCTAAATTCTTCTAGAATCCCTCTAATCCTAATCAATCAACCCAAACCCTTCAATTATCCACTTTCCCTAAATTTGAGGAGGCCACTTCTCAAATTTGGAGTAAAGTCTTCCAAAGGCATTAAAGCCTTTATGCCTTCAACAAGCTGACTTGTTGAATACCCCCAAATTTGGAAGGACTCTTACAAATTTGTCCCCAAAGTCTTTCAAACCATTAATGGTTAACTAACCCTTTGTGGCATGGTTAGAGACTTTTTGCCTAACTAAACCCTCATCTAACCCAGGGGTCTCATCAAGCATTCATTGCTTTGACCATGGTTATCTCCTTAACCTTTGCACAAGAGTTTACCCTTTTGGTAAAAGCTTTGTCCAATAGGTAATCTAAACTTAACCTTAACCTTTACCTCCTAGGGTAACCATGAGGTCTTCTCAAGAATTTAATGCTTCTCACCTCTCCTCTCAAGCAATCTTATGTTGACAATTGTCACCATTTCATTGGTGAGAATTGCAAACATGGATTGATAACTTTCAATCATGACCCTTGATAAGATCCTTCAATCCTAACCATCCATTGCCCCGTTTCCTCTATAAATAGAGCCTTCATCCCCTCATTTCAGAATCCAAGTCTTTAGCATCATACTTATACTTAATTTTAAGAAGCATTTAGCCTCTCTTTGTAATAGAAATAAATCTAATAATCATTTTAGAATATTTCTATCATCTTAGATTAAATCATATAGCTAGTATATCATGTAAGGATAGTATTTTTACTAACCTTGTCATCTTATCATCTAGTTTAGTTCATTTACTAGAATCATGTATAGATAGGATGCATTCATACTAAATTCGATCAAAATCATCCCTTGTTCTTGCATTTGTCATCCCTAAGTCACTTTGCTCAGTAATCTGAGAGCAAAGGCATTGGCTTGAGGGACCTTGTGAGATAGAGAACCATGGAACACTCCTTGGGAAGTTGAGCTATTCCTCATGGCTGCATAACTTGCACCAAGAGTTCCATGGGTGTGTGGGCTAGTCTTTGAATATTTTTGCATTTTAGATTTCATCGAACTACTTTTCCCGCATGCAGCTGCAATACCCCCAAAGGGTTACTTCTTAGTTGGATGAAGATTCTCCTATTGGTGGAGGGTTAGTCTGTTCTACCAGTATAGAGATAATCTCATCAACATTCTGATCTCTCTTCCTAATCTATTGTTTTGAAAATTCTTGCTTTACCTCATCTACCTTTTCTTTGCCTTTCAAACTGGATCCTTTATTATTTATCGATGAAGTCTTGCTTCTACAAAATTTTGCAATATGTCCAATTTTGTTACAAGCATAACGAGTCACATTATTCCTCTGAATAGCCTTTCCATATCCTATGTCGGTGTGTGTTCTGCATTGATTAGATAAGTGCCCAAATCTTCCACAAACATACCATCTCACATTGATTCTGCAGTTTTCTGAATTATGACCAACTTTATTGCATTTGGAACATTGACCGGTGGGTGCATTAATGTTCTGATTATTTCTAAATCTACATTGATTTGCTCTATGACCATATTTGTTGCAATTGAAACATTTGCCATTAAACTTGTAAGCATTAGGTTGTCTTACCAGTTTGTTCTGATCTAGATTGTTTGTAGTACCAGAACTTTCTCCAACTTCAAATCCAAGTCCATTTGTATCTCCATTAGGTTTCTAATTTTTTAGCATATCATCAAGTTCCTCTAAACTTTTCTTGAATTTCTCTTTGTGTTGATTTGTAGTAGCCAATTCATTTTCCAGAATTCCCTTTTTTTCTCAGAAGCTCAGTTTTATCATGTTGCATGTGAATCAGATTTGTCTTCAACATAACATTTTCATTACTAAGTCTTAGATTTTCATTTCCAGCATCATTGAGTCTCCTAGTCAAGTCTTCTTCATTCTTCTTCATGTCTTCAATGTCTTTACAAAACCTCATAGTCATATCTTGCATTTCATTCTTCATGGTACTATTTTCTTGTCTCAACTTGTTTGCAAGTTCTCTAAGAGTTTCCTTTTCATCATCATCTTTCTGCATCTTCTCATGAAGTTCTTTTCTTTTATTTCGAGCTATAGTAAGATTCTCCTGAATTCCTTGAATGAATTCTTATGCAATCCTCAAATCATCTTCAAGTTTGATATTCTTCAATTTCTCTACATCATAATCTACAAGAGCTCCTTCCAATTATTTTCTTAAGTTCTCCATCTATACCAGTGTCAGAATCTTCCTCAAGCTATTAGGCTTTTGAAAATAGAGGACCAGGCTCTGATAGAAATTTCTAGGATTAATGACAGTCCCAAAGATACTGAGAGGACCAGGCTCTGATAGAAATTTCTAGGATTCATCTAACCGGTTAGTAGAATATTTAAACTTATTAAGAACTTTACATCTCAAAACAGTGTACCGGTAAATAAGAATTAATGTAGCAAATAAGAATAACATAGACAACATAGAGAACACACCATAACACAAGCTATTTAACGAGGAAACCCGGTGTGGGAGAAACCTCGGTGGGATTTGTGACCCACAATATTCACTCACTGGCCAATGATTAAATATTACTTACAATGAGGGGCCTGCACATGTAGGAAGGCCAACTGCCTAGAGCTCACTGCTCAATAAGAGTCACACTCACTACAAAAGTGGATTATGAAATCCAATACAATGTACTGCTTTAAATCAGCATCAACTATGCCAGGTTCAGTACCGGTTTAAGCTCATTCTATAACAAAAACCTTATACAAAATTTGCCTTATGTATTCGCATTTAACATCCTTCCTTTTCCTTATTTTCTTACTCTCTCGTTTATTCATTCCTTCATTCATTACAAAATGACTTACAAGATCTCATACATATACGAGTCTATTAAAATGTACCATGTCGGATTTACAAAAGATAATTACATTATAATACAATAAACAAAAGTTTATTCCCTATCAGCTGGAGTGTCGGTATGTATTGTTGTTGTTGCCGGTGAAGTGCCTGTCGATGTATGTAGATGTCTATTATCGGTGCCGGTAATTACCGGTGGCTTACCAGATGAATGCCAGAAGGTTTCCAAATGGTTGCCATCAATGGCAACATCAACTATTCTCATAAGAGTGTAGAATGCCAACAGGGTCATACTCATTACATCAACATTATCAGTGATTACATCATAAAAAAGTCAAGAATCTTTTTAAATCTTCATCAAAAGTTGAGCAGAAAATCTTTTCAAATCAAAGCTTAATCGAACTTCAATCAGTCTCTAGGGGCATATCAGTTTCATCGCACCAAATCAAGCTGATGTTGTCTTCATCTGAATCAGTCTCTTAATGGTAATCAGTTTCAAAACATCTCATCAAGCTGGTTATTTGTTTAAACCTAATCAAGGGTTTAAAGAGTCTTTTTGACAGTGATCACATGCTCAAACTTCAAATAGGTTTTTAGTTTCATCGCATAAAATCAAGCTGGACATTCTGTTTCACTAATCAATTCTTGTTCAATCAAGTTCAGAATCGGTTTCATCTTTTTGCTCAACCAATTATAGTTCAATCAAGTTCTAGATTGGTACTCGTTTCTTGATTCATCAATTTCAAGATCAATATCTCACTCTTCATCGGTCTTAATTTAATCAATTTCAGGATCGGTACCACTTTAATCACTATGTTCAGTTTCATCACTTCAAATCAAGCTGAATATCTCGCTCTTCATCGGTTTGTGATCAATCAAGTTCAAAACTAATATCTCTTTGACATCAACTATTCTTTGAATCAATGCGTTGCTCGCACATCAATTCAAAGAGGGGCAAATGTAATACCCTAAAAATGGTCACCTAAACCATGGGCTCCTAATCTTGACTACATCACCAAGGTCCTAACCAAAGGCAATTAAATCAACTTGGAGCACCTAATTAATTAATTCCTCAATCATCAATGTCACATGGCAAATAAATCATTCTAAATTAATTAAATATTTATTTAATTAATTAATCATTCCAAGTAAATCATTTTAATCAATTATCATATTTATTTAATTAAATATCGTAGCATATTTAATTAGTAAACCAATTTTCCATTTAAATCCTTAAAAAAAGAATTAATTTACAAAAAGGAATTAAAATTGAGAAAAGAAATCAACTTGAGATATTTCTTTTTCGCAAAATTGAGACAACTTGAGAAATCTCAGAAAAGCAAGAAAAGCAATTAAATTGAATAAATCATTTTCTCTAAAAATAAAAATCAAAGCAAATCTTGAAGAAAAGAAGTTTAGCTGCATTGAAGAGGCTTTTCTTAAATAAAGATCTTGAGCAAATGAGAGGAATGTGCATGGAATCAACTAATTTTATCTCCAATGCAAACTCAAACTTATAATCTCAATGCATTCAATCAAGATTTGATTGGAATTTATCTCAAGATTAACTCAATCTAATCTTCTCTGAAATTGAATCAAAGCTTCCAATTATTTCAATTCACCTGGATTGTGCTTTCTCTTGAGAAATCTCAACCACTCATCATTAATCAATCTTGACTATTGGTCTCTCTTTGGATTCTCTATAAATTCAACCTTTCATCTCTCATTCAAGACACCCTGAAGATTTATTGTTATTATGGAGTTTTTTCTCTAGAGTCATTCAAAATATTGTGCTTTGAGATTAATGCATCTTAGCTTTGTGCATATTTAGTTTAATCATTCATAGCTTAATCTTGCATCTATCTAGCTTAATCTTGCATCCATTTAGCTCAATCTTGTGCTCATATAGATTAAATCCTTCGTCTTGGTGTAGTCTAGTCACTGGTATTGCTTAGACAAATCTGAGAGCAAGTCTATACTTGTATCTTTTAGAAGGCAATAGATCGATTTGTTATGGTTTTTATATTCATTGATTATATCTGTCTAACCATGCATTTAATTATTTATTGAAGTGTTTGTGCTTTACAACTTGCCTTACCACTTTTTCACACACACGGATAGTGGACTGAATAGATTAGTCAGTTGACTGGATAGATGGATTAGATGAATGAATGGATTGGAGAGATAAGTGGATTGATTGATCAGTCAGAAAAGGTGGTTGAGAGTGAAAAGAGGTGATTAGAGAGTTAATTGATTAGTCATCTGGTTTGATCAATCAATTATGATTTCAACATGTGTTGTAGGATTTTGAAATTGAATTTGATTTTCGTTTTCAATTTGGATTTGAATTTGGACTTTCAAATGCTGAAATGCATATGAGATTAACTAAAATTCATTGAAATTTAGATTTAGTGAAATGTTAATTTGATGATTTGGAATTAGATGAAATTAATTGAAAACTACATTTGGGGAATTGGAGGAATAAGTTAATTAATTTAAATAATTTAAATAAAATTATTTAAACATTAGAAATAGAATTAAATTAGGGAATTAATCTTAATTAATTAAATAATTAATATTTAATTAATATTTAATTAATATTTGAGAAAGAGGTTTGATTGATAAATTGATTAAGGATAAAAAATGAATTAACTAATAAGATGAAGAATGATTGAGTTAGTTTAGAAGAATACTTAACTTAATTAAATAATAAAAGAATTACTTAATTAATTAGGACGAATAATTAGTGCATGATGAAAAAGACAATTTTTAGTGTCTACAGTACCAATGCCTATCGATCTAGATCCCTCTCTCCCCTCAATCGAGTGATGTTTGCATATGCCCAAGCTAGTCAAGTCTATAAAATATCTATCTCCTCACATAGCCCCTTCATCTTCCCTACCATGGCTCTCCCTCCTAGCTTCTGTAGGGACTCTTGCATAACATCTCTCTTTGTATGATAGACATATCTCTCCTAGATAGCTATGTCTAGTATGATTTTTAAACTATCTTACTCTACTTGTAGAGTGTCTTCCTAAGCTCTCTCCCTCTCCACCTTCACCTTATAGGCTCGCTGATTGAGACTTCTTCATGTTTAGCTCCATTTGTAAACTAGTGGCTTGTGTCCTAACCTGATCTTGTGCTCTCGATAATTGATGTCTCAATCCTTGTAGGCGATCATAGGCCTCCTATATCACCACTAGAGCTCTCCTAGGTCTATCCATCAGCCCCACTCTCTGTCCCCCCTCCTACTCCTGCTTGTACCTATACCCCTACCTATCTTTGTCCTTTAACTAGAGAACCTGCATGTACCTATGGTTGTATCAGTAGCTAAACCTATCTAGCCCCTCATGCCTTCCCTCTCCTCTACCTCCTCTAGGTCGGTACCCATCATGGCCTCTATGCTCATTCCTGCCTTACTATTGAGGCCTCAACCATCTCTACGTCTCCTCCACCATCCCCTCCACTATCTCCTTTGTCCCCACCATCATCCTCATCTCCTCTGACAACTCGATCTACCCCAACCCCTCCCTCATTTTCCTCCAACACACCAAGAACAATCAACTTGACAGGCCTATGCTAAGTACATTGAGCTCACTCCCACATCTATCACATCTAGTTGAGGTTCCCATGGCACTGGTGTCATGCCTAGAAATCCATATAGGTCCCACATGACATCGATCACATCTCACCAAACACCTATCTCCCATGTTACCCGAGGATGTGTCAACTCCTCCCCTACCTCATCCTGTCAGACACCAAATTGCGTCATAACCCTGTGTAGTAAATACTAGTCAATGACATGTACTATCCAGCCTATCAACCAGTAGTTGGTTTGCAAAAATGAAAAAAAGTAGTCATCCTCTACCCATACCTCCATGATCCTATAGGGTCTTCATGTAAAATCCTTCATCTCATCCAAGTAGTGTCATCAATATCCAAACACTCCCATCCATACATAAAGAAATAAACCCCCATACATACATACATAGGGCTATTATGGCTCTCTATTCTTCACTCCCAATTGATGATAGATGATTATATTAGGATTCCCAAAGATACTGAGAGGGGGGGGGGGGGGGGGGGGGTGAATCAGTATCTTTCCGGTTAAAGGATTTTCTTAACTTATTAAATGAAAATCATTCCAAAACTGTGTACCGGTAAACAAGAATTAATGCAGTAAATAAGAACAATAAACACAACATAAAAGGCACACCATAACACAATATTTTTAACGAGAAAACCTAGTGTGGGAAAAACCTTGGTGGGATTTGTGACCCACAATATTTGCTTACTGACCAATAAGAGAATATTACTGTTACAATAGGGGCCTGCACATGCCGGAAGGCCAACTGCCTAAAGCTCGCTGCTTAAATATAAAAGAGAAGTCTCATTGAATTACAAAAGTGGATTGTAAAAATCCAATGTCATGTATTGCTACAAAAAGGCATCTGCTATGCCAGATCCAGTACCGGTTTAAGCTCTGCAACATCCAAAACCTTATTCCAAACTCTGCCTTAGTATTCACACATAATATCCATCATATATCCTATATACAAATGTTCTCTAAGATCTCATACTTATATATGAGCCTTATTACAATATGCCTTGTCGGCTTTCAAAAAGATATTATAATTAATTACATTTTGCAATAAATAAAATCTTGTCGGCCAGTGTGCTGATAATCAATCTTTATCGCTGGTGCCGGTGCCAGTGTCTATCGGTGCCATAGGATTGTAAGGTTGCCATCAATGACAATACCTTCAATCACCTACAATTTCTCATTGGAGTGTGCATTTGCCAACAATCTCCCCCTTTGGCATTGATGGCAACACTCATGAGAAAAATCCAAAAAGTGCTGTCCAAAAAAAATGTCTTACCAAAACTATCAAAATCATGTGTTTAGCATGCTCCCCCCGAGCAGATGATCTCTTTTGTTAACTTTTTCTCATCCTCAACTACTCCCCCTTTGGCATCAGTGACAAAGGTTGTCATTCAATGTCAATTGAGTGTAGTTCCTACCTACTTCCTTGTAACCTGTCGATTACAATATGATAAATTTCTTCTAAGGCAATATTCAAACTGTTGTTGAACCTCTCACTGTCCTTTATTGATGCTTTTGTTCTCTGAATTGTACCAGTGAGAAAGTGCATTTTCTCTTCCGGTGTCTTAAGTCCTGGAACAAGAGCCTCAGAAATCTCTTTTCTCAAAGAGATGAGGATATCTAGTTTAGGACTTAGTCTGCACTTAAGTTCTTTTGCCTTAACCTTTATCCTTTCTTTGTCTTTCTCAAGCTTTTCTATTTTCTCTTCAAATCCTGCAATTTCCTGTTCAATTATTGATATTGATTCTGATGAACCTATCAAGTTATCAACAATATCATTTATTTCCTTTTGGGCTATGTTGATCTCTTTATCTATGTCTTTTGTCAAAATGTTTGTTTTACATGTGTCTCTATACAATTTCTTGAAGTCCAAGATTGCTTTGCCTAATACCGGTAATAAGGTTTCCATATGTTCCTTATTATTCTTTACTATCTCCTCAAATAATTTTTCTTTCTCTTTATTTATTTTCTCTCTGAAGGTGTCTTCATTTATCTGATCCAGTGTTATTAGGTTGCCGGTTATATACTTAGACAATGTGTCTAATTGGCTCAAGGAATCTTTATTCTCTATGTTACATTTTGGAGCTATCATCTTCAAAATTGGTAAAGTGTCATCTATAGCCTTATAAGCTTGTGCATTACACTCTGTTATTTTCTTTATTAAATCTAATAGTACCTCTATTAAATTTTTAGGCCTAAAATCTATCATGGATGTTCCGGATGACTGTCCAACTATTTTTACAATCTGTAATCCATCGGTGGTAGTGATAGCTTTGCTTTCCTCTTTCTCTGGAGGATTAGTTTGAGTTTGCATTTCTACTACCAAAGGCTTGGGCTTGTTAGATGTGACTGGTGGCACTGTCTGTGAAGGAGCCTATCGCTCTGCATGTTTCTCAATGTTTTTCTCTGTATGAACCTGTTGCTCTACCAGTTTCTCAGTGTCCTCTCCTGATGGTGTCTCTGTTTGTGCCTCTGAAGATTTTACTGTTGTGTCCACTACCATTTTTTCTTTGTTTACCTTTATACTTTCTATTGTCGGTGACTCAGTAGGTTTTCTAGTTTCAGTAGTTGTCGATGGCTCAGTAGATGCATCAATATGCACACTTGTGGTCTCTGCCTTTCCTGTGTCAAGGGGTTCATTTGATTTTTCAGTTTTTTGTTCTGTCCCAATTCCAATGTTTTCCACTGCAATATTTCCTACTGGTGGCTTAGTTTCCACATCTCTTTTGTCAATTGTTTCCTTATCCACCACAATATTGACTTCCTATGTGTCAATGTTCATTGTGTATAGCACCTCAGAATCAAGATTTGTATCCTCATGTGGTGTTTCCATACTCTCTGTTGCCGGTTGTGTGTTAACAGTTTGTACTGGTGGAGTATCAGAAGGAGGTGTGGGTAAGTTATCTGTCACCTTTATGCTTGGAGGTCCACCTACCTTACCTTTCCCCTTATCCTTGTCTTTTTCTTTTTGATAGACTTTAAAAGTCTTTGGTCTCTTAAGCTCTTCTTGTTTCTCCCTTTCAACAAAGAATATATCCCACTTTTTTGCAATTTCTTCTGATATTTCATTTACTCTGCCTGCCATTAGTGCTACATGTTAGTGACCGGTTCAGAATATTGTCCGATTAGCCTCATTGATTAATTCATCTATCTCTTGAATGGAGTTCACAGGGTGAATTGCAAGTAGTTTTTCTATTTTTATCTTTTTATCTAATTCCACAATAGCTACCCTTCTAGATTCTAATCTTCTGTACAAGTCATTTGGTATATCATCAACCACTTCCATCAAAAATTTCTTGTAAATATCAAGATGTAAAATAACACTATTTTCTATACTTTCCTTTTCATCATCTGATAGTGTGTTATACAACTTGTTGATGTTAGCTAATTTCCCATCTTCAGTTATCTCATCCAGAAGTTTGTCCAAAGGTGGAATAACATGTTTTTCTTTCCTTTTCTTTGGAGTCAACTTCCTTGCTGGAGCCCTAACTGCCTGTTGTTTTTGTCTTGTTCTTTTTGGTGTAGGAGCAGGTGCTAGTGAAGGTTTTCTTTTCCTAACTACCCTTTTAAATTATGCTGATATTTCACTATTAGAAGAGGTAGCAATCGGTGAAAGATGTTCTTCCGGTTGTAGTCCTTCCAGTTCACTCTCCTTAATACCAGTTTTGTTTAATACATCTTCTTTTATTTATTTTGCCTGTCTTGTTCCCTTCCTCACTATCTGTTCAGTTTTCTTGATTCTTTTCTCAGATTGGATTTTGCTTTCTATGGTCTCCGCATTGCCAAAAACTTTCTCAATTGGTTCCTTAGGTGCTTCTAAGAGGGCTTTAGCATAATTTTCAACTATGTTGTCATCTACCTCATATCCCATCTCTGTAACCCAAACAGTCCTAGGGATAACTGCCTCCATCCAAATTTCATCTTTCTTGATCACAAAGCATATCTCTTTTTGATACTTATCAACAATTGCTTGAGATAGCCTTATTCTTGTCTTCATCTTTGCTTTCAAAGTTTGAAAATGTTCATTTATGTTTTTCTCCCTATCATCTCCCATGCTGTTCAATATGTCTAGAAGTTGTTTTCCTACCGGTATATCAAAACCAAAGTCTTTCCTACCAATACTGGGAACTTGCTCGGTAATGTACAACATTAAACACACAAGCAGGCTGCCAAATCTGAAAGTTCCTTTCTTATCACCTTTGATTTTCTTCAAATTGTCTATCAGTTCATCTTTTAGCCACTCACATACATCAATCATAGCATTGTTATTCACCATGTCATATACACTTTTGATATATAAGCTGGAAACAAAGTTTAGTCTATTTGCATGTGTGGCCTTATAACCAAGAATCATGCTGACAAATCTAACATTGATGTCCTTCACATCGTTGACTCTTAGGGATCTTTTATCAAATGTTGCACTGGTTAGGGTCATCACAATGTCATTTGGAACCTTTTTAGTTTTATCAGGCCTGCTACCGGTGGAAGGTAAGCTTGTCACTGCCCTAACTGCTTCTTTGGTAATCTTATGGATGGAATCCAACCAAAAGAACTCTCCATGAACTCTACTCAAGATGATCCTTATCACATCCTTAGGAAAATCAGGGATACTAAGAATGTTCACAAAGCCTAGGGTTTCCACTAACTTGTGTTCCAGTTTAACATTTCCATGTTCACCATAAATTACAGTTCTATACATGTTCGTTATTTCTTTAGCTCCTAGTTCCTCAATATGACAATGTATATAGATTCTAGGATCTTCTGCATAAACTACTCCCTTAGGTATTTTTGAAAATGCTCCTAGGGTATCATCTTTCTTCGTAATTTTGGGAATAAGTTTGAACACAGGTGTAGGGCGCTTAATAACTTCAATCATAGTAGGGTTTGCAATGAATTCAGGTATAGAGGAAGAAGCCATAGTTATAAATACCTTAATCTACCTTTAGGATGATTTGTTTCACTTTTCGTTGTGGATGCCTTTGCTTGGGAATTTTGTGCTCTCTGGAGATTTGAATGTTTGATGAATGAAAAAGAGCCAAAACACTTTCTTTATAATGTTATTTCCTTCAACTACGATATTTAATGCCTATCGGTTAAGTCAAAACTTAACTCATCTGCCGGTAAAAAAGTAATCCAACTTCTCACCATCAACTAAGGGTAAATTGGCATGTTTTTCAATTTGTTGCTATACCCCCAAAAGATTATTTCTTAGTTAGATGAAGAATCTCCTATCGGTGGAGTGATACTATGTTCTACCGGTGAAGGAATAGCTTCACTAACATTCATGTCAGACT
This sequence comes from Cryptomeria japonica, assembly GCF_030272615.1. NCBI lineage: Eukaryota > Viridiplantae > Streptophyta > Pinopsida > Cupressales > Cupressaceae > Cryptomeria > Cryptomeria japonica. The sequence goes on from NC_081413.1 coordinate 356,241,451, forward strand.
TTCTAATCCATTGTTTTGAAAATTCTTGCTTTACCTCTTCAACCCTTTCTTTACCTTTCAAACTGGGTCCTTTGTTATTTGTCGGTGATGTCTTCTATAAAATTTTGCAATATGTCCAATCTTGTTACAAGCATAACAAGTCACATTATTTTTCTGAATAGCTTTTCCATATCCTATGCTGGTATGTTATCTGCATTGATCAGATAAGTGTCCAAATCTTCCACAAATATAACATCTTACATTCATTCTGCAGTTTTCTGAGTTATGTCCAACTTTGTTGCATTTAGAACATTGACCAGTGGGTGCATTATTATTCTGATAGTTTCTAGATCTACACTGATTTTCTCTATGACCATACTTGTTACAATTAAATCATTTTCCATTGAATTTGTAAGCATTAGGTTGTCTTACCGGTTTACTATGATCATGGGTGTTTGCAGTACCGGAGCTCTCACCAACTTCAAAGCCAAGGCCATTAGTGTCACCATTAGGTTTCTGATTTTTCAGCATGTCATCAATTTCTTCTGAACTTTCCTTGAACTTCTCCTTGTGTTGATTTGTAGTAGCCAACTCATTTTCCAAGAAATCTTTTTGTCTCATGAGTTCAGTTTTATCATGTTCCAAGTGTATCATATATGTTTTTAACATATCATTCTCATGACTGAGTCTTATATTTTAATTTGCAACATCATTGATTCTTCTAGCCAGATCATCTTCATTCTTCTTTTTATCTTTAATGTCTTTACAAAATCTCATGGTCATATATTGCATCTCATTCTTCATTGTATTGTTTTCTTGTCTCGGTTTGTTCACAAGGTCATTAAGAGTCTTTCTCATCATCATCACTCTGCATCTTCTCAGAAAGTTCTCTTCTTTTGTACAAATGTTCTCTAAGATCTCATACTTATATACAAATGTTCTCTAAGATCTCATACTTATATATGAGCCTTATTACAATATGCCTTGTTGGCTTTCAAAAAGATATTACAATTAATTACATTTTGCAATAAATAAAATCTTGTCAGCCAGGGTGTCGGTAATCAGTCTTTACCATTGTCGTTGCCGGTGCCGGTGTCTATGCCTGTGTCGGTGTCTATTGGTGCCATAGGATTGTAAGGTTTCCATCAATGACAATACCTTCAATCACCTACAATTTCTCATTGGAGTGTGTATTTGCCAACAGATTATGTGCTCAAATGCCCATATATGAAGAAGTGTCACCCCTGTCCCTAAACTCTTGTACCTGTGATAACCACACATGTGAATATCATGGTACACTTGTCCTAACATCACATACCCCCAAGAATAGCTAATTGCAACCCCTAACATCATGTATAAACACCTAGAACAACTAATAAAAAATCCATGGCCATTGAGATCAAGCATCAAATGCTCGCCAATCAATCCATCTACATATAAGGCTACCCTTGGTATATGTTGATGCCCTCCATTATTGGATCAAGCCACTTTCACGTTCGATCTAGCGATAAATCATCTATCTCAAACACAAACCGCATGTAGTGCTTTCCATGGTCTAAGAAGTACTCAAGGATGAACCCTTCAATTGAAATGTGCAGGGTCTGCCACTTATCCTCCAAAGTGTTTGATGCCTCCCCCATCGGTAGGTGGAAGCTATAGGTGTCACTATGCCACCGCTCTAGAAAGGCTATCATCATCATGTTGTCCAATCACATGCATGACCATCTATGTACCCAGCCCATCCCAATCACATGTAATACCTCTTAGTCTACGTTCCTCAACTAGTCCTGTGGCCACATGCCTGGAGACTAATGCTCCCATGACTCCACCAATCCTAACTACTCCTACATCCATTACCACATTGAGTTAGCTTTTTTTTCTCCTAAGCCTATCCTTTTCCTACCCATGACAATAGAGGCACCCCTTTCTTGCCTTTCCCTCTTTCCCTTTTGGTGGAGATGTCGTTTCCCTGGTGCCCATGTCAAACAACATAGACATTGAAACCACGACAGAGACACCATTTTACAAGAGCCTATGCCGAACTACACAAATTTTGTTCCTCATTCCCCTCCCCTTGTTTTCTATCCCATCCTTAGATGCAGACATTGATCCCTTGATTAGTGTTTGCACATGGCGTGCCTCACATGTGCTTGCATTGTAGTGCCTGCATAGGCACCACTACCCTACCAAAAACAATGGGTACAAGGCACAAACATCAAATTGATGATCAATGTTGCACCCTGATTTCTTCTCCCCATATTCTCACAATAAATGCACCTACATAAACCATTAATTATAGGTTTAGGGTACGTATCGGCTCCCCATTATTGGACAATATCTGGAACCTCCTCACTTGATCCTTGTGTTGCACATGATGTAGAATGTTCACCATTGTGCGTGTTCCTTCTCTTTGGGATCCTTTTCATCATGATAATTGAGAGTGCACAAATGACCTCCCATGGACCCCCCATAGCCTATATGTAGTCCTTCTTCCTCCCTTTTGACCTTCACCATTTGGACTAATCTTCTCATTTTCCATCCATTTCTTTGTCATTTCCTTTCTCTCTTCCTCACTCCACTTTCCGTAATATTTTCCTTTCTTTTCAATAATTTGCCCCAAAAATATAATATTTCAGTCCAAATGCCCGAGGGGACATCATCCTTTCATATTTGTCCCTCTTCCTTCATTGAGACATCCTTTTTCTTTAAAACAATGTTGTTTCACAAAACCACATCAAAGAGAGGCAAAATATAGACACCCAAAAATTAATTAATTTTTTTTTAATTAATTATCCTTATAACATGGTTAATTTTATTAATTATCTTAGCCCCTTTATCCGTCCAAAATAATTAATTAAATTATATTCAATTAATTATGCCCCCATTTAATATAATTAATTTAGAAATTTATTATATTCCCCTTCTCCTCCAAAGGTTGATTTATTAAATCCTACTTTAGCCCATAAGCCAAATATTCCTCTAAACAAAAGTAGTCAATTAATTCCTAATTAGTTAACTAATACCCTTGACTCCTACAAACCCTCCCACTAAACTCAATAATTAATACTTAAATAATTAATTATTTAGGCAAACTAATCCTCATTACCATTTCTTCTAATTTTAAATTCCTCACACCTATCCAAGTCCACATGTGACACCCCTCTTAAATGAACTTGCATGCACAAGTCATTTTCAAGCCTCCACCTCACTCTTTGACTAGGGATGCTCACACATGTGTGAGAATGATCTTCCCAATATATCCACCCTACACTTTCCTCTTCCATCTATTTTCCATTTCCCTCTTCCTACACCTCTTCCATTTTGTCATTTTTGTGTCCACTTGTCATTCTCTTGTTCTTCCCAAGATGTTCTCACACATGTGTGAGAACACCTTGCCCTCTTCCCCATGACAATTTTCTTTCTCAATACTTCCACCCTTGTGACACTTGTCACAAGGTTAAGCCTACAATCCAACTCACCTCTTGTCCTTCAATCCTAGCCCTCTATCAACTTTTGATCCCATTTTTCCTTAAAAAATCCTATAAATTAGAGCCTCCTCCCTCATATCCATAATTCAATCTAGAGCTAAACTTATGGTGCTATTTTCATTCCAAAGTTTTCTCTTTGTTGTGCAATTTGGAGAGAAATTCACACCTTAAATCATCAAAGAGAAAACCAAGTAGAGAAGGGTGCCTCTGCTTCTACCTCTATCCATGGAGTGGTAAAGGTATAAGTCTTATTTTTGTATTTATTTTGAATGTTTAACTATTGTTTAGACTTAGCATTTATTTGCTTTTAGGTACATATTTTTATGAATAATATCTCCTTAGTGAATATGTGCAATCCTTCACTAAAAATCCACTTTTTTCTGACATTAGAGAAGGTGTGTATTCTTGGCCTCCTTCCCATTTCAAAGATGTCATCCTTATTAATATCTCCTCTAATTTTGGAGGTAGATATCTTTAGGTAAAGATCTCTTCCTACTTGCATCCCTCAAACGGATCCCTTTACACTTGTTGCAAGATATCTCTTTTACAACTATCTTTTCCTTGCTCATAAGAGTTATGCCTCTTTGGCTTTGAGATACATGATTTTTTTCTTAAAGTATATCTCCTTGATGATGAAGGTGTTTATCCTTGTCTCTCTTTCTACCTTAAGACATCAACATAGGGAAATATTGACATCTTAATGGGGGGAATACATCACGGCCTCCTTGTAGTTTATGTTCAATTCTAGTCAGGGATTCTCTTGCATACAATGCTTTTCTTGGTTATCCTTCAAGTTGCATATTTCCTTGCATAAAATGCTTTTCTTGGTTATCCTTTTCAAATTCAAGTTACAGATTTCATTGCATAAAATGATTTGTTTAGTTATCCTTCAAGTTGTGGATTTCCTTGCATACAATTCTTTGCTTGGTTATCATTTTTAAATTTAAGTGTTGGATTTCCTTGCATAAAATTCTTTGTATGGTTATCCTTTTCAATTTTATGTTGTAGATTTCCTTACAGACAATGCTTTGTTTGTTTATCCTTTGCATTGTTTTGCAGGATGTGTGGAACTAGTATGACACAACTTGCTAGACTGTTTCAATGACTCCTTTCCACATAGATCACACAACATAACACAATTTGTTGTCCTATGAGAGTTCATGCTTCAATATGTTACCTAGAATAATACAAATTGCTAGTTTGTGAAATCCATTTTTCCTCTTTCTTTCTCCCATGGATCACATAGCATAACATAGCTTGCTAGCCTATGGAATCTACATTTCCTTTTCCCTTCCCCATGAACTCATAGCATAATACACCTTGCTAGTTGTTGGATCATGGTTCGTCACTTAATGCATGATCTTTCTCTTTCCATGTGACCACTTGTGCTCTTGTAATAACATTTCGAGAATGATATCAGTGGTTGAGACATTTTGAATATCAAGGTATCTTCAACTAGTTGACTTGGAGCTTTTGTTTTTAGTAATAACCCCTTTTGTCTTTTTATTTCTTTTTGTGTCTTTTTCTTTGAATTTATTTTTCTTGTGTGTCCTTTCATATGATTGTATGAGTTAAGATCCTAAGCTTGGTGACTTGTTCCCTTTCACTTCATGATGTCTTGTCTCTTTGTGATCTTGCTCTCAAATTGCTCATATACCTCTCTCTCTCTCTCTCTCTCTCTCTCTCTCTCTCTCTCTCTCTGATACTTTTTGTTGAGTATGCACATAGGATCATATTCCCGATAAAGTGGGGGCTAAATGTAGCATCATAAATTATAACCCTACACAATTTACACCACCTTTTTTGCCCCTACTTTAGTGTGTTCCATCTTAGCTCTCACCCAGGTCTATTTTCGATCTTCTTACCTCAAAATCGATGTCATATTTTTGCACAATGATTTAAATCATAGCATTGATTTGAGTTTTATCCATGTCCCACTTGCTTGCCCTATTTTTAGTGGGCAGGGGTGCCTAGGATGTCCTATTCCTCCTTAAACATGACCTATTTCAAATATTTTGGTGTAGTTCCCCTTCCTAGTGATTTTAGATTTCAATGTCTTAATTTTACCATTGGAGGTAGACCTAATTGGTAAATTACCCTAGGAACCCTATATAAGAGCATTCTTCTAATTTATTTTATCATCCATTATCACATCACATCATCTCCCATCACAAGCATCCATTCACAAGCATTCATTGAGCATCAAGACAACATTTCATCCCACCATATCCTTCCAATATTTTCAAGCATCATGGTGCAACAAATTACATTAATTTTTATGCAAGCACATGTTTATGATTGAGTCTCTTATGTTTCATCATTTTATTGCATTAACACTTGTGATTACATTCAAATAGCATTGTACCATCAACCATTATCAATTGCAATAGATTTGAGCCTGTATATCATTCAACATTTACTTTAGTATTTTCATTTACATTTTCAATTCAATTCAAGGGTCGATTCCAAACTTGGGGTTTGACTTAGCAACACCATTTCCTCTCTTTCTATGTTTAGGAAATAGATCCAAAAGCTACAAATCAAGATTCTAGTAGAGGAGATGACAGGGGCCAGACTTGAATTTTGCAGGAGAAAAAAGCAGAGTACATGGTCGTGCCACACCACCTTGTCTGACAAATTTTAAGAAAATTTATGGGAGAAGATTCCGAGCAACATTTTGATTCCAAAAGTTTCTTGTTCATTCTTATCCAACAACTAGAGGAAAGGGTCACCCCAGTCCACCTTGTCCTACCGGCCAAGTTTTCAAACACGGGTTCCCCCCCTATGCCCTTACCTCAGATCTAGCTTTGTGTTTGCATACCACATTTGTAGCTCACTATTTATATTATTTTACACCATTTTTGCATCATTTACCCTAGATCTAGCATTCAATTTCAATTCCCTTAAGCACTTTCAACTAAACAAAGAGAGTAAAGTCTACTCAAAATTCCATTCCATTTAGATTGAATCTATTGATTTTACTCCCTCTTTCATATTTAGTGGTCCTTTTGAAAATAAGTAGATTCATACCCAAATTTGTGGATCCCTATTTCACCACTAAACATAAGGTAAGGTTGGTTTTTCAAATAAATAAGCCTCCATAGCTATATTGACTTAGCATTCATATTGATATTATTACTTTTATAGATATGAGCATATGAAGCATGACCATTTCAACATAACTAAAATAGCAAGATCCATATCCAAAGAGAGTCAATATTCCTATTATCAAGCAAGGTGTACATAATTTCAAACATGGTATGCAAGTTAAATCTCATTTTCATATTAATTAAAACTAAATGATAATGATTATATTTTGTTGCATCATAAATTGCATCCTAATACTCTTTTGTCCTTGGTCTAGCCCTCACCTTTGTATTTCGGCCTCTAGTGCTCAATGCCTACCTTAATGTTGTTATTGTCATCTTGAAATCTATATTTTCAACTCTTGCTTCAACCATTGTCCCATTTTGAGTCTTGATTAATAGGACCAGGATGCCTTGGGCACCCTGGCCCTAGCTTAGGACCAAGATACCCTGGGAGCCTTGGTCTTGTCTTAGGATCAGGATACCCTGGGCATCCTAGTCTTGTCTTAGGACTAGGATACCCTGGGCACCTTGGTCCTACCAATCGAGACCCAAAATAGAACCTTACAATAGTCACTTCGTGTGGGCAAGAAATTTGGCTCTTTGTTGGCCTGCTCCAAAAAATTCAAACATTCAATGCACGACAAGGTATAAAAGGAAGCCTACCTCATTTGGTAACTAGAAATGAGAAATAAAACCATAAGTGAGCTCTCATTTACTCTATAAAAAAATCAATTCAAGATTGTACGAGCAAGTATTCAATTATTCATTAAGCATTGAAGGAGAAGGTGAAGTCAAGATCAAGCATTCATGTTCAAGCATCCATGATCAATCTTATATGAAGACATTCTACAACTTTGCATGAGGATTCAAGCAAACTTCATCAAGGTATCAATTTCAAGCATTTTCAAATCAAATCTAGCCTTCCCTCAAAAGGAAATCTTTGTATTTTAGTTCTATTTCAATTCCATTTCAATTATCAATTCAAGGTTAATTCATAAACTAGGGTTTGATGTAAGGCAAACTCCCATCAACCAAACCTATTTCCTTATTTCTATGTGGAGGGAATTGTCTCAAGAGTTGTGAGTGAGGAATAGTTGTGTAGATGATGATGATCAAACTCAGATTTTGAAGACACAAAAAGAAAAGGACTAGGATGGACAACTCCCCTTGATTTGGAGAATTTCTTATGACCTATAGTTGATTTTGTGTGTCATCCTAATTCAAAAATTATCCAATCAATCTGCCCCCAATATTTGGAGGACTAGGGCAACCTGCTCCAATCAGTCGTGACAATTCAGCCTGAATATTTTGTCACAGGTTCTCGTCCATTTTGCCTCCTCAGATATAGGTTTATAACTCTGCTCGACATCTGGAACATTCTGTTACTATTATTTTATGTCAATTTCTCATTGTTTGTCTTAGATCTAGCATTGCAAATAAACCCTAATTTTAATTCAATTTTAACTCGAACAAGGGAAAAATTAACCTGATCTGAATTCAATCCTTTTGGGATTGGATCAATCAAGTTCAATTTCCTTCCTTTATTGTAAGGTGATCCCATGGAAATTAGTGGCCTTTATTACCAATTAAGGTGTTGAAGCCCTGATTTTCAACACATTACATATGCAAACATCATCAATCACTTAGAAACATTCATCATATCATTCAAATGCAACTACTACATGAAGTACATGGTGTGTGTGATAAGTTTCCATCACATCCATTCTTTACCAAATGGCTAGACTCCTCTCCTCAGCTATCTTTGACTCTCACCTACACTTAGTTGCACTCAATCACATGTCAACGGGTTAATCCAAAAATCATAGTCAAAACAAAATAGGAAAATTATTACATCATAATTAATTATTCTTTTCATTTGCATTTAATAATTTAATCTAGTTTAATGCATTATTAAAGTAATTAAATAGATGGCATGTGACACACAACTTCATTGCGAGAATGTTGGTAGGTTGTTTAGTCTAACCCTCTCAACCTATGCCTAGGAAGGAGCACAATTCTATAACTAATTTTGTTCAACTGATATTTTTTCTTGAAAAGCTCAAAACTTTATTGGTAGCTAAGCTTGGACCAAAAACCTTCAAAATATAATCCTTAGTTAAACTAATAATCTCTCCTCCATTATGGCCTACCACCATCCTGTCATGTGCATCATAATGTCTAGCCATTGCTCTGATGAAGTCAACATTCAAAAAATGTTTGATACTATGACCCTAGCCAAATCTAAAATCCAAGCATTTGACATTGGAGCGTGAAACTACCTTTTCTTATACTAGTGCTTGAAAAGAGACCACCCTGGAGCAAGAATATTGATATCTTCACACTCACCAACATTCTTGTACTTGTTTGTGTATGCACTAAAAATTGGTCTAGAGATAAATGATTAAATATAAAGTTATTTAGTTAATTAAAATCTTTTATTCCTCTACTATATAAATGAATTTATTAATTTAATTATATAGTTCATTATTTTCTAACTCTTCCTATCTTAATTCATTTCTTCTATTTTCCTAATTAAATGGACAAGTTTAATTAATTTATTTCATTTAATTATTCTTCCCTTTTTAATTTGAATTTTTAATTCAAATTAATCTCACATGTGTCTCTCATTTAATTTAAATTTTTAAATTTGAATTAAAGCACATGTCTCCTACTCCTAATCACCTTCTAATCTCTTTCTAACTCCTACCCTTAATTTGACCATGGGTTAACCAACCCTATCTTCTCCAACCTCCTTATCCTAACTTCCTATGGGTTGTTTGGCCTCTCTTGAGGACACATGGCACTTTTGCCACATGTCCATTTCCTCCATGCCACTTGCCCTTTTGAGGGACAAGTGTGGCCTTCTTGAGATTCTTCTAAGCCACTTATCCTCTGTAGGATAACACGTGTCCTCTTCTACAACCTCCTTCCTAACTTCTTCGATTTCGATTGTTGATATCTCTAGATCGAATCTCCATTATCAATTCATGCCACCTCAACCTTGGTCTTGAAAAATCTATAAATAACTCTCCTTTCAGCGATGAGAGGACCCCTTAGCATTTTCTCAACATTTTTCTTAGCATTTTTCTGCAATCTCATCCTCATTATCAACAACATTCTCATTAGATTTATCATAATTAGCATATCAATTAGATCATTTTACATAATGGCTTTCCTTGCATTTTTCATGATAATTTAGGATTTGCATATCATTTAGATCTTAAAATTGCATTGTACCACTCTCGTTTCTTGAGTTGTCATCTTCTGATCATGCATTTGAGAGCCAACCCATAAATACACAAGGTCCTCAAGAATAGAGAACAATTAAGCGATTTGAGGGAGTTGTTTAAATTTGTTTACTTGTTTTTTTTACTCTTTCATGTAATGCTTCATTGAATGTTGTGTAATTGATTATTAATGGATTGACACAAATTTTACACTACAGTTTGCAACACCTCCTAGACCATGGATATTTTTTGGCCTTTCGAAAGATATTGGAAATTGAATCTGTAGTACCCCTACTCGTTTGGACTCATATTTTGTTCTTGTTATTTTCAGTGGATACATTACCGTGAATTATTATTCAGATTTATATGATATTATTCCATGCTTAATCTAAATATGAGATGCATGATTTATTTACACTATTTCTGTACTTGTGATTTATGGCATAGTATGGTTTATTGCAATGTACTGACACTTTACTTTATTTATGCAATGTATGTTGTGTATCTGCAAGTGTATTGGATGCAAGGGGACGATTTTCCTTCACTCATTTCAGTGAGATAGGGAATGTCGCGATTCTCCTTCATCGGTGTGTATGTCGTGTTTTATATATGGTATATATGCATGTGTGGTTCGGTGATGCAGGATATTGTAGGTACAAGTACCGGGTAGGTACGGGGTAACGTCTCCACCTGGCTACACAGGTCTAAGCGTGCCTTATAGTTTCCGATGGAAGTGAGGAGATAGTAGTTGACCCTATTTTTAGTCAATTACACTCGGGTGAGTGCCTTCAGTTAGTCGTTCTGTCAATTGGTTTGGTATTTGAATATATTATTGTTTGATCTTTATAAAAGTCACTTGATGCTTGTTCAATTTGCGTGTCTAGTGTTCCTAATTATTGTATGTCATTGGTAATTGTTACGTTTATTACGTCTATAAGAGTAAAGTGTAGTTTTGGATTTTGGAGGAAAAAGAGTCAAGTGATCTAGTGACTTAACGTTGTTTGCAAAGGTTGAGTTAATATCTTGGTATAAGTTGATATGAATTTCATCAACATGTTAGCTCGATAATTGCGATTCGTTCGTTCGAATATTTGTATAGACATTTTATACACATGGGGCGATTGTCAATTATAGGTAGTTATTTGAATAAAGATAAGGTGATTATATTATCATTAGTTGATATCACCAATCAAACTATTATGTTTTTGGAATATGCATGTACATAGTTAGAATTATAAATATATTATATTTAATATACTTTGCGAACGGGTAATATATATATATATATATATAATTCAATTGTTTGAATATATATCTATATGAAAAAGTCATTAGTTATAAGTATTGGAAATCAAAGTATATATATAGATTTTTAAACGTAATTTGCTAAAGTGGATTAATGTTTGAATATTTTAATGGAGGTCATTAATTAATTATTAAAATATAATAAATAAATTATAATTAAACAAATAAAACAAATTTTATTTAAAAAGGTGGTGGCGGGGGTTATATTGTAAAACAAATATATAATATAAAGGGTGGTCGATATTACTATCGACCACCCCCCTTAATAAAGGGAGGGGTCGGTATTACCACTGACCACCCTCCTCCCTCATAGCCCGCACGCTCCCTCTCTTCCTTTGGTCACGCCAACACAGCAGGCAATGACACCTCTTGCTCCCCCTCTCGCTGTTCAAAGCATTAAATAGCCACTCCTCCACGTCCAAACATTTCCACGAGCAGCAGCTCACTGCCTCTAACAGCAGATTGGCCGATTGGGGAGGGGAATAGACTGGCACGCAAGGGGAAGATTGAAACGTATACCTTAGTTGACTCAAGACCTGGCAGATTAAACACCAAAATCGCTGAATACAAACACATAAGTCTTTGATGCAATGTGCCGACCTCTCCATGCAACCGATAACTGCTATAACCATGATCAAGGAGCGTAAAGAGCTATAGATAACTAGAGATGGATTCATTACGTGGAAGAACAAGAAGAGATGGAAGTAAAAGACCTCTAGTCGATAACTATTTCTGAGCCTCAGACTTAGGAGAAGTCATGGGTGATTTTTAGTATAAATAGGGGTGGGAGTAAAGAGGAAGGGCACACAATTCTTTTTGCATCGAAGGAAGAACGGGGAATCTCGAGAGGAAAGAGTTAGAATAGAAGATAAAGGTAGAGTAGAATAGATAGATAGAGAGAATATTTTAGGTGGCATCAAAGAGAGAGTGGGTTTTTGGGATAAAGTATTGGTGTCTATTGGAGATAAGGTTCGCAAGGCACGCTATCATTCGACAGAAGGATGTAGAGATCTTGCATATGGGTTAACACCGCAAAAGGTCAGGAATATATTTAGTTTTGGAACATTATTATTTATAAGCCTTAGTGATAAGTAATGTTTATGGTCTAGTTTATGTTTTCGGTAAAAGTATTAAATTATTGTTTTGATTAGTTCGTGGAAAATAATAGAATATGAAGTGTATTTGTATTATAGCTATAGCTATGGAAATTTTGTATATATTGCACACTTGATTATTTTATAAAAGGAATTATGTTTGCGTTCAGGCCTAGTTGTTAAGATTCATTAGATGTTGCTCTAGGAGAGTCTGGGAAGTAATGGCTTACTGTTGATACGTTACAAAGATGGTACATGTCAAACAGATAGCTCGCAAATCCGTAGCTGGGTATGCTCATTACTTGAAAGTCAAGAAAGATTCTCTGACACCTGTCAAGCCTGTTGTGGATGACAACCCTACTGAAGAGAACCCAGCTCCTGAAGAGAGCAAAGAGATAGAAAAAGGTCCTACTCAGAGTCCAACTATAGAAGTTACTGTTGAAAAAGGAAAAGAACCTAAGCTAGAGTGCTCGCCAGAAAGGCCGATAGTTATAAGTTCTGACCCGTCGGAGGGGTATACCCCCTTAAGTGATAATGAGTCCGTGGGGTACTTTCCCCTGAGTGAAAGCAAATCTGAAGGATATACTCCTTTAGATCCAGCAGAGTCTGACGAGTGCACTTCTCCGTTTTCCCTGGAAGAATGATGTAACACTCTAGTGTCAAAAATAAAAATAAAAATAAAGACATTATTCTATTGAGAAATGTATTATGTCTTCTTGTAAGACTTCTTTGATGAAATAAATATATCCATTTTGATCTTAGTTTATGGTATAAGTGGAAATTATTGAAGTTGCTTACCTATAGTAGTTAACAAGAGTAATTGAACTCTTAAACATGTTATTAAGTGTTAAATTCTGAGTTATACCGACCAAACTGTTCTTCATGTCTTGGCAACATATATTCGTACTGCAAGTTAATTGTGTGTTAGATGTTTTTACGTAAGATTGCCTTGTTTATATGGTGGTCGCAGTTAAGTACATTGAGTCATGTTGTCAGTATGTCCTGTGTACTGTGTTTTGGCCAGGTATTTAGATGTATAACCTTAAGGAAATGAGCCACTATGAGTTGTTCGTAATGGTCAACCTTAGGTTAGTAATTATGTATCTTTCATCTGAGGTATGTTAGAATTGGGTATGGCTGTCTATGTCGCCATAGAGTTCTGTAGATAGAACTATCCTATAGTGTCCTAAGAGAGAGAGTGGCTTTCAAGCGGGGGTCATGCCCGAAGTGGTGACAGGATAACCCGTCGTAAGTTGGTTAAGAAAGTGAAAACCTACTAAATGATTAGGGGAGGGTAGAATAAATGTTAAATAAAATAATGTGCCTCGCACATAGGTGAGTGCTAGTACAAGGCTCATAATGTAGCGAGAAGGCATGGAATGGCAAACTTACCACCTTGTCTTCGTGAGAGGATTGGTAAGGTCTGCATGAGTCTTAGTTGGAATCAGAGGTTCGAGAGAGGTTACTAGGATAACCCATGATGGGGGTCGGGACCTATGGAGGCTGTACCATGGTATCCACCGTAAGACATGCGATGACACTTTCTCCTTAGAGTCACTAGTGTTTTGTGAGTTGAGTTACATGGTTGTGTGTGGAGTCTTGTAGTCCTTTCGTTCTTGTTTTATTTTGCTTGCTTGAGGGCTATCTACTATCTCCAGCACGGTGGGGTGGTTCCTTTTCGGAATCACATGGTCGGGTGGTAGTGTCACTTCCCATCAGATGTACTGGAATGTACCTTCAGGCGAGGAAGGACTTCGCTGATGTTCTTGGTTCGTGGTTCATGTACCAGCTCTTGTTCGTAACCATTGTTCAGTTGAAAACTTGAGGTCTTGAAACGAAACTTTATGTAACTTTCATTTTGTAACATTTTAACTCATGATGTATTTTTTTGAAAACATGTATTTTTGAATATTGTAAAGCAAAGAAACATTGTAATGTATGCTATTTCAGTTACTTAATTCTTTTGTATATATTAAATGATTGTTTTGGAGTACTTTGAAATTCTTTCATTGTGGAAATTTTATCTTAAACGTTTAATTTTCCTAGAAGTTGAACAGTAGGTTTTTCCATGGAGTTAATTTAATTTACGAAGTAATATTCGTTGGTAACCCTTAGGAAATTTAGGAATTAGACTTCCGCTATGTTATTAGATGTGCTAAGGTTTAATTCAAGCACTTGTTCTTTTTAAAAAAAAAATTATTTCACCCTTAGTTGCATAGATTGTGATGTTTTTCCTTTAGGGTTTCTGGCGGGGCATTACAGAATCAGAAGGTTTTTGTTCAATGCCCTCTTTGAAGTAGATGGTTGAGCACTTGAGCAAATTCATTATCTTGAGTTTTCAAAATTTAGGTTTTCAATTTTTTATTAGGGTTTTCATATTCTATTTTTACTCAACCCTTTTCATCTTACAATCTTTCATATAAAAACCCTAAATATGCTCATAAACAAAAGCAAAAGGAAAATTGATAATTTACATCTTAGAACGAACACTTACTTGAATTTATATGGAAACCCTAGTTTCTTCCATAATGTAGCAAAGAGCTCAAAATTCGTCCAAATTTTTCATGCAACATAAAATAGACATTATGACAACCATAATGCACTATTAATTGGGACCAAATTAGCTAGAAAGAAAATTTGTAGCAATCATATCCACCAATACTACTTGCTTGATTGAAGAAAGCATCTACAACTAATAGTTATAAGTTTGAACCTCCACAATTGATTTGAACCATCAAGGCAAGATATACGATTGTTAAAGACTTGAATTTGAAAATTCCACTATGTACTTGAAAAGTCGTGACCAATCATCTTTTGCCATGCAACAGAGCACTTTACAAGTCATCATATGGGCTTATGCATTTGTTTGCTTCCTTGGGCAGATGCCATCGTTCTGTATACTCACTTTACATTTGGTTCCATACTTTTCCTTCAACAAGTGCATGCCTAAATGCCATGCATATTGTGTTAGAAGTACGATTGTCGTTGCACCAAAAGATCGACCTGTTAATGCCCGGTACAACCACTAGACTTATAGAATCCACAGGAGGCGGTTAAGCCATGTCGTGCAAACCCGAGTGTTGCGATGCACAACACAAAGATACCAAGGGCACACAACTTGCAACAATGCCCCCCGCGCAAGCGAAGGGGTTTGAACCTGTGATTAAACTATGTCACAAACCCAAGCATTGTGTTGCACAACACAAGGAGACCAAGGGCACACACCTTGCAACAAATTGCACTCACTAAAAGATTCCATGAACAACAATGGACCCAAGACACGTGGTACCAAACCACGAACCTCACAATCTTGACAAGACTCTTGACAATCTTGACATAAGAAAAGTGACTAAGACAAACAACTCTTAGGACTTTCACAACTAGGTAAAAAATGAATGACCAAACATGAGTAGGAAACCCTAGAAAATAAGGTGTTATTAATTTACATTATCAATTATATAAAAATAATATTACACATTAAAAAAATGAATGGATGTAAAATCACACCTCTAAATTTCAAATCAGATATACTCTAAACCACAAAAATTAAAAAAACAAACAAACAACACACATTCAAAAAAAAAAGAAAAAATGAATGGATATAAAATCACAACCCTAGAATCCAAATGAGGTATACTTTGAGTCATAGAAATTAAAATAAACAAACAAACAACAATAATAGATGGATTTTAAAAAAATATAGTAAATTGAAAAAAATAAAAAAATCATGTAAGTGTGTGGAAAACTCACGCAAATACGATTGTCCCTAATGGAGTTTTAAAAGGCAAAAACTAGTTGTTCACTTTCTTGTGGTCGTAGAGGAGCGGAATACCTTGGTGATTGGTCAAAGGTAAGAGAGGTTTATATTAACATAGCTGTCACTTTAACATGCAACGGTGACGCCACGCCTTGCGTCGCAAATTCTTGATGCGCCCACATTCCACGACTCATCACATTCATTGAATGTAGACGCCTTTCCGAATGCACTCCTCCTTTCTTATACCATATTTCTCTTCTCGTCCTCCCCCATAACGCCAAGGATCTCCTCTTCTTCTTCGTCTTCCTACTCCCTCTGCCTTCCATTTCCATTAACATGGCCTCTCTTTTGCAAGCTCTTGCCCAGCAACCTGCAGCAAGCTTCACCAAACAAAAATGTGTGTTCATTTTCATTTCACTTCCAATTTTGTTTCTCTTCATTGCTCTAATATGTTTGCTTTCTGAAATTTGCAGTTTTTCCGATTGCTTTACATGGGAATCGGATTTCGGCGCCACTGAAGAAGATATCGATTAAGGAAGGCTCTGCTCAATGTGGTCCATTGTTTGAAACTGCATTGCAACCGCTATCTGTATATGCTTCGTTGGCTTGCAAAGCCGCTACCATCTCTGTCCCCGGTACACATTCCTTTCCTATTCCCCTGCTACAATCACACAATCGATAGTTTTCTTCCTTGTTATTATATGGCAAAGCAACTTTTTGACATTAAATTTCTACCGGCGGAAGTGATTTCTGTATTGAATTGCGTAAGTTTTGTTTAATAGCAGAGGATTAAAGGTGTAGAATAATAGTATGAAAGTTTCTTTATTCCACAAAGAAAGACGCTTTTTTATTTTTTATTAGAAGAATTATATGAAGAAAAGTGTATAAGCATAGAGATTTAAGGAAGACCTTTGCGGAAATTGGCGGAAACAACGAAGCAGAGGAGGAATGCCTAAGAATTTATAATTAGAATAATTTGAACAGAAGTACTATCATGGAGAGTGTTTATAAGGCTTAAAAGTAAATATCTGATACATCGTTTGTTATTTGAGATTTTTGGATGCCTGAAATAGATAACTTCCTAAGTGCGTTGAAATATAAACGTTGTTGGATTTGGAAAATTATGCAGTTTCTTCAACGAAAAGCTCCTTTGCCATGGCAGTTTCTTAAGAGTTTATTGGCATAATTTTCAGTTGAGTGACTGTGAGCTTGGTTTGTAAGTTTGCACAGTGATTCTGATCACTCCATTATGGATTGGGGGGGAGAAATAACGAAAATTATACTTGTTTAAAATTGTGATCAACAACATTTTTAAACTTTTACCTCCTTTTTTATGGAGGATTACAGAACTAAATTCACATAGTTTTTCCTACAAAGTCGTTGGCTGTTAAAATCTTGAATGTTTATTATTTTCATGTCTTTTAATCACTTTTATTTTGATCCGTAGAAAAAAATAGGGTTAAACTCAAAAGAAGATAATTCGCGAATTGGAAACAGTCCTATATTTAACCGACAAGACTTCGAGGTGTAGGATTCGCTCTGGAGACTACTAGTTACTAGTATGTTGGAAAATAGTTTCGCAATATTTTGACATTGCAAATTTATATCAGCATTTTTCCTCGATTTCATTTTCTCAAGCAAGCCACAGCCTATGCTCTCTCCTACGTTTGTCAGCAAGAACTGAAGCCAGTTTCATGTCCTGATGTCTTAGGTCTAGCGTTTTTCACCGAAAACATTGATTGTCTTGGGAACTGGTAATTTGTTTGATAAGCTACATTTGTTGTTGACTCAACGATGTTCTAACGTTATTTGTTTTTAACAGATTTGGTGGATGAAAGAGTAGATTTCAATCAAATTGCTACGGACTTACTTGAAGCGTCCCCTTTGGAAATAATAGACAAAGCTCTGTCAATGTTTGGTAATGACATTGCTATTGCATTCAGGTCACTTTCTACAACCTTATCTTGATTTTCCATTAGAAAAGATTGATGCTGTGAATCTGAAAATAAGCGGATATATAACTCATGTTAGGCATTGACTGGGATCATATCTTCTTGATGCAGTGGAGCAGAGGATGTTGCACTGATTGAATATGCCAAACTGACAGGTCGACCATTTAGAGTGTTTAGTCTCGACACTGGAAGGCTTAATCCTGAAACGTACCAATTATTTGCTGAGGTTGAGAAGCATTATAACATTCATATTGAATATATGTTTCCTGCGGCCGAGGAAGTTCAAGCCTTAGTAAGGAGTAAAGGGCTATTTTCCTTCTATGAAGATGGGCATCAGGAATGTTGCCGGATACGTAAGGTGAAGCCGTTGAGAAAGGCACTCAAAGGCCTCAGGGCATGGATAACTGGGCAACGCAAGGATCAATCTCCTGGCACACGAGCCAACGTTCCTGTTGTACAGGTACTTATTTTGATGTTTTCTATACTTAAGAAATGTCTTGCTATCTTAGGGTTTTCCAATTCCATAATACAAATTCTAGAAGCATTATCTGATTCTATAATACTGTTTCTAGCAGGGTTTTTCTATACGTTAATTACAAGTTCTAGAATGTTTTTAATACAGAATATAGATTCTAAGAGAGGTATAGGTTGGTTCTGCGTATTTTGTCTTCCATGTAGCATTGAGCTGTTTTGGATCGTATACCTTTTAAAAAACTTTATCTTTGGTGAACCTTGAGGGGTGAGGTTATGACCCCGCCAATTTTTCAGGTGTAAGTTGAGGCACATCTTTAGATTTTTAACCTGGTGTATCTAATGCACCCAGATTGGCGGAGCCAGAAGCTATTACTAAGAAAAACCTGGTATTCTTAAAAGGTAAAACATGTGAGATTTTGAAAAATTGACTGGCAATGAGAAACGGTCTGTTGCAGTGAGCACATCTTCCATCTAGCATGATTTCTATGCATGTAATTAGAGAAGTTGCAACACCAATGGAGGATTGAATAGTAGCAGCTGCATGCTTCACGGACCAGTACTAGATAACTTGGCATGCAATTTAGCTTACATATTGTTTAGTTACAACCCGGCCAAACTTTAAATAAGGTAGCTTAATTTCTTTGATTCTTTAAAATCAGTTAAAATATATTATATTTATAAATTGGTATTCTGAGTAGCAAGAAAACAAGAATCACCTGACTGAAGAAATCTAGGAGGGGGAAGTGTGCCTGTCCCTCATAAGAACAACACTAAATTTGGTTATATTAGTGGAAGGCACATTTGAGCAATGTAATACTTCCATTAGAGTAACATGAATAATATTTGTGTGATTGCAACATGGGCTTAGAAAACATTGGCACTCAGTGTGTTGCAAATATAGGGAATTGCAAGTGCCACGAAATCTAGGAGGGGGAAGTGTGCCTGTCCCTCATAAGAACAACACTAAATTTGGTTATATTAGTGGAAGGCACATTTGAGCAACGCAATACTTCCATTAGAGTAACATGAATAATATTTGTGTGATTACAAAATGGGCTTAGAAAACATTGGCACTCAGTGTTTTTGCAAATATAGGGAATTGCAAGTGCCACGAAATCTAGGAGGGGGAAGGGTGCCTGTTCCTCATAAGAACAACACTAAATTTGGTTATATTAGTGGAAGGCACATTTGAGCAATGCAATACTTCCATTAGAGTGACATGGATAATATTTGCGTGATTGCAACATGGGCCTAGAAAACATTGGCACTCAGTGTGTTGCAAATAAAATGTTGTACTTTGCTTGACATGATTTTGATCGTTTTGTCAGTGACTTTCTACGCTGTGGGTGACACTTTGTTGGTCTTACGTGCCCTCAATTACTCCTTCAGATCTCAAACTTACCAGCTCTGTTTTAGTTCTGTGTTGCGAGTTCTATTCTTTGGGTTTTTGAGAGTCGAAACACTGACTTGTACTGATGTCCAGGTCGACCCTTCATTTGAAGGATTGGATGGGGGTGTCGGAAGTCTTATCAAGTGGAACCCCTTGGCAAATGTGCAAGGCAATGATGTGTGGATGTTCTTGCAGACTATGAATGTACCAGTCAATACCCTTCACTATAAGGTACCTGCAAATAGAAAGATTTGGTGAACACTTGTTGAATTATTTTAGCACAGTTGAGATGGTTGCCGTAATGCACACTCTCCATTAATGCCTTTCTGACGTCAGTATCGGTGAATTTTTCAGGGATATGTCTCAATAGGATGTGAACCATGCACTAGGCCAATTCTAC
The DNA here is from genome assembly GCF_030272615.1 of Cryptomeria japonica. NCBI lineage: Eukaryota > Viridiplantae > Streptophyta > Pinopsida > Cupressales > Cupressaceae > Cryptomeria > Cryptomeria japonica. Next base: position 356,261,606 of record NC_081413.1, read on the forward strand.
CAGGACAACATGAAAGGGAAGGACGCTGGTGGTGGGAGGATTCAAAGGCAAAAGAGTGTGGATTGCACAAGGTAATTTGGTTACTGGTATCTTTCTCTTCATTAAGAAACATCGATCTCTTATTTTTATATTTTTTGTGACATATGGTAAATCACTTAATAAGTTAAAACCCAATAAGCCACCTCTGTTCATAGTGCAGCTTGGTCTTTACCACTTTATGTAGCATGCCCATAATAGAAAGCTTGTTTAAACTTGGCATCTTTTCATCTGACTAAGATTATTGGATGTGAACTTTCAATTAGGTGTTCAAAGAGATGTTTTAAATGGCATTTAGGGCAACCTCCAATTTCATTTCCATTGAATTTTCTTATAAATAGACTTTCAATTAGTAAGTGTTCAAAGAGATATTCTTATGGCATTTTCTTGCTATAGATACATGGGAATTAAGCATTTTAAGGAGCTTGTAGTCACTGAAGTTCTTCAACTTTCTCCTCTTAGTGTTTCAAACTATAACTGTTTGAAGATATATTCAGAATTATTATTGCATTTTCCTTTTATAAAGTATTTTAAAAGTCACGTAACATTTAAATTTGATATTTTTGCAATCTCCTAACTCTATCGATTTGTTTGGGTAATATATATTGTCTTGATGAAAGAGAACCGTTTATTTTTCCTCATTTTGGATCTGTTATGTTCATGCATTGACTTAGGTGATTTCAAAGGGAAAAGGAGTATAAAATTTTCAAATGTTCGCTTTTCAGTTTTCTATTTCATTTGGTTTTGCAGGGAAATATTGAAAACATAAATGGAGACAACAAAAACTCTGTACAAGTTGCAAATGGAGCTGGTGATCTTTTCTCAAGTAAGAATGTGCTGAGATTGACAAGAGAAGGTATTGAAAGACTTGCAAGCTCAGAGGAAAGGAAGGAATCGTGGCTTGTGGTTCTATATGCGCCTTGGTGCCAATTTTGTCAGGTTTGCACGGAAACCTCTTGAAGCTAGGCACCCCTGCAAAATTGCTTAATGGAAATAGAAATCTAGCAACAACTGTAATAGCCATTATTGCTATATGGTATGCCTTAATATAGTTAGGCTGCTTAAAATGCATTGTATGCATACGCAGATTAGATTTTTTCACCCCTGATTGATGTATTAAATGTAGAGATAGCTACTAAATATTGAAAATGCAATATTTCAATGTTGCCTTCGAAAAAGAACAGCAGAGGATATTTGGTTTCATTTATTATCGACCTACTCTTGCAACATGATGATACGCTAAGTATAACTTTACCATCGTGTGGCTTATCTGCAGGCGATGGAAGCATCTTACAATGAAGTAGCATTGGCACTTAGAGACTCCGGAGTTAAGGTGAAATTCTTAAACTAGTCTAGTTTTGTTCAAATTTTGGCCAGACTTATGTGGCTCTGGTTTTTTATTTTATTTAGTGTTGCATGATGGTGTCACAAACGAGTATGAGGGCATAATTTTCGAAGTCTTACCATAGAGGCGCCTTAGTAAAACACTTGCAAGATCTAGAAAACAAGACATTCTTACCAGAAGAATTCGAGATTACCTTATGTCAATCTTGTACATTTTTTTTTTACTCATCTATATGTTTTCATATGTAACCAACTATATGACAAGGAGCTTTGTCTATGCTCTGCTCTGGTGTTAATTCTATACTTGTACCCGTTTTACAGGTAGCTAAATTTCGTGCCGATGGAGAACATAAATCCTTTTCCCAACAACATTTGCAACTTGGGACATTTCCAACCATCTTGTTGTTTCCCAAGCACGGCTCCAAGGCTATAAAATATCCCTCTGAAAAAAGGGATGCGCAGTCTTTGCTTGCATTTGTGAAGTCTCTTCAATGATATCCTCTCTTACGAGCAAGTATTTTACTGCAATTTTCTATTGTTTGCTTCTAATTAGTGGAGAGTACAGCCAAATTATTGTATCATATGCGTTCACTTGTCTCAGAGAGCTTCAGTAGTTGATCACAGTGATCGCTGTGCTTATTGTACACTAGACAATCTGAAAATAACTGCCTTTTCAAGATAGTGGATGATAATTATCCATGTCACGGGTTACTGCATACAAAAGATTTTGCTCCAAGAAAGCAGGAAAATTTGGGTGGTCTAGATCAACTAGAAACAGGTCATGTTCTAGAGATATAAATCTACAAGTTGCATTGGTAATTTTTTGGGTACCTTTGCCTGAAGAGTGATTGTACTTTTCCAGGCTGATAAAAATTCTGTAAAATGAAATAAAAATGAAGAAAGGCTTTCTTCATTGAATTTGACGTTAGTATCTTGTTACCATCTCCATTGTAGCAAAATGTTACACATTAATGTATCAGTATTACTAGATCACAATAGCATTTCGGCACAAATTATTTAGAAGAAACAAATATTGGTGGAATATTATAAAATGATTTTTTTGCTTTATTGAAATTAGCTTATATAAGCAATACAATGTAATTAACTTAGTTTAGTGTTTTGTTTTATAACACCTTAACAAAGGGCAAGAGAACATGAAATTCATAGATAAATCAAGAAAACCACCAAAATCATGATGGCTTGAATCCAAACTTTCCATAGAGCTTTGAATATGACTGTTTAAACCTAAGGGTAAGAGAACATGAAGAAATTCATAGATACATCAAGAAAACCACCAAAATCATGCCAGATTCATTGATGCCAAAATCCTTATTGACTACATGCCTTTTTCTGATTGCCGAATTCATAGAACTCTTTATTGGTCTTTCCTCCATAGGCTGCTTCTTTTTTAACAGATGGCTGGCTTGAACCCAAAACATTCCAAAGAGCTTTGAAATACTGATAGCCTTATTTTGACTAAATGTCTTTTTGATTGCTATCTCAAAATTACAAGAATTCATAGGAGATTCATAATTGGCCTTTTCTTCATAAGCTTTTACAGGACAGTGAAAAGGGGCGTACTCATTTATGCATTCTCGACAGCGACTCTGATAGCTTTGAATTTGTGACCTGTATCCACAAACTTTAATTTTCCCAAACTTTTATTTTCCTCCAAAGTTCCTAAATTAACTGTCACAAATTATTTAGAAACTTGAGAGAAACTAGTTAGCTGATTGTAGCTCAGAGATGTGATAGAAGTAGAACAATGAATTCATTTTATATTTGTCTTGGGTTAAGTCCTTATGTATCAAATCTGAATGTGAAAAAAAAACATTGTGTATAGAAATTCACCTTTTTATAATTTTAAAAAAAGATATTTGTATATGGACTTCTAACAAAAACTGGGTTATATTGATAAAACACCTTTTTCGTTGTATGTAAATATCCCTACAACAATCACTCTACCGCTTCAATCAATTCCACCGCTTCCACCGCTTATGCAGTGGGAGGACTATACCGCTTCAATCAATTCCACCGCTTATGCAGCAGGAGGACTAGAAATGAAAATTATTATCAATTCCACTGCTTATGCAGTGGGAGGACAACATTACAAATAAAGATGGCTGGCATGGCCAGCCTCTTCCACTTATGTACTAGGGAGTACAAGTAAACAGCAAAATGATTGATTAGTACTACCTCTTCCACTTATGTACTGGGGAGTACAAGTAAATTGTAGCAAAATGATTGATTATACGACTGAAACAATCTACTGGAGATTACAACATAAAACATTGAAATTGCAACCCAATCACACTTAATCAAAACTGAAATGAAACTATCAACAACACCAAAAATCTAACCATCAACAATGAAATGCACACAACTCACTCAAAACTCCACCAAACAACTCCAAACAGGTTGCAAATGAATGCTAGAGGATAGATTAGACCCAGCTCAACAACCCCATCAAATCACCACTGAGAATGCTGCACGATGCCCTAGGGTGGGTTGGAAATGTACGACCAATAGGGAAATTTGATTAGCAAGAGAAAAATGCACACCAAACCACTTGACACGAGCCTCCAGATGATGAATCGTACAACAGAGAGGCTTCTAACGAGCTATTACCCAAAACAAACAATCACTCGAGCAAGATGTGACTTAAAATCATCTACAGCCACTCAAAAAACCAATAAACTGGAAACACACTTAACACACCTAACACTAAAAATCCTTCAATCTCTTTGATCAACACAATCTATCTCTCTGGATGAAAGATAGTCACAAATGGTTAGCTAGGTGTTGTCTTTCAAGTACGAAACTGATGGTTGCTAGGAAGCTCTCAACTTCGAAGCTCAATTATGGCACCATTTCAGGAGCATAACATTATCATTCATCAAGCATATCCCAAATGAGAGCTCAACACTTTTATTTATAGATTTTGGAGGTTCAAATGCAAATTCACATGGCATGCAAATTTACCTTTTTTCACTTGCATATCATTTCATGACCCCTCTTAGTCGAACTTTTCCAAGGTCAACAAGTTATAACATAAAAACATCATAAGACATGTAATGTTTTTTAATTCAACAACTGATTAAAGCCAAATTGAGCTGGAAATTGAAGTACTGAAACCATCAAAACTGAATTTGGGTTGGAGTTCTGCATCGAATTGCTAAAAATAGCACTGCTTGATATAGCAAGTTATAACATAAAAACATCATAAGACATGTAATGTTTTTTAATTCAACCACTGATTAAAGCCAAATTGAGCTGGAAATTGAAGTACTGAAACCATCAAAACTGAATTTGGGTTGGAGCTCTGCATTGAATTGCTAAAAATAGCACTGCTTGATATAGCACTTACTAAAAATAGTAAGTCTTGAAAACAACTCCAAAAGGATTACTCTTCAGACCCTCTGGTTGAGCTCAAAAAACCCAGAAACCCTAACGACTGCCATCAATTTACTAAAAATAGTAAGTTCAGAAAACCTCCCTGAATATAATGCATGTCACACCTTTGCAAAGCTCTCGAAAAACCCAGAAGGAATCTACAGTCTGAATTGTAGAATTCCAACTAGTCCATCATCAAACAACACACACACAAAGATCTCCATAAAAAGTTGGAAACCCTATTTTTCACTTCACGTTAGCCTACGGGTCTTCGGAATAAGCTAATGGCTAACTAAACTTATCATCAATGAGAAGGTAACAAGCCAATATTCACGTTAGCCTATGGGTCTTCAGAATAAGCTAATGACTAACTAAACTTCTCATCAATGAGAAGGTAACAAGCCAATATGGGTAACTTGTAAGCAAAATGATGGATAACATATATGATAGATGATTACATCCGATTCCTATTCAAAATGATGGATAACGGATGATTAAATGATGTAATTATATACATAAAAAAATTCAAAATTTGTTTTTACTAAATATTGTAAAACTAGCATATCCTTTTTTATAAATTTTTTTTTTTTTTTAATGTAATCTACATATAAATATATTAGTTAAATAAATCGCTAAATTTATTATTAAAAAACTATCAAAAATTTATTAACAATAAAAATACTACTCTTATCATTTAATTTTTGTATCCTTCCATTTCAGATCTTAGAATTATAATTTGAACTTAGAATAATATTTTTTTCTTACAAATAATCTGCATCCTTCCATTTTTTAACTTAGAATTATAATTTAGAACCATAAATTTTTTTCTTAAGGAACCCTCTCAAAGGGGAGAAAGAAATAATGTTGACATTTAGGAAAGCATTAAATTATTTGATTAAATATTTATTAAAATTTCTTATTTAATCAAAACAATAAAACAATAAGGAACCTCTCAGAAGAGAGAAATAAGAAAGTATTAAACTATTTGATTAAATATTTATTAAAATTAAAAAAAAAAACTCCAAATTATTAAAGTTTGGTTTTTATTGCTCATTCACAAAATTTAGTATATTTAAAACTTAAAATTATATTTATATTCCACTTATCTATAGAAATATGCAATAAGTAAAAAAAAAATTAAGGAAGGGGAGAAATAAGAAAGTATTAAACTATTTGATTAAATATTTATTAAAATTAAATAAAAATTCACTCCAATTTAATTAAAGTTTGGTTTTTGTTGCTCATCCACAAAATTTAGTATATTTAAAACTTAAAATTATATTTATATTCCACTTATCTATAGAAATATACAATAAGTAAAAAATTAAGGAAAGAGTTTGAAGAGCATGGCACCACTTGTGAGGTGAAGAATGAGGCACACCTACCATCTATTGACTTCTATACATAGGATTACTTGGCCCAATACCCTTTCTTGTAATAGACTAACAAATATTATTGAGACATATTATCTCCTTTAAATTATCTCCAAACTCTTACATTATAATGGCTCATGAACTCAACAGACCTAAGTTAAACAATTGCTCACATATCAAAACAACCTTCACCATCTTCAAATTCTTTCAAGAATTATAGTTGAAAATATTACTATACATGAATGCTTCATGCCTTAATAGGTTCCTCAATTTCGAAAAGCATGCCATCACCACCAAGAGTTAACCACAAACTCTATAGAAAATGATAGACTCACAACTATTAACAAAATTAACCAGATAAAGACTACATTAGATTTGTCACAAGAGGAAATCATGCTACATATTATTTGATAGCCATCTTCTCACTCACAAAATTGATAGATACAAAATAAACTATAATTTGCAAAAAATTAATACATTGCGTAATATCAAGTCATGATTTTCTCAATATGCTAGAGTAATCATTCATTTAAAATTCAATTCAGACTTTTCAGTTGAATTCAAAGCTATTATCCTCATCTTTATCCTGTGTTTTGCATCTCGCGTTATGTAGGTAAAAAGAGGTAGTGGAAGGCATTATTAAAACAACAAAAATTTCTATTTGTTCATTATTTCATTAAAAAATATATTATTATATTTTAATTGATATTGGGTTATCATCATTGTTAGCTTAATTAATAAAATGGAGGAAATTTTAAATAAATCAAATACAATGTGAAATTTCAAAGCCAATTTTTGCCTTATGCACTAGAAATTAGTTACAAATCAAAACCAATATGAAATTAAATGTTCTAAATATTGTCTATTTTCTTTATTATTAGTTTTTTTTCTTAAATGGAATATGGAATTAGAAACAAAAGAAAAAGTAATAGTAATTATAGACGAGTGTCAATTTTCATATTGACAAACATTTTTCAATCCATTATGTGAGTATAATACGCCTCTCGACGTGATAAGACGCGTAATTAGTTGAAAGGGCACTTGATTTGAATTTAAAAGTTTTGTACGATACAAATGAACATAATAGACAAATGTGTAATTTATAGTTTGGGAATAGTATGAGTAAAAGTCAAATTTGGTGATTGTGAGCACTAAGGACAACCACATAAAGTGGTATAAAATAAATGGTAAATTTTCAAGATATGTAATTCTCACCATTATAATTTGTTGCAATTTTTGTTAGGAATTGCATGCAGAAAATATCAATTATATGCAAATAAATATTAACACAGGAATGAAAAACATAGAAATAATAACAATGAAGAGACAATATTTAACATGGTTCATCCAATCTCGGGCTACATCCACCAAACAGAGAGTCCAATATTATTATCTAGTAAATCAAAACTGATTACAACCAACAATCCCTTGCAACTCAATACCGTTGCAAAATGCTATAAAATTCTCTATAGAAAACCCCTAACCCTTAGCCTTTTATCAAGACTTATGTTGGTTACAAAATTAGGGTTACAACATGTCAGTGAATAGAAAAATAACACCTGACGCCTTTATAAAATAATAAGTCTTTTTGGCGATACCCCTTGACCCCACATTGGGGGCGCTACCCCCAAACCCTCGTCGAAAAATATGGGGGGAAACCGCACCGATAGCAGTAGGGAAAATTTAACCTCCGAGTCAGATTAGGCTCCATATAACAACAATTTTTTTTTGAGCTTGCTCAATTAAAATAGCCCAGTCATCAAGGATTTATTATTAACATAATTGTAAAGGTTTGTACTCTTTAAACTAAATTATAATTATATAAATTTAATGTGAATCATCTTTTGCACTATAGTTGGAAATTTAACCGCTATATAATTTATAAAAGTGTACCATGTTAATGTGATAAATATGTTTTAATTATTTTTAAAAAAATCTATGAACCTTAAAAAGGTCGAGCTTCAATTTGAATCTTGTATAGCACAACAAAACTCCATTGAATTATAAAACCTTATGATATGGAGGTGATCTAATAGATTGTTTGATGTAAGCAATTGTGGATACAATTAATTATATGTTGAATTTAAAAAAGGGATGAAAGTTCTTTTTTTTTACAAAGGAACTTTATTTATTTATTAAAGATTGTAATCATTTGAGGTAGTAGAATTGTCTACTAGTAGACCACATGGGGTCTTCTACTAAATTGGTTATTAAAGACCATGTAGGGTCTTACCAAAATAATATGCCAAAGACCATTACATTTGTATACTTTATAGTGGGTTATGATACAATGACTATGAATCGATACAATCACAAAACCATTTTATGGATGTATTACTATAAATAAACATCTTGTCATTGATCGATCAAAAGTTCCTACTCTCATTGTAAGCATCATTGTCATTCTGTGCGGGGTCAAAATCTAATATGTCTTTATAGGATCTAACCCCTTCTATCTTGAAGTCCTCTCCATGATTTACATGAAACCATAGTCCTTTTTTGAAGTTAAGGTCTTTCTCCAATGTTTCGGTTAGGTACTTTCGGTTATACTTCTTTTGAAATTCTAGGCAATTTTCATATAAGGAATATTATCAACTATATTGAAAGGCTAATGCCTTCCATATTTAACCTCTATTTTGTTGATATCTATACTTCCTTTCTTTAAAGCAACTTCAAAATTTTGTCTTTTGAAATCTTCATTGTGATTGTTGCATGCATAGAGATATTCTAAAACACGAGTCTTCTTAAACATTCAATAAGTACTCTCCTAGTATCTTTAAAAATATCCTCATTCTAGCCTTCTAGATTGTCCAATAAAATATTATATAACATAATAATCTAAAACAAATTATAAGAATGACTTAAATCTTTCACAAAACTAAAAATAATATCTTTTAGTGCCCACAATGAAACACGTTCCAAATCTCTTTTGCAAGCAAACATTCAAAGAAGATACATGTAATGCTTTCAGACTGTTTACAAACAGTACATAACCTCAACGCGGAAGAAGAAATAACATAGGGAAGGTTTTGCAAAGTAAACAACCATTTAAAACAAGTAAATTTTGGTTCTGTAATACTAGACCACAAAAGCTTGAGAGTTTTGGACCATTAATTTGCACAGAGATCAAGATTGAGATGATTATGGGGAGGTCTTGGGAGTAAATTAATTTAGGTTTTAAGTTTGGTATCTTAGTACCCTCAGTCCAAGAGAGTTTCTCAAGAAACACACTATCACTTACTTTGCAAATAGGAAATTGAATGATCCTGTAGGCCTTCATAAGAATATAATAAGTCCTTAATTGAGATAGATGGAGTTTTATTCATTAAGATCAGTTCATATCTTTAGTTTGTTATTACACAAGATACCATTAAAGCATCTAATATCTTTTAAATTCTAAGTTTTAGATGAGCATTCTTACAATAAGGCAAGTAATTTATCTTTTTTTGTTAGGTTCTGCCAAACTAATCTATTAGGGCTCAATGTACCCTTGTTATGATCCATAAAATCATAGTTTCTAATTTGAATTATAATGATCTCCTAAGATTTCCATATGCTCTTGAACACATTGGATCCAAAAGACATTACTAAAAAATTACCAAAAATAAAGTCATTTATAGAGAGTTGTTTCCAACTTTTTGCTTGTTTTGAAACATTAGATTGGATGTTATTCATAACCAGAACCTTCCAATATTTCAATTCATTTAATGCTTTAAATATCCACTTGCTAGCCAAGGAGATTCATGTTTTTTTAAAACTCTCTATCTTAGACCTCCTTCCAACATCTCTAAGTAGCACCATTCCCATTTAACATGCCCATCTGGCCATAGGAATTGTCTAACATTTTTTTTTAATTTTCAATTATCTGGTAACTACTAAATAGTCAAATCAAGGAATAATAAAGGTTGTAAGATGATAGTTATTTTTGGCACACTTGAAATCTTCCAACCAAAGATAGATATTGTTTATTCTTGTAAACACCTAAAATGTCTCAACACTTACATTTTTTTTTTGATAGGTAATAGGCCATAGCCAAAGAATTTTATTAATTTTTAAATTTACATCTCGGTTGAGTGTGGGCACTGGTAGGAAAGAACCGAGGTAAGAAAACCTTCAGTCTAGCCCAAGGAAGATTAAATTCCTAGAAAATTATTCAGTAACTGATAATACAGAACCCATATATGGTGTTGCCACCTTACATAATATTGGCAAGATTGCCATTACAATGAATTTTTTTTAAGCTATTACAATAAAATATAATGGAGGTTCCGAGACACCAAGTCCTGTTCCTGAAGTGAACCTTGGCTAGATGACGAAGAGTTACTCTGTCCCTGCACAACACAAATCACACACCACATCCTCCAAACCAACCTTACACAACTCTAAAATATTCAAAATAAATATAAGCTTATTAAAAAAGTAAATATTAGAGTAACCCAATTATCTGATGATATTGTAATTTAATCATGTTAATCTTAATAGTTTGCTCAAATTATTCAAATTATTTATCTCCATTAACTTAAGTGTTTAAAATTATCCAAATCATCAAGAAAGTCTCAACCGCTTGCTCGTTTATTCATTCAGTGCTGTAATCAGTATTTTGGTTATGATAGATAACATTTATTACCGGTAACATGTAGCAATTCATCCCTAAATGTTGAATCTTTAATAAAGTTAAGGCATGGTACTAATCTACAGTCATTAGATTAAAACAAAGATCATTCGCTCTAAACTACCTTTGAGAAGCATGAACTATGATATTGAAATTCACAAAATTAACCAAGGTTAACCATTTAGCTACCAAAGCAATTATTGTTGTGACAAAACAATCCCATCCCGCTCAGATTAGTAATCATTTTAGTACAACTTCCAAGAGCAAGGTTAAGTGATATTATGATCCATCTCTGCTTATTGGGTGATATGTCGACTAAGTCATAAATTGACAAATCTATCCCCTCGATTCTGTAATTTTCTTGTGAGGAAATTAATACCTTCAAGTACCATTGTTACCCAACATGTGGTGAGTTTGATTGATGTATTGTGCTAACAAATATAGGGGAAATCTGCGTAATCCCCCAACTTTATAGAGGACACCAGATATCTATAGTTGGTAAAGTGTTTTGCTAGACATATGGCTTCATATTAGAAGGTTTATTAACCCAGTGAATTTTAGATTGTATGAATTTGTAATTAAGGTATCCTTTACTAACTAAATTTCTTGTTGATAGTTAGCTTAGGGGTGTTGGCCAAGCTTAATGTTGATAAGCGAATTGCCATCTGCTCCTTTATTAGCTAGTTGGTCCACTCTGGAGTTGCCTTCTCTATATACATGGTTAAAGATTACTTCCTCAAAGGATTGGATGTCATTAAGGATGTTGGTAAGGACAACATTGAGTTTCCAATTAGGCATATTACCTTTTTTAAGGGCGTTAATAATGATAGCAGAGTCACATTCAATGTTGATTTTGCCAACTTTTAGGATTTTGCATAATTTAATCCCTTCCTGAAGGGCTCTAAGTTCAACTTCATTGTTGGAGTAGATACCCAATGGATATGCAAGAGCAACAATTTCCTCTCCCTTTGAGTTATGTATGGAGCATCCAATGCCTGCAATACCTGGGTTTCCTCTAGAAGCTCCATCAAATTTGAGCTTAACCCATCCATCATTTGGGGGTTTCCACTTGCAGTGCTTTCGTTTTTGTAGATTGCTAGTAGGTCCATCTCCAACAAACGGAGGAATTTTCAAGCCAATCCATTTTAATCTCATTTTTCCATCCCAATAAGTAATTTCCATGTTTTTGTGACCCTTCATAGAGTGGCAATTGATTAATTCTATTATTGCCGCCTCAACCTTGTTTGTAAGTTGATGCTAGTCCATCTTGCATTCTCTAAAAATCCTCCTATTTCTCTCTTTCCAGATCTCCCAAATCAACAATGAGGGAGCTACAACCCATAGCCCTTCATAAATACATCCTTTATTTATGATAGGCCATGCCTGAAACATACTAAGGACCGATTCTGGAATGGGGGAGTACCAATTCAACTGATTTTTAAGACACCCCCAGCAACTGTGAGAATATTCACAAGTCAGTAATAGATGGTTGGTTGTCTCCTCCTCCTTCTCACATAGAGGGCATCTACTAGGTTCCTCATACCCCATTCTTCTGAATGTGGGTGTTGTTAGGATTTTGTTTTGTAATGCCAACCAAGCAAATAGCCCTGCTTTGGGAAGACATCTTTTGTCCCAACAGAGTTTTAGTGGGATGTCAGTACCATTGTCTTGACCTTTTTTAATGAGTATGTTGTAGCCTTCTTTTGTGCTATATTTGCCACTCTTAGCCCCTTCCCAAACCAAACCATCCTCTTTTTGACTAAACGTAATTTTCTAGACGCCAATAAATCTTCCAATTCTTTTGACTCATTGGGTGGGAGATCCAGATTTCCTAAGGACTTCCAATTCCATGATTTTATGCCCTCAATTGTTTTTTCTTCTATATAATCAGAAACCTTATTTCCCCAGCACCTTTCCAGAGTTGATCTGGTAGTGTCAAATTTGTTTTCTTTGTAAATAGCAGGATAACCACCCCATGAATCCAACCAGAATAATGCATTCTCTCCATTTCCCAGATTCCATGTGAGTTTTTTTGATAAAATTTTCGTAAAGTCCATCATAAAATTCCATATTCTAGATCCCTTAGGAGGGGAGGATATTCTGAAGATGCTGGTTGGCTCAGTGTTTTGAAGGTATTTGTTGAATAGGATTCTGACCCACTTTAAATGGGGATTGTTATACATACACCAAACTAATTTTGCCCCTAGGGCCTTGCTTTGTAGAATCCTGTCGTTTAGCCCTAATCCCCCTTTAACTTTTGGTTTACAAATATTTTCCCATGCCATCAGGGGCATTCTATATTTTTCATTGGCTCCTTGCCAAAAGAAGGTCCTTAGGTGTTTATTTATTTCTATCTTTTTTGATATAGGTAGGTCAATGCAAGAGAGTTGGTATATAGGCATGGCTGAAAGCACTGATTTTATCATAGTTGTCTTGCGAGCTAAGGATAGCCACCTCCCACTCCAAGTATCTATCCTGTTTTTAATTTTTGATAGAATTTGGTCCCATAAATTAGAGGATCTACATCCTCTATCCAAGGGTATACCTAGGTATTTACAAGGTAATTCGCCTTTATTGAATTCGAGGGTGGCTTATAGTGCAACATTTTATTAACCATTCCTCTTAATTAATTAAATAATTTAATCATTTAATTAATCTCTTTATTCTTGTATTATAAATTCTAAAATCAAAATTTCCCTCTCAACCCATAATTAAATGATTTTTAATTATTTAATCATCTAATTTTCTTCTAACATTAATAAAAAAATTATATTATTTAATTAATCATTTCTTTCATAAATGGTTAGATGATAATTGTTGTTTAATTATTTAAATTTTCTTCTATCATGTACTTTAATTAAATAATTTTAATTATTTAATTTAATCCCTTTCTATTTCTCTCTGATAATCAAATAATCATTTTAATTATATAATAAATTAACCAAGTCTTTTACAATTAAATAATTTATTTAATTGTCCACCTTTTTCAAAAATCAATTTTCTCTAAAAATAAATAAAATATTTATTTTATTTATTTCCCCTAATGCACATATTTAAATTATTTTTATTATTTAAATGACTAATTATGTCCTCCTAACTGCCACTCACTTTGAGTTCCACCCACAATCAACTTTTCTAACAAAATCATCAATTCATTTAAATACTCAATCAATTCTCCTAACAGATCAATCAAGTTAGTTAACTAATCAATCAATTCCAATTATGAAAGCAATTAAATCCCAATCAACCTCTCTCGTTGAATCTCAACCATTGATCTTCCATCTTTCTTAACAAATCCGAATCATTGATCAATATCCCTAAAATCTATAAATGCAACTTGATCATCATTCGAAAACAACCACATACTTCAAAATTTTGTGTGATCATGCTACAATTTTGAGAGTTGAATCCATACAATACAAAAGGGAGGAGAACAATGGAAGCCACTTGTAAGGATGTGACATGGGCTTTCGTTTTCTATTGAATTATTCATTTGTTATGTTTGTTTGCAATCCTTCATTAATTATGATTGGGAATTTATAATTAATTTTGAGTTTGTGGTTGCTCATTTAGTCTTTTACAATTCCATTCAATTTTCAATGCATACATCCTAGTGAACCCAACATAAACCCTGGCACTCTGATTTTAACCCCTTTTCTGAGAAGTTCAACAAAATCCCGGTTTGGGTTCGACTGCCTTATCTTCCTACCCATTTGTGGGTTGATTCTCTCTTTGAGGAAATTGGTGATTCTATTGGGAGTTTCATCATGGTGGATAACAAATCCTTTGAACTTTACCACACTACTTTCACTCAAATTTTGGTGGAGCTAGATGTATCTAAGGGACTTCAGCTGAGATTGCCATCAACTCCTCTTTTGGCAGCTGGGTCCAAACTTTGGATTACGAAGGTATTTCGTTCAGGTGTCGTAAATGCTTCAAAACCGGCCATGCGGCTGGGAATTGTGGGCTCGAGAAGAAAAATCTTGCAGCCTCATGGTGGTTGGGGGCCTCTTACCAACATTATTCTATTAAGAAATCTTTGGACTCTTCCAATGATGTTGGGATTTTGAAGGATGGTTCAGATTCTTTTAAGGAGAAGAATATTTGTTTGGACGCCACTAAGGATGGCTCGGTGATTAAAATTGCTGGAATTCGGGATGTTGTTGTCTCTTCTATTGAAAATGGTTTGTTGTCTCCTACCCCACTTGATGGTTCTTCTTCTTTGGAGGATGACCTTCCCACTTCCTAGATTGCTACTGGATCTTTGTCTTGTCCTTTTGATTCTTAGATTATTGTTGTCCCTGCCTCTCCAGATGCTGCCTTTGTTCCTCCTGGTGGTGGGAGGTCCTCTATTTTGGATCCATCTTCTTTGCAAAGTACTGTTGCTAGGGTTGAGGAGGGATGGATTACCATTAAAAGTAAGAAATGTAAATCGTCCTAGGCCTCTTTTGATATGACCCTTCGATCTCACAAGTGTAGATCAAATACTTGATCAATCCTGGTTGGGTTGGGGCTGCTTGTTGGTCTTTGTTGCAGCCAGTTGGTTCTTGTTGGGGGTCCTTCTTGTGCTGTCCCCCATCTTTTTTCTGGTTTCGCCATGTCTCTCTTGTGTTCTATTTCATTGAGTGGACTTTCAGGCTTATCTTAAGGTTCGGGTTTCAAGTCTCCCCAAAACCTGTTTTGTATAGGGTTTCAGGTCCCTTCAAAACTTGTTTTCCCTTAATCAAAAACTTGAACCATGCCCTAATTTGTCCAATTTTCTAAGTTATCAATTTTGACAAGTAACAAGTTACATAGTGACTCAATTCTAGAATTTGTGATGCAATCATTAATAGTTCTATCACAATTTATTTTATCTCTAATGCATTCAATTGATCTATTATGCATTTTTTTAGTTTTTTATGCATATGATTCTAGAAATTACTCTTTGTCTACATATCAAAACTTGTATGTTATAAGTGCATCACAATCGTGAATCCTCTACCACAATCATCAATAAATGCATCACAATTGATTGGTATAAGTGCACTACAATCATGAAATCTCTACCACAATTGTTAATAAGTGCACCATAATTAATTGGTATAATTGCACTGCAATCATGAAATCTCTATCGTAATCGTCAATAAGTGCACCACAATTGAATGGTATAATTTCACAACAATCATGAAATATCTACCACAATAATCAATAAGTGCACTACAATTGACTGGTAAACAAAAAAGGTAAAATTATGAAAATTTCAATCATTTTCAAGTTCTATTTTCTAATTTATGGGATTATAGAATAGATATTTCTATGTTACTAATCATTTGTAGAGTATCTTGGTGGATAAGGAGCAAGGATCTAAAAGATTAAAACTCCAACACATTTACTACAGGACCTTGTTGAAGACAAAATATTTTATGAACCTTAAGTATTTGTGATTTTTAGTGTAAAGGACATTTCAATTTCTTAAGGTTAATGAACAATTGTTTATTGTCTCTAGTGTGCTTGCATATTTAGTGTTCATTCAAAGGGTGTTGTGATGTATCCTCTCCCCTTTCCTTCATGAATCTTGGGTGTAAGAGAAGTCACAACATTCCTTTCTTTTTATTTTGGGTAGGAGGCCTGCCTAGAGATTGCATCACCTCAAGGTTCA
Organism: Cryptomeria japonica; assembly: GCF_030272615.1. Lineage (NCBI taxonomy): Eukaryota > Viridiplantae > Streptophyta > Pinopsida > Cupressales > Cupressaceae > Cryptomeria > Cryptomeria japonica. The sequence continues at coordinate 356,278,005 of NC_081413.1, forward strand.
ACCTCAAGCATGCAATCTTTAGCGGGTTATATAAAGGGGTGAGATTGAAAGTTGTAGCTCAATCCAAGAATCTATATGGAAAACATGTCCTTGTGTTCCTTGGTGATGTAGGACACTAAGGGATGAGGAATTGAGTCTAATTGCCAAAGCTTGATTGACATATATTGGGTCTCCATGTTTTGGTCATGTTTTAGTATTCTTAGAACCCTTACTAGACATTTTTGTGATTTTAGAGACCAACCTTTGTAATTGCTTGATTGGTGCAAGGGATGTGTATCATACCCTAAAGATCACTCCACATGCACCCTCCCTAGTAAGGTAGAAATCCCCCATTTCATAAGGTCTCCAACCTTTGAGGTATGAGGAGAGGTGAGCTAGTATCGTGGTGCAAGTGCCCATGCCACTATACCTCTATCTATTGACTTTGGAATGGTGTTGAGATAGGGCCTAATCAAGTAGTATCTTACCCTTGAGTAACAACTCATAATTGCTTTAGATTGTCTTCTTATCAGTGTTATACAAGTGTTAAAAAAAAGAAATTGGGCTAATTTAGGCCCCTTTCCATACGCTAAAATTTAGTCCTACAACCATTGTACATATTTTGTGCTTGACGTGCCTTCTTTCCAAAAAGTCAAACAATCAAAACCAAGTATCAAATTCACATCCAAAACACCATCAAACTTAGAAAAAAACTACAAAGGTTGGTTTGACAAAATGGATAGAGAAGTTAGAGCAACTATACCTTTAATTGAAAGAGAATTAGAATTATACCAACCTTCATTCTCTTGTGAGACTATGCAATTGTATGAAATTAATTATGAGTATGTTAAACAAATTGAAAATGAAATTAACAACCTAAACTACACAAACTACAAAGCAAACACTCATGATGGGATGTTTAAAAAAGAAACAAAGAAGTTAAAAAATGAGCAAAGAAATGAAAACTCCCAAGTTCCTTTGATTTTCTTGTCCTTGGTTCAATGTGTGCTCACTTTGAGAAGGGTGCTTGAAATCGCCCCATGATTGTGCAAATATGGAACCTAAACTAATTACAAATGCAAGATGGATGTTAGATGTGGATGCAAAATGACATTATAATGTTGCGATCATATGAAAGTGGATGAATTATGAAGAAAAATGGAGGGATTAAATAGAAATGGAAGGAGGTATGAGGATGCCTCAAAATGTGCCACTTTGTCTCCTATGAAGTCAAGAGGCAAGGAAAATGATGACAATTGTCCTCTTTGAGGCCAAGTGTTAATGCACATGATGACAAGTGGAAGAGACGCCACATGTCCATTTTGGAGTGAAACCCCCAAATTAGATTCTTTTTCCAATTAATTTAAAAAATGAGGAATGTGCACACATGGGATAGGGTTGGTTAGGAAGATAAGGTTGGTTAGGAACCACAAGTTACTTAGAGGGTTAGAATGGATTAGAGGGGAGTTAAAGTTAGGAGCTATGTTCTCCAAATAGGATAAATTTGAATTAAATAATTTAAATTTAAAAAGGTTAGGAAGAAAAGCTTGACGTGAATTAAATAAAATAAATAAATGTATTTATTTTGTTTAATAGAATGAAGAAGGAATTAATTAATTAAATGCTCAACAAGGTACATTAATTAATTAATTAGATGCAACTTAATTAAATTAATTTGACCAAAGGGTTGACATTAATCAATTAAATGATACAATTATTTAATCAATAACTGTGAAAAAGGTGATTAAATTCGATTAATAAAATTGATCAAATTTAAGTGTCTATAACAATCATACTAACTTTCATCAAAGAATTCCTCCAAGTCAATCAACATCACCACCAAACCAATCTCCATTCTCTTATGATACCATTCCGTCACAACCAACCTATTATTCATATCAATCCAACTTACACATGTCCCAAAATCATCCAAATAACTCATATCCATGTGTATCAACCCAATCACCATGCCAAAACTTGTGATTTGTAAATCTCTTCTGCAAACAAACCACATGACCTAGTCATGTAACCACAACTATCTCCATGACAAACCCTCAAAACCACTCACACATTCCTCCAAACAACAAACCCACATCAAACATTCTCTAGACACTCACACAAAATAAACTAATCTTGGACATAAAACTTTTGATTTCTCAAAATTGAAAAATGTCATTTAGGATCTTATCTATCAAGGTGAAATTATTATTGAATAATATTCCAAATAATTCACGTAATGAAGAATTAGGCATATGTTGGGACACATTTTGGAGCAAGCATGATCAAAATCATCTACCTATGTTTGGCAATGGATTATTCCAAAACAATCACACCAATGACATATCTACCTCATGTAATTCTATAATATTCTATCTAAAATAATTGGCCCACAATTATCCTCCATATCTCCCATGTTCCTTTATCCCCTAAAATGTCACAACAACAATCCACATAAAACAATACACCTAATGATGAAATCTTCTGAGTTTACCTCAATGGGATATCCACATTAGAAATCCAAGCTAATCTATTTCTTTATACAAATCCCTTATACAAATTAGAAATCCTTGATCCAATGCCACCATACCCTCCATTCCCAATAAAACCTACTCTAGAATTTCATATTCACAATCATTTTTTTTATGCCAAAATATGGATTCCATTCAACAATCCTCCATTCATATGAAAACTCACATCCCATCCTTATAATTAGGTCCATGTCAAGATGATAATCCAAAGATAGAAGAAATCCATTTTTTGACCAAGATCCCATCTCTCAAGAGTCTTATGTTGGCCCCCTTCCATTTTAACCTTCCAAGTCACATTCATAATCCACCTCCTAAGCCAGATCATGATATTCCTTCCATCCCATCCAATGACCCCACTCAAAATCAAGTTCCAGTGATCCTTTTCCAACTCAAGATTAAGGTATCCCTTCATGTCTATGCCATAACCCTAGTCCTTACCATGGTCCCCTTACCTCTACCTAAGTTGTTCATGAACCCCTTACATATCAAATGGGTTCCTCCACTTTCTCTAATAAGGTCTACTTCATGATCCTATCATTCCTTCCATATCACATCCTCCTCAAAATGGACTTGCATCTTATTTTAAAACCAACAAGTATCCTATTGATGAAAAAGATTTGTGAAAGCATGAATTATCAAGGAAAAGGATTAGGACTACATGAATAAGGTACATTATAACTCCTTCATATCAAAGAAAATATTGGTTATCATGCTCTCAACTACATATCTCACCCTCCAGATGATGGTATCCCTACTAAATCCCACATCCTTTCTTCTAAATCTAAACATGTACATATCCCTTAATCCTCTAAATCCATTTTGGGTCCTTGTATCCCAAAACAAAATCCTTCATCCCTTCCATCCATCTTAGGTCCTTATATCCCTCCAACTACTATGCATATCACCCCTAGCTCACAATCCACTTACCTTATCATAAATAAAGATCAACAAAGGCACACATATTTGAGAACCTTCCAACTATCTACCTACATCAGCCCATCCAAAATACCTTCATATCATTTATATCCACCCATGAATCCTATTCTTGGAGTCAATTTGGATGCCAAGAATAAAATCTATAGGTCCAAATATTCACATACATCCAGTGATCAACATGTCCCATCTAAAAGATATGTAAAAACAAAGTAGAATCTGATGCAAAACCATGTAGATTCCTAAGTCTCTTGTAGAAATAATGCATTATAAATAATCACAAAGGAAATAAAAATAAAAACTATTTGGATTCCCAAGTTGCTCATAGAAACACTATGTTCTAAAGAAAAATCAAAATTGGAATCTAAACTTGCTATTCCAAAGGCTTACTTCATTCCTCTATCTAAACATCTCATAGCTTTCAAGTCTGTTTTAGATCTCTGTGTCCCAAAATCCACTATCTTAAATCCTCTATAACCTCCCCCATCAATTTTGGGTCCTTATGTCCCAAAATCCACATCCACTTCTCCATCAAAATCTCAAAATTCAAATTCAAATTTTCCTCCATTGCTCCATCACCCCTCAAGGTGTGTGCCAATGATGATCTTGCCAACATTTCCATCCACCCATAAACAAATATTCCAACATCCTATCCATTATTCAAAAGCTATTTTTCATCCTTTCTCATCCAATGCTTTGTATAAATATTTTCCCCATTCCATCTTATTATCCATTCCATCTCCCTTTACGATAACACTACCAACATCTTTGAGTGTACCTTCAACAGCCATGGTCTATGTTGCATCACATCTAATTTTAAGGGTACCATCCAAAGAATGAGATTCTTCATTCCTTCCACCATCTCCTATCATGCGTCCATTATCTTAAAATATACCAGAAATATAAAATAATAAAAAAAGAAAAAAAAATGTCACCTTGGTGAGAAAACCTAACAAATAAGCGACTTGTGTGACACAAATAAGAAGTAAAGAATTAATTCATCCACTGGTGAAAATCACTTCTTGTGGTGCCTTGGGCAAGTGCCATGATTGAAACCTAGAAAACTGAAGTCATGTGTAATCTATTTTCCTCTTACAATCTACACTTGGGGGCAAGTTTCATCCATGCTATCTTATCCACCATCGATTGCCTTATCTACATCCATCTTCCTTTTTCAAATTTGATCTTGACAAGGCTAAGGTTCCCCCATTAGAATCATCCATCCTATCTGCTTCACCTATTTTACACCCTTTAGTCTATTGTAGACGTCCAAAATTAATTAAATTAATATTCAATTAATTTATCCCTCCTCACATAATGAATTCCATTAATTATGTTAGCCTTTATTCTTCTCAAAATTAGTTAAATTATATTTAATTAATTTTATCCCTTAGCCTTATAATTAACTTATCAAAATTAATTATATCCCATTCTTCTAAAAAATCATTTCAATCCCCAACCTTAGCTAATATCCCTTCTAAATCCCAATTAGTTACAAATCACCCTTCTTAATCCTATCTTCTAGCCTAATTAATCTACTCTAATCATGCTCATCATTTCCTCCAATTTTATATTCCTCCATTCATTCTCTCTCCTCATGTCACATCCTTCTAACTTTCCCACTTGCACTCCTAATCCCTCATTAATCCACCTAATCAATCCCCTTAATCATTTGTACATCCCTAACCACTTTTATTAGGGATGAGTCAACTCTTTGCCATAAATGGCTTTCCCATCTCACCCTCCAAACCTTAAATGCATCAACTTTGGTCATTTCAAGGAATATCAAATCTCTTGAGTCTCCTCATGCCTCCTCTTCCCAAGGAAATTTTAATTCCTTTGTCGCTTTATTCTTCCCACACAATCTCTTATTTAGGAATTTTTAATTCCTTTGACATCCCCCAAGGAATTTTTAATTCCTTTTTATTCTTCCAATGTACTTGGGGAACTCTTCCCCATGTACTTGAGGAGTGTAGAGACAAGAAATGCCTATATGGCAAATCTCTTGAATCCCACACCTTATAATCTCAATCCTCTCCCACACTCTTTCAATCAACCCTTCATTCCAAATCAATCTCAACCCTCTATTTTGGCCTCCTCCAATCTATAAATTGGAGTCTCCCCTCCTCACAAATCATCCACCTTTTTAGTATTGTCATGTTGTTTCATTGAGAGCCAAAATCATCCATCGCACCCTTAGCATGCCCAATTCATGCCACACATAGCCAAATCCATCCATCACAATCATCCTCTTAGTCAATCCATTGTTGTGTAGTGGAGAGAAATCCACAAATCATCCTTGAAGAGAAATTCAAATCAAGTGGAGTAAGGGTGCATTATCCACTTCATCCCACTCAATCGGAGGAAGAGTGAAGAACTAAGGTATAATGATTGATTTATGAATTTGAATGCTTTTATTCATGGTTTTATGTAATTTATTCACTTGATCATTAGCTTTAAATTTTCTCTTCATTTTGGCAATGCTCGGTGGGACCCAAATTCCCTATTGTTGAATATGAATGTTTGGGCAACTGAGAGGGGGAGGGGTGGGTGAATCAATTGATAGAAAATTTATCAATTTTAATTTTGATGCACAAATCCGGAATATTGAGTAGAATTAATAGAATTAGGAAACACATGCAAAATTCAGATTAGACACAAGAGACACCATAATTTACGTGGAAAACCCAAGAAGGGAAAAACCACAAAGAATGCTAATTCTCAATATATGAACACTGGTTAAGGTTATTTTTTACAATGGGTGGCTCACTACCAATGTGCTCACTACCAATTATAGATGGTCTCACTGCCTTGAAAGGCTCATTTCCAAAGAAGAAATAAAGACAAAGAGAATCCACCACAAGAAAAACATAGTACGTACTGTTGGAACTCCTTCTGATAAATATCTCATGCAGTCATTGGATTCCTTCAATCTCACATGTCTTCAACACAAAAATCCATATGAAATAATCAAATCAAACTCCTATATATATACTATTTTCGAAAATCATAATTCTCACTGTCGACTGAGACAGAGATCTAAAATAGGTCTCCACTAAACATTTCGGTGGTGGTAAGGAATGAAAAGTGAACCATATCACATCGCTCCTCCTCAAATAAATCAACATTTTATACATACATTACCAAGGACAAACCTAAAACATATCTACATGCTATACATCCTCAATATTTGGTGTAAGGCCTCAAGCTCCAAATCATGTTGGACCCAAAGATAATACAGAAAAACATCTTCCGAGATACCAAATGCAACCAATGAAACCGAGACACCTTCAACTACACAACATGCCTAAATTGAACACTCCTTCTCATCATACCACATCTGAACTTAATCTAGACCAAAGGATTTGACATAAATGCTAACACATAATGCAATGCTAACAATCTCCCCCTTTTTCATTGATGGCAACATCCATCGACAATAATCAATGAAAGATCATTGTTGAGTGCACAACCATCTCTCTCTCCCCCTTTGACAACAATGAAAAAGGTGGTCAAAACTCCCCCTGAGAAACTCACCCCTACTCCCCCTGATAGGAAGCACATCAACATCCATCCAGAATAGAATGTACATGTTGCTCGTTGGACCAATACACACCTGAAATGCACATTAGTTGAAACTAGTAGGGGGTAATACCCCTAACTTCTGTCAGAGATACTCAAAAGTATCTTTTCATAACACATTTGTGAAAATATATGAAATCTGCTCCTTTGTGGGCACATGCTCAAGTCTGACATCATTATCTAGAACTTTCTCCACGAAGAAGTGATACCTGATAGATATATGCTTTGTTTTGGAATGATGTACTAGATTCTTGGAAATATTTATTGCACTAGTATTATCACACATGATTGGAATGGGGTTATCAAACTTCACACCAATGTCCTCCAAAGTCTGCTTCATCCATAAAATCCGAGTGCAACAAGAAGATACTGCAATGTACTCTACTTCTGTCGTAGATAAGAATACAAAATTTTGCTTTTTGCTTGACCAAGTGACTAACCGGGAGCCAAGAAAGAATTCTCCTCCACTTGTTCTTTTTTTGTCATCAACACTTCCAACCCAATCTACATCTGTGTAAGTTGTGAGGTTAAAATCTGAATTTGTAGAATACCATGGTAAGCAAAATATTTAAAATTGTTTTCAACTTTATAACCCAAATTAATATACAGGTAAACAAGTAATAATGCAATTAAGAGTAACAAAAGTATAACCATCAATGCACACCATAACACAGATATTTTTGGCGAGGAAACCCGGTAGGGGAAATACATCAATGGGATTTGTAACCCACAATATCTACTCACTAGCCAATATGAATAAATATTAATTATACAATAGGGGCCTGCACATGCAGGAAGGCCAACAGCCTAGAGCTCATTGCTCAATCACAAAAAGGAGTCCCACTGACTACAAAATTGGATAGTTAAATTCAATGACAATGTACTGTTCAAAATAGCATTTGTAATGCTGGATTCAGTACCGGTTTAAGCTCTTTCAGATACCTCTTCCATAAACCTTGCTTTTCTTTGCTCTACTCTTATTCGCTCATAAAATAATTACATCATAATGCATATACAGTCATTTTCTCTCATATACCGCTTGCATTCATTACCTAATTACATTTCCTTACTTACAAAATGACCTACAAGATCTCATACATATATGAGTCTTTACAATACATCATGTCGGCTATACAACTAATATTACAATACAAAACAATATAATTTCCATGTCGGCTAGGAGTGTCAGTAAGATCTTTTGTCGGTGTAGGTTGGATGCCAGTGAGAATAGACTTGTAGTGCCTACCAGTGCCGGTAGATGATGTTTGTTGCCAGTGTAACCTATGAACCATGTTACCAGTTGGTTGCCATCAATGACAACATCAACTATTCTCATCTGAGTGTATAATTCCAACAATCTCCCCCTTTGGCATTGATGGCAACACTCATGAGAAAAATACAAAAGCTGATATCCAAAAATGAAGTCCAAAACTGATCCAAGAATAAGAGTGCTCCCCCTGAGCAAATGACCCCTTCTATACATTTTTCTCCCACACTATTCCCCCTTTGACATCAATGACAAAGGATGTCAAAAATAATCAAAGAGTTCAAAATTCTACCTTAAAGCTTGTAACTGGTTATGTATAATTTGAAAGATATCCACTAAAATCAGATTAAGACTCTGCATAAATTTAGTGTTGCCAGAAATAATGATTTCAGTCTGTCTGATCATCCCGGTCAGATAATGCGTCTGTTGCTCCAGTGATCTTTCTCCTTGAATGGTTGCTTTAGACAACTCAATCCACTGTGTTAGAAGGTTGTCCAATCTAGGACCAAGTTTATTTTTCAGCTCCCAGGCCTTCATTCTTATCCTTGATTTTTCCTTTTCTAATTTCCCAATCTTTTCTTCAAAAATTGCCATTTCTTGATCCAAAACTCAAGTAAGTTCCAAAGGACCTATTATGTTATCTTCTATATCATCAATCTATTTTTGTGTTTTCCTTATCTCCTCATCAATTTCCTATGTTAGGTGGTGAGGCTTGCATGCTTCCTTATACAATTCTTTATATTCCAAAATAGTGGAATTAAGTACCGGTAATAAAGAATCAATATGCTCAGTACAGTCCTTAATAGTCTTGTCAAAGAATTCACCTTTCTCCTTATTCACCCTTTCCTTAACAGTCTCTTCATTCATTTTATCTACAGTTAGAATATTTGAAGCAATGAATTTGGACATTGTCTCCAATTTACCTAAAGATCCAAAAATATGATCTATCTTACAATCCGGTGCAATCAATATTAAAATAGGCAAAGTATCATCAATGGCCTTAAATTCTAAGGCATTGCATTCAATGATTTTCTTTATGGAATCTAAAAGTACATCTATCACATTAGTAGGTCTATAATCCATGGTGGAAGTGCTAGGTGGAATGTGAGGTTCTGCAGTTGGTTTCTTCTCATCTTCGGATTCCTTAACCACTTCTGCTATCTTGTTTCCATCTTTAACCTCTTCTTTATTCATTGTTTCTTCCTTATGCTCACTTTGTTTTTCAACTTTGTTTTCATCCTTACTGTCTACCTTGTTGACTGTCGGTTCAACTACACTCTGTTCTTGTCCCTTTTCTACTACTGCTTCTGCTTGTGCTTCTGCCGGTATTTCAGTGTTAAGCTGAGTATCATCAAGGATGGTTTCAGATTTCTTAACTTCAGCTGGTATCTCAATATTCTGCTGAGAGTCAATAGTGTTGACCGGTGACTCGGAGATCTCAATATTTTTAGTTTCAACTTTCTTTACCTCTATAGTTTCCTTATCCAACACAATATTAAAGTTCTAAGTGTCCACATTCATGGTAAAAATAATGTCAGACTTCGGATTAGTGTCATCTTTTGTCATTTCCTCTACCTTCTCTTCAGATTGACTATCAGTTTGTGTCGGTGCCTTTGCAGTTATTGGTGGGGTGTCCAGTGCCGATGGAGGAAGGTTATCCTTGACTATGATATCAAGTACACTGTCAATTTTCTCTTTACCTTTATCTTTCTGATATACTTTGGTAAATGACTTGTCCATTTTCTGTCTATCCTTCTCTTCTTTCTTCTCTATTTCAACAAAAAATATATCCCACTTATCCTCCGTCTCATCTGCAATTTCCTTAACTCTGCCGGCCATAAGACTAACCTGCCGGTGACCACTCACAAAAATTGTTCTATTTGCCTCTGATATTAAATCATCAATTTCCTACTTGGAGTTAATAGGATGCAAAACAAGTAGAGCTTCTACCTTGAATTTCTTGTCTAACTCCATTACAGACATTCTCTTAGCCTCCAATATTAAGTATAAATAATTTGGTAGATCATCTACAACTTCAATAAGAACTTTCTTATAGATATCAAGATATAAAATAATACTTTCTTCTACAGTATCCTTATCCGAATCCTTGAAAGAATGATAGAATTTATTTACATTACCAAGGTTACCATCTTGGGTGATTTCATTGATCACCTCTTCCAGTGTAAGAGTATCTAGTGCCTTAGGTTCTAGTTTCTTCTTTGGAGTCACTTTCTTCTTCTAACCAATGGGCTCTCTTACAACCTGTTGTTTCTTTCTCTATGTCCTTGATTTCTTGGGAGATGGAGCAGGTGCCGGTGAGGGTTTTGTTTTCTTCTTGTCCACTCTCTTGAATTCAGCTGCCCCGTCATTGTCAAAATCAGATGTAGTAGCCACAGGGGAAATGTGAGCTACCGGTTGACTTTCCATCATACTAGCAGCAATACCTCCAAGATTCATCAATCCTTCTTTAACATCTTTTACCATCTTAGAAGCATCTTTCATTAGTTTCTCTCTTTTCTTCCTTTGCTTCATCATAGCTACACCACTTTCAATAGTTTCAGCATTACCAAATATTTCCTCCGTTGGTTCCAGTGGAGAATCTAGGAGTATTTTAGCATATGAATCTAAGATGTGAGAATCCACCTCATATCCCATTTCAGTAATCCAAACAGTTCTGGGTCTAACTTTCTCCATCCAAATTTCATCTCTTTTCACTACAAAGCATATCTGTTTATAATTATTTTCCACAATGATTTGGGGAATCCTTTCCCTTTGTCTCATTTTAGCTTGGAAATTCTTAAAGTAGTCTTTCACCAACTTATCACCATCAGATCCCACACCAATAATTTCCTCCTTTATCTGTTTTCCAACTGAAGTATCATAGGCAAAATCCTTATGTCCTATACTAGGGATCTCTTTTGAAAAGTAAAGCATTAAACACACTAACAAACTTCCAAATTTGAAGGTTCCTTTCTTATCACCTTTGATTTTGTGCAAATTCTCTAACAGTTCATCCTTTAACCATTCACAAATATCAATCTTTGCATTGTTCAATATCATCTCATGTGCACTATGAATGCATGAACTAGATACATAATTCGACCTATTAGTATGGCCAACTTTATAGCCAATGACCATGCTAGAAAATTTAACATTTTTATCCTTTATATCATTGACCCTAAGTGACTGGTTGTCAAATGTAGCTCCGGTTAAGCTCATAATCTCTTTGTTAGGGATTTTCTTCTTCTTGTCATGTCTAGAACCGGTGGAGGGTAAACCAGTAACAACCCTAATAGCTTCCTTGGTAATCTTAAAAACTGAGTCCAACCACATAGATTCACCATGAACCCAGCTAAGGACATAGTAGACGACTTCATATGATAATTCCGACATATGGAGGATATCTATGAAACCTAAATCCTCAATTACTTTGTGTTCTGGTTTCACTACCCCATTCTTGTCAGTGATTACATTTATGTACATGTTCATCAAATCTTCGGACCCTAAACTTTCTATGTAACAATGTATGTATGCCCTAGGGTCTTCAGTAAACGTGACTCCCTTCGGGATTCTAGAAAATGCACCAATAGAGTCATCCAGTTTTGCTATCTTAGGAATGGTCTTGAAAATGGGTCTAGGTCATTTTATGTTCTCCACAATGGTAGGGTTTTCTACAAATTCAGGAACAAAAGATGAAGATGCCATTGCGAAAGATAAATACATTTTAACTGAGAAATCCTTGAATGCTTTGAAAAGACCTTTGCTACTTTGCCTGTAGAATGCCTTTGCTTAATTTCACTCTCTTCAAATGCTTGGATGCTTGGTTAATTGAAATGATAAGTTAGCAAACCTTTATAACCAAAAATTAACTTACAACTGCAATAAATGCTTTTCCAGCGAAGTGAAAACTCCACATATCTGCCGGTAAAGAAGAAATATAACTTCTTACCACCAACCGAGGGTAAATGCATGATCTTCAATTTGTTGCCTTACCCCTAAGGATTATTCCTTAGTTAGATGAAGAATCTCTTGCCGGTGCAGGATTACCCTATTCTGCTGATGCAGAGACAGATTCATCACTTCTCTGATCTCTCTTCCTAATCCATTGTTTAGAAAATTCTTGCTTGATTTCAGTCACCTTTTCTTTGCCTTTGTTATTGGATCCTTTATTGTTCGCCGATATAGTCTTACTTCTACAAAATTTTGCAATATGCCCAATCTTGTTACATGCATAACAAGTTACATTGTTTCTCTGAATATCTTTTCCATAACTTTGACCGGTTTGAGTTATGCATTGATTAGATAAATGTCCAAATCTACCACAAACATAGCATTTCACATTCATTCCACAATTATCTGAGTTATGACCATTTTTATTGCATTTGGAACATTAATCGGTGGGTAATTTTGTATTCTGATTATTCCTAAATCTGCACTTATTTGCTCTATGACCAAATTTGTTGCAATTAAAACATTTCTCATTAAATTTATAAGCATTAGGTTTCCTTACCGGTTTGTTGTTGTCATGATTGTTTGCAGTCTCAGAACTTTCTCCATCAGGTTTCTGACTTTTCAGCATATCATCAAGATTATCTGAACTTTTCTTGAATTTGTCTTTGTATTCATTTGCAGTGACTAGCTCACTTTCCAAAGTTCTAACTTGTCTCATAATTTCCTCTTTGTCATGTTGCATGTGAATCAAATCTATTTTGAGCATATCATTTTCATAACTAAGCCTTAGAGATTCATCAGAACTTTCATTAAGTCTTCTGGCCAAATCTTCCTCATTCCTCTTTCTATCTTCAATATCCTTGCATAATCTCATGGTTAAATCTTGCATCTCATTCTTTATGTTATTGTTCTCTTCTCTCAATTTCTCTGTAATATCTCTAAGAGTTTAATTTTCTTCATCATATTGATTTTGCAATTGCACGTGTAATTATTTTCTTTTACTCTTTGCTATAACCAGGTTATCTTGAAGTGCTTTGATGAATTCTTGAGCAGTTCTGAGTTCATCTTCCAGTTTGATATTCTTCAATTTATCTACATCAAAATGTTCAAGAGCTCCTTCCAACTATTGTCTCAAACTTTCCATCGGTACCGGTTTCAGAATCTTCCTCAAGCTATTAGGCTTCTGCAAATAGAGGACTAGGCTCTGATACCAATTGTTAGATACTTGATCATTCCCGAAGACACTAAGAGGGGGGGGGGGGGGGGGTGAATCAGTGTCTAACTGGTAAACAAAAGATTTAAACTTGTTTGCAACTTTATAACCCAAATTAATATACTGATAAACAAGTAATAATACAATTAAGAGAAACAAAAGTATAACCATCAATGCACACCATAACACAAATATTTTTGGCAAGGAAACCCGGTCGGGGAAAAACCTCGGTGGGATTTGTGACCCACAATATTTACTCGCTGGCCAATATGAATAAATATTACTTATACAATAGGGGCCTGCACATGCAAGAAGGCTAACAACGTAGAGCTCACTGATCAATCACAAAAAGGAGTCCCACTGACTACAAAATTGGATAGTTAAATCCAATGACAATGCACTATTCAAAATAGCATCTGCAATGCTGGATTCAATACCGGTTTAAGCTCTATCAGATACCTCAGCCATAAACCTTGCTTCGCTCTTCTTTGCTCTTATTCACTCGTAAAATAATTACATCATAATGCATATACAATTATTCTCTCTCATATACTGCTTGCATTCATTACCTAATTACATTTCCTTACTTACAAAATGACCTACAAGATCTCATACATATATGAGTCTTTACAATACATCATGTTGGCTATACAATTAATATTACAATACAAAAAAATATAATTTCCATGTCGGCTAGGAATGCCGGTAAGATCTTCTGTCGGTGTAGGTTAGATGCCAGTGAGAATAGATTTGTAGTGCCTGCTGGTGCCGGTAAATGATGTCTATTGCCAGTGTAACCTGTGAACCATGTTACCCGTTGGTTTCCATCAATGACAACATCAACTATTCTCATCTGAGTGTATAATGCCAACATACCATAGACCAATCTCCTTTGTACCTTTAAGATATCCGAAAATCCTTTTTACTGCCACAACATGTGATTCTTTTGGTTCTCGTTGAAACCTTGCTTCCAAACATACTGCATACATGATATTAGGTCTGGTAACAGTCAAATATAATAGTCCTTCAATCATTGACCTATATTGACTTGCATCTAACTTAGGTGATTTATCATCCTTATTTAACTTACATCTAGTAGTCATAGGTGTACATACTGGTTTGGAATTCTCCAACCCAAACTTCTTGAACAGTTCTTTGACATACTTAGACCGAGAAATGAAAAATTCCTTTATCATTCTGATTAACTTGCAATCCAAGGAAAAAGTTTTTGGAAGTTGTTGGGATATTGTTGAGATGAGTGCTGTAAATATGTGATTTAATAATATTTGAGATAGGTGTTGTCATTGATGTCAACATATTTCTCTGTCTATGATAGTGTTTCAGTTGAGGTTAGTTAGTTGGTTTGTTCAGCATGTTGATGATCAGTGTTTGTGGATTTAAGGATTTGTAGAGGATTGTGTTTAGATGATTCAATGAAATTTGTAGAGATTGCATGAAGATTTTAGTGAGCTATGGATATTTGTTGGTATTTTGGATATGTTGATATGGTTTTGTCATTGATGTCAACACTTATCAGCACTTGGAGATCTTTGGTTATGTTCACCGACATGTTCAGTGACTTATGCACAGTCACCAGTATCTGGTTCACCGATGGGTTATATTGTTCATCAGCACTTGGAATGACTTGGAGATTACTTGGTTATGTCAAAGACATCGTTTGGACACTTGGTTTTGGTGATTTGTTCATTGGTCTAATCGGGTTTGCATATTTGTTGTTACCGACAAATAGGTCTAGGTTATGGACCGACAAGCATATCTATTCTAGATCAGCACAACACATCATGAAGATGATTTATTATTATTGTAAATACATTGAGCTGACATCATGCATCACATATTGATTTATTTGTAATTGATTTTATTGTAATATCTTAGTGAGACAACCTACTCATTTGGTCTTAGGTTTTGGTATATATGTAAGATCTCATTTATGAGATTATGTAGTAGAGTGTGGAAAAGGATTGTAATAAGGTATATGCAAATATAAGCAGATCTATACATGCAGACATCATTAAATATTGAAGGAAGGTTTGAAGAAGGCAAATCAGAGCTTAACCGGTAATGAATCTAACATATGAAGATGCTATTTTAAGCAGTACATTATCATTGGATTTAACCATCCAATTGTAGTCAGTGTGACTCCCATTTTGTGATTGAGCAGTGAGCTCTAGGTAGTTGGCCTTTCTGCATGTGCAAACTCCATATTGTACACACATACTATCTACAGTAGTATCATCTGATTGTGGGTAAGGTTTCCCACCATGGTTTTTCCCCTTACAGGGTTTTCACGTACAAATAACTGTGTTATGTGTTTTGTATGTTATTTGTCTTTCTGTTTCATGCATTAAATTTTATGGGTACTGCAATTAATTGTTAAACTATCTACCGACATTAAAGTTTGGTTTACCGGCATTAAGCATTAAGTTTGGTTAAGTTAGTTTTGGTTTGTATTTATTGGGCAACTGATTCACCCCCCCCCTCTCTCAATTGCCTCCGTGACCTAACAATATTTGTGTTGTGGCCTATTTTTTTTATTGTTGAATAATGTCAATATGGTAGTAATTTGATTTGCATTTCTTTGCATACTAATAACTTGATCTATGGATTTGATATTATGTTTGGGACATTGATATGTCCTCAATTCATGTGGTTTGTGTTTTCGAGCTCCACAAGCGAATCTTTCAGGTTGACAATTAGTTCAGTTAATATTCTTGAGGTTCGATATTATGATAACGATGATTCTAGTAACTTGAGTTGGTGTGGATGTTGTTGTGGAAATTCATGATGCTGTGGATGTTTCTAGATCGGGTGTTATTCGTGTTGGAGGTTTGCATTGATCGATGAGTGCGTTATTGATGATTTTCTTTGGTAAGGTGGTATTCATGTTTTTGGCCGACATGATGATTGTAGCATGTTGTGGATGTTTGAGACTTAATTATTGGAGGTATTTCATATTTGAGGTGGTGATTTAGGTCCATGCTATGTCTTAGCCAACATTTTTTTGTTCCGCATTTGATTTTGTAGTGTGCATGATTATTTTTTTGTAATTAAGTGAAGTGTGTTGAGTTGATCTTGTTGAGGTTGATGTCATGTATAAATAAATGTAATATCTTTGTAATTTAGTGTGTGAGTAAATGTATGGATGAGAATTAGAAGTGTATGAGTGAATAATGAATACATCTTTCAAAGGCAGAGAAGAAGAGTGAAGAGAAGTTGTTTATGTGCTTAATCAGAATTGTAACCAGGCATTAGGAGATGTTATTTCTTTAGTTCGTGATCTTCTAGATGTAATCCAAATGTGTTTGTAAGATAGCAAGTCTTCCTAGGGTTGTTTCCCTTTGTTGTTTTTGAGCAGTGAGCTCTAGGCAGTGTGCCTAAATGCATGTGCATTCCCCATTGTAATATTTCATATACTTCTAACATGGCATCATCATATTGTGGGTAGGTTCCTACCATGGTTTTTACCTTGACCGAGTTTTCCACATCAAAAATGTTGGTGTTATGTGTGTTCATGTTGTGTTGTTGATTTATGCTTTCATTTTTATTAATTAGATCAGAGATTAAGTTTAATTTGTGTAAGTTGCTGCAAGTTTTGGTGACAATTTAATCACCCCCCCTCTCAGTTTTCTCCCCTATTTTCATCAAAAATTCAACTCATCGATCATGGACATTTCAAATTAATTATGCATTTCAATAGGAAATCTTTTGCACATACCTTCATTTCCTCCAAAGATTATATCATCGACATATAATACCACAATTAGAATTTTAGTTGATTCTATCTTGAAGTACAAGTTACTCTCTGCTGAACCCTTTTGAAATCCTTGATCAGTTAGATACTTTCCTAATCTCACATACCAAGCTCTAGCAAGATTTTTTAAGTCCATACAAAACCTTTTTTAATATGAAAACAATGTTTGGATCATCCTTCAACTTGAATCCTTTTGGTTGTTCAATGTAAACTTCTTCTTTTAATTCTCCATGCAGAAATATTGATTTCACATCCATCTGATAAACCTTGAAATCTTTGAATGCTGCAAATGCTAGGAACATTCAGATTGCCTCCATTCTTGAAATTGGGGCATAAGTTTCATCAAAGTTAATGCCTTCAATATAAGTGTATCCTTTGAAAACCAAGCTTTTCTTATTCCTCACAATCTTTCCATCTTCATCTAGCTTGTTCCAGAATACCCATTTAGTACCAATTACATTCTTATCTTCTGGTCTGTTGACTAATTCCATGTCTATTTTTTCTCAATCTACTCTATTTCCTCTTTTATTACCTTCATTCAGTTCTAATCTTTGAAAGCTTCCTCTATTGTCTTTGGCTCATTTTTAGATAGCAAACATAGCAAGACCTATTCTTGTGTTGCTTTGCTTCTTGTGATAACTCCTTTGCTCTTATCTCCAATGATCTAATATTTGAGTGATTCTTCTTGACATACCTTGGAGTCTTAGATGAATATGCCAAAGCATCCTGATCATTCTTTTCTTCACTCTTGGTTTCTTCCTTCATTTCCTTTTCTCTGGAGTCATCTGAGTCATATCATGCTGCTATGTTTGACTCCTTGGAAGTGTTCTCATCAAATTTTACACTTGCACTTTCAACAATCTTATTCAATCTTTTGTTAAAAAATTGATATGCCTTTCTATTTGTTGAGTAATCCAAGAATATTCCTTCATATGCTCTACTGCCAAAATTTCCAAGATTATCTTCATCTCTCCTAATATAGCACTTTCTTCTAAAAACTTTGAAATATTTTACTATCGAATGTTTGCCTTACCATAGCTCATAAGATGTCCTACCATACTTCCTCTGATATAGAATTATATTGAATGTGTATGCTAATCTATGAATTCCTTCTTTCCAATAGACTTTAGGTAACTCTGCACCTTTTATCATGGTTATAGCTGCTTCCTGTATAGTCTACTTCATTCTTTCTACTACACAGTTTTATTCAGGTGTCCGGGGAGCTAATAGCTATCTTTTGATGTCATGTTTTTTACAAAAGTCATTGAACTTATCCAATATGAATTCTCCTCCTCTATCAGACCTTAAACACTTGATTTTCCTATCAACTTCATTCTCAACTTTTGCCTTTAATATCTTGAACTTTTCTAATGCTTCAGATTTTTCTCTGAGAAATACAACCCAAGTCATTCTAGAATAATCATCAATCAGTAACATGAAATAACTATCACCTTGTAGGCTTCTTGTTTGGATCAGACCACAAAGATTTGTGTGAACCAAATCTAGTAATCTGGTGGACAAGTACTCCTTTCTTCTGAATGTGCTTTTGGTTTGCCTTCCTATTTGACATTCCCTACAATTTTTTTTTGGTTTAGATAGTCTAGGAAAATCTCTTACTGCACTCTTTGAACTGATCTGTACCAAATTATCAAAGTTGATATGACACATCCTCCGGTGCCATAGACAATTATCATCAAGTTGTGATATCAAGAAATACTTTGTAGCTCCTTCCAACTAGTACATGTTTCGATTTTTCCTCCTTCTAGCTACAATAACTGTTTTGAAATCCTTCTGAATCTCACATTCATTGTCTTGAAATATGACATTGTATCTATTTTCACACATCTATCCAACACTTAAGAGATTATGACACAAACCCTTCACATAATATATATTATCAGTGCTATGCTTTCCATCAAAGTTAATTGAGCCAATACCAACAATTTGTGTTGTCTGATCATCCCCAAATCTAACTGAACCTCCATCATACTTTTCAAGTTTTATGAATTTTCTTTTATCACCAGTCATATGATTTGAGCATCCACTATCAATCAACCATTCATTTTTATCTCTTCTAGCATGAAATGTGTTAGCAACAGTCTTAGAGATATCATACTTAGGAACATCCTTTTATACCAATAAAAAATAATCACCTCCCTCATAGTCTGATTCATCATATGAAATGTTAGCATCATCTTTAACATAATATTCCTTTTTATTGAACTTCCCCTTGTTTTTCTTGAAATTATGTCTATTTCCTTTTAGACATCTAGTTACAATATGACCAATCTTACCACATCTAAAACATTTAAAGGGTAACATACCTTTGTATTTTCGGTGCCTTTCTTTAATTCCTTACAAAGTTTACTTCTACCTCTTCTGGGATTTCCTCATCATCTAAAATGTCTTCAGATGCCTTGAATGTGGTCTCTAACTTATATTTATCCTTTACGAATTTTCTTACTTCAAATGCAGTCAGGGTACCAAATAGTTTCTCTTTGGTGATCTTATTTGGATCATAAGTTTCTTCAATTACAAAGATCTTGTCACTGTAGCTTACCAGTAATGTCATTAGAATCTTGTCAATCACATCTTCATCACTTAAGTGGCTCTGAGTTCTCTAGTCTCATTCACTATGATATCAACCTTCTCAAAATAGCTCACAATATCCTCTCCTTCTTCCATCCTCAGGTTTTCATATCTCCTCTTAGCAGTTCATCTCTTTGTTAGATTGACTCTGTCATTCCCTTCATAGATGTCTTTTAACTTCTGCCACACTTTATAAGCAATATTCAAAGAGATTACCTCAGTCAATTCAGTTTTTGATAATGCACTAAATATAGCATACCTTGCTTTTTCATTTTCTTCATAAGCTTAAATCTCATCCAAAGTATTAAGTCCATTCGCTGAAAGAACATACTTAGTCTCCACAACCTTCCAAGTACTGTAACCTAGAGAAACCAAGTAACCTCTCATCTTCACTTTCCAGAAACTGCAATCAAATCCTTCAAAGATAGGAATGGATAACTTATGTGCCATCGAATTAGGATCTACCTCAAGTGGTTAAGCTCTATATCAAGGAACCATATCTCTAATACCAATTGTTGAATATGAATATCCATGCAACTGAGAGGGGGGGTTGAATCAGTTGATAGAAAATTTATCAATTTTAACTTTAATGCACAGATTCAAAATATTGAGTAGAATTAACAAAATTAGGAAAT